>NW_027362764.1:462791184-463391184 GCF_046119375.1 Phyllobates terribilis
CAAAGTTCCTCCACTGCTTCTGCCTCCTCAACCTCCTCTCGGTCTTCCACCTGCACCCAAAGCCTGTCTGGTCATGCCACAAGCTTTCTAACTGCGCAGAAGGGATCCTGCACACCTCCTTACTATGCTGGCAGTAGGGCTCAACGTCATCAGGTGGTTTTTACATTGAAATGTCTGGGAAATGTGAGTCACACAGCTGAGGAGTTGTGGTCAGCTCTGGAGAACCAATTTCATGAATGGTTGTCTCCACTGGACCTGAAACCAGGGAAGGCCGTGTGCGACAATGCTGCAAACCTGGGTGCGGCCCTTCACCGGGGCAATGTCACACACGTGCCTTGTATGGCTCACGTGTTGAACCTGGTTGTCCAGCAATTTTTAGCCCACTATCCCAGACTAGATGGCCTTCTGCAGAGGGCACGGTCGCTGTGTGCTCACTTCCGCCGTTCGCATCCCGCAGCTCAGCGACTTACATCTCTACAGAAGTCGTTGGGCCTGCCACTTCACTGGCTAAAATGCGATGTGCCTACCCGGTGGAATTCAACTCTGCACATGTTGCAGCGACTGTGGCAGCACCGACAAGCCCTGGTGCAATACGTTCTGACGTATAGCCTGGGCCAACGAGATCCAGAGGTGGGGCAAATCACGCTGGAGGACTGGTCTCAGATCAGGGACCTATGCACCCTTCTGTACAGTTTTGAAATGGCGACGAAGATGTTTAGTGCTGACGATGCCATTATCAGCATGACTATTCCGGTGATTTACATGCTGGAGCACATGTTAAACAGAATTCGGAGTCAGGTGGTGGCACAAGAGGAGGTGGAGGAAGTAGAGGAGGAGGAGTTGTATGCGGAAGGGCTAACATCTGCAAGGTCCAGACGGTCGGCAGCACCAAGGCGGCAGGCATGTGAGGGTGGGGGAGATGGTTTTACCAGGGCGCATGGTAGCAGCCAAACTAGTGAGGAAGGTGCAGGAGCCCAGGAAGAAGTGGAGGACGAACTGATGGAAGACTCATCAGATGAGGGAGACCTTGATCACATTTCTGTTGTGCGAGGTTGGGGGGAGAGGACAGAGCAAGGAAGCATGATTGTTACCTCGCCACCAACACAACAGGGACTTGGTGCTCCTGGATGCGCAACACACATGAGTGCCTTCTTGCTGCACTACCTGCAACATGACCCTCGAATTGTGAGAATTAGAAATAATCCTGACTACTGGGTTGCCACACTGTTAGATCCCCGGTACAAAAGTAAATTTGCAGAAATTATTCCTGCCATAGAAAGGGATGCACGCATGCAGGAGTATCAGCAGAGACTGTTGCAGAATCTTACATGTGCTTTTCCACAAAATACCAGTGGTGCACGTAGTGAATCTCACAGTTCCAACTTGCCAACCGTAGGACCGTCAAGTGTTCAGCACTGAAACCGTAACAGAACCACAGTATCTGCTGGTAACATCAATTTTGCGGAATCATTTCACCACTTTTTTAGCCCATCCTTTGCAAGGCTACAGGAGACAAGAAGTCTGACACATAGTCAACGCCTAGAGACGATGGTACAGGAGTATCTCCAAGTAAACATTGAAGCCATGACTGTGTCACTGGACCCTTGCTCTTTTTGGGCTTCCAATCTGGATAAATGGCCGGAGCTAGCCACTTACGCCTTGGAGATCTTGTCATGCCCCGCAGCCAGCGTTCTGTCTGAACGTGTGTTCAGCACTGCTGGTGGTGTGCTGACAGATAAGCGCACGCGGCCCTCCACTGATAATGTAGACAGACTCACGTTCATAAAGATGAACAAATCATGGATCCGAAATGACTTTTCTACCCCTGTGTCATCCTGGGGAGAGTAAAAGCTTGATGATTGGTTAAAATCACCCTACCAACCGTTTTAAGCTTTCAAATTACTAATCATGTTTATCTGTATCTTGGCTGGAAAATAATTTGGGCTTTGTAGCAGTGTGCAGCACTGATTCTATTAGGCCATCTATAATAAGCTCCACCAGATTTAAAATTACTAATCATGTTTATCTGTATCTTGACTGGAAAATAATTTGGGCTTTGTAGCAATGTGCAGCACTGATCCTATTAGGCCATCTATACTAAAGTTTCACCAGATTTAAAATTAATAATAATTTTTAGCTGCATCTAGCCCGGAAAATAATTTTGGGGCTCCGAGATGCGCAAGACACATAAGTGCCTTCTTGCTGCACTACCTGCAGCATGACCCTCATATTGTCAGAATACGAAGTAATCATGACTACTGGGTTGCCACACTCTTAGATCCCCCAAACTTTTCGATCAACCTTTTCATTTGAATAAAGACCAAAAAAATGGTCATTTTTGAAATTATAAGCATTAGCAGGTTATTAGAAACTGAAATCAAACAGTTTTCAACTCAAAACTTTATTCTAGGTGATGTTACATTTTCACATAGGACCCCTTGTTCGAAAGGAGCTTCTGAACTCTCTCGTCCATTGAATTTGTCAGGTTTTGGATGGTTTCTGCTTCACTTGTTTTGCATGAGGACAGAATACCCTCCCAGAGTTGTTGCTTAGATGTGAACTGCCTCCCGCCATCATAGACACTCCTTTTAATGATGCTCCAAAGGTTCTGAATGGGGTTGAGGTCAGGGGAGCATGGGGGTCACACCATAAGTTTGTCCCCTTTTATGCCCATATCAGCCAGAGATGCAGATGTTTTATGTGCAGCATGAGATGGTGCATTATCATGCAAAAAAATGATCTTGCTGTGAAATACACGGTTCTTCTTCTTGAACCATGGCAGGAAGTGCTGTTTGAGAAAATCCACATACATTATGGAGTTCATCTTTAGCGCCTTCAGGGATCCTAAAGGGGCCGACAATCTCTCTCCCCATGATTCCAGCCCAAAACATTACTCCACCTCCTCCTTGTTGGCGCTGTAGCCGTGTTTGCGTGGGGTGTCCATCAACCAGCCATCCTCCACTCCATCCATCTGGACCATCGAGCGCTGCACGGCACTCATCCGTGAACAAAACAGTTTTGAAATCAGTCTTCATGTAATGTTTGGCCCACTGGAGCCGTTTCTGCTTGTGTGAAGTGGATAGAGGAGGTCGACAGGATGGCGTATGCACAGCTGCAAACCTCTGAAGGACCCTGCATCTTGTTGTTCGGGGGACGTTGGAGGCACCAGCAGCTTCAAAAGCTTGTCTGCTGCTATGACAAGACTTTTTTGCCGCTGCTCTTTCAACCTGACGTAATTGCCTGTAGGAAAGAGTCCTCAATTTGCCCTTATCAGCACGCACACGTGTGTACTGTGAATCAGCTACATACTTCTTGATTGCCAAGACACTTCATCCTGATCATCGCACAATGTTGATTGTAGTCATGCCTTGACCTAAACACTCCACAATTTGTTGCTTCTCAGCAGCCGACACATCCTTTTTCTTTCCCATTTTGGCAGAAAATGTAGGCTGCTTAATAATGTGAGACAGCCTTCTTAAGTAGTCTTGCCTTTCATTGGACACACCTGCCAAACTAATTAGCACAGGTGTCTGCAATTGCTTACAGTGATATAAAGAGCCCTGACACACATCACCATCAATGAGTTTAACTGACAAACAAACAAATTCTTCCCTTATCACTCCTAAACACTTTTTGCATAATAATTTGGAACACAGTGTACATGTGCTTTTCCACAGAACACCAGTGGTTCACGTAGTGAATCTTACAGTTCTAACTTGCCAACCGTGGTCTGTATGGAGTTGTTCAATAAAGGACCCAAAATTAAGATAACATAGATGGGAGAGGTCTCTATGAATAGGAATTCCTAAGTATTTGATACCCTGTGAGGGCCAGGCAAAGGGGGAAGTTGGACTGGATGGAATCCTATATGGATTTGGGGAGGGAGACATCGAGGGCCTCAGACTTCGCTGCATTGATTTTAAAATTTGACCATGTAACAAAGTGATCTATTTCAGCCATAACAGCATGGATGGATATATGTGATTGAGTGATATATACTAGGACATCATCAGCAAATAGAGAGCACTTGTACTCGGTGCCTCCCACCTCAATCCACCTAATATTGGGGTTATGGCGAATTGATGAGAGCAGGTGCTCCGTCACTAGGATGTATAAGAGAGGGGACAGAGAACATCCCTGCCTTGTCCCATTGGTGATTGTGAAAGGTGATGAAAATGTTCTGACGCGCCCCCTGGGCCTTGGGACAACCGGAGCTGGACACTTTTTGGTGGATGCTGGTGGTTGTAGTCTCCGTGGCGGCGACCCGGTTCCGTGGCTCAGGGCGGTCAAACCAGTGGCGGAACTATTTATGTGGTTTTGATGTTTAAATGTCCGACTACGCCACCCGTGGATTGCGGTCAGAGTGAACCGCCGCTCCAGGGCAGACCGCTGAGGCTGGTGTTGTGGGTGCAGCAGAGCGTAGCATAACTCCCCACGGGAGGAGTATAGCCTCAGGGCAGTGTATGCGGAGGATGGGGGTGATGGTGCAGGGCAGCAGCAGTAACGACACGGAGTCAGTGATGCAGTCCAGGGCCTTTACTCACAGTTCTTATTATCCAGACCACGTCTGCAGGTAACGGCTGCCCACGTCGTACTGTGCTCACCAGGTGAGGGGCTCAGACAACTCCCAGATAACTTTGGAGCGCTTCACAGGACCCCCTTTGTGTGTCCTTTGTCTGGCCTTTCTTAACAACCCTTCTGTCCGGCTGCCTCGGGCCTCCTCTTGGTAAACTTGGCGCCAGTTTCCCTGACCCTATGTGGTGCCTTCCTAGCGAGTGTAGCGAGGGGCTGCGCCACATAAAATGTCACAGCCTCCTGTTTCTAGCTGAGGGTCGTTTCCTGCCTCCACTAGTTTCGGGGACCGGTCTCCTCCTTTGGCCTGACCCCTCCACGCAGGTGGATTCGGGCGTGCGGTGGCGACTCGCCCGTCCGCACCCCTGGGATCCCTTCGTTCCTCGTTCCTGGAGCCTTCTCCGCTCCTCTTCCTTCCTTCTCCCTCTTCCAGGCCTGGGCCTCTGTTACTAGGCCCGCCTCCGGAGCAGAGCTCATGCAGAGCCCCTGCTCCCTGCCACTTCTGCTCAGACTTCTCTGCACTGAACTAAGATGGTGCCCACCTTTTATACTCCCTTCTCAATGCACCCAGGAACTGCTTCCTCCCTGCTCCTGCACTACAGGGTTCCCCTTCCTCAGTGTTCCCTCCCCCCACTCCAGCCAGGGACAGGGACTGTCGTGCCCATCTCAGGGGCATATTGGTCGCCCTGCCCCACGGCAATGTGGTGTAATGCATGCAGGTGTCGGGTCCTGATCCACACTACATCCTTACCTGAGAGTGAGATATCACACCTCTGGGTGAGGTGCAATACCTCTGTAGCAACCGAGCCCTCAGGGTGCTACAGTTCCATTTATCTTCAGCCTAGGTGACGTATTGCGATACAGGGCCGTGATTTTGGCTATAAAAGGGTCCCCTAGACCCCTACCCCAAGCTTTTTAAGAGAATAATATATGGCGTGCCAGGAGACTCTATGGAATGCTTTCTCAGCATCCAACGAGAGTATCTAATTACAAATTTTTAACTGCATCTAGCCCAGGAAATACTTTGTGCCTAGTAGCAGTGTCTGCTAGTCAGCGGATTATCCCGGCTGTTAAGCAAGCTACACCACCTGTAGTTTGGACACTTAAACTGCTGGCATGAGACTTGCCCTCCAATAGATCCTTGTAAATGGATTTAAAGTGTATTCATTCAAATTAGAGAGACAATTTAAATTAAAAAGCTTAGAGCTGCCTCCACCACAGGGGGGCTCGCTCGACCCACCAGCGGACAGGCACCAGTATTGGGAGAGGGGGGCTGGCCGTCAGGGTTCACCGCAGCTCCGGCACAAACCCGGCGACGCGGAGGTGGCACGGGCAGGAGCGGACTGAACGTGTCGGCTTCTCACTTTTTGGATTTTAGAAGGGCATGACATGCCTATATCTGTGTCTCCCCCTCCTTTTACTCCTCCACCTCTTTTCTTTTCGCATGACTATATGTACTTGTCACTTTTCCATGTGTTAGTTGTGTCTTCTGAGCAGTTTGTCAGCTTTTGGACACCTTTGAAGGTGTTTTCTATGTGTTTCTATGTGTTTTTGTTTGCCTGCCATTGGTTTTAACGGTGTTCGAAGGTGTTCGACGAACAGTTCGACGAACAGTTCGGCGAACACACGGGTGTTCGACGAACCGAACCGAACTCGAACACTACGGGGGTGGCTCAACACTACTAACAAGTTCAAACAGGTGCCAGTACTACAGGTAATGAGTTTAGGATAGAGGAGCCTCTTAATGCAGAAGCTACAGGTCTGTGAGAGCCAGAAATCTTCCTTGTTTGTAATTGACCAAATACTTATTTTCCACCAAAATTTGAAAAAAAAATTCTTTCCAAATCAGACAATGTGATTTTCAGGATTTGTTTTCTCATTTTGTCTCTCATAGTTGAGGTCTACCTATGATGTCAATTACAGGCCTCTCTCATCCTTTTAAGTGGGAGAACTTGCACAATCGGTGACTGACTAAATACTTTTTTTCCCCACTGTATCTGTATTGCGACTAGGCTCCCCTTACCCATGGGTCCCTGTACAGTTGAACTTGTATACATTACTGTGCAAACATTTTAAGCAGGTGTGTAAAAAATGCGGCAAAGTAACAAAGCTTTTAAAAATAGTTTTATTAAACAGCTGTTATCAATTAAAAGAAAAGTAGTGAAAAAAAGAGAAATCTAGATCATATCAATATTTGGTGTGAACACCTTTCGAATTCAAAACTGCATCAATTATTTTTATGTACACTTTTAAGGTCATGGCTATGAGAAACAAGTAAAACCAAACAGGTGATAATAATCATCATTTTAATATGTAGGTTTAACCAGTCATTAATTGAAACTGCGGTGTGGGAGGCTTAAACTGGGTGAGGAACAGCCAAACTGCTACAAAGCTGAGGTTGTGGAAGACAGTGTCCTGTCACATGTCATACAACATGGCAAGACTGAGCACAGCTACAAGAATGAAAGTAGTTATATTGTATCAGAAAGGTCTCTCCTAGATGAAGATTTCAAAGCAGTTTCAAGATGAGCTGGTTAAACTCTTTTTGAAGAAGCACCAAGAAATGTGTAATGATGAGGACTATTGATGCCATGATCGGCCAAGGAAACTTAATATAGCTGATGAAAGACACATATTCTCAAACCTGGCAGCAACCATCTATTGTTTGGAGACGTCTGGCCAGAAGTGGTCTTTATGAAATTGTCACAGCCCAAAATCCTACCTTTTACAGGGAAAAAAGGCTATGCGACTCAACTATGCTTGAAAATATTGGAACATATGCCACGTTCTAGGAGAAAGTTTATGCAACAAGCAGAGGGGAGCTGTATTAGGTCTACTTAAGGAAAATGTGAACATCATGATGTGCAGGTATTTTCAAGCAAAAACAACTTTGACATTTTACATTAGGAATATTTCTACTTTTGTTTATATTTCATTACTGGGCAAATTACAGTGGGTACGGAAAGTATTTAGACCCCTTTAAATTTTTAACTCTTTGTTTCATTGCAGACATTTGGTGAATTCTAAAAAGTTCATTTTTTTTCTCATTACAGTACACTCTGCACCCCATCTTGACTGAAAAAAAAAACAGAAATATAGACATTTTTGTAAATTTATTAAAATAGAGAAACTGAAATACTGAAATATCACATGGTCATAAGTATTCAGACCCTTTGCTCAGACACTCATATTTAAGTCACATGCTGTCCATTTCTTTGTGATCCTCCTTGAGATGGTTCTACTCCTTCATTGGAGTCCAGCTGTGTTTAATTAAACTGATAGGACTTGATATGGAAAGGCACACACCTGTCTATATAAGACCTCACAGCTCACAGTGCATGTCAGACCAAATGAGAATCATGAGCTCAAAGTTATTGCCCAAGGAGTTCAGAGATAAAATTGTGACAAGGCACAGATCTGGCCAAGGTTACAAAAGAATTTCTGCAGTACTCAAGGTTCCTAAGAGCACAGTGGCCTCCATAATCCTTAAATGGAAGAAGTTTGGCACCACCAGAAGCCTTCCTAGACCTGGCCATCCAGCCAAACTGAGCAATCATGAGAGAAGAGCCTTGGTGAGAAAGGTAAAGAAGAACCCCAAGATCACTGTGGCTGAGCTCCAGAGATGCAGTAGGGAGATGGGAGAAAGTTCCACAAAGTCAACTATCACTGCAGCCCTCCACCAGTCGGGCCTTTATTTCAGAGTGGCCTGACGGAAGCCTCTCCTCAGTGCAAGACATATGAAAGCCCACATAAAGTTTGCTTAAAAACAAATGAAGGACTCCCAAACTATGAGAAATAAGATTCTCTGGTCTGATGAGACGAAGATAGAACTTTTTGGTGATAATTCTAAGGGGTATGTGTGGAGAAAACAAGGCACTGCTCATCACCTGCCCAATACAATCCCAACAGTGAAACATGGTGGTGGCAGCACCATGCTATGGGGGTGTTTTTCAGCTGCAGGGACAGGACGACTGGTTGCAATTGAAGGAAAAATGAATGCGGCCAAGTACAGAGATATCCTGGATGAAAACCTCTTCCAGAGTGCTCTGGATTTCAGACTTGGCCGAAGGTTCACCTTCCAACAAGACAATGATCCTAAGCACACAGCTAAAATAACAAAGGACAGAGCCGGAGCTCTGACCTAAACCCAATTGTGCATCTTGAGAGACCTGAAAATGGCTGTCCACCAACGTTCACCATCCAACCTGACGGAACTGGAGAGGATCTGCAAAGAAGAATGGCAGAGGATCCCCAAATCAAGGTGTGAAAAACTTGTTGCATAATTCCCATGAAGACTCATGGCTGTACTAGCTCAAAAGGGTGCTTCTACTCAATATTGAGCAAAGGGTCTGAATACTTATGACCATGTGATATTTCAGTTTTTATTTTTTAATAAATTTGCAAAAATTTCTACATTTCTGTTTCTGTTTTTTTTCAGTCAAGATGGGGTGCAGTGTGTACATTAACGAGAAAAAAAAGAACTTTTTAGAATTTACCAAATGACTGCAATGGAACAAAGAGTGAAAAATTTAAAGGGGTCTGAATACTTTCCGTACCCACTGTATGTACTGTTTATAAAAAAGTACTTTTTAAGTGAATTTATTCATTGACTTTTCGGTTTTAAATGGTTGAATAATTACGGCTGTTACTGGATTAGATTGAGAGCTGTAATACAAGTAAATAACATCTTTCCTTTGCATAATATATTTCTTCTTAGCTAAATAAGCCATTATTAAAAACAAATCCATCGTTGGTCCTAGTGGAAATGTATCACTTACAGCTTGACACCAGTTTTAACTGCTTTTATGTTTGCTTGAACCTTATAATAGATTTCAAAATATATCCTGTATCGCATATAATTTTTCTTTGATCTGGTATTCCTTTTAATCTGTGACTCATTGCTGAATTTCTTTCCCTTTTATTACCATCAGTGACCCACAAATTCCCTTTTGAAGTAATGAATTTCAGTGTTTATATAGGAAAGAAGCAGTTTGAATTAAGAAAACATAAGTGCTTTAGCGATTTTCAGTATAATTTATTATATATCTAAAAAGGACCAATTTGAGCAAAATGAAATGGAACAATTATATCATGTTATGTATTTTTCAATATGTCAATTAATATGAAAAGTCAACTACTTCTTAAAGTGAAACTGTCACAATCTACTATCTATACTATCTATTGTGCAGAAGATGAAGCATTAATCCTTCCAGAATACAGCACTCTCCAATCTTTGAATCTTTGCAATTAAAAATGTTTTTATTGACAAAATAACAATTAATGGCAAGTCCGAGATATACCCCTATTATGAGATTTTGTGACATTTTGGCTTCTTCTGAGCCTTGATCTCACAGTGAAGGGGTGTGGAAAAGGAATAGAGTACTAACTGTGCTGGGAGTCCCCAGATGAGTTACATGTTGGGGTGGTTAGGGTATGAATGAGACAGTCGCCTACCTGCCCCTGAAGACAACAATTTGCATAATGTGAATATGGACTTGCGGTTTTATTGTGTTTTATTGTGTAATGTTAAATGTGTAAAGCGTAATGTGATTAATGCAAAATGTGATAAGTACTGATGCTGCTGTGTGGGTACTGCAAAACAACCTGATACACTCAGCTCAGGGGTAGGGAGAGTATAGAATATAGGCTAGTACTTAGGTAGTGTTAGATAGGAACATTAGGATAGATAATGTAGTGGTGGGCCTTATTAGTGTACAGTGATAGGAATAGTGTAGGATACAGTTAAATGTTTGGTATCAGCCCAACATAGGAGGGGACAAGGACAAGTAAAAAAGGAAAACACTTCCTGATTTAGTTAGAGTTAGGTTAGTGTGAGGTTCGTTTTATACCACACAAGCATAAGCTACATCAGCACAGCTTAGAAGGAAGATACGATGCAAATAAATTAAAATAAATATTTTTATTATTGCAGATATTAAAACAAAAGGTTAAAACAATTAAAAAGCAGAGACCTTCAGGTTCCCTTAGTGTAAACACTTCATAGCCATATAAATAATGCACATAGCCCAATAAGTAGATAGATGGTAATAACAGTTATACCTATTAATTCGTCTTTTATACATAGACAAGTGTAAAGTAATAAGTAGAATTATGTCCAATAAGAGAAAACCTTTGATTCTAAATCCAGTAATGGAGTAATGGGATAAATTATGCCCACAATCATTTGAAAAGTGCAAGTGCATGTACAAAAAAGGGGTAATTGTGTTAAATCCCATGATCTTTGTATAAAGAAGGGTTAATTAAAAGGTAATCGTCACAATAAATATGTGCAAGGACACCCCTGCAGAAACCACGAAACAATTTAAAGTCCCTATATGTGTAATAGGATACCAGCTAGTGTTTGGGATGTTAGGGGAATATGCAGGAGATGTACCCAGAGTGGTTGAAGGTATACTGAGGAACCTGCCCCGACGACGCCATTTCGTGAGTGCTTCTTCAATGGGGGCAGGTTCCTCAGTATACCTTCAACCATATGTAAGTATTTATCTGCAACCCACTCTGGGTACATCTCCTGCATATTCCCCTAACATCTCAAACACTAGCTGGTATTCTATTACACACATAGGGACTTGAAATTGCTTCGTGGTTTCTGCAGGGGTGTCCTTGCACTAGACATGAGCGTTGTTCGACTCGAACTGTTCGGCAATCTCAAATTCGAGCTGTTTTGGGCGGTGTTCGAGCCGTTCGGCGAACACGAACGATTTGAGAAAAATTCGGCTGTTCGAGGTTATGTTCGATAACTGTTCGTGCACCAAAATCATAACTGGATTTTTTCTCAGTAATGATGAAAATTAATGTTAATACGCAGTTTGAGTGTACAGCGGGGTGAGGGGAGGGGCAGGGGATGGATCTCTGCAGGAATAATGAAGATCTCCATTTTTTTTTCTCTTTCCCGCATTTACAGTGGGGAGGTGCAATCTGTCAGCCTATCAGCAGCGCACACACGGAGCGAAGTGCTTTTTTTCACACAAGCAAGGGCATATGTCATTGGCAGTGTATGTCACATGTCCTTGCCCTATAAGGCCAAGCCATTTTCCCCATCGCCACCATTTTCTCACTGCTGCAGCTGCGTGTTAGACGGCACCGCTGTTGCTGTGTGCGCTATACCTTGTTAATTTCAAGCCAATTTTCGCACAAATCTACAGATAGCTTGCGAGTAGGGAATAGTTGTGATTGCAGTCCTTTTAAGGACTAGGTTACAGCATTTCCTAAGACTTTTATCAGGCAGGTCTGTGCTCTTAAATAGATAGATTGTGC
The DNA here is from genome assembly GCF_046119375.1 of Phyllobates terribilis. Taxonomy (NCBI): domain Eukaryota; kingdom Metazoa; phylum Chordata; class Amphibia; order Anura; family Dendrobatidae; genus Phyllobates; species Phyllobates terribilis. The sequence continues at coordinate 462,803,035 of NW_027362764.1, forward strand.
GAGTAAAGACTAATTGTAATTGCAGTCCTTTTCAGGACTAGGTTACATCAGTTCCTATCAGTTTTTGCCAGGCAGGTCTGTGCCAGTGCTGTGCAAGTTTTTTTCACAGCATTTGGCTGAATCTAGCGAAGCTAATCCTTTTTGGCCTATTGCAGAGTGTGTTAGTCAGTGGAGTAGCCTATCTGTGTTGCAAGATATACCACCTGTGTATAGAATACCAATTTTTTTACTGCACCTAGTGAAGTAAAATCTTTTGGGCATAGCATCATTCTATTAGTCCGTCTATACTGACCTCCATCAGGTTGCAAATTGAATATAATTTTTTTCTGCATCTAGCTCTGAAAAAATATTTGGGCTTCTAGCAGTGTGTGGGACTTGTTCTACTAGTCCATCTATACTGACCTCCATCAGGTTGCAAACTGAATATAATTTTTTTCTGCATCTAGCTCTGAAAAAATATTTGGCCTTCTAGCAGTGTGTGAGACTTGTTCTATTAGTCCATCTATACTGACCTCCATCAGTTTGCAAACTGAATATAATTTTTTGTCTGCATCTAGCTCTGAAAAAATATTTGGCCTTCTAGCAGTGTGTGGGAATTTCTCTATTAGTCCATCTATACTGACCTCCATCAGGTTGCAAATTAAAAATAATTTTTATCTGCATCTACCTCTGAAAAAATATTTGGGCTTCTAGCTGTGTGTGGGACTTGTTCTATTAGTCCATCTATACTGACCTCCATCAGGTTGCAAACTGAATATAATTTTCTTCTGCATCTAGCTCTGAAAAAATATTTGGCCTTCTAGCAGTGTGTGGGACTTTCTCTATTAGTCCATCTATACTGACCTCCATCAGGTTGCAAATTAAAAATAATTTTTATCTGCATCTAGCTCTGAAAAAATATTTGGCTTTCTAGCAGTGTGTGGGACTTTCTCTATTAGTCCATCTATACTGACCTCCATCAGGTTGCAAATTCAAAATAATTTTTTGTCTGCATCTAGCTCTGAAAAAATATTTGGCCTTCTAGCAGTGTGTGGGACTTTCTCTATTAGTCCATCTGAACTGACCTCCATCAGGTTGCAAATTCAAAATAATTTTTTGTCTGCATCTAGCTCTGAAAAAATATTTGGCCTTCTAGCAGTGTGTGGGACTTTCTCTATTAGTCCATCTATACTGACCTCCATCAGGCTGCAAATTAAAAATAATTTTTATCTGCATCTACCTCTGAAAAAATATTTGGCCTTCTAGCTGTGTGTGGGACTTGTTCTATTAGTCCATCTATACTGACCTCCATCAGGTTGCAAACTGAATATAATTTTTTTCTGCATCTAGCTCTGAAAAAATATTTGGCCTTCTAGCAGTGTGTGGGACTTTCTCTATTAGTCCATCTATACTGACCTCCATCAGGTTGCAAATTAAAAATAATTTATATCTGCATCTAGCTCTGAAAAAATATTTGGCCTTCTAGCAGTGTGTGGGACTTTCTCTATTAGTCCATCTATACTGACCTCCATCAGGTTGCAAACTGAATATCTTTTTTTTCTGCATCTACCTCTGAAAAAATATTGGGCTTCTAGATGTGTGTGGGACTTGTTCTATTAATCCATCTATACAGACCTCCATCAGGTTGCAAACTGAATATAATTTTTTTCTGCATCTACCCCTGAAAAAATATTTGGGCTTCTGGCTTTGTGTGGGACTTGTTCTATTAGTCCATCTATACTGACCTCCATCAGGTTGCAAACTGAATATAATTTTTTTCTGCATCTAGCTCTGAAAAAATATTTGGCCTTCTAGCAGTGTGTGGGACTTTCTCTATTAGTCCATCTATACTGACCTCCATCAGGTTGCAAATTAAAAATAACATTTTGTCTGCATCTAGCTCTGAAAAAATATTTGGCCTTCTAGCAGTGTGTGGGACTTTCTCTATTAGTCCATCTATACTGACCTCCATCAGGTTGCAAACTGAATATATCTTTTTTTCTGCATCTACCTCTGAAAAAATATTGGGCTTCTAGCTGTGTGTGGGACTTGTTCTATTAATCCATCTATACAGACCTCCATCAGGTTGCAAACTGAATATAATTTTTTTCTGCATCTACCTCTGAAAAAATATTTGGGCTTCTAGCTGTGTGTGGGACTTGTTCTATTAATCCATCTATACAGACCTCCATCAGGTTGCAAACTGAATATAATTTTTTTCTGCATCTACCTCTGAAAAAATATTTGGGCTTCTAGCTGTGTGTGGGACTTGTTCTATTAGTCCATCTATACTGACCTCCATCAGGCTGCAAACTGAATATAATTTTTTTCTGCATCTAGCTCTGAAAAAATATTTGGCCTTCTAGCAGTGTGTGGGACTTTCTCTATTAGTCCATCTATACTGACCTCCATCAGGTTGCAAATTAAAAATAATTTTTATCTGCATCTAGCTCTGAAAAAATATTTGGCCTTCTAGCAGTGTGTGGGACTTTCTCTATTAGTCCATCTATACTGACCTCCATCAGGTTGCAAACTGAATATATTTTTTTTCTGCATCTACCTCTGAAAAAATATTGGGCTTCTAGCAGTGTGTGGGACTTTCTCTATTAGTCCATCTATACTGACCTCCATCACGCTGCAAATTCAAAATAATTTTTTGTCTGCATCTAGCTCTGAAAAAATATTTGGCCTTCTAGCAGTGTGTGGGACTTTCTCTATTAGTCCATCTATACTGACCTCCATCAGGTTGCAAATTAAAAATAATTTTTATCTGCATCTACCTCTGAAAAAATATTTGGGCTTCTAGCTGTGTGTGGGACTTGTTCTATTAGTCCATCTATACTGACCTCCATCAGGTTGCAAACTGTATATAATTTTTTTCTGCATCTAGCTCTGAAAAAATATTTGGCCTTCTAGCAGTGTGTGGGACTTTCTCTATTAGTCCATCTATACTGACCTCCATCAGGTTGCAAATTAAAAATGATATTTATCTGCATCTAGCTCTGAAAAAATATTTGGCCTTCTAGCAGTGTGTGGGACTTTCTCTATTAGTCCATCTATACTGACCTCCATCAGGTTGCAAATTAAAAATAATTTTTTGTCTGCATCTAGCTCTGAAAAAATATTTGGCCTTCTAGCTGTGTGTGGGACATTCTCTATTAGTCCATCTATACTGACCTCCATCAGGCTGCAAATTCAAAATAATTTTTTGTCTGCATCTAGCTCTGAAAAAATATTTGGCCTTCTAGCAGTATATGGGACTTTCTCTATTAGTCCATCTATACTGACCTCCATCAGGCTGCAAATTAAAAATAATTTTTATCTGCATCTACCTCTGAAAAAATATTTGGCCTTCTAGCTGTGTGTGGGACTTGTTCTATTAGTCCATCTATAGTGACCTCCATCAGGTTGCAAATTGAATATAATTTTTTTCTGCATCTAACCCAGCTAATAGTTTTGGCCTAATACCATAGTTTGGCCACTCAGCTCTGCTCGGTTCCCATCCATTGTTTTTTTGTGCAAACAACTCCAGAGTTGTGAATTAGTTAACCACCAAAATGAGTGGAAAAAGGCCTGCTGCTGGTGGAAAGGGGAATAGGCGTGTTGGGAAGGGGAAAAAAGTTTGTGTCCGTGGGGTAGGTGTTAAAGCAACAGTAACATCTGCAGAAGAAAGACCATCTTCCAGCCAAACTAAAATGTCTACTTCTTTTAGCGGACAATGTGATAAGATCCCTTTCTTACGGCCACGCCAATCGCTACAAATTCCAGATGAGGCACAAAAACAGCAGGTGCTTCAACGGATATCAAGTGCTCCTTTAAGTGGGCTCTCCTTCACATCAACTTCAACATCACAAATACTCCAGTCCTCAAAGGTGTCACCCCAATCGCACTTGCTTCCTCACAGCTCCCAAATCTCCAGCTGCCCGTCTGAGTATGAGGTAGAACAGATGGTTGAGTCTGCAGAGCTGTTTACTCATACTATAGCCTGGGAATCAGAGGTCGACTCCAGTGCTTCTGTGAATCCAGACGAGGAAATGATCTGCACTGATGCCCAGAATCTTTATGAGTCAGATCCAGGACCAGACGCAGAAGGTTCTGACCATAATGTAGACCCTCATTCCCAAACTGTAACTCCTGTTGGTGGAGACAATGAGGAAGACGATGATGAGACTCAAATACCTGATTGGAGCGACAACTTTAGTTTTTTGTCAGGGCAGGAACAGGTTGGCTCTGAGGACGACGGGTGTGATAACGCACAGGGTGATGATGATGAGGTTGGAGATCCCACTTACTGTCAACCCACAGTCAGCCAAGAGATGAGGTCAGCAGAGGAGGTGGAGGACGATGCTAGTGACGACGAGGTCAGGTTGCGCCTTCCTGGACAGAGACGTAGTACTGGAAGCACGTCAACAACTGCATCCTCAAACACAACTCTGCCTCTCACCACAAGTCGTGGTGGCTCTTCAGGTCGCATGGGTGCTAAGCCTTGCATAGCCTGGGCATTTTTTCAGATCGATAAAGATGACCCAACTCGTGTTATCTGTAACATTTGTCAGCAAAAGCTAAGTAGAGGCCAAAAAAATACATAGTTTGAGTACTTCATGCATGAACCGGCACATGGACATGAAGCATAAGTTTCAGTGGGAAGCTCAGTGAGCTACAATGCGGCCTAGCCGGCCGGGCCAACCACCGTCTGCCATATCTTGTGCATCCGCGGCCTCTTCATCCTCTGTGACTGGGGGGACAGCAGTCACACCTGTTTTGGGGCGCAGACCTGCCACCTCTTTACCCGCAACAGCCAGCGTGATGGGCAGGTCATCATTTTCTTTGGAGGTGGTAACACCAGCTGGTGTTGAGCGCTGTCCGACATCGATAGCACCACCTTTGGATCAAGGCAACCTAACATGTCCGCCTGCATCTTCCTCACAGACCGGCAGTTTGCCGGGGACACCCTTATCAACCCCATCTAAGCACAATAGCCAGCCCTCGGTCCCTCAGATGTGGACAAGTAAAAGACCATTTCCTCCTAGCCATGAGAAAGCTAAGAGGTTGAATTTCACCATCTGCAAGCTCTTGGCTACAGAAATGCTGCCTTTCTGCCTGGTGGACACAGAGGATTTTCGAGACCTTATGTCCGTCGCAGTGCCCCAGTACCAGATGCCCAGTCGGCACTACTTCTCAAAGAAAGGTGTGCCTGCGCTCCACCAGCATGTCGCACACAACATCACCGCTTCTTTGAGAAGCTCTGTGTGTGACAGGGTGCATTTCACCACAGACACTTGGACGAGTAGGCATGGACATGGGCGTTCCATGTCGCTGACTGGGCACTGGGTAACTATGGTGACAGCAGGACAAGGGGCTGCTGTCCAAGTCTTGCCGCCCCCACGAGTTGTGCGTCAATCCTCTTTATGTCAAAGTTCCTCCACTGTTTCTGCCTCCTCAACCTCCTCTCGGTCTTCCACCTGCACCCAAAGCCTGTCTGGTCATGCCACAAGCTTTCTAACTGCGCAGAAGGGATCCTGCACACCTCCTTACTCTGCTGGCAGTAGGACTCAACGTCATCAGGCGGTTTTTACTTTGAAATGTCTGGGAAATGTGAGTCACACAGCTGAGGAGTTGTGGTCAGCTCTGGAGAACCAATTTCATGAATGTTTGTCTCCACTGGACCTGAAACCAGGGAAGGCCGTGTGCGACAATGCTGCAAACCTGAGTGCGGCCCTTCGCCGGGGCAATGTCACACACGTGCTTTGTATGGCTCACGTGTTGAACCTGGTTGTCCAGCAATTTTTAGCCCACTATCCCAGACTAGATGGCCTTCTGCAGAGGGCACGGTCGCTGTGTGCTCACTTCCGCCGTTCGCATCCCGCAGCTCAGCGACTTACATCTCTACAGAAGTCGTTGGGCCTGCCACTTCACCGGCTAAAATGCGATGTGCCTACCCGGTGGAATTCAACTCTGCACATGTTGCAGCGACTGTGGCAGCACCGACAAGCCCTGGTGCAATACGTTCTGACGTATAGCCTGGGCCAACGAGATCCAGAGGTGGGGCAAATCACGCTGGAGGAGTGGTCTCAGATCAGGGACCTATGCACCCTTCTGCACAGTTTTGAAATGGCGACGAAGATGTTTAGTGCTGACGATGCCATTATCAGCATGACTGTTCCGGTGATTTACATGCTGGAGCACATGTTAAACAGAATTCGGAGTCAGGTGGTGGCACAAGAGGAGGTGGAGGAAGTAGAGGAGGAGGAGTTGTATGCGGAAGGGCTAACATCTGCAAGGTCCAGACGGTCGGCAGCACCAAGGCGGCAGGCATGCTGGTGGGACGGCTTGTATACTTTTTTTGATCAAAAATAGTTCACTAAGTACCCTATATTTATTATGCAACTTTGCTTTACATTTATATATAATGATGGTAGGGTATGAGATATATTTTTGTCTTTTGTAGGTTTTGTTTCTTTTTTGCTAGTGTGAACATGCTTGTATTTCTTGCATGTCTACCATCTTAGACCTCAGTTCACATTGCCTGGTTTTTTGTCTTGTTTGCATTCTGTGCAATTTAAGGGTGTGGCATCCCCTTTGTTGAGCTGACTGGTATATATGTAGCTTACCACGGGCGTGGGTGGTCTGGAGTTGGGACCAGGTCCTATTTGTCTACCCTTTTATATGCATTACTTCAACTTTGATATACAGTAAGGTTTTTAATATAGGCAGTATAGGTACCGTCCCAATTTAGGGTCACCTTGCCGCTGGTGGGACGGCTTGTATACTTTTTTTGATCAAAAATAGTTCACTAAGTACCCTATATTTATTATGCAACTTTGCTTTACATTTATATATAATGATGGTAGGGTATGAGATATATTTTTGTCTTTTGTAGGTTTTGTTTCTTTTTTGCTAGTGTGAACATGCTTCTATTTCTTGCATGTCTACAATCTTAGACCTCAGTTCACATTGCCTGGTTTAAGGTCCAGACGGTCGGCAGCACCAAGGCGGCAGGCATGTGAGGGTGGGGGAGATGGTTTTACCAGGGCGCATGGTAGCAGCCAAACTAGTGAGGAAGGTGCAGGAGCCCAGGAAGAAGTGGAGGACGAACTGATGGAAGACTCATCAGATGAGGGAGACCTTGATCACATTTCTGTTGTGCGAGGTTGGGGGGAGAGGACAGAGGAAGGAAGCATGATTGTTACCTCGCCACCAACACAACAGGGACTTGGTGCTCCTGGATGCGCAACACACATGAGTGCCTTCTTGCTGCACTACCTGCAACATGACCCTCGAATTGTGAGAATTATAAATAATCCTGACTACTGGGTTGCCACACTGTTAGATCCCCGGTACAAAAGTAAATTTGCAGAAATTATTCCTGCCATAGAAAGGGATGCACGCATGCAGGAGTATCAGCAGAGACTGTTGCAGAATCTTACATGTGCTTTTCCACAAAACACCAGTGGTGCACGTAGTGAATCTCACAGTTCCAACTTGCCAACCGTGGGACCGTCAAGTGTTCAGCACTCAAACCGTAACAGAACCACAGTATCTGCTGGTAACATCAATTTTGCGGAATCATTTCACCACTTTTTTAGCCCATCCTTTGCAAGGCCACAGGAGACAAGAAGTCTGACACATAGTCAACGCCTAGAGACGATGGTACAGGAGTATCTCCAAGTAAACATTGAAGCCATGACTGTGTCACTGGACCCTTGCTCTTTTTGGGCTTCCAATCTGGATAAATGGCCGGAGCTAGCCACTTACGCCTTGGAGATCTTGTCATGCCCCGCAGCCAGCGTTCTGTCTGAACGTGTGTTCAGCGCTGCTGGTGGTGTGCTGACAGATAAGCGCACGCGGCTCTCCACTGATAATGTAGACAGACTCACGTTCATAAAGATGAACAAATCATGGATCCGAAACGACTTTTCTACCCCTGTGTCATCCTGGGGAGAGTAAAAGCTTGATGATTGGTTAAAATCACCCTACCAACCGTTTTAAGCTTTCAAATTACTAATCATGTTTATCTGTATCTTGGCTGGAAAATAATTTGGGCTTTGTAGCAGTGTGCAGCACTGATTCTATTAGGCCATCTATAATAAGCTCCACCAGATTTAAAATTACTGATCATGTTTATCTGTATCTTGACTGGAAAATAATTTGGGCTTTGTAGCAGTGTGCAGCACTGATCCTATTAGGCCATCTATACTAAGCTCCACCAGATTTAAAATTAATAATAATTTTTAGCTGCATCTAGCCCGGAAAATAATTTTGGGGCTCCGAGATGCGCAAGACACATAAGTGCCTTCTTGCTGCACTACCTGCAACATGACCCTCATAGTGTCAGAATTCGAAGTAATCATGACTACTGGGTTGCCACACTCTTAGATCCCCCAAACTTTTCGATCAACCTTTTCATTTTAATAAAGACCAAAAAAATGGTCATTTTTGAAATTATAAGCATTAGCAGGTTATTAGAAACTGAAATCAAACAGTTTTCAACTCAAAACTTTATTCTAGGTGATGTTACATTTTCACATAGGACCCCTTGTTCGAAAGGAGCTTCTGAACTCTCTCGTCCATTGAATTTGTCAGGTTTTGGATGGTTTCTGCTTCAATTGTTTTGCATGAGGACAGAATGCCCTCCCAGAGCTGTTGCTTAGATGTGAACTGCCTCCCGCCATCATAGACACTCCTTTTGATGATGCTCCAGAGGTTCTGAATGGGGTAGAGGTCAGGGGAGCATGGGGGTCACACCATAAGTTTGTCCCCTTTTATGCCCATATCAGCCAGAGATGCAGATGTTTTATGTGCAGCATGAGATGGTGCATTATCATGCAAAAAAATGATCTTGCTGTGAAATACACGGTTCTTCTTCTTGAACCATGGCAGGAAGTGCTGTTTGAGAAAATCCACATACATTATGGAGTTCATCTTTAGCGCCTTCAGGGATCCTAAAGGGGCCGGCAATCTCTCTCCCCATGATTCCAGCCCAAAACATTACTCCACCTCCTCCTTGTTGGCGCTGTAGCCGTGTTTGCGTGGGGTGTCCATCAACCAACCATCCTCCACTCCATCCATCTGGACCATCGAGCGCTGCACGGCACTCATCCGTGAACAAAACAGTTTTGAAATCAGTCTTCATGTAATGTTTGGCCCACTGGAGCCGTTTCTGCTTGTGTGAAGTGGATAAAGGAGGTCGACAGGATGGCGTATGCACAGCTGCAAACCTCTGAAGGACCCTGCATCTTGTTGTTCGGGGGACGTTGGAGGCACCAGCAGCTTCAAAAACTTGTCTGCTGCTATGACAAGGCTTTTTTGCCGCTGCTCTTTTAACCTGACGTAATTGCCTGTAGGAAAGAGTCCTCAATTTGCCCTTATCAGCACGCACACGTGTGTACTGTGAATCAGCTACATACTTCTTGATTGCCAAGACACTTCATCCCGATCATCGCACAATGTTGATTGTAGTCATGCCTTGACCTAAACACTCCACAATTTGTTGCTTCTCAGCAGCCGACACATCCTTTTTCTTTCCCATTTTGGCAGAAAATGTAGGCTGCTTAATAATGTGAGACAGCTTTCTTAAGTAGTCTTGCCTTTCATTGGACACACCTGCCAAACTAATTAGCACAGGTGTCTGCAATTGCTTACAGTGATATAAAGAGCCCTGACACACATCACCATCAATGAGTTTAACTGACAAACAAACAAATTCTTCCCTTATCACTCCTAAACACTTTTTGCATAATAATTTGGAACACAGTGTACATGTGCTTTTCCACAAAACACCAGTGGTTCACGTAATGAATCTTATAGTTCTAACTTGCCAACCGTGGTCTGTATGGAGTTGTTCAATAAAGGGCCCAAAATTAAGATAACATAGATGGGAGAGGTCTCTATGAATAGGAATTCCTAAGTATTTGATACCCTGTGAGGGCCAGGCAAAGGGAAAGCTGGACTGGATGGAATCCTATATGGATTTGGGGAGGGAGACATTGAGGGCCTCAGACTTCGCTGCATTGATTTTAAAATTTGACCATGTAACAAAGTGATCTATTTCAGCCATAACAGCATGGATGGATATATGTGATTGAGTGATATATACTAGGACATCATCAGCAAATAGAGAGCACTTGTACTCGGTGCCTCCCACCTCAATCCACCTAATATTGGGGTTATGGCGAATTGATGAGAGCAGGTGCTCCCTCACTAGGATGTATAAGAGAGGGGACAGAGGACATCCCTGCCTTGTCCCATTGGTGATTGTGAAAGGTGATGAAAATGTTCTGATGCACACCCTGGGCCTTGGGACACCCGGAGCCGGACCCTTTTTGGTGGATGCTGGTGGTTGTAGTCTTCGTGGCGGCGACCCGGTTCCATGGCTCAGGGTGGTCAAACCAGTGGCGGAACTATTTATGTGGTTTTGATGTTTAAATGTCCGACTACGCCACCCGTGGATTGCGGTCAGAGTGAACCACCGCTGCAGGGCAGACCGCTGAGGCTGGTGTTGTGGGTGCAGCAGAGCGTAGCATAACTCCCCACGGGAGGAGTATAGCCTCAGGGCAGTGTATGCGGAGGATGGGGGTGATGGTGCAGGGCAGCAGCAGTAACGACACGGAGTCAGTGATGCAGTCCAGGGCCTTTACTCACAGTTCTTATTATCCAGACCACGTCTGCAGGTAACGGCTGCCCACGTCGTACTGTGCTCACCAGGTGAGGGGCTCAGACAACTCCCAGATAACTTTGGAGCGCTTCACAGGACCCCCTTTGTGTGTCGTTTGTCTGGCCTTTCTTACCAACCCTTCTGTCCGGCTGCCTCGGGCCTCCTCTTGGTAAACTTGGCGCCAGTTTCCCTGACCCTATGTGGTGCCTTCCTAGTGGGTGTAGCGAGGGGCTGCGCCACATAAAATGTCACAGCCTCCGGTTTCTAGCTGAGGGTCGTTTCCTGCCTCCACTAGTTTTGGGGACCGGTCTCCCCCTTTGGCCTGACCCCTCCACGCAGGTGGATTCGGGCGTGCGGTGGCGACTCGCCCGTCCGCACCCCTGGGATCCCTTCATTCCTCGTTCCTGGAGCCTTCTCCGCTCCTCTTCCTTCCTTCTCCCTCTTCCAGGCCTGGGCCTCTGTTACTAGGCCCGCCTCCGGAGCAGAGCTCATGCAGAGCCCCTGCTCCCTGCCACTTCTGCTCAGACTTCTCTGCACTGAACTAAGATGGTGCCCACCTTTTATACTCCCTTATCAATACACCCAGGAACTGCTTCCTCCCTGCTCCTGCACTACAGGGTTCCCCTTCCTCAGTGTTCCCTCCCCCCACTCCAGCCAGGGACAGGGACTGTCGTGCCCATCTCAGACGCATATTGGTCGCCCTGCCCCACGGCAATGTGGTGTAATGCATGCAGGTGTCGGGTCCTGATCCACACTCCATCCTTACCTGAGAGTGAGATATCACACCTCTGGGTGAGGTGCAATACCTCTGTAGCAACCGAGCCCTCAGGGTGCTACAGTTCCATTTATCTTCAGCCTAGGTGACGTATTGTGATACAGGGCCGTGATTTTGGCTATAAAAGGGTCCCCTAGACCCCTACCCCAAGCTTTTTAAGAGAATCATATATGGCGTGCCAGGAGACTCTATGGAATGCTTTCTCAGCATCCAACGAGAGTATCCAATTACAAATTTTTAACTGCATCTAGCCCAGGAAATACTTTGTGCCTAGTATTAGTGTCTGCTAGTGAGCGGATTATCCCGTCTGTTAAGCAAGCTACACCACCTGTAGTTTGGACACTTCATTTTTTCAAAGGAAATGCTTCGGGACCACGGGATACTCAGTGAAGAGCATCAGGAGGCACCCCAAGGCATAGGGGCTGGGACTGGCAGTAGGATGCCTTGCGGTGGACAGCCGAGCTCGATCCTTATAAAAGCTTTTTAACTGCAGCAGCTTTAGTGGACGCTACTGGAGCTGGAATTACGCGGCTGCTGGCATGAGACTTGCCCTCCAATAGATCCTTGTAAATGGATTTAAAGTGTATTCATTCAAATTAGAGAGACAATGTAAATTAAAAAGCTTAGAGCTGCCTCCACCACAGGGGGGCTCGCTCGACCCACCAGCGGACAGGCACCAGTATTGGGAGAGGGGGGCTGGCCGTCAGGGTTCACCGCGGCTCTGGCACAAACCCGGCGACACGGAGGTGGCACGGGCAGGAGCGGACTGAACGTGTCGGCTTCTCACTTTTTGGATTTTAGAAGGGCATGACATGCCTATATCTGTGTCTCCCCCTCCTTTTACTCCTCCACCTCTTTTCTTTTCGCATGACTATACGTACTTGTCACTTTTCCATGTGTTAGTTGTGTCTTCTGAGCAGTTTGTCAGCTTTTGGACACCTTTGAAGGTGTTTTCTATGTGTTTCTATGTGTTTTTGTTTGCCTGCCATTGGTTTTAACGGTATTCGAAGGTGTTCGACGAACAGTTCGGCGAACACACGGGTGCTCGACGAACCGAACCGAACTCGAACACTACGGGGGTGGCTCAACACTACCTTGCACATATTTATTGTGACGATTACCTTTTAATTAACCCTTCTTTATACAAAGATCATGGGATTTAACACAATTACCCCTTTTTTTGTACATGCACTTGCACTTTTCAAATGATTGTGGGGATAATTTATCCCATTACTCCATTACTGGGTTTAGAATCAAAGGTTTTCTCTTATTGGGCATAATTCTACCTATTACTTTACACTTGTCTATGTATAAAAGACGAATTAATAGGTATAACTGTTATTACCATCTATCTACTTATTGGGCTATGTGCATTATTTATTTGGCTATGAAGTGTTTACTCTAAGGGAACCTGAAGGTCCCTGCTTTTTAATTATTTTAACCTTTTGTTTTAATATCTGCAATAATAAAAATATTTATTTTAATTTATTTGCATCGTATCTTCCTTCTAAGCTGAGCTGATGTAGCTTATGCTTGTGTGGTATATATCGAATTTCTGGAAGTCTTACTCTGACCATTGTGTTATATACTAGTGTGAGGTTCGTGTCAAGTTCATGTCAAGTTGAATTTCAAGCTGCAATGGCTGGAGACATGTGGAGTGCATATCGTTCTGGCAGCATGATGTCGTACCAAATGTCCTGCGGAACTTCCTGTAACATCCTGGGCCTATGACCCGAACTAGGCACTGAGGGGTGTACCTTAATCCCTTCCATACAGAGGAAGCCGGACGGGAAACCTCGAGAGGGAGATGTAACGGACCTCTGGAGTGCTGTCAGCTGGACTGACAAGAGGATCAAGCGTCCCCTGATGTGTGTACCACTGATCCAGGAGCCAAGGACATGGATGCAGCAGAGGCCTTTGGCCTACAAGTGAGTGCAAAGCAAACTTCACAGCACAACACATATAGAATTGTAGGAGTTCATATCTAACACATGAAGACACAGCAATGGAAAAGCACTAGGACATTTAAAGGGGTAATCTATTTTGGAAATTATCCCTTGTACATAGGATACGGGATAACTTCCCAATTGCTGAGGGTCTAGCCGCTGCAACCCCAACCGAACCCAAAAACTGGGGCTTTGAAGATCATTCACACTGTGACTCCATTCATTCTTATGGGAATGCTGAAACCAAGCCGAGCAATGCACGTGAAGGCGGGATCCGTGGGGACCCAGTGTCCCGTCCCCCACAGATCTGGAATTTATCCCATGGATAATGACCAAACTTGAGAATAACCTCTTTAAGTGGACTTGAAGTGTATGTACTGTTGTTCAGCACTGTTTTCTCATTTTATTTGCGCACTGTATGTCACTGCTATTTTGATCATATTACAGAATTATGCATCATTTTCCTCATCACAAAAAAAAATTTCCACCCAAGAAAACAATGAAGTAAAGTAATTTTTTTTTGTTGGTGCACGTCATCATCTTAAACTTTTTACCACAAAGGAGGGCTATATAAAATAGAAGGCTTTAGCTAGTAAGTTTATTAGCTTTCTTAAGAGGTTAGCTAGGGTTCTGCAATTTAGGGTAAAATAAATAGAATGCTATAAAGATAAAACTTGTGATATAAACATGCCTGTACTTGTTGAATATTGCTAGTAGGAATGAGAGAACTTTTGGCCTTTTTGCAATTTGCTTTGGAATAATATATTGAAACACTCTATCAAAACATACTCCTAAATAATTTATGACTTCAGTTGTATTAAAGTTCTCATGTAACACATTTCACACATGGCAAATCCTTCCATAGCAAGACTTATCTTTTTTGCAAGTCCAGAACAGTTGGTATAAAACAAATATTATAAATAATTAAGCATGTGACTCTCGCCTTAGTCTAGACATTGTAGTAGTTGTAAAATCTAACTGAAACTAAAATTTTAATACTTATGCAAAATAATGACTGTGACCTAATTAACAAAGAAACAAAGAGAGCAGACCATGATTTTCTTTTGTCCTTTAGGTGGAAAGGTATGTCCCGGCAGTCCAATTATATATGATACACAGTGGAAATTCAACTTCTTTTTTTCTACACTAATTCTGAACTAACGATTAGTGTGCTCCTTTGAGTTTGCCACCCAACATATGGACTAGATGATTGCAATATTAAAAATATAAAGAAGGCAAAACGGCAAAAAACAGCATATCAATCATAATATCATCACATAATAAAGATAAATTTGTGTTATTGGTTAGTTTTTTTAATCCATGACACAAGAAAACATGCGTTAGAAGAGGGTTGAGGGCGTAGTAGTCTATCATACAACATTTTGTTAATAAATTAATACAAATAAAACATCAAGTTATACCCTATCAGATCTGTTGAGCTCCTATATTCTCTACAAGAGAGACAATGCCAGACTCCTCTGACGGCCCTGTTAACTTACCGAAAACAAAAGGGTCGACAGTCCAAAATTGTATATGCCGGATTCTTATATCCACTGACATGAACTGTTGGAGGAGAGTTGGGTGGCAACATAAATATTAAATTTATAGCCAATCCAGCTGATATTGGTAAATTTGGCTGATGGTCTAATGTATATGGCCTTAAAAGTCAGATGAGCTAACACAGCATGGTATCAGCAATTTGTAAGATAACCACTACACAGCATAGAGATGGGTTTGGGTTAATTTTCTGTTGAGACGCCTAGAGGTGTTCAGTCATTGCCTTGTTAAAAAACCAAATAGTACTTGAATAAAGTGCTAGCCAGATGGAATGGCATTTTATTAAACAAAGCTGTGGTAGCGATGCTTGCTAAATATGTCTTCCCTTCACTATACATGATCAACAGCACCATCACACAACCATCAAAGCACCACCACAACTCCTCGAATGTGCACCACATAACCTGACACCATCATCAACTCCTCGCGCATGCTTCACAGTGGGAACCACGCAATCTGACATCATCTCGTTTCCAGCTCATCTACAATACTCAGAGCAACAGATTAGAGATGAACGTACCATTTAAAATTCAAATTAACTGTGACGAATTTTCTCCAAAAAAGGTAGAATTGCAGTGAATAAATTTGCCATGATTCATAATGCTAATAAGCCTCTATTTGTCTGGAAAATGCATGTATAACACTCAAAGGTGGTTAGTATTGATTAAACCCTTTTTCAACTATGTAATGCAAACACAGTCTTATTAACCCTGCGTCAGGCGCAATCACACATTTTTGTTACCCCCTCCTCTCCAAGGGGGCAGGGGATCCGGCCCCTCCCAGGACCTTCCTATCTTTAGGTGCTGCTCGGAACCCCCCCACTTAGTTTTACTGCTGTCCTTGTAGAGAGCAGGCTTGACCTCTGTGGCCTCTCAGGCTTATTGCGCCTGAAGGTTATCACTTTTGAAGGTCTGTACTTTCTGGGTCTTTTTCATCATAATTGTTTATTTTGCTTGTTTTATGAATGAATAATGCAAAGTTTGTGGATATTTCGTAGAAATAAGTAAGGTTTTCTTATAAGCAAGAGGGTTTTCTTAGAAATGGCCTCTCAGGCACATTGCGCCTGAACACATAATAATAATAATCTCTGATACGATATGATAATATGATCTGCCAGTCTTACTTTTATCGGCCAATGTGTTTCTTCTGCTGAACTTTTAAAGTCTGAATCTTTGTGAACTTGACTCCAGTTACATCTGGAGTTTTACAGATCTTACAAAGTCATGCCTTACAATTAATTTTTTTCCTAATTTTAATGTTTTGTAATATTTATGTCCTAAAAACTGGAAGCCATTTGGCAGTAGTTGTGAAATTTGGGTACTTTTTGTTGTATTACTTTTATGGTTATTAAATGTTTGGTTTTTTTTTGTATGTGATTTTTCATACTCTCTTTTAATACATCCCTGTGAAGGTCACTGATTACTTTTAGAGCCAATAAATTGAGATACATAGGTATTATAGGTGCTTTTTTAACCTGTGCCTGTCGGGTTCACTGCACCTGAACTCGGGAGTGCCAGAGATGCGCCTGACCCAGGGTTGATGTCCAGGCAACCTCAACTTATCTTGCTTAATGAAAATGGATGATAACTGGTGGTAACCAGCAGCCTATTTAAACACACACTGCAGTGTCAGTCATTGTATCCTACTTAAATTATATAAATGGCTGACAAATTATCCCTTGTTTGTGGCAGACGCATGCCTTGCTGGTGTTTATACACTGGTGGTGCAAATAGAAGAAGCTATGTTTTTTCACATGGGAAGTGCAACAAATCTTCCTGTTTGGGGAGTATTAAGAGTTGTGTCCCCTTTATTAATGGAGACAAAACAAGTTTACTTTTATGAATGTGAAGACATAATGACTTCTCAACTATGATTGAAAAAAATATCCTATTTTTTAGGATCCACAACATATTTGCTATTTACAAAACGATTGAGCCATAACAACCCCAATTCCAAAAAAGTTTAAACACTGTGTGCAATGTAAAGAAAACAGGAATGCAATGATTTATAAATATTTTATAGCCATATATTATTCCTAACAAAACATAGAACACATCTCATAAGTTGAATGTTAGATATTTTTCGAATTCATTTAAAAAAATTACTCATTTAAAAATTGATGGCAGGAACACATCACAAAAAAGTTGGGAGAGGGCTATTTCTACCATTGTGTAGCATCCCTTCTTTTCACAACAGTCTGTAAATGTCTGGACAGTGAGTACATCAATTGCTGGAGTTTTTGGAGAGAAATGGTGTCCCATTCCTGTTTGATATAGGGTTCTAATTGCTCAACAGTCCTGGATCCTCCTTGCCAAATTTTTCTTTCACAAAGCAACACACTGTTGTGTTGGTGTAGTAAGTGATTTAGCATTGTATTACTGAAATATGCAAAGCCTTTTCCCTTTCCTGAAATATACAATGTCTGAAAGGAAGCATATGTTGTTCTAAAACCTCTATTTACTGCTCAACATTTATGGTGCTTTTCAATATGTGTAAGTTGTTCATGTCATAACTACTAATGCAACCACATATCAACAGAGATACAGAATTTTGAACTGTATGCTGATAACAAGCCCAGAGAAGACGGCAGCATTTCTAGATTGTGTTAGATATAGCTTATACTTTACAAGATAGGGCTTTAACTTACATTTGTGGATTGCATGGCAAACTGTGTTCACAGACAATGATTTCTGGAAGTATTCCTGTGGCCATTCAGTGATTTGTACAACCGAAATGTGGCTGTTTTTAAGACAGTGCAAACTGAGGGCCTGTAGATCATGAGGATTGATCATCGGCCTTGTCCCTTGTTCACATTGATATCTCCATGATTTCTGAATCTTTTTATTAATTTAATTACTATATATGGTGGGATATTAAAAATCTTTGCAATTTATCTTTGAGTAATATTTTTCTGAAATTGTTCCAGAAATTTTTACATAGTTGTTCACAGACTGGTGACACTGACCATCTTTGCTTCTAAGAGACTCTGCCTCTCTAACATGGTCTTTTCATACAGTCAAGTGACTGAAAATTAACCCTCCAGCAGTTTTTCATTAGTACCACTTACTTTTCCTTTTTCTTTTCAAAATTCTTTTTATTAACGTATAAAGAATCGAACAAGATGAAAACAAAACCATGACAAGCTATTTGAATACAAAAGTGGTGTCTGCTGTAGCACAAACAGATGCGTCAATCGGTAGAGAGATTTTTATGAGAGGGTTAACTAAATCGTGGAATGTCGGTTCAGATGTGTTGTGTATGTACAGTCCGCGCGGCCGACAGAGAGATGGTATAGTTCTTTTAGTATTAGCATTCAAGATATGCGGGGAGTTCATGGCTATGAGCCGAGCTCCATGGAAGCATGCCCTACTCATAAGTCCGTGCCACATAGCACCACGGTAATTCTGTTCATCTTTAAGATAAATGCAAAACATTTAAAACAGTATGAAAGAGAGAGTAAAGAAAAGCAGAAGAAGAAGAAGGGAGAGAAAGTAGAGATCAAAAGATTAGAAACTAGATAGGGGAGGGGGGGGGGAACGAGAGGCACCTTTAGTCTGAAGGTTTCCCAGGGTTGGATTAATGCTTCTTATGAATGCTCTGTCGATTTAGTGGAGAGATAGTCTAGCCAGGCTCGCCAAGTATTTATGAGGGTAGTTTTGAATGGTTTACTAAGGCTGCTTGTTCGGCTACATGATATAATGAGTGAATTCTCTCCCTCACTTGTATTTATGTGGGAAGAGTGGGAGATTTCCAATACAATGGAACAAACAGCTTCGCTGCACTTAAGATATGTTGAGCTAGTAATGACTCCTTCTTGTGGCCAGGCCATGTCGGAAAGTGCAGTAGGGCCATTTCTGGTTTTAAGATAAGGTCTCTACGTAAGACTTTCTGAATGAGGGCTTCCACCTGCTTCCAGTACGGAGCTAAGACTGGGCATAGCCACCACAAATGAAAGTAATCAGCAGTGGTTGTTCCACACCTCCAGCAACCTGACGAGTGGCTAGTGTCCCACGCCCGAGCCTGAGTAGGCGTGATGTACCATCTCGTTACAATCTTATACGAGTTTTCTTGTGCTCTCACGCATTGGGTGGGGCCATGTGAGTAATTATAGATGTGTTGGATTTGTGCAGGTGTGAAGAAATATCCCAGATCTTTTTCCCATTGCATGATGTATGCTCTCTTGAGGCAAGTGTCTGTGGTTAATATGGTTCGGTAAATTGTAGAGATGATTTTTTTAGGTCTCGTGGATGCTGCACAGAGAGTCTCAAATGCAGTCAGACCTCTGGAAAGATCTGAGATTTTTAGGAGCAGACGGAGAATATCCCTGATGGAATTGTATTGCACAAAATGCAGTGTTGAAAGGCCAGGCAATTTTCAGAGTTCTGCCAGGGAGAGGAGTGCTCCATCTCGTAAAAGTTGGTCAATAGAGTAGGTAGAGAATTTATTATCCGCTTGCAGTCTCGTGCCAGGTATATTTACTAGATGTGCTAGGAGGCCAGAGAGGGTAACCAGCGGGGAAAGGGTTGGTGCCAGTGATTGCATCGCTCCCTGCCAGATTTTTTTGAACTTGGGCTGGATCAGGCTTTTCAAAATATTCTTTCTACCCATCCACGAGATATATTTTTCCCTCCAAATCTTTATAATAGCTGAGGTGGACGTCAGTAGGGGGTGAATGTTTAGTTTGAATAGGTCGGCGTAGTTCCTGCCCAATTTCACACCTAGATAAGTTATGTAAAGTTTGGACCTGGCTAGGGGGTATAAATTTTTCAATTTTTGGAGGGTGAGCGGAGGAATCTGCATCCCCAGAGCCTCTGATTTCGATATATTAATTTTAAAATTGGACAGGGTGCTGTATTGATCCATGAGGTCCATAAGGGCAGGTAGTCCTCTCAGAGGGTTTGTCAAAAGAACCAAGAGGTCATCTGCGAAGGCCGCTGTCTTAAAGTGGTATTCGTTTATTTTGATGCCCTCTATATCTTGATTGCATCGCTCCCTGCCAGATTTTTTTGAACTTGGGCAGGATCAGGCTTTTCAAAATATTCTTTCTACCCATCCACGAGATATATTTTTCCCTCCAAATCTTTATAATAGCTGAGGTGGACGTCAGTAGGGGGTGAATGTTTAGTTTGAATAGGTCGGCGTAGTTCCTGCCCAATTTCACACCTAGATAAGTTATGTAAAGTTTGGACCTGGCTAGGGGGTATAAATTTTTCAATTTTTGGAGGGTGAGCGGAGGAATCTGCATCCCCAGAGCCTCTGATTTCGATATATTAATTTTAAAATTGGACAGGGTGCTGTATTGATCCATGAGGTCCATAAGGGCAGGTAGTCCTCTCAGAGGGTTTGTCAAAAGAACCAAGAGGTCATCTGCGAAGGCCGCTGTCTTAAAGTGGTATTCGTTTATTTTGATGCCCTCTATATCTTGATTATGTTGAATTGCCACTAGAAGAGGTTCCATTGCCAACATGAACAACAATGGGGACAATGGCCAGCCCTGTCTGGTTCCATTTTTAATGGTAAATGCATCAGTTATAGAATCATTTATTTTAATACGTGCCGTGGGTTCAAGATACATCGCCATGATAGATGAGATTATTGCGGGGGGCATCTGAAATCTAAAGAGTGCTTCTTCTAAGTAGGTCCAGTCCACCCTATCAAAGGCTTTTTCCGCGTCCGTACCCAAGAGGACCAGTGGGAGTTTGCGGAACTTGGCGTATTGAATGAGGTGTAATACTTTGTATGCATTGTCTCTACCCTCTCTGCCACTCACAAAGCCCGTTTGGCTCGTTGAGATCAGGTGTGGCAGAAACTCTGCCAATCTGCGAGCAATCATATCGGCTAGTAGTTTCAAGTCTACATTCAATAAGGAGATAGGCCGATAGTTGCTGAACAGACTTGGGTCCTTACCCTCTTTGTGCATCAATGAAATTCTAGCTTCAAGCATCTGACGGGGCAATGGTTGGCCAGCAAGTGTGGCATTGCACAGTGTCAGGAGGTGTGGTAGTAGCAGAGGGGAGAAAGTCTTATAATAAAGGGCTGAAAACCCATCAGGTCTGGGAGCCTTCCCCTTAGGACATTGTGACAAGGTGGACTGGAGCTCCTGAAGTGTAAAGGGTTTAAGTAATTTTTGTTGGCAGTCTTCCGATAGGGTTGGAAGCTGAAGTTTCTGTAGTTTCTGTAGGAAGCCTTTTGCTTTCAGGCGTCATTGGAGTATATCCCTCTCTGTGTCATCTGGGCGTAAATTGTAGAGTTGCGTGTAATATTTGAGAAAGGCTTTTTCGATATGTGATGGGTTTTGTGAAGCCACCCCACTTTTATTTTTAATCGAGTAAATTTGAGTGCGAGTTTGCCGTTTGCGCTGGTATGAAATTAAAAATTTTGATGCCCTAAAATTTTAGTTTTCCAAATTGCATAATGTTTCGCTGAATTAAAGTTAAGTAGATCCTTAAGTTGGAGTCTTTTAGTTGTAAGGTTGGCAAGTGTTGTAGGGTCTAGATTTTTTTTGGGTTGATGCTCCAACTCCGCTATTTCATCATATAGTTTTGGGTTTCTGTGTGTCTCCTTCTATTGAAAAAAGATGCAACAGAAATCAGTTCCCCTCTGATTACAGACTTGTGAGTTTCCCACAAAGATTGTATAGAGATTCCTTCTGTTTGGTTATGATGGAAATAGTGCTGTAACTTCTCAGACAGACGTTTTTTAATGTCAGGGAGATCCAGAAGTGATTAATTTATTTGCCAAGATCTACGAAGTGGACGCTGTTTAGATGTGGAGATCTTCATTAGGACTACTGAGTGATCTGAGTAAATACTAGGTACAATGGTGGATGTTTTCAGATCAGGGAGCACTCTCCTTGACACCAGTATGTAGTCCAATCTATGATATGACTTATGTGGATTGGAATAATAGGCGTAGTCTTGCACCGATGGGTTCATGTATCTCCAGGAATCCACCAGCTGCATGGACTGCAAACATGCATGGATCCTAGCCAGGTCTCTAGATGAGACGGCACTTTTTTGTTTGGTGGTGTCCAGGAGAGGTTCCAATGCCAGGTTCAAATCGCCGCCTATTATAATCACTCCCTCACTAAACCTCTCTAATTTTTTCATAGTAGCAGTTATCCACTTCAGTAGTTTTTTGTTTGGGGCGTAGAGACTGCCAAGCGTCGTCAAGGTGCCATTTAGTATGCCTTTGACCAATATATATCTACCAAGTGGATCTATAAGAGTCTGTCGGTGCTGAAATTGGACTCTTCTCTTGATAGCTATTGATACACCTCTTGAGCCCGAATGGGTAGTAGTGGAATGATACCACTTGTTATAAATCGATCTGTCAAAGTTGGGAATTTTATTTGGTTTAAAGTTGGTCTGTTGTATAAGGAGGACGTCCGTCCCTCGTTTTTTAAAGGCATGTAAGGTCGGGTGTTTAGTGCGTGGTGAATTGAGACCGTGTGCATTTAATGATGCTATATTAAGCACCTTGTTGTTATCCAGAGTTGGCGAGAGGATCAGGGAGGCTGGAAGCTGCCGATGAAGAGCATTCGGTTGTGCCTGTTGGGGAGGGGGGTGGATGGGGAATAGATTGGTGGAGGAGAGGGGAAGATAGTCGGGAGGGTAGTGAGGGGAGAAACAGAGAAAGTTAATAAAATCATTGAAGTAATATATGTAACATTTCCAGGATTAGAAAATTGCATCAACAAAGGTAGTTTAACAGTAATTGCCAGCTCGGGGGAACAATAATTTTCTCTCGCATTCAAAAATTCTAGGTGGGAGCTTAAGGAGCGGGAAAGAAGGGATTGGTTGCTGGGAGAACCGGGAACAAGGGTTGGAAGTAGGATAAGAAGAGGAGGAGTGGAGAGGGGGGGGGGGTAGGGCAGAGGTTTTGGAATAGGGGGGGTCTAGGGGAGAGGGATATGAGGGAGATGGGGGAGAGGGGTGGGGGTGGTGAAAAGAGTTCAGGGTTTCCCACTCGTTTGCACTCTCGTGGTAGTAATGTAGTTAGAGTGCTTGATCATATAGGAGCTATACATAGGTGGTCAAGGATCTGTTCGGAGGTTGAAACAGGATATAAGTAATAAGGCATAAACTTATTTAGTGTATATGCTCCGGTTTCATTACTTTCTGCTATTTGTGGGGTTAATGATAAGGTAATAATAACAATTCAAAGAAGGCAGAGTCAGGTGGTGTCTTCTGGGCCCTTGGAGGGAGTGGATTTCGCTGCCTTCTATTTGGAACACTGTGATCTCGGGGTCAGTGCTTGTTGCCACGGTGGTGAATTCGGGAGTGAGTGGATTAGCGTTGCTGAGTGAAAGGATTCCAAGTCCGGGTATGAGTCCAGAGCTATATCTAAAGAGGAGCATGCTGCTTTGATATCTGCGGAGTTCCTGGCGACAATCGACCTGTCACCAACAGTAATATGTATTCCAAAGGGGAAAAGCCAGCGGAATTTGTATCCTTTTTTGAGGACTGACTCTGTGAGAGGCTTTAGTAATCGCCTTTTTCTCAAAGTGACAGCCGAGAGGTCTTGAAAGAGGAGAATTTTCATGCCCTCATATATGATTTCTCGTTGCTCTCTGGCTCTGCGTAAAATTAAGTCCTTTGTCCGGTAATCAAGGAAACGACATAGCACATCATGAGGAGTTTCTCCCTGCGCCGGTCTGGGGCGAAGTGTCCCGTGCACCTGGATGAGTTCAATATTACGCGGGTTGTCATCTCCCAGTAAAGCAGTGAAGATTTCCAACACCGCCCTACCCAGAGCCTCAAATGCTACCGACTCAGGGAGGCCCTTAATTCGAATGTTATTACGGTATTCCCTGTTCTCGTGGTCTTCGAGGGTGGCATGAATCCGGTGAAACTGTTGCTCATGAGAATTTAGGCAGTCTAATAGAGAGTTGGATTGTTGTATTATTGGCATCTGAGCATTTTCTAAGGACTCTATCCTATGCCCCTGAAGGGAAAGATCTTGCTTGATTTCGGCCAAATCTCTCCCTATGGGTTCCAAAGCTTTGGCCAGGATACGTTTTAGAAAGGACCTGGTAACAATAGAGTCTTTTGTCACAGTGCCAGAGGTGCCAGCGTCGGAATCACTTTCCATATCTGAATCCGAATCTTCTATGAATGGTAGGTTGGATTGTTTAGTAGGTTTCGGGGTCTCTGATGAGTCACTTTGCTTCCTTAGAAATTGATCTACATCAGCTTGGGTGACTGATTTTGGAGGTTTTGGGGGCACTTTTGGGGCCTTTATGGTTGTTTTCCCCATGATATGTTTGGGATCCTGACCAGTGGATCTTGGAGAAATGACTTAATTGCTCCCCCTGCTGGCAATGGAGCAAGCTAGCATGCCATAGTAGGAAGGAGAGATGAAAGGGTTAATCTGGAAGTTACACTATGGAAATCCTACTGGATCTGTAGATGCTGTGCTCCAGAGTAGAAGGAGTTAAATGTAACCGGTCTAAGTTACAGGGGCTCTAGTGGGAGATGTTATAACAGTGATCCTGCAGGGGGGAAGGTTCCCTGTAGGTTACAGCACACTTAAAATCCTGTAACCCATGCCGCTCCGCCACCCCTCGGCGTCCCTCCCGCTAGATCTGCTGCCGTGGGATGCAGCCTGCAGCGAGGGGTCGCCGGCCGCGTCTGTGTTTAATGGCGGCGGGGATCGGAAGTGAACACTCCCTCTCGACTAACTCGTGCTCAACCGGTCTCTTCCCGCCGCTGGATGCACCACCGGCCGCGACCACACCGATTTCCCCGCCGCTGGGTAGAGCACTCGGGCTCGGCGAAGTGCCGGTCTCGTCGGGAGTATGGGTGCATGGGACCGGTGCGGCAGGTCTCCCGCTACGGCGAGTTCGCCTCCACTGCGCCGCGGTCGCAACAAAGGCACAGTTCAGATCTCCCGGGTTCAGGCAGGGCTTCAGCGGGCAGTGGACGCATGGCAGCCACAGCTCAGGTGCGGGTGGTGATCGTGCAAAGGGGATGATCACAGCAGAAGAGGGAGCTGGTGTAATGCTGGGCCCAGGATGGCAGAGGCAGGGGGCATGGGTGGATACCACCTGTATAAAGGTTGTGGAGGCTTGATGTGCAACCTTATTCCAGTCCTCTGGGTCCCTGAATTGTGTGCAGGTGATGGTGATGATTTTGGGGCAGTTTGATGGGCCTCCTTCAGTGGATGGCTCGGATGCTGCTGGATTTAGCAGGAGCTGTGGTGCATGCAGCCTCCCAGGTCAGCGGCCATCTTGGATCTAGTACCACTTACTTTTCCATCCTTTTGTTAACACTTTCCCAACTTTGTTGAAATATTCTACATAGTAACATAGTAACGTAGGTTGAATAAAGGCCTAGGTCCATCAAGTTCAACCCGTCTCCTCTAATTATACTCCCTACACTAACACTACACTTAGTTACTAACTTACTGGGACGAGGCCTCACCAATGTATTATTATTACCATTTTTATTATTGCTGCATTATTACAATTAAAAATAAATCCGTTTATAATTTTTTAGATTAGTTTTATATTTTCTATTACTCTTGTGATTCTAATAATGGTATTACTAAAATCCCTATGCTTAAATCTGTTGATCCAGAAAAAGGCAAAAATCCCAAGACACATTCAGCCAATTTGCGTCATGTGGAAAAATTCCTTCTTGACCCAGAGAAAAGGCGATCAGTCCTAGAACCCTGGATCAAACGTAATTATGATACTAGCTATGTAATTACTATTACTGTACTAAATGTACTACTATAGGTGTAACATTTTGTCTAACTGTAACCCACAATTTTATTTTTATCGAGGAAATCGTCCAGCCCATTTTTGAAAACTGTTATAGTGTCTGCCATTACTATCTCTTGTGATAGAGCATTCCACAGCCCGACTGCTCTGACTGTAAGCAACCTTGTCCTGTTTAGGTGCCGGAATCACTTTTCTTCCACCCGTAATGAGTGCCCCCTGTTCCTTAGTATGGTCTTCGGAAGGAATAAGTCATGTGCTAGTCCTTTGTACTGACCACACATATATTTATATATTTATATATATATAGGGGAGCGCTCCACATTCAGTTCCTGGACTGCCTATCAGGTATATTATTTCCTTCTTTCCCATTATGAGACCTTTACAACTACTTCCCTCTACTTTTTTGGAGGCCCCATTTTAGGTGCTTTTGCATTTAGCAACATAGCAACATCATTCTTATGTCCGCCTGTGTGCATGTCCCCTAATACCAGCACATGCTTTGTATCTTATGTTATTGGTATATTATAATTTTCTTGCATAACAGGTGGGCACACTGCACTAGTTAGTGTGCATTGTAATTGGCACCTCTTTTCATCTATATATAATAATTTTTTTATATATCTGTTGCTATGAGGTTGTAACATGATAGGTCATCTTTATCACATATGGGATGGCGGTCCTCATCTCTACTTCTTTCATTCGTTGTATAGATATGTTTTTTATACATATTTGGTGTACTAGTTCTTGATTTACCATTCTGAATGTGGGCATTCTTGTGCTTGTTGTGCCATTGTAACCATTTTTGTAATAAAGGTTTTTTATTCATGGATTCTAAAAAGTCATGTTTATTATTGGACCACACGTTCAGTGATTCTCTTGGTTGCTGTGTGTCTTAACCGAATGGTCTGCCATTCATATTGTATGTCCATATAGCACACAATCTGTGATACTATGGGTATTTTACACTGACCAACTGGTCCTTGCTGAAAAACCCCTTTATATATGTGGCTATATCCTTGGTGTCTGTTGCATCTATATATTTATACGTGTAAATGAGATCCCCTCTGAGGCGTCGTTTTTCTAAGCTAATCAAGCTCAACTTTTTCCACCTCTCATCATATGAGAGGCCTTCCATCCCATGTAATAATCTAGTAGCCCACCTTTGAACTGACTCTAACTTCTGAATATCCTTTTTAAAATGTGGAGCCCAAAACTGGATCCCATATTCCAGATGTGGCCTCACCAGTGATTTATAAAGAGGTAACAATACGTTGGGATCGCAGGATTTTTTAAATCTTTTTATACATTCTAAAATCTTGTTTGCATTTGTGACTGCTGCTTGACATTGATACTGCTGCTCAGCTTACTTGAAACCAGAATACCCAAGTCCTTCTCCTGTTTTGTAGTCCCGAGTATACTCACATTTAATGTAGATGCAGCAATAGGATTACTCTGTCCTATTTGCATTACTCTACATTTATCTACATTAAATCTCATCTGCCAAGTGTTTGCCCATTCAGTCATCTTATCCAGATCGTTCTGCAATATCGTAATGTCAAGATCAGATTTTAATATTCTACATAGTTTGGTGTCGTCAGCAAACACTGACACTTTACTCTCAATCCCATCCCAAGGTCATTAATAAAGAGGTTAAAAAGAATCGGTCCTAGCACAGATCCCTGCGGCACCCCACTGCTGACTATATCCCATTTAGAGAACGTACCATTTATGAGGACTCTTTGTTTCTTATCATTTAGCAATTTTTTTACCCATCTACATATAGTTCCCCCAAGTCCCTGCTTCTGTAGCTTCAGTATAAGGCTGTGGCACAGTATCAAATGCCTTTGCAAAGTCCAGATAAATCACATCAGCTGCATTACCTCCTCATAGAACCTCAACATGTTGGTTAGACATGACCTATTTTTCATGAATTCATGCTGATTATAATTTATTATATTATTCTCTGTGATATAACTTTTCAGGTCATCTCTTACAGTGGTGGCCAAACGTATTGGCACCCCTGCAATTCTGTCAGATAATACTCAGTTTCTTCCTGAAAATGATTGCAATCACAAATTCTTTGGTATTATTATCTTCATTTAATTTGTCTTCAATGAAAAAACACAAAAAGAATTGTCCTAAAGCCAAATTGGATATAATTCCACACCAAACCTAAAAAAGGGGGTGGACAAAAGTATTGGCACTGTTTGAAAAATCATGTGATGCTTCTCTAATTCGTGTAATTAACAGCACCTGTAACTTACCTGTGGCACCTAACAGGTGTTTGCAATAACTAAATCACACTTGCAGCCAGTTAACATGGATTAAAGTTGACTCAACCTCTGTCCTGTGTCCTTGTGTGTACCACATTGAGCATGGAGAAAAGAAAGAAGACCAAAGAACTGTCTGAGGACTTGAGAAACCAAATTGTGAGGAAGCATGAGCAATCTCAAGGCTACAAGTCCATCTCCAAAGACCTGAATGTTCCTGTGTCTTCCGTGCGCAGTGTCATCAAGAAGTTTAAAGCCCATGGCACTGTGGCTAACCTCCCTAGATGTGAACGGAAAAGAAAAATTGACGAGAGATTTCAACGCAAGATTGTGCGGATGGTGGATAAAGAACCTCGACTAACATCCAAACAAGTTCAAGCTGCCCTGCAGTCCGAAGGTACAACAGTGTCAACCCGTACTATCCGTCGGCGTCTGAATGAAAAGGGACTGTATGGTAGGATACCCAGGATTACCCCACTTCTTACCCCGAGACATAAAAAAGCCAGGCTGGAATTTGCCAAAACTTACCGGAGAAAGCCTAAAACGTTTTGGAAGAATGTTCTCTGGTCAGATGAGACAAAAGTAGAGCTTTTTGGGAAAAAGCATCAACATAGAGTGTACAGGAAAAAAAAAGAGGCATTCAAAGAAAAGAACATGGTCCCTACAGTCAAACATGGCGGAGGTTGCCTGATGTTTTGGGGTTGCTTTGCTGCCTCTGGCACTGGACTGCTTGACCGTGTGCATGGCATTATGAAGTCTGAAGACTACCAACAAATTTTGCAGCAAAATGTAGGGCCCAGTGTGAGAAAGCTGGGTCTCCCTCAGAGGTCATGGGTCTTCCAGCAGGACAATGACCCAAAACACACTTCCAAAAGCACTATAAGATGGTTTGAGAAAAAGCACTGGAGACTTCTAAGGTGGCCAGCAATGAGTCCAGACCTGAATCCCATAGAACACCTGTGGAGAGATCTCAAAATGGCAGTTTGGAGAAGGCACCCTTCAAATATCAGGGACCTGGAGAAGTTTGCCAAAGAATAATGGTCTACAATTCCAGCAGAGCATTGTAAGAAACTCATTGATGGTTACCGGAAGCGGTTGTTCGCAATTATTTTGGCTAAAGGTTGTGCAACCAAGTATTAGGCTGAGGGTGCCAATACTTTTGTCTGGCCCATTTTTGGAGCTTTGTGTGAAATGATCAATGATTTGACTTTTGCTTCATTCTCTTCTGTGTTTTTTCCTTGCAAGCAAATTAAATGAAGATAATAAGACCAAAGAATTTGTGATTGCAATCATTTTCAGGAAGAAACTGAGTATTATCTGACAGAATTGCAGGGGTGCCAATACTTTTGGCCACCACTGTATGATGCCCTCAAAAACTTTGCACACTACTGATGTCAAACTTAACGGACGGCAGTTACCTGGATCCACCTTATTATCTTTCTTACATATTGGTACCACATCACCTATCCCCCAATCCTGTGGCACTACCCCTGTTTCAAGAAGTGTAAGAAAATGAGATTCAGTGATTTGTCAATTACGGAGTTCACTTCCCTCAGTATCCGTGGATAAATACCATCTAGGCAGGGGGATTTGTCAATGTTTAATTTGTTCAGACGCAGGCGTACTTCTTTTTGTGTAAAACTAGTTATAACAGGTGATGAACTTTGATTTTTGCCCTGTTGAAAGATCCCTGGGACAAACGGTTTGTTAGTGAACATGGATGAAAAGTGCCTGTTTAATATCTCAGCCTTTTCTTTGTCCTCTATAATTATATTGTTATTATCGTCTTTTAAGGGGACGACATCATCCATGTTGCCATGAATTTCTAAATGCATTCTTTTTTCAAATTTAAAAGAGAAATGTCTAACTTTCTACTTAGAACACATATCATAAATTATGGCTATAATAGATCTACAAATCGCTGCATTTTTGTTTTCTTTACATTTTCAAAGTGTCCCAAATTTTTTGTTACTGGAATTGTACAAAAACATTTTATCAAGCCATCCAAAAATGATCCATTTTTTAGGGAACGAGAACAGGCCAGCTGGTTACAAAGTGAAAATTAAATGGATTGTTAACAATTCTTTCATACAATTTTGGGACTTTTTTCGTGCTTGAGTAGTTTCAAGACAATACACTTCACATCTGCTGTACATTATAGCTATAAAACACTGTGGGTGGCAAGTAGATGTGTGCTTGAGTAGTGGCAGTAGCCGATGCTGCATGGTAGATAATTATAATTGGCAAGCAAGGAAGTGTGGGGCAGTGCAGGGTTAGAAATGGCAATCCCGACAGCAGCAGTACTACAGTATAATTTGCATGATGGACAAGGAGTAGATGCCTGACTGATGGTGGGCCATCGTCACTAGTGGCAGCAGGACTGTGTAGAAGACAGACAACAGGTAGGTAGGCAGGCAGATGGTATGGCTCATTTAACCCCTTCATGCCACAGCCCTTTTCCGTTATTGCCTTTTCATTTTTTGCTCCCCTTCTTCCCAGAGTCATAGCCTTTTTATTTTTTGGTCAATATGGCCATGTGAGGGCTTATTTTTTGCAGGACGAGTTGTACTTTTGAACGCCATCATTGGTTTTATCATAACATGTACTGGAAAACAGGAAAAAAATTCCAAGTGTGGAGAAATTGCAAAAAAAGTGCACAATTGTTTTTTTTGTTGTTGTTTTTATCATGTTCACTAAATGCTAAAACTGACCTGCCATTATTATTCCCTAGGTCATTACAAGCTCGTAGACACCAACCATGTATAGGTTCTTTTTTGAGTGGTGAGAAAAAAAAAATTTGTTTAAAAAAAAGGCGCCATTTTCCGAGGCCCGTAGCGTCTCCACTTTTCAGAATCTGGGGCCGGATGAGGGCTTATTTTTTAGGCGATGAGTTTACGTTTTTATTGATACCATCTTGGTTAAGATACGATCTTTTGATCACCTGTTATTGCATGTTATTGCAATGTTGCGGCGACAAAAAAACGTAATTCTGGCGTTTAGATTTTTTTATCGTTACGCCATTTAACGATCTGATTAATTTTTTTATGTTGATAGATCAGGCAATTCTGAATGCAACGATACCAAATATGTGTATATTTAATTTTTTTTTTGTTGTTTTATTTTGAATGGGGCAAAAGGGGGGTGATTTAAACTTTTATTTATTTTTATTTTTTTTATATTTTTAAAAACTTTTTTTTTCTACTTTTTACTTGCTTCAATAGTCAGAGTTTGACAGCAGTATTTAACTAGTTAAGAGCTGCGGGTGGATCGCGATTCCACCCACGGCTGTTGCGGGCACATGTCAACTGTAAGAATCAGCTGGCATGTGCCCGAAAAAGTGCGGGCTCAGCGCCAGAGGCCGCAGCACAGGGGGGGACATGGCATGCTCAGCACAGGTACGGCGCATGTCGTGAAGGAGTTAATCATTTGGCCTCAGCCATAGGCAAATGAAAGTTGCCCTTGATCAATGCCTTTATTTTGCCAAATGTAAGGTTTTCCACACTAGTGGTGAATAACATGGTCTGCTGGGAAGTCACAATGTCAACTACTGTGCTGAATCCCATCTCTGATGATGTACTGGAAACTGGACATCGCAGTAGGATCATAGCAAACTGTGTCTCTTCTTTCCACTGGTCCAATCTGCTGAGACAAAAAGTACAGTAGATAAACCAACTGGTCAATCACATCATAAATATTGTAATTGGTGTTGCTGCATCCTTGCTTATTTGTAAAATTATTAATTTTGTTAAATAATATTGCACTTTTGAAAATCAAAGAATTTGGGTTTGATCATTTTCATTTTGTCAGATAAATCTCAATTTAACACAAATTTTTAGATTAATTAGAGTCCCCATAAGGCACAAAAGCAAATACAGGTGCATCTCACTAAATTAGAATATCATCAAAAAGTTAATTTATTTCAGTTCTTCAATACAAAAAGTGAAACTCATATATTATATGGAGTCATTAAAACAGAGTGATCTATTTCAAGTGTTTATTTCTGTTAATGTTGATGATTATG
The DNA here is from genome assembly GCF_046119375.1 of Phyllobates terribilis. Lineage (NCBI taxonomy): Eukaryota > Metazoa > Chordata > Amphibia > Anura > Dendrobatidae > Phyllobates > Phyllobates terribilis. The sequence goes on from NW_027362764.1 coordinate 462,834,963, forward strand.
GCTTACAGCCAAGAAAAACACAGTCAAGATCTCAGTAAATTGGAATAATTAACAAAAACATATGCAAAGGCTTCCTAAGCAATTAAAAAGGTCCCTTAGTCTGTTTCAGTAGGCTCCACAATCATGGGGAATACTGCTGACTTGACAGATGTCCAGAAGGCAGTCATTGACACTAAGTAAATGCAAAGTAAATGTTGCATTTCATTTGGAAATCAAGGTCCCAGAGTCTGGAAGAAGTATGGAGAGGCACACAATCCAAGCTGCTTGAGGTCTAGTGTGAAGTTTCCATAATCAATGACGGTTTGGGGAGCCATGTCATCTGTTGGTGTAGGTCCACTGTGTTTTATCAAGACTAGTGATGAGCGAATATGTTCGAAATCCGATCTCCAAACTTAGGTTCGACACAAATGTGGCACATTCGGATTCGTAATTGGAAAGGCGAGCAAAATTTGTTAAATTCGGGAAAATCGGTAATATTCGGCAAATTTCCGTGGTTACGTGATTGCGGGGCAACTACAGCGATTTTTACAGTTTTGTGCTTGTGTATGATGAGCACGGAGACATGGCAGATGAGTGGGGGGACTGGTGATAGCTTAAAACAGGTCAGATCAGCGGCACGCTGTTTTTTTTTTTTTTTTTTCCTGTAGGCGGAACTTTTAAGTCAGGAAAGCATGGCTAGCCAATCAGAGTGCAGGAAGCATCCACAGTGTCCCAGACACAAGGGCGTCTGCAATTGGCTATTGAAATCACATGTCTTCTCCATATAAAAACCAGCCATGTTCCCTCAGCGCCATTTTATGCATGTCACTGAAGGAGATAGACACTACTGAGTGTGCTCTGTCCTGTGTAATGAGAGATATTAGCTAGATAGATGGGCGCTTCTGTGGAAGTCAGATAGTGTAGATAAGTCCTGTGCTGTGTACCTGTTCAATCGACCTTGCAGCCCTTTTTTTTGTTTTTGTGCAGTTACTGAGATTCTGACAGAAAGAGTAGGTCCTATGGCATAGAACAATGTTGTGCACCAGTTGTACTGTCTGTGCTCCATGCAGACTTTCAATCTATTTTTGCACTTGCTAATGTGATAAAGCAAGCAAGCCCTTGTAGGCCACTTTTTGATTTTGTGGGGTTGGAATTCAGCTATCTGCACAGCTTGTCAGTGCAGAACTTCTGAGTGCAGAGCACAAAAACTGTTTTTTTTCATTTGCTAATTTGATAGTGCAAGCTGTGTTAACCCAGTTTGCAGTTTTTTGGTGGGTGAAATTCAGCTATTTTCAAAGTAAAAAAAGTTTTTTTCTGTTGCTAGCCACAGTCCACCAAAGACTTTTTTGTGTCGCAGACGTCTTACACTCTGCTATAAGCCACCTAGTGCTTTTAGTGGCTGTGAAATTCAGCTGTTTTCACAGTTAAAAAATTTATTTTTTCTGTTGCTAGTCACAGTCCATCGAAGATTTTTTTGTGCAGCAAACGTGATACACTCTGCTAAAATCCACCTACTATTTTAGTCAGCTGTTTTCAAAGTAAAAAATTAGATTTTTTTGTCTTGCTAGGCAGAGTCCACAAATGATTTTTTTGTGTGCCAAACATCATACACTATACGTCAGCTGCTACGTTAGTGGTGGTGAACTTCGGCTGTTTTCAGTCAGCGTTATACAGGCGCTAGATCTGAGTTTGAAATAGTTTAGAGAATATCTATTATGTTATACAGGCGTCATCCACAGTAAAAAAATGCTTTGTTCGGTTCCTAACATTATACAGCAGGGAACATCTCAGTTTGAAATATTTTGGAGAATATCTCGTATGTTATACAGGCCTCATCCACAGCAAAAAAAATACTTTGTTCGGTTCCTAACACTATACAGCAGGAACATCTCAGTTTGAAATAGTTTGGAGAATATTTCTTATGTTATATAGGCGTCATCCACAGGAAAAAAATTACTTTGTTTGGTTCCTAACACTATACAGCAGGAAGATCTCAGTTTGAAATAGTTTGGAGAATATCTCCTATGTTATACAGGCCTCATCCACAGCAAAAAAAAATACTTTGTTCGGTTCCTAACATTATACAGCAGGGACATCTCAGTTTGAAATAGTTTGGAGAATATCTCCTATGTTATACAGACGTCATTCCAGTAAAAAAAATACTTTGTTCGGTTCCTAACACTATACAGCAGGAACATCTCAGTTTGAAATAGTTTGGAGAAAATCTCCTATGCTATATAGGTGTCATCCACAGTAAAAAAAATACTTTGGTTAGTAACGTTATACAGCAAGCCATATCTTACCTTGTCATTTAGTGCCGCTGAAATTCAGGTGCTCCTACTACAGTATCTGAGCAACATGAGACAACTATGATTGGCCAACACAAACATAATATATAAGGGCGCACCCCTTGATCCTATCGCCACCTCTTCCGTGGTAAGAACTCTGGCTACTATATTATATCCAATACTACTGTATCTACTATGGATTTGCGATCTACCTCACAAGCCCCCCGGGTGCTTGTGTGCCCTTCCCCTGCACTTTGATTGAGACGCCAGTACTTACTCCCTACCTCAATTATTTATTTACTGTATGACGTCTCACTTTCTGGGTACTGGGGCATTATGCATCCGGTTTGGAGTCTGTAGTATTATTTTGGATAGGTCGCACACAATATTATGCTGCATTGTTTGGAACTCAGCTGTACACTATTATAATATGCGCTACTGAATACTAGTCAGTCTTCTAACCACTCCATACCTTTGTATCCAACTTAATAACTGTCTTGTTCTATTTTAACATTACTATCTAATAAAAGAATTTGTTTTATACCTACACCCTGTTTTCTGTCTTGTCCGCCCATTTTCTCTCTCTCTGAGCAACGTGAGTGGGAAAAAGAGAGGTCGTGGTGGAAGGGGAAATAGGCTTGGTGTTCAAGGTATACGTGGGGTAGGTGGTAATGTTAATGAAAGCACTACTGAACCTACACAGTCATGTCCTATTGAAAGACAACTGACAACTTCTGTTACTAGACGGGCTACTCCACTCCTTTTCTTTGGCAGCCGCACAGCGATACACTTTGTTGATAAGGGCCAGAAAGAGCAGGTTACATAGTTACATAGTTACATAGTTAGTAAAGCCGAATAAAGACTTGCGTCCATCAAGTTCGACCTGTTAGTTCTGTAATTGCTAAAGTTGATCCAGAGGAGGGCAAAAACCCCAAATGATTTAGCCAATCTTCACCTGAGGAAAAATTCCCTCCCGACTCTGAAACCAGCAGTCAGAATAAATCCCTGTATCAACCTACTATTTTATTCTATTTTTAAGTATATGCAGAAATCTGCCTGGTATCTAGAAAAGCATCCAGTCCCCGCTTGAACTGGTTTAGTGAATCCGACATTACCGTCTCCTCACTCAGTGAATTCCATATTCTCACTGCTCTTACCGTAAAGAACCCCTTCCTATGCTGGTGCTGAAACCTTTTCTCTTCCAGTCTTAGTGAATGCCCTCTTGTTACCGTAATATCCCTCCTTTTGAACAAATTCCGGGCAAGGTCTCTATACTGTCCCCTAACATATTTAGGTTCTCCAGTGGATGGCAAGCGCTGCTTCAAGTGGCCTCTCCTCTTCTTCCTCCACCTCAACATCACACACAGTACAGTCCACAGAGGTGGCACCCCAATTACTCTTGCTTCCCCCTGTGTCACAACTGTCCAAGTGCCCAACTGACTGTAGCAAACCACAGATGGGCGAGTCTGTAGAACTGTTCACCCACTCTATACCATGGGCATCAGAAGTGTACTCCAAACATTCACAGAGTCAAGAAGAGGAGGAAAGCATCTGCACCGAAGCCCAAATTTTTTTTACGTTGGATTCGGGGCAGGACGGAGTAGGATCCGAGCAGGTTCCTGACCCTTGTCAACAGACATTAATCACCGGGGAGGGAGGTGATCCTGATGAGACTCAGATACCTGAGGCTCATGCGGACTGTACTGTGCTGTTGGGGCAACAAGAGGAGAAAGGTCACTCTGAGGGCGAGGAATGGGATAACATATTGGATGATGGCGAGGTTGGAGATCCTACTTGGTGTGAACCCAGAGTCACACAGCTGAGTAGGTCATCTGAGGAGGTGGAGGAGGAAGATGAGGAGGTTACCTTCCACTCTACAGCACAGACATGGAGTTATGCAAGCATGAGGAGTACTGCATCCTTAGCCTGCAGCTCGCAGGGCTGGCAAGGGTTGCCTAGCCTGGGCCTTTTTTGAGATCGCAAAGGATGAGCCAACTCACGATATCTGCACACTTTACAAGAAAAAACTCATTAGAGGAAAAAGTGCAATAATTTGACTGTTGCATGCATGAACCTTCACATGCACACACAACATGCGTTACACTGGGAATCTCACTGCGATATAAAATGCGGACCAGCGGACCTCAACAACCATCAGCTGCCCCATCAACCACATCTGCTGCTTCTTCCTCCTGTTACTGTGCCAAGTATTGTCAAGCAGGTCTCCCACCGCAAAACTTCTGGTTCTCTACCTACTCCAGTCAGGCTGAGTGAGAGCCCGTCAGCTGTAATGGAAGCGGGCATGCCTGCTGTGTTTGTTTCACCGAGCACACCACACGTATCTCAATCTACCATAACATCTGCGCCTGCACCTCACTCACGGTCCAGCAGTTTGTCTGTTTCACCGTACTTCGCCCTCTCTCAGCACCGCAGCCAGCCCTCGGTCCTGCAGTTGTAGTCATGTAAAAGATTGTTTCATTCTACACGTGACTAGAGATGAGCGAATGTTTCAATATTCAATTCGAATTACGATCTCCGAATTTGCGATATTCGCCGATTTATTCGTGGAATGTTCAATGAACGTTACCGAACGCCATAGGATTTAATGGGGGGGGACAAAAAAAACTCAACGCAACACCTTAAAACTGGTCCAAAAGCTGCCAAAACACATCAAATTAGGGGTAGACACCTGGAAAAATTCATTAATTGACCCAGAGTACAAGTACTTTAATTATTATTACTATTCCAGCGACATTTATTCAGTGGCGGGTTACATGTCAAAAGGGGTCACTGACTGGTACAAGAGGAGAGAGGCCCCATCCTACCAGGGAGCACAAACAATCTACAAGTGATGAGGATACAGTAGAGGATACAGTAGATCAGGGTACAGCATGCCCTACAGCGGTATGCTGGAGTGAGGGTTACCGCAGATTGTACGCTTGTCACAAGAAGTGGGTCTTCAGCTTCCTTTTCAAGGTTTCCACGATAGGGAACAGTCTGATGTGTTGGGGTACAGCTTTATCACAGCAGGGGAGATGCACGGGGCAAATCTGTTGCGAGCCTAAATCAGGTTAAGCTTCAAGGAGCTCACAACTGAGCAGAATAACCCCTGCACCAATTAATATGAAGGCATTAGGCTTCTTTTTAATGACTGCAGGAGTGAGAGGAATCAGATGCAAGCTTCAACACAATGTTCACAAGGTAGACAGCAGCAGTGTTCGGTCTCCTAGAAAACGAGCTAACTCCTTTATGATAATATAGGACAACATCTGCAAGTAGTTTGTATGTTCTCCCCATGTTTGCGGGGGTTTCCTTCAGGTTCTCCGGTTACCTCCTGAGTAAAAAACAGCCATACAGGAGTGTTCATAAATCAAAAAATTAGGGCCTCACACCACCATTTCCGTGGCCAACAGATCGGAGAAGGTGGATTTCCAACTCTTAGCTTGGTCATGTGTGGGAGGAAACAATTTTCTACGTGAACACAAATACGGGACCGAAAGCTGGCTGTGGTGCTGAGAGAGGGCGTCTTACGGTGAAACGGACAAACTGCTGGACTGTGAGTGAGGTGCAGGGAGATATGTTACGGTGGATTGAGAAACATGTGGTGAACTCGGTGAAACAAACACAGTATGTATGTCCGTTTCCGTTACCGCTGACGGGCTCTCACTCAGCCTGACTGGAGCAAGTAGAGAAGCAAAGTTCTGCAGTGGGAGACCTGCGTGCCAATACTTGGCATGGTAACAGAGGAGGAGGAAGAAGCAGCGGATGTGGATGAAGGGGCAGCTGATGGTTGTTGAGGTCCACTGGTCCTTATTTTATCGCAGTGAGATTGCCAGAGTAACGCATGTTGGTTGCGCATGTGAAGGTTCATGCATGTAGTAGTCAAATTATTGCACTTTTTCCCTCTACTGAGTTTTTTATCACAAAGTTTTCAGATAACGTGAGTTGGCTCATCCTTTGGGGCCTCAAAAAAGGCCCAGGCTAGGCAACCCTTGAAGCCCCTGCAAGCTGCAAACCAGCAACCGCTGCTGGTCACTGCCACGGTTGCAGCTAAGGATGTAGTGCTCCTCGTGCTTGCATCACTACGTGTCTGCGCCATAGGGCGCAACGTAACCTCCTCATCTTCCTCCTCCACCTCCTCAGATGAGCTACTCAGCTACGTGCCTCTGGGTACACACCAAGTTAAATGTGCAAGCTCATCATCATCCAATGTGATATCCCATTCCTCGCCTTCTCTTCTTCTTGCCCTGACAGCACAGTACAGTCGAGGGTCAGGAAGCTGCTCGGAACCAACCTTTTTTTTCCCCCTGTGTGGAGAAGAATATCTGCCCCAAACAATTTTAAGCTGAGATGCAGTCTACTTTGTATACCCATGTTGAGTTTATCAGGTCTGTGTACCCCTGTGTGGAGATCAATATCTGCACCAAAAAATTATTTTCACTATAGTATGACTATTGTAAAGTAGACCAAAACCTCTTCCACTGAAACCAACCCAGCACATGGAGACCTAATCAGGAGTGTTCACATTTCCCTAAATTAGGGCCTAATACCACCGAAGTGGCATCAATTTCAGTACAGTAGAGATTGTACAATTAGGAATGACACCTCTTCCCCTACAGCCAACACAGTAGATGGAGACCCAATCAGGACCGTTCCCATTTGAAAACAATTGGGCCTAAAACCACCAAACTGGCATCAATTTCACTAGAGTATAAGTAGTATAAATGGGAACCAACACCTCTTCCACTACAGCCAACCCAATAGATGGAGACCCAATCAGGATTCCCCACATTTCCAAAAATTACTGGCAGACACCAATAATGTTGCATCAATTTCAGTACAGTAGAAAGTGTACAATTAGAAAAGACATTTCTTCTCCTATAGCCAACACAGTAGATGGAGACACAATCAGGACAGTTACCATTTGAAAACATTTGGGCCTAAAACCACCAAAGTGGCATGAATTTCACTAGAGTATAAGTAGTATAATGGGGACCGACACCTCTTCCACTACAGCCAGCCCAATAGATGGATACTCAATCAGGATTCCCCACATTTCCAAAAATTAGGGCCTAAAACCTGCAGTCGCAGCAAGGGCAGGCACACAAGCCATAACAAAGACTGCAAATTCTCAAGATCAATGCAGGACACTAAATACTACATTGCCTACTCTGTACAGTCTGCAATTGGGGTGCAAAAGTCCTTTGAGATCCATGACTTGTTCATCTTTATGAAAGTTAGGTGGTCAACACTTTCATGGGACAGCCGGTATCCACTAAGACACCACCAGCAGCATTGAACACACGTTCTGAGAGAACGCTGGCTGCCGGGCATGATAAAACCTCCAAGGCGTGACAGGCGATCTCAGGCCATTCATCAATTTTTGAAGACCAAAATGTAAAAGGGTCAAAATCCTCACTGATGATATTCGTATTGAGCTCTAGATCCTCCACCACCCTCTACAGTCATTCTCCACGTGTCAGACTTCTACTCTGTTGTGCTGATGCATGAGCTTGTCAAAAAAATGCGTGAAAGGATTCACAGAAATTGCTTCTGCCACTTTCTCTGCTGATGCTGCTAATGTTTTGGTGTTGACGAACTGACGTGCCAGAGGTTGAAAGACTACATCTGCGATGCACACTGTGTGCCTCACTCCTATCTTGGTGAAAAGCTCTATTAAGGTTGCTTAAAAGCTTGTTTGCGGGAAGCATCTGGCAAAATTTACTCTTATAACATGGATCTAACAGAGTGGCAACTCAGTAGTCAGCATTATTTTGAATTCTAACTATACGGGGATCAAGTTGCAGAAAGTGCAGCAAGAAGGCACTCAGATGTCGGGCTCTTCCAGGTGGTCCAAAGCCAGACTCTATTGTTGGCTACATAACACTGATGCATGTTTCCTCTGTCCCCTCCTGCCAACTACGCTCAACAGAGAGGGGATGATTACCCTCTTCGTCTTCCGACTGTTGCTCACCCATCACCTCTTCCTCCTCCATTTGTTCCTCGGCTCTTGCACCTTCATTAACAGTATGTCTGGTATCACCAAACCCCCTCGATCGCAGAAAGCCACCATCACTTGGCATCCGCCTGTGTGATGACAGTCTGGAACTTTGAGACATTCTTATCCCTTCTGCATCCTCCTCTTCTTCTGGTACAACCACCTCCTGCCGCACCCTATTCAAAGTCTTCTCCAGCATGTAGATGACCGGAATAGTGATGCTGATGACGGCATTGTCAGTGCTAACTAGTTTAGTAGCCATTTCAGAACTGTGCAGAAGGGTGCAGAGGTCATTAATCTGTTCCCACTCCGTAAACATGATATGCCCCATGTCCGTACTGCGTCGGATTTGGCTATACGACATGACATACTCCGTCCGGGTTCGTTGCTGCTGCCACAGTCGCTGCAACATGTGCAGAGTGAAATTCCACCACGTCGGCACATTGCATATCAACCTGTTAACTGGCATGTAGAAAGACCTCTCTAACGATGCAAGTTGATGACATGAGGGATGTGAATGGCGGAAGTGAGCACACAGTTTCCGTACTTTCTGAAGCAACTCATCCAGGCCGGGATAGTGGTGGAGAAATCGCTGTAACACCAGGTTGAGGACGTGAGCCATGCAAGGCACGTGTGTGAGTTCGCCTCGGCGTAAGGCCGCCAACAGGTTCGCACCATTATCGCACACGGCCTTTCCTGGCTCCAGCTTCAGCGGAGACAGCCATTGCTGAAACTGAGCATGGAGAGCTGTCCACAACTCTTCAACTGTATGACTGCGATATCCAAAGCATATTAATTTGAAGACTGCCTGATTGCGGTGAGCCAAGGCTGCGCAGTACGGAGGTGGTGTGGATTCGCTCTGCACTGTTGGAACGCATGTCTTGTTAAGGCAGAGGTTGATTGCGCAGGTGGAGGCCCTAGAGGAGGTGGAGGACGCAGAAGCAGTGAAGGAAGTGTGAAATACAGAGGTTTCTTCTGCAAGCCTTTGGGAATCCAAGATTTGTGGAGCAGCCCCTGCCCCCACAGCCACCTAGTTCACCCAGTGCCCAGTCAGTGAGATGTAATGCTCTTGGCCATGCTTACTCATCCAGGTGTCTGTGGTGAAATGAACCCTGCAGATATAGATTTAGTCAAGGAATGGGTGATGTTTTCTGCGACATGCTGGTGTAGCGCAGGCACAGCTTTCTTAGAGAAGTAATGGTGACTGGGCAACTGGTACTGGGGGACTGCGATGGCCATAAGCTTTCGGAAACTGTCTGTATCTACCAGGCGGAAAGGCAGCATTTCTGTGGCCAACAGATTGAAGATGGTGGAATTCAACCTCTTAGCTTTGTCATGTGTAGGATGAATCAATCTTTTACGTGACCACAACTGCGGGACCGAGGGCTGGCTGCGGTGCTGAGAGAGGGCGGAGTACGGTGAAATGGACAAACTGCTGAACTGTGAGTGAGGTGCAGATGTTACGGTGGATTGAGAAACGTGTGGTGTGCTCAGTGAAACAAACACAATAGGCATGTCCACTTCCGTTACAGCTGACAGGCTCTCACTCAGCCTGACTGGTGCAGGTAGAGAACCAGAAGTTTTGCGGTGGGAGACCTGCATGCCAATACTTGGCACGGTAACAGAGAAGGAGGAAGAAGCAGTGGATGCCGTTGATGGGGCAGCTGATGGTTGTTGAGGTTTGCTGGTGCAGTGAGATTCCCAGCGTAATGCATGTTGTGTGCGCATGTAAAGGTCCATGCATGTAGTAATCAAATTATTGCACTTTTTCCCTCTACTGAGATTTTTTGCAAAGTGTGCAGATAATGTGAGTGGGCTCATCCTTTGCGATATCAAAAAAGGCCATGGCTAGGCAACCCTTGCCACCCCTGCGAGCTGGAAGGCCCGTGACCGCTGCTGGCCGCAGCCACAGTTGTGGCTAAGGATGCAGTGCTCCTCATGCTTGCATCACTCCATGTCTGCGCTGTAGAGTGGAAGGTAACCTCCTCATCTTCCTCCTCCACCTCCTCAGATGACCTACTCAGCTGTGTGACTCTGGGTTCACACCAAGTAGGATCTCCAACCTCGCCATCATCCAATATGTTATCCCATTCCTCGCCCTCAGAGTGACCCTTCTCCTCTTGTTGCCCCAACAGCACAGTACAGTCCGCATGAGCCTCAGGTATCTGAGTCTCATCAGGATCACCTCCCTCCCCGGTGGTTAACATCTGTTGACAAGGGTCAGGAACCTGCTCGGATCCTACTCCGTCCTGCCAAGAATCCAATGTAAAAAAAATTTGGAGCAGATGCTTTCCTCCTCTTCTTGACTCTGTGAATGTTTGGATTACACTTCTGATGCTCATGGTAGAGAATGGGTGAACAGTTCTACAGACTGGCCCGTCTGTAGTTCGCTACAGTCAGTTGGGCGCTTGGACAGTTGTGACACAGGGGGAAGCAAGGGTAATTGGGGTGCCACCTTTGTGGACTGTACTGTGTGTGATGTTGAGGTGGAGGAAGAAGAGGAGAGGCCGCTTGAAGCAGCGTTTGCCATCCACTGGAGCACCTGCTCTTTTTGGCCCTTATCAACAAGGCGTATCGCTGTGCGGCTGCCAAAGAAAGTGAGTGGAGTAGCCCATCCAGTAACAGAAGTTGTCAGTTGTCTTTGGATAGGACATGGCGGTGTTGGTTCGCTAGTGCTTTCACTAACATTACCAGTAACCCCATGTATACCTTGAACACCAAGCCTATTCCCCCTTCCACCACGACCTCTCTTTTTCCCACTCACGTTGCTCAGATACTGTAGTAGGAGCACGCTACTAGCAAAACAAAAATAGATTTTTCCCTCTGCAACAGCTCTGCACAAACCTGAATTTCAGCGGCACTAAATGACAAGGTAAGATATGGCTTGCTGTATAACGTTACTAACTGAACAAAGCATTTTTTTTACTGTGGATGATGCCTACATAACATAGGAGATTTTCTCCAAACTATTTCAAACTGAGATGTTCCTGCTGTATAGTGTTAAAAACCGAACAAAGTATTTTTTTTACTGGGGATGACGCGTGTATAACATAGGAGATATTCTCCAAACTATTTCAAACTGAGATGTCCCTGCTGTATAAAGTTAGGAACCAAAGTATTTTTTTACTGTGGATGATGCCTGTATAACATAGGAGATATTCTCCAAACTATTTCAAACTCAGATCTAGGCTGCTGTACAACATTAGCAACAGCAAAAATTAGATTTTTTTGGACTCTGCACAAGCTCTGAAAACAGTTGAATTTCACCACCACTAAAAGCACTAGGTGGCTTATAGCAGAGTGTAACATGTCTGCGACACAAAAAGATCTTTGGTGGACTGTGGCTAGCAACAGCAAAAAAATATTTGTTTTACTGTGCATAAAGCTGAAGTTCATCTACCAAAAAAATGGCAAACTGGGCTAACACAGCTTGCACTATCATATTAGGAAATTAACAAAAAAGTTTTTGTGCTCTGCACTCAGAAGCTCTGCACTGACAAGATCTGCAGATTAGAGATGAGCGGTGTTCGAATCGAACTGTTCGCCAATCTCAAATTCGAGCTGTTTTGGGCGGTGTTCGAGCCGTTCGACGAACCTAAACGATTTGAAAAAAATCCGGCTGTTCGAGGTTATGTTCGATAACTGTTCGTGCACCCAAATCGTAACTGGATTTTTTCACAGTAATACTGATAATCAATGTTAATACACAGTTTGAGTGCACAGCGGGGCGGGGGGAGGGGCATGGGATGGATCTCTGCAGAAATAATGAAGATCTCCATTTTTTTTTCTCTTTCCCGCATTTACAGTGGGGAGGTGCAGTCTATCAGCCTATCAGCATCGCACACACGGAGCGAAGTGCTTTTTTTCACACAAGCAAGGGCATGTGTCATTGGCTGTGTATGTCACATGTCCTTGCCCTATAAGATCCAGCCATTTTCCCCGTCACCACCATTTTCTCACTGCTGCAGCTGAGTGTTAGACGGCACTGCTGCTGCTGTTAGCGCTATATTGTGTAACAGAATTGCAAGCGAATTTTCTCTTAAATAGACAGAAATGTTTAGGGAGTAGGGACTAGTTTGTAATTGCAGCCCTTTTGAGGGCTAGGTTACAACAGTTCCTAGCACTTTTAGCAGGCAGGTCTGTGCTATTAAAACGACAGATAGGTTGGGAGTAGTGACTAGTTGTAACGCCAGCCCTTTTGAGAGCTAGGTTACATCAGTTCCTATCACTTTTTGCCATGCAGGTCTGTTTTAGTGCTGTGCAAGTGTTTTTCACAGCATTTGGCTAAATCTAGCTAAGCAAATCCTTTTGGGCCTCTTGCAGTGTGTGTTAGTCAGTGGAGTAGCCTATCTGTGTTGCAAGCTATACCACCTGTGTATGTAATACAAATTTTTTACTGCACCTAGCCAAGTAAAACCTTTTGGGCCTGTAGCAGTGTACTCAATCTATTAGGCCATCTATACCAAGCTCCACGAGCTTTGAAATTAATAATAATTTTTAGCTGCATCTTGCCCGGAAAATAATTTTGGGCTTAGTAGCAGTGTGTGGTACACATTGTATTAGGCCATCTATACCAAGCTCCACCAGCTTTGAAATTAATAATAATTTTTAGCTGCATCTTGCCTGTAAAATAATTTTGGGCATATTAGCAGTGTGTGGTACTCATTCTATTAGGCCATCTATACTAAGCTCCACCAGCTTTCAAATTACTAATAATTTTTAGCTGCATCTTGACTGGAAAATAATTTTGGGCATAGTAGTAGTGTGTGGTACTCATTGTATTAGGCCATCTATACCAAGCTCCACCAGCTTTGAAATTAATAATAATTTTTAGCTGCATCTAGCCCGGAAAATAATTTTTCTTCCCAATAGTGGTAGCAATAGAAATATGGGGCGCGCGCCTGGCTAACAAAAATATACGCTTCATAACAAAAAACACCAGCCTAGCGCACTGCATTAATAAGATGGCATCATCGTCTCTCCCAGTGCTAGGCCTACTACGCCGGCTAGCATTCCTGTGCCTAAAACACAATGTATGGGTCCACGCTAGCCACGATGCTGAGGGGTCTAAAGCTGCTGCTATCGCTTTATCACAATTCAATTGGCAGATTTTCACAGAGCTCCTCCCCGACGTCCACCCATCGGGCAACAGTTGCCCACCCTCCCTATGGGATCTAGTGGCGAATAGTTGATGCCATTAATCAGAGCGCCAGTTGCTCCGTCGACGTGGCAAGCATACGGTAAGGCATGGGAAGAGTGGACACGACTAGTAGCAGGCAGACGGGTTGACCAATGTGAAAAAGCCAGATTACAAGTCACCATAGAATTTCTCCACCAGCTAAGGGGCATATCAGGGGCGTCACCGCAGCGGTGTCAGACCGGAGTAGCATTTCACTTCCAACTACTGAATTGGGGAGATGTAACAAAGAGATTCATCATCAGACAATCCATAAAAGGGTGGAAAAGGGGTCAGCCAAGTCAGGAGTGTAGGCGTCACGTCCCGTGTCACTAAAACTGATTTCTCACATCATATCCCTAACACCATTAACATGACACTCACAATTTGAAGCAACACTACGGTCTACTAGAGATGAGCGGTGTTCGACTCGAACTGTTCGCCAATCTCAAATTCGAGCTGTTTTGGGCGGTGTTCGAGCCGTTCGGCGAACCCGAACGATTTGAAAAAAATTCGGCTGTTCGAGGTTATGTTCGATAACTGTTCGTGCACCAAAATCATAACTGGATTTTTTCTCAGTAATGCTGAAAATTAATGTTAATACGCAGTTTGAGTGTACAGCGGGGTGGGGGGAGGGGCAGGGGATGGATCTCTGCAGAGATAATGAAGATCTCCATTTTTTTTTCTCTTTCCCGCATTTACAGTGGGGAGGTGCAATCTGTCAGCCTATCAGCAGTGCACACATGGAGCGAACTGCTTTTTTTCAGGCAAGGGCATGTGTCATTGGCAGTGTATGTCACATGTCCTTGCCCTATAAGACCCAGCCATTTTCAACGGCGCCACAATTTTCTCACTGCTGCAGCTGCGTGTTAGACGGCACCGCTGTTGCTGTGTGCGCTATACTTTGTTAATTTGAAGCCAATTTTCGCACAAATCTACAGATAGCTTGGGAGTAGTGAATAGTTGTGATTGCAGTCCTTTTAAGGACTAGGTTACATCATTTCCTACGACTTTTATCAGGCAGGTCTGTGCTCTTAAATAGGTTGGGAGTAAAGACTAATTGTAATTGCAGTCCTTTTCAGGGCTAGGTTACATCAGTTCCTATCACTTTTATCAGGCAGGTCTGTGCTCTTAAATAGATAGGTTGGGAGTAAAGACTAATTGTAATTGCAGTCCTTTTCAGGGCTAGGTTACATCAGTTCCTATCACTTTTTGCCAGGCAGGTCTGTGCCAGTGATGTGCAAGTTTTTTTTCACAGCATTTGGCTTAATCTAGCAAAGCAAATCCTTTTTGTCCTCTTGCAGTGTGTGTTAGTCAGTGGAGAAGCCTATCTGTGTTGCAAGCTACACCACCTGTGTATAGAACACAAATTTTTTTACTACACCTAGTGAAGTAAAACCTTTTGGGCATAGCATCATTCTATTAGTCCATCTATACTAACCTCCACCAGGTTGCAAATTCAAAATAATTTTTATCTGCATATAGCTCTAAAAAAATATTTGGGCTTCGGCTTGTAGCAGTGTGTGCGACTTGTTCTATTAGTCCATCTATACTAACCTCCATCAGGTTGCAAATTCAATATAATTTTTTTCTGCATCTAGCTCTGAAAAAATATTTCGGCTTCTAGCAGTGTGTGGGACTTGTTCTATTATTCCATCTATACTAACCTCCAGCAGGTTGCAAATTCAAAATAATTTTTATCTGCATCTAGCTCTGAAAAAATATTTGGGCTTCGGCTTGTAGCAGTGTGTGGGACTTGTTCTATTAGTCCATCTATACTAACCTCTAGCAGGTTGCAAATTCAATATAATTTTTTTCTGCATCTAGCTCTGAAAAAATATTTGGGCTTCGGCTTGTAGCAGTGTGTGGGACTTGTTCTATTAGTCCATCTATACTAACCTCCATCAGGTTGCAAATTCAATATAATTTTTTTCTGCATCTAGCTCTGAAAAAATATTTTGGCTTGTAGCAGTGTGTGGTACTTGTTCTATTAGTCCATCTATACTAAACTCCAGCAGGTTGCAAATTCAAAATAATTTTTTTCTGCATCTAGCTCTGAAAAAATATTTCAGCTTGTAGCAGTGTGTGGGACTTGTTCTATTAGTCCATCTATACTAACCTCCAGCAGGTTGCAAATTCAAAATAATTTTTTTCTGCTTCTAGCTCTGAAAAAATATTTCGGCTTTTAGCAGTGTGTGGGACTTGTTCTATTAGTCCATCTATACTAACCTCCACCAGGTTGCAAATTCAATATAATTTTTATTTGCATCTAACCCTGCCAATACTTTTGGGCTAATACCACAGTTTGGCCACTCAGCTCTGCTCAGTTCCCATCCATTGTTTTTGTGCAAACAACTCCAGAGTTGTGAATTAGTTAACCACAAAATAAGTGGAAAAAGTCCTGCTGCTGGTGGAAAGGGGAATAGGCGTGTTGGGAAGGGAAAAAAAGGTTGTGTCCGTGGAGTAGGTGTTAAAGCAACAGTAACATCTGCAGAAGAAAGACCATCTTCCAGCCAAACTAAGATGTCTACTTCTTTTAGCGGACAATGTGATAAGATCCCTTTCTTACGGCCACGCCAATCGCTACAAAATCCAGATGAGGCACAAAAACAGCAGGTGCTTAACCCCTTAAGCCCCGAGTGTGGTTTGCACGTTAATGACCAGGCCAATTTTTACAATTCTGACCACTGTCAATTTATGAGGTAATTACTCTGGAACGCTTCAACGGATCCCCCTGATTCTGAGATTGTTTTTTCGTGACATATTGTACTTCATGATTGTGGTAAAATTTCTTCGATATCACTTGCGTTTATTTGTGAAAAAAATGGAAATTTGGCGAAAATTTAGAAAATTTTGCAATTTTCAAAATTTGAATTTTTATGCCCTTAAATCAGAGAGATATGTCACACAAAAGGGTTAATAAATAACATTTCCAACATGTCTACTTTACATCAGCACAATTTTGGAACCAACATTTTTTTTTGTTAGGGAGCTATAAGGGTTAAAAGTTGACCAGCGATTTCTCATTTTTCCATCAAAATTTACAAAACCATTTTTTTAGGGACCACATCACATTTGAAGTCACTTTGAGAGGTCTTTATGACAGAAAATACCCAAAAGTGACACCATTCTAAAAACTGCACCCCTCAAGGTGCTCAAAACCACATTCAAGAACTTTATTAACCCTTCAGGTGCTACACAGGAATTTTTTGAATGTGGAAGAAAAAAATGAACATTTAACTTTTTTCACAAAAATGTTACTTTAGACCCAATTTTTTTTATTTTCACAGAGGTAACAAGAAAAAATGGACCCCAAAATTTGTTGTGCAATTTCCCCTGGGCACGTGGATACCCAATATGTGGGGAAAAAACACTGTTTGGGCGCACGGCAGGGCTCGGAAGGGAAGGAGCGCAATTTGACTTTTTGATTGTAAAATTTGCTTGAATAAGTAGCGGACGCCATGTTGTGTTTGGAGAGCCCCTGTGTGCCCAAACATTGGAGCTCCCCCACAAGTGACCCCATTTTGGAAACTAGACCCCCCAAGGCACCTATCTAGATGCATAGTAAGCACTTGGAACCCCCAGGTGCTTGACAAATTGATTCGTAAAAATGAAAAAGTGAAAAAAAAAACACTTTTTCATTTTTATGAATCAATTTGTGAAGCACCTGGGGGTTCCAAGTGCTCACTATGCATCTAGATAGGTGCCTTGGGGGGTCTAGTTTCCAAAATGGGGTCACTTGTTGGATAACTCCAATGTTTGGGCACACAGGGACTCTCCAAATGCAACATGGTATCCGCTAACAAATTGAATGGAAAATCGGCTCAAATTGTTAGCGGACACCAAGTTGCGTTTGGAGAGCCCCTGTGTGCCCAAACTTTGGAGCTCCCCCACAAGTGACCCTATTTTGGAAACTAGACCCCCAAAGGCACCTATCTAGATGCATAGTGAGCACTTGGAACCCCCAGGTGCTTCACAACTTGATTCGTAAAAATGAAAAAGTGAAAAAAAAAACACTTTTTCATATTTATGAATCAATTTGTGAAACACCTGGGGGTTCCAAGTGCTCACTATGCATCTAGATAGGTGCCTTGGGGGGTCTAGTTTCCAAAATGGGGTCAATTGTGGGGGAGCTCCAATGTTTGGACACACAGGGACTCTCCAAATGCAACATGGTATCCGCTAACAAATTGTCGGCTCAAATTGCTAGCGGACATCATGTTGCGTTTGGAGAGCCCCTGTGTGCCCAAACATTGGAGCTCCCCCACAAGTGACCCCATTTTGGAAACTAGACACCCCAAGGCACCTTTCTAGATGCATAGTGAGCACTTGGAACCCCCAGGTGCTTCCCAAATTGATTCGTAAAAATGAAAAAGTGAAAAAAAAACACTTTTTCATATTTATGAATCAATTTGTGAAACACCTGGTGGTTCCAAGTGCTCACTATGCATCTAGATAGGTGCCTTGGGGTGTCTAGTTTCCAAAATGGGGTCAATTGTGGGGGAGCTCCAATGTTTGGGCACACATGGACTCTCCAAATGTAACATGGTATCCGCTAACAAATTGTCGGCTCAAATTGTTAGCGGACATCATGTTGCGTTTGGAGAGCTACTGCGTGCACAAACATTGGAGCTCCCCCACAAGTGACCCCATTTTGGAAACTAGACCCCCCAAGGCACCTATCTAGATGCATAGTGAGCACTTGGAACCCCCAGGTGTTTCACAAATTGATTCATAAATATGAAAAAGTGTTTTTTTTTCACTTTTTCATTTTTACGAATCAATTTGTGAAGCACCTGGGGGTTCCAAGTGCTCACTATGCATCTAGATAGGTGCCTTGGGGGGTCTAGTTTCCAAAATGGGGTCACTTGTGGGGGAGCTCCAATGTTTGTGCACGCAGTAGCTCTCCAAACGCAACATGGCATCTGCTAACAATTTGAGCCGATTTTCCATTCAATTTGTTAGCGGACACCATGTCGCGTTTGGAGAGCCCGTGATGTGCCTAAACAGTGGAGCTCCCCCACAAGTGACCCCATTTTGGAAACTATACCCCTCAAGGATTTTATTAAGGTGTATAGTGAACATTTTGAACCCAGAGGTACGACACAGAATTTGTTTACATTAGGTCATCATATTGAATAAGTTGTCATTAGTCTTGAGCGCAAGTGCTCGCTACTTGAGTTTGCATCAGGTACTCAGGTATGTACCATGTACAGCGTGTGTTCGAGTGACATGCTCAAGTCCCTGCTCCGCATGTTTCACGGTTATTAGACACCCAAAAAAAACATGCGGGGATCGCTCGTGCATGGCAGGCAATCCCCGTAAAGTTTTTTTGGCCGCGAAGCATATGGGGCAGAGACTCGAGCATGTCACTCAAATACCCACGATACTCAATGCATACCAGAGCACCCGATGCAAACTCAAGTAGGGAGCACTTGCGCTCAACACTAGTCGCCATATCGTCATCTTTCTTCTTACTTTTGAAAAAAATCCCAACCCCATCACAACCCTAACCCCAACCCTTACCCCAACCCCAGCCCTAACCGTAGCACAACCCTAACCGTAGCACAACCCTAACCCTAGCACAACCCTAACCCTAGCACAACCCTAACCCTAGCACAACTCTAACCCCAAACCCAGCCCTAACCCTAGCCCAATCCTAACCCAAGAGTTTATTTTTTGCGCCTTTCCTCGTGCGGTATAAGTGATTAGATGACTTTATCCTTCGGGTCGGTGCCATTACAGTGATACCAGAATCATATCGGGTTTTTATGACTGACAGCTGTCACACACAAAAAGACGCATTTTTTGTAAAATCTAGTTTTTGCATCGCCATATTTTGAGAGCTATAATTTTTCCAGATTTTGGCAGACAGTCATGTGATGGCTCGTTTTTTGCGGGATGAGTTGACGTTGGTATTGGTGCTATTTTCAGGCATGTGACATTTTTTGATCGCTTTCTATTCCGATTTTTGGGAGGCAGAATAAACAAAAACCAACAATTCAGGAATTGTTTTTTTTTTTTTTATTCTGTTCCGCGTGTGGTAAAAGTGATAAGGCAGCTTTATTCTTCAGGTCAGTACGTTTACAGCGGTACCACATTTATATCGTTTTTCTATGTTTTGCACTTTTACATAATAAAAGCAATTTTATAGAAAAAAATATTTTTTAGCATAGCTTTATTCTGAGAGCTATAACTTTTTTATTTTTCGGCTGATGGAGCTGTATGTCAGCTTGTTTTTTGCGGGACGAGATGACGTTTTCAGCGGTGCCATTTTTATTTATATTCGTCTTTTTGATCATGTGTTATTCCATTTTTTATTTGGCGGTATGGTGATAAAGCATTGTTTTTTGCTTCGTTTTTTTTTTTTTTTTTTTACCGTGTTCACTGAAGGGGTTAACTAGTGGGACAGTTTTATAGGTCAGGTTGTTCCGGACGTGGCGATAGCAAATATGTGTACTTTTATTGTTTTTTTTGTTTTTTTTTATAATAATATTTATTGATGGGTACATTATATTTTTATTTTTGGTGGATTATTTTATTTTTTTTTTTTTATATATTTTTGCAATTTTTTTTTTTTTTTTTTCACTTACTGACAGTTTTTATACTTTATTACTTTGTCCCACTCTGGGACTTTCACTTTTTTTTCTCTGATCGCCTGCATGGCACAGGAATGCAGCACCATCCCTGTGTCATACAGGCTATCAGCGCTGCACAGTGAGAAGATTGTTTGGAGATGCACTGCGCATGTCCAAACAATCTTCCTGCTGTCTGGTGACCCGGATGTTGTCATGACGACATCGGGTCATCATGGCAACACCCGGGAAACCTTTGCAGACAGCGCTGGAAGCAGGAAAAGGAGGTGAGTATCTGCGATCACCTCCCCTTGCCCCCGCAATGCTGCGATCGGCTGCGATCGACTTCGATCGCAGCATCGCAGGGGTTAATGTGCTGGGAGCGGTGCAGGACCGCTCCCTGCACATAGTACCGGGTGTCAGCTGTGACAATCAGCTGACACCCGGCTGCGATTGCGCCCGCACAGCCTGTGTGCGCGCGCGATCGCGATGACGTACTAATACGGGTCTGGCTCTTAAGTTCCAGGGCACGGACGCGTATTAGTACGTCAGATGTTATTAAGGGGTTAAATGGATATCAAGTGCTCCTTTAAGTGGGCTCTCCTCCACCTCAACTTCAACATCACAAATACTCCAGTCCTCAGAGGTGTCACCCCAATCGCACTTGCTTCATCACAGCTCCCAAATCTCCTGCTGCCCGTCTGAGTATGAGGTAGAACAGATGGTTGAGTCTGCAGAGCTGTTTACTCATACTATAGCCTGGGAATCAGAGGTCGGCTCCAGAGCTTCTGTGAATCCAGACGAGGAAATGATCTGCACTGATGCCCAGAATCTTTATGAGTCGGATCCAGGACCAGACGCAGAAGGTTCTGACCATAATGTAGACCCTCGTTCCCAAACTGTAACTCTTGTTGGTGGAGACAATGAGGAAGACGATGATGAGACTCAAATACCTGATTGGAGCGACAACTTTAGTTTTTTGTCAGGGCAGGAAGAGGTTGGCTCTGAGGACGACGGGTGTGATAACACACAGGGTGATGATGACGAGGTTGGAGATCCCACTTACTGTCAACCCACAGTCAGCCAAGAGATGAGGTCAGCAGAGGAGGTGGAGGAGGATGCTAGTGACGACGAGGTCAGGTTGCGCCTTCCTGGACTGAGACGTAGTACAGGAAGCACGTAAACAACTGCATCTTCAAACACAACTCTGCCTCTGACCACAAGTCGTGGTGGCTCTTCAGGTCGCATGGGTGCTAAGCCTTGCATAGCCTGGGCATTTTTTCAGATCGATAAAGATGACCCAACTCGTGTTATCTGTAACATTTGTCAGCAAACGCTAAGTAGAGGCCAAAAAATACATAGTTTGAGTACTTCATGCATGAACCAGCACATGGATATGAAGCATAAGTTGCAGTGGGTAGCTCACTGAGCTACAATGCGGCCTAGCCGGCCGGGCCAACCACCATCTGCCACATCTTGTGCATCCGCGGCCTCTTCATCCTCTGTGACTGAGGGGACAGCAGTCACACCTGTTTTGGGACTCAGACCTGCCACCTCTTTACCCGCAACAGCCAGCATGATTGGCAGGTCATCATTTTCTTTGGAGGTGGAAACACCAGCTGGTGTTCAGCGCTGTCCGACATCGATAGCACCACCTTTGGATCAAGGCAACCTAACATGTCCGCCTGCATCTTCCTCACAGAACGGCAGTTTGCCGGGGACACCCTTATCAACCCCGTCTAAGCACAACAGCCAGCCCTCGGTCCCTCAGATGTGGACAAGTAAAAGATCATTTCCTCCTAGCCATGAGAAAGCTAAGAAGTTGAATTTCACCATCTGCAAGCTCTTGGCTACAGAAATGCTTCTTTTCCGCCTGGTGGACACAGAGGATTTTCGAGACATTATGTCCGTCGCAGTGCCCCAGTACCAGATGCCCAGTCGGCACTACTTCTTAAGAAAGGTGTGCCTGCGCTCCACCAGCATGTCGCACACAATATCACCGCTTCTTTGAGAAACTCTGTGTGTGACAGGGTGCATTTCACCACAGACACTTGGACGAGTAGGCATGGACAGGGGCGTTACATGTCGCTGACTGGGCACTGGGTAACTATGGTGACAACAGGACAAGGGGCTTCTGTCCAAGTCTTGCCGTCCCCACGAGTTGTGCGTCAATCCTCTTTATCTCAAAGTTCCTCCACTGCTTCTGCCTCCTCAACCTCCTCTCGGTCCTCCACCTGCACCCAAAGCCTGTCTGGTCATGCCACAAGCTTTCTAACTGCGCAGAAGGGATCCTGCACACCTCCTTACTATGCTGGCAGCAGGGTTCAACGTCATCAGGCGGTTTTTACTTTGACATGTCTGGGAAATGTGAGTCACACAGCTGAGGAGTTGTGGTCAGCTCTGGAGAACCAGCTTCATAAATGGTTGTCTCCACTGGACCTGCAACCAGGGAAGGCCGTGTGCGACAATGCTGCAAACCTCGGTGCAGCCCTTCACCGGGGCAATGTCACACACGTGCCTTGTATGGCTCACGTGTTGATCCTGGTTGTCCAGCAATTTTTAGCCCACTATCCCGGACTAGATGGCCTTCTGCAGAGGGCACGGTCGCTGTGTGCTCACTTCCGCCGTTCGCATCCCGCAGCTCAGCGACTTACATCTCTACAGAAGTCGTTAAGCCTGCCACTTCACCGGTTAAAATGCGATGTGCCTACCCGGTGGAATTCAACTCTGCACATGTTGCAGCGACTGTGGCAGCACTGACAAGCCCTGGTGCAATACGTTCTGACGTATAGCCTAGGCCAACGAGATCCAGAGGTGGGGCAAATCACGCTGGAGGAGTGGTCTCAGATCAGGGTCCTATGCACCCTTCTGCACAGTTTTGAAATGGCGACGAAGATGTTTAGTGCTGACGATGCCATTATCAGCATGACTATTCCGGTGATTTACATGCTGGAGCACATGTTAAACAGAATTCGGAGTCAGGTGGTGGCACAAGAGGAGGTGGAGGAAGTAGAGGAGGAGGAGTTGTATGCGGAAGGGCTAACATCTGCAAGGTCCAGACAGTCGGCAGCACCAAGGCGGCAGGCATGTGAGGGTGGGGGAGATGGTTTTACCAGGGCGCATGGTAGCAGCCAAACTAGTGAGGAAGGTGCAGGAGCCCAGGAAGAAGTGGAGGACGAACTGATGGAAGACTCATCAGATGAGGGAGACCTTGATCACATTTCGGTTGTGCGAGGTTGGGGGGAGAGGGCAGAGGAAGGAAGCATGATTGTTACCTCGCCACCAACACAACAGGGAATTGGTGCTCCTGGATGCGCAAGACACATGAGTGGCTTCTTGCTGCTCTACCTGCAACATGACCCTCGAATTGTGAGAATTAGAAATAATCCTGACTACTGGGTTGCCACACTGTTAGATCCCCGGTACAAAAGTAAATTTGCAGAAATTATTCCTGCTATAGAAAGGGATGCACGCATGCAGGAGTATCAGCAGAGACTGTTGCAGAATCTTACATGTGCTTTTCCCCAAAACACTAGTGGTGCACGTAGTGAATCACACAGTTCCAACTTGCCAACCGTGGGACCGTCGAGTGTTCAGCACTAAAAACGTAACAGAAACACAGTATCTGCTGGTAACATCAATTTTGCGGAATCATTTCACCACTTTTTTAGCCCATCCTTTGCAAGGCCACAGGAGACAAGAAGTCTGACACATAGTCAACGCCTAGAGACGCTGGTACAGGATTATCTCCAAGTAAACATTGAAGCCATGACTGTGTCACTGGGCCCTTGCTCTTTTTGGGCTTCCAATCTGGATAAATGGCCGGAGCTCGCCACTTACGCCTTGAAGATCTTGTCATGCCCCGCAGCCAGCGTTCTGTCTGAATGTGTGTTCAGCGCTGCTGGTGGTGTGCTGACAGATAAGCGCACGCGGCTCTCCACTGAGAATGTAGACAGACTCACGTTCATAAAGATGAACAAATCATGGATCCGAAATGACTTTTCTACCCCTGTGTAATCCTGGGGAGAGTAAAAGCTTGATGATTTGTTAAAATCACCTCACCAACCGTTTTAAGCTTTCAAATTACTAATCATGTTTATCTGTATCTTGGCTGGAAAATAATTTGGGCCTTGTAGCAGTGTGCAGTACTGATTCTATTAAGCCATCTATACTAAACTCCACCAGATTTAAAATTACTAATCATGTTTATCTGTATCTTGGCTGGAAAATAATTTGGGCTTTGTAACAGTTTGCAGTACTGATTCTATTAGGCCATCTATACTAAGCTCCACCAGCTTTCAAATTAATAATAATTTTTAGCTGCATCTAGCCTGGAAATAATTTTTGGGCTCCTAGATACACAAGACACATGAGTGCCTTCTTGCTGCACTACCTGCAACATGACCCTCAGATTGTCAGAATTTGAAGTAATCCTGACTACTGGGTTGCCACACTCTTAGATCCCCCACACTCTTCGATCAACCTTTTCATTATAATAAAGTACAAAAAAATCGTCATTTTTTAAATTATAAGCATTAGCAGGTTATTAGAAACTGAAATCAATCAGTTTTCAACTCAAAACTTTATTCTAGGTGATGTTACATTTGCACATAGGACCCCTTGTTCGAAAGGAGCTTCTGAACTCTCTCGTCCATTGAATTTGTCAGGTTTTGGATGGTTTCTGCTTCAATTGTTTTGCATGAGGACAGAATACCCTCCCAGAGCTGTTGCTTAGATGTGAACTGCCTCCCGCCATCATAGACACTCCTTTTGATGATGCTCCAGAGGTTCTGAATGGGGTTGAGGTCAGGGGAGCATGGGGGTCACACCATAAGTTTGTCCCCTTTTATGCCCATATCAGCCAGAGATGCAGATGTGTTATGCGCAGCATGAGACGGTTCATTATCATGCATGAAAATGATCTTGCTGCGGAATACACGGTTCTTCTTCTTGAACCATGGCAGGAAGTGCTGTTTGAGAAACTCCACATACATTATGGAGTTCATCTTTACCCCTTCAGGGATCCTAAAGGGGCCAACAATCTCTCTCCCCATGATTCCAGCCCAAAACATTACTCCACCTCCTCCTTGTTGGTGCCGTAGCTGTGTTTGCATGGGGTGTCCATCAACCAGCCATCCTCCACTCCATCCATCTGGACCATCGAGCGTTGCGCGGCACTCATTGGTGAATAAAACAGTTTTGAAGTCAGTCTTCATGTATTGTTTGGCCCACTGGAGCCGTTTCTGCTTGTGTGCAGTGGATAGAGGAGGTCGACAGTATGGCTTACGCACAGCTGCAAACCTCTGAAGGACTCTGCATCTTGTTGTTCTGGGGACGGTGGAGGTACCAGCAGCTTCAAAAACTTGTCTGCTGCTATGACAAGGCTTTTTTGCCGCTGCTCTTTTAGCCTGACGTAATTGCCTGTAGGAAAGAGTCCTCAATTTTCCCTTATCAGCACGCACACGTGTGTACTGTGAATCAGCTACATACTTCTTGATTGTGCGATGATCAGGATGAAGTGTCTTGGCAATGTTGATTGTAGTCATGCCTTGACCTAAACACTCCACAATTTGTTGCTTCTCAGCAGCCGACACATCCTTTTTCTTTCCCATTTTGGCAGAAAATGTAGGCTGCTTAATAATGTGGCACAGCCTTCTTAAGTATTCTTGCCTTTCATTGGACACACCTGCCAAACTAATTAGCACAGGTGTCTGCAATTGCTTACAGTGATATATAGAGCCCTGACACACATCACCATCAACGAGTTTAACTGACAAACAAAAAAATTCTTACCTTATCACTCCCAAACACTTTTTGCATAATAATTTGGAACACAGTGTACATGTGCTTTTCCACAAAACACCAGTGGTTCACGTAGTGAATCTTACAGTTCTAACTTGCCAACCGTGGTCTGTATGGAGTTGTTCAATAAAGGGCCCAAAATTAAGATAACATAGACGGGAGAGGTCTCTATGAATAGGAATTCCTAAGTATTTGATACCCTGTGAGGGCCAGGCAAAGGGAAAGTTGGACTGGATGGAATCCTGTATGGATTTGGGGAGGGAGACATCGAGGGCCTCAGACTTCGCTGCATTGATTTTAAAATTTGACCATGTAACAAACTGATCTATTTCAGCCATAATAGCAGGGATGGATATATGTGATTGAGTGATATATACTAGGACATCATCAGCAAATGCAGAGGACTTGTACTCGGTGCCTCCCTCCTCAATCCACCTAATATTGGGGTTATGGCGAATTGATGAGAGCAGGTGCTCCGTCACTAGGATCTATAAGAGAGGGGACAGAGGACATCCCTGCCTTGTCCCATTGGTGATTGTGAAAGGTGATGAAAATGTTCCATTTATCTTCAGCCTAGGTGACGTATTGCGATACAGGGCCGTGATTTTGCCTATAAAAGGGTCCCCTAGACCCCTACCCTAAGCTTTTTAAGAGAATAATATATGGCGTGCCAGGAGACTCTATGGAATGCTTTCTCGGCATCCAACGAGAGTATCTAATTACAAATTTTTAACTGCATCTAGCCCAGGAAATACTTTGTGCCTAGTAGCAGTGTCTGCTAGTCAGTGGATTATCCCAGCTGTTAAGCAAGCTAGACCACCTGTAGTTTGGACACTTAATTTTTTCAAAGGAAATGGTTTGGGCCCCCGGGGCACTCAGTGAAGAGCATCGGGGAGGCACCCCAAGGCATAGGGGCTGGGACTGGCGGTAGGATGCCTTGCGGTGGACCGCTGAGCTCGATCCTTATAAAAGCTTTTTAACTGCCGCAGCTTTAGTGGACGCTACTGGAGCTGGAATTACGCGGCTGCTGGCATGAGACTTGCCCTCCAATAGATCCTTGTAAAAGGATTTAAAGTGTACTCATTCAAATTAGAGAGACAATTTAAATTAAAAGATTAGACCTGCCTCAACCGCAGGGGGGCTCGCTCGACCCACCAGCGGACAGGCACCAGTATTGGGAGAGGGGGGCTGGCCGTCAGGGTCCACCGCGGCTCTGGCACAAAGCCGGTGACACGGAGGTCGCACGGGCAGGAATGGACTGGCCGTGTCGGCTTCGCACTTTTTTGGTTTAAAAGGGCATGACATGCCTATATCTGTGTCTCCCCCTCCTTTTACTCCTCCACCTCTTTTCTTTTCGCATGACTATATGTACTTGTCACTTTTCCATGTGTTAGTTGTGTCTTCTGAGCAGTTTGTCAGCTTTTGGACACATTTGAAGGTGTTTTCTATGTGTTTCTATGTGTTTTTGTTTGCCTGCCATTGGTTTTAACGGTGTTCGAAGGTGTTCGACGAACAGTTCGACGAACAGTTCGACGAACATACGGGTGTTCGATGAACCGAACCGAACTCGAACACTACGGGGGTGGCTCAACACTACTGTCTACTGCATTTGCGATCGCCTTCTTCGGGGCGCTATGCATAAGCGAATTAGTCCCTCAATCCAAAATTACCACCAGTGGAGGCTTATTACACCAGGATGTAGTCATAGCCAATAATGCAATACATCTACGCATACTCCAATCGAAAACGGTTCCAGTGGGCAGGGGCACTTGGGTACTTCTACAACCCGCAAACGGTACACTGAGTCGGGTATCAATAGTAAAAACATATATAACCATCAGATCACAAAGTAATTTCTTCCTATCACACATTGATGGAATGCCATTATCAAGATATCAGTTCCAAGCTATATTTAATAAATGCATAACATCGGCAGGGAACCACCCCAAAGATTACGGGACACACTCATTCCGCATAGGCGCGGCCACGGAAGCAGCAAGAGCAGGACTGTCAGAAATGGAAGTTCAGAGGATAGGGAGATGGCGATCCACGTGTTTGGCGAGATACATAAGACTGGACTTGTTATCCTAATGTGGTTTGTTTCTTTTACAGGTGACGCTAAGCCAACAGTGTGGGTGATAGGCCACTCGTATATATATTGGGCAGAAAAAAGGGCTAAAGTCCACCCAGGCGGGAGGAAATTAGAGTTTCATAACACATATTTCAACTGGAGAGGTATTAGAGGCCTGCTATGGCCACAGGTACTAATGGAGGTAATCAAGGTAGGGAGAGAGGCAAGAGGTCCGGTCATCTTAGTTATACAGGCCGGGGGAAACGATCTAGGTCATCACAAGAGCGCATAACTAATGGCAATAATGAAACTAGACACTGAGCGCTTCAGAGAATTTTTCACAAAACTAACTATAGTATGGTCAGAGATTGTGCCGATAGCGGTATGGCAAGGTGCGCGAGACATCACGGCCATCGAACGGATAAAGCGCGTAATAGATATTCGGATGGCAAAATTTAGAAGAGACAAAGGAGGTGTAGTGATACAACACCGACAACTGGAAGGAGATAAAGCAGGCCTCATACGGCCCAACGGTGTTCACTTAATGGATATTGGACTGGACATATTCCTGTCAGGACTCCAGGACGGAGTAGAACAAGAGTTAAGAGTGATGGATGGGGGTCAGAGTCCTGCATACGAGTATGCAGGATCCTCCGTGGCCTGGAAATAGAAAGGACATGTTGGAGAGTTACACTTGTTGGCCAACTTGCCGGTGTGGAGACCCAGGGCATGCTGCAACAAGCTGAATTATTTTAGAAATAAAATGTCTTTCTAATGGAATGAGTATAAAGAGTTAATAAAGCTGTGACCGATCCTCACCCATCCAGTTGTAAGAGTTACATTATTGTATTGTCAAGGAAAGGGGGGCGGTAGGGGGGCTGAGCGTCTGGGTTTGGTTGGGGGTCCCCACAGTCTACCTAGGCTAGATGCATTTAAAAATTCTTTTTAGATACACAGGCGGTGCAGCTTGCTTCGCAGCTGGGCTACTACGCCCAAAGTATTGCCTAGGCTAGATGCACTTAAAAATTCTACGCTGACTAGCAGACACTGAAGCTTTGGAGCAGACCTCTGAGTAAACAGCTCTTCAGACTCAACCAACTGTGTTACCCCAAGCCATAGTGTATGTAGTTTCTTACAGTTAAAAGGGGGGGGGGAGCGACCCAACCCACCTGGAATTGATGATGCCAACGTCACGTAAAACACAGCAAGGGGACTCCAAAAAGAGTCTCCATTTTTTCCAAAAATTGTGACACAGACACCACTTAAGTGGCATCAATTGCCCCAGAGTTGCTTAAAATGGTTGGTGAGGTGATTTTACCAAATCCTCAAGCTTTTAGTCTCCCCAGGATGACACAGGGGTAGAAAAGTCCTTGCGGATCCATGATTTATTCATCTTTATGAACGTGAGTCTGTCTACATTCTCAGTGGACATCCGCGTGCGCTTATCTGTCAGCACACCACCAGCAGCGCTGAACGCACATTCAGAAAGAACGCTGGCTGCAGGGCATGACAAGATCTTCAAGGCGTGAGTGGCGAGCTCCGGACATTTTTCCAGACTGGAATCCCAAAATGAGCAAGGGTCCAGTGACACAGTCATGGCTTCGATGTTCACTTGGAGATACTCCTGTACCATCCTCTCTAGGCGTTGACTATGTGTCAGACTTCTTGTCTCCTGTGGCCTTGCAAAGGATGGTCTAAAAAAGTGGTGAAACGATTCCACAAAATTGCTGTTACCAGCAGATACTGTGTTACTGTTACGGTTTGAGTGATGAAGACTCGACAGTCCTATGGTTTGCAAGTTGGAACTGTGAGATTCACTACGTGTACCACTGGTGTTTTGTGGAAAAGCACATGTAAGATTCTGCAACAGCCTCTGCTGATACTCCTGCATGCATGAATCCCTTCCTATGGCAGGAATTATTTCGGCAAATTTACTTTTGTACCAGGGATCTAAGAGTGTGGCAACCCAGTAGTCGGGATTACTTCGAATTCTGACAATCCAAGGATCATGTTGCAGGTAGTGCAGCAAGAAGGCACTCATGTGTCTTGCGCATCCAGGAGGACCAAGTCCTTGTTGTGTTGGTAGCGAGGTAAGAATCATGCTTCCTTCCTCTGCCCTCTCCCCCCAACCTCACACAACAGAAATGTGATCAAGGTCTCCCTCATCTGATGAGTCTTACATGCCCATCGCCAGTTCGTCCTCCACTTCTTCCTCGGCTCCTGCACCTTCCTCAACAGTTTGGCTGCTACCATGCGCCCTGGTTAATCCCTCTCCCCCACCCTCCCATGCCTGCCGCCTTGGTGCTGCCGACCGTCTGGACCTTGGAGATGTTATCCCTTCCGCATACGACTCCTCCTCTACTTCCTCCACTTCCTCTTGTCCCACCACCTGACTCTGAATTCTGTTTAACGTGTGCTCCAGCATGTAAATCACCGGAATAGTCAAGCTGATAATGGCATCGTCAGCACTAAACATCTTCGTCGCCATTTCAAAACTGTGCAGAAGGGTGTGTGGCGCCCCTGAGGGTTCAGTCGCCACAGAGGTACTGCATCTCACCCAGAGGTGTGGTATCTCACCCTCAGGTAAGGAATGAGTATGGCTCGGGACCCTAACACCTGCATCCAATACATACCCGCAGTGGGGGTAGGGCGAGATTGCTCCTAAGGGAGAGCACAGTCCCAGGTCCCTAGCTGGCGGGAGGGTCCTATGTAGTGGGTGTGGGTGGAGAAAGCAGCTTAGGGGAGCACATGACAGGGAGAGTATAAGTAGGAAGCCATCTAAGAAAGAGCAAGCCAGTCAGAGGAGGAGAAATGACAGGAGCAGAGGCTCTGCATGAGCTCTGCTCTGGAGGCGGGCCTAGCCTGGGAGGCCCAGGACTGAAGGAGAGAAGAGAGAAGTGGGAGCAGGAAGGCTCCAGGAACAGAAGGGACCCTAGGGGTACGGGCCGTGCAGAAGGCCACCCGTACGCCCGCTGCTACCAGGAGGTAGAGGGGTCAGGCCAGATAAGGGGAACCGGTCCGTCAACTAGCGGAGAAACAGCAAGGCTCAACTAGAAACCGGAGGCTGCAGCATTTCATGTACTGCAGGCCAAAGTCCACACCAGTCTCACTAAGAAGGTAGCCACATAGGACCCAGGGGGCGGAACACACGTCGCCCGCCAAGGCCCGAGGATACCGGATAGAAGTGTCACTGGGTGTGAGGTACAGGGAGAAGGCCAGAGAAAGGACACACAGAAGGGGGTCCTGCTAAGTACTCCGGAGCTATCTGGGGGTGGACTGAGCCCCTCACTGAGTACGCACAGCACGACGGGGGAGATTGCTCTGGTACCTGTAATCTGGACTGCAACAACTGTGAGTAAAGATCTTGGGACTGCATCACACGGACTCTGTGTTCATTTCTGACTCTCTGCACTACAACCACCATCATCCACCCACACTGCCCTGAAGCTACACTCTTCCTGTGGGGAGTAATAATACCATTGCTGCAAAACCACCAGCTTCAGAGGACTGTTCCGCAGCGGCGGCCCCTTTGGCCGCACTCCACAGGTGGCGTAGTCGGACATTTTAAAACCCATATATACAAATTACCCTTGGATTTACCGCCCTGGGTCACGGACCGGGTCACCGCCACAGTGACTACAAACCCCAGCGTCTACCGGCCCGGCTCCGGGTACTCCATGGCCCAGGGGGCACGTCAACTTCATAGGTCCCTGATCTGAGACCAATCCTGCAGCGTGATTTGCCCCACCTCTGGATCTCGTTGGCTCAGGCTATACATCAGAACGTATTGCACCAGGGCTTATCGGTGCTGCCACAGTCGCTGCAACATGTGCAGAGTTGAATTCCACCGTGTCGGCACATCGCATTTCTGCCGGTGAACTGGCAGGCCCAACGACTTCTGTAGAGATGTAAGTCGTTGAGCCGCGGGATGCGAATGGCAGAAGTGAGCACACAGCGACCGTGCCCTCTGCAGAAGGCCATCTAGTCCGGGATAGTGGGCTAAAAATTGCTGGACAACCAGGTTCAACACGTGAGCCATACAAGGCACGTGTGTGACATTGCCCCGGTGAAGGGCCGCACCCAGGTTTGCAGCATTGTTGCACACGGCCTTCCCTGGTTGCCGGTCCAGTGGAGATAACCATTCATGAAACTGGGTCTCCAGAGCTGACCACAACTCCTCAGCTGTGTGACTCACATTTCCCAGACATTTAAAAGTAAACACCGTCTGATGCCGTTGAGCCCTGCTGCCAGCATAGTAAGGAGGTGTGCAGGATTCCTTCTGCGCAGTTAGAAAGCGGGTGGCATTACCAGACAGGCTTTGGGTGCAAGTGGAGGACCGAGAGGAGGTTGAGGAGGCAGAAGCAGTGGAGGAACTTCTAGATAAAGAGGATTGACGCACAACTCATGGGGACGGCAAGACTTGGACAGCAGCCCCTTGTCCTGCTGTCACCATAGTTACCCAGTGCCCAGTCAGCGACATGTAATGCCCCTGTCCATGCCTACTCATCCAAGTGTCTGTGGTGAAATGCACCCTGATACACATAGAGTTTCTCAAAGAAGCGGTGATGTTGTGTGCAACATGCTGGTGGAGCGCAGGCACACCTTTCTTTGAGAAGTAGTGCCGACTGGGCATCTGGTACTGGAGCACTGTGACGGACATAAGGTCCTCTGTGTCCACCAGGTGGAAAGGCAGAATTTCTGTAGCCAACAGCTTGCAGATGGTGAAATTCAACCTCTTAGCTTTGTCATGGCTAGGAGGAAATGATCTTTTACATGTCCACATCTGAGGGACCGAGGGCTGGCTGTTGTGCTTAGACGGGGTTGAGTAGGGTGTCCCCGGCAAACTGCCGTTCTGTGAGGAAGATGCAGGCGGAAAAGATAGGTTGCCTTGATCCAAAGGTGGTGCTCTCAATGTCGGAGAGCGCTCAACACCAGCTGGTGTTTCCACTTCCAAATGAAATGATGACCTGCCAATCACACTGGCTGTTGCGGGTAAAGAGGTGGCAGGTCTGCATCCAAAAACATGTGTGACTGCTGTCACAGAGGATGAAGAGGCCGCTGATGCACAAGATGGGGTTGACGGTGGTTGGCCCGGCCCGCTAGGCCGCATTGTAGCACAGTGAGCTTCCCACTGCAACTTATGCTTCATATCCATGTGACGGTTCATGCATGAAGTACTCAAACTATGGATTTTTTGGCCTCTACTTAGCTTTTGGTGACAAATATTACAGATAACTCGAGTTGGGTCATCCTTATCGATCTGAAAAAATGCCCAGGCTATGCAAGGCTTAGAGCCCATGCGACCTGAAGAGCCACCACGACTTGTGGTCAGAGGCAGAGTTGTGGTTGAGGATGCAGTTGTTGACATGCTTCCAGGACTCCGTCTCTGTCCAGGAAGGCGCAACCTAACCTCATCGTCAATAGCATCTGTGACACCCAGCTGCGCTTGGTATCACAGATCCTAGAAGAGTGCATTGATGGAATCCTCCACAAGAGGCCCCCATAAACATTCACACATCTCCACCTTCCACCTCAGACCAGCAGAGGGAGCCTGTTAGGGATATAAATAGGGAAGAGTTCCTGCAGTAAAGAAGCCTAAGAGAGGTCAGTCTGCAGTGGAGCTCAGTCTAGTCTAGAGAACTCAGTTAATAGTTCAGCAGTAGAGCACGAGGCTCCTGCTAGCTAGATTCAGGGAGCCCAGTTAGAGATTAAGGTGTGCCGGCGCCATAAGATCGGTGAAGCGCGGCAAGCTGCGGTTAGTGTGTATAGCCTAGTGAGGGCCCGAGTAGGCCAAAGGCGAGTGGAGAGTTAGTACATAGGGGGCAGAGGAGCTTAACCAGCTCACCCCGAAGCATTTACCGGACATCGGATTCGAGCTTACTGGGATCTCTATGACCCAGTAAGGCATAACCGGAATCCCTGGAGAACTACAAGTCCCAGGATCGCTAAGGTGCTGATACGTAACAGAGCCAGGAGACGCTTAGGCCCCGCATACTGGGAGCGTGAACTCCAAGACAAGGCCCTACCACAAGGTCAGCCAGCGCAGGACAGAGACAAAGTTAGGCCTAGCTCCAGGCAGGTCAGAAACTTACTACACAGAGGCAAGAAACAGGAGGCCCTACACCCGCTCATTGGGGAGGATCCTGATATGCACCCTTCACCCTACAGTGCTCCGGGATGTGCCTGAATTTCCACCAGTAAAAGGTACTGAAGTGACTACCGTGTCCATTCCCGTTCTTGCTCTGACCCAGCTGGGTCTCGCCTGTCCTGCATTCCCCCTGCATACGCTGCCCTGAGGCCTAGCTCCACCTGTGGGGAGCTATACCATCGAGCTGCCTTATCACCGGCCTCAGTGGACTGCTGCAGCGCTGGTGCTTCTCACCAGATACCACAGGTGGCGTCACGAACTCTTATAAAATTAACAATTATCCACCCTTTTAAAGAGTGACCCCAGGGTACGGGCCCGGGAGCTGACCACCGCGACATCCCAAATGCCAGGCAAAGGTCCGGGTACCGAGTCATCCCCATCCCCTGGACTAGTCACATCCTCCTCCACCTCCTCTGCTGACCTCATCGACTGGCTGACTGTGGGTTGACAGTAAGTGGGATCTCCAACCTCATCATCATCACCCTGTGTGTTCTCACACCCGTCGTCCTCAGAGCCAACCTCTTCCTGCCCTGACCGAAAAGTCAAGTTGTCGCTCCAATCAGGTATTTGAGTCTCATCATCGTCTTCATCATTGTCTCCACCAACAGGAGTTACAGTTTGGGAATGAGGGTCTACATTATGGTCAGAACCTTCTTCATCTGGTCCTGGATCTGACTCATAAAGATTCTGGGCATCAGTGCAGATCATTTCCTCATCTGGATTAACAGAAGTTCGGGAGCAGACCTCCGTTTCCCAGGCTATAGTATGAGTAAACAGCTGTGCAGACTCAACCATCTGTGTTACCCCATACTCAGACGGGCAGCTGGAGACTTGGGAGCTGTAAGGAAGCAAGTGCGATTGGGGTGACACCTCTGAGGACTGGAGTATTTGTGATGTTGAAGTTGAGGTGGAGGAGAGCCCACTTGATATCCGTTGAAGCACCTGCTGTTTTTGTGCCTCATCTGGAATTTGTAGCGATGGGCGTGTCCATAAGAAAGGGATCGTATCACATTGTCCACAAAAAGAAGTAGACATCTTAGTTTGGCTGGAAGATGGTCTTTCTTCTGCAGATGTTACTCCTCCCCACCGCGGGGGAGGGCTCGACCCACCAGCGGACAGGCACCAGTATTGGGAGAGGGGGGCTGGCCGTCAGGGTCCACCGTGGCTCTGGCACAAACCCGGCGACACGGAGGTCACACGGGCAGGAACGGACATGCCTATATCTGTGTCTCCCCCTTCTTTTACTCCTCCACCTCTTTTCTTTTCGCATGACTATATGTACTTGTCACTTTTCCATGTGTTAGTTGTGTCTTCTGAGCAGTTTGTCAGCTTTTGGACACCTTTGAAGTGTTTTCTATGTGTTTTCTATGTGTTTCTATGTGTTTTTGTTTACCTGCCATTGGTTTTAATGGTGTTCAACGGTGTTCGACGAACAGTTCGGCGAACAGTTCGGCAAACATACGGGTGTTCGACGAACCGAACCGAACTCGAACACTACGGGGGTGACTCAACACTACTGCAGATAGCTGAATTTCAACCCCACAAAAACAAAAAGTGGCCTACAAGGGCTTACTTGCTTTATCACATTAGCAAGTGCAAAAATAGATTGAAGGTCTGCATGGAGCACAGTACAACCGATGCACGGCACTGTTCTGAGCCATAGACCCTGCTCTTTCTGTGAGAATCTCAGTAATTGCACAAAAAAAAAAAAAAAAGACTGCAACGTCGAT
The DNA here is from genome assembly GCF_046119375.1 of Phyllobates terribilis. Lineage (NCBI taxonomy): Eukaryota > Metazoa > Chordata > Amphibia > Anura > Dendrobatidae > Phyllobates > Phyllobates terribilis. The sequence continues at coordinate 462,870,730 of NW_027362764.1, forward strand.
TGAACAGGTACACAGCACAGGACTTATCTACACTATCTGACTTCCCCAGAATCGCCCATATATCTGGCTAATATCTCTCATTACACAGGACAGAGCACACTCAGCAGCGTCTTTCTCCTTCAGTGACATGAATAAAATGGCGATGAGAGAACATGGCCGGTTTTTATGTGGAGAGGACATGTGATTTCAGCAGCCAATTGCAGAAGCCCTTGTGTCTGGGACACTGTGGATGCTTCCTGTGCTCTGATTGGCTAGCCGCGTTTTCCCGACTTAAAGTTACCGCCTACAGTAAGGAAAAAAAAACAGCGCACCGCTGATCTAACCTGTTCTGAGCTTTCACCAGCCCCCCCACTCATCTGCAACGTCTCCCCACTCATCATAAGCCAGCACTATGATAGCAAAACTGTAAAAAACGCAGTAGCTGCCACGCAATCACGTAACCACGTAAATTCGCTGAATGTTACCGATTTTCCCGAATTTAACAAATTTTGCTCGCCTTTCCGATCATGAATCTGAATGAGCTAAATTCGTGTCGAACTTAACATTTGAGATCGGATTTCGAACATACTTGCTCATCACTGCACATGACAAAGCTAAGAGGTTGAACTCCACCATCTCCAATCTGTTGGCCATGGAAATGCTGCCTTTCCGCCTGGTAGATACAGACAGTTTCCGAAAGCTGATGACCGTCGCAGTCTCCCAGTACCAGTTGCCCAGTCGCCATTACTTCTCTAAGAAAGCTGTGCCTGCGCTACACCAGCATGTCACAGACAACCTCACCCCTTCCTTGACTAAATCTATGTCTGCAAGGGTGCATTTCACCACAGCCAGATGGAAGAGTAAGCATGGCCAAGGGAGTAACATCTCGCTGACTAGTGACTCTGGTGGCTGTGAGGGCATAAGGGGAAGGGGCTGCTCCACAAATTTTGGAATCCTCAACGCTTGCAGAACAAACCTCAGTATTTCATACTTCCTCCACTGCTTCTGTGTCCTCCACCTCCTCTAGGGCCTCCACCTGCGCACTCAACCTCTGCCTTAATGAGACACGCATTCCAACAGTGCAGAGCGAATCCACAACACATCCGTACTGCGCAGACAGGGCTCACTGCAAACAGACAGTTTTCAAATTAATATGCCTTGGAGATCGCAGTCATACAGCTGAAGAGTTGTGGACAGCTCTCCATGCTCAGTTTCAGCAATGGCTGTCTCCACTGAACCTGGAGCCAGGAAAGGCCGTGTGCGATAACGGTGCCAACCTGTTGGCGGCCCTATGCCGAGGTGAACTCACACACGTGCCTTGCATGGCTCACGTCCTCAACCACGATTTCTCCACCACTATCCTGCAGTGGTGCACTATCGAGACCTGATGCAGTATGTCATGTCGTATAGCCTGGGCCAACGCAGTACGGACGTGGGAATTTCACGTTTACGGAGTGGGAACAGATTAAGGACCTCTGCACCCTTCTGCATAGTTTTGAAATGGCTACTAAACTAGTTAGCACTGACGATGCCATCATCGGCATCACTATTCCGGTTATCTACATGCTGGAGAAGACTTTGAATAGCGTGCGGCAGGAGGTGGTTGTACCAGAAGAAGAGGAGGATGCGGAAGAGATAAGAATGTCTCAAAGTTCCAGACTGCTGTCACACAGGAGGATGCCAAGTGATGGTGGCTTCCTGCGATCGAGGGGGTTTGGTGATACCAGACATACTGTTAGTGAAGGTGCAAGAGCCGAGGAACAAATGGAGGAAGACGAGGTGATGGACGAGCAACAGTCAGACAATGAAGAGGATAATCATTGGAGGAAACATGCATCAATGTGGCGCATCCAACCATAGAGTCTGGCTTTGGACTACCTGGAAGAGCCCGACATATGAGTGCCTTCTTGCTGCACTTTCTGTAACATGATCCCCGTATAGTTAGGATTCAAAATAATGCTGACTACTGGGTTGCCATTCTGTTAGATCCACATTATAAGAGTACATTTTGCCAGATGCTTCCCACCCTGGAAAGTGACCTGCTAATGTTGGGGTATCGAAACGAGCTTTTAAGCAACCTTAATAGAGCTTTTACCCAAGATAGGAGTGAGGCACACAGTGTGCCTCGCAGCTGTAGTCTTTCAACCTCTGGCACATCAGTTCGTCAATGCCAAAACATTAGCAGCATCAGCGGAAAAAGTGGCAGAAGCAATTTCTGTGAGTCCTTTCACACAACTTTTAGACCAGCTCGTGCACCAACACAACAGAGTAGAAGTCTGACACGTGGAGAACGACTGGAGAGGATGGTGGAGGACTATCTACAGCTCAATACGAATACCATCAGAGAGGATTTTGACCTTTTTACATTTTGGTCTTCAAAAATGGATGAATAACCTGAGCTCGCCTGTCATGCCTTGGAGGTTTTATCATGCCCGGCCGGCATCCAGCGTTCTCAAAGGACAAGTCATGAATCTCAAAGGACTTTTGCACCCCTGTTGCATACTGTACAGAATAGGCGATGTTGTAGTTTTTGGTGTGCTGCACTGATCTTGTGGAATAGCAGTCTGATATGGCTTGTTTGCCTGCTCTTGCTGCAGCTACAGGTTTTAGGCCCTAATTTTTTGAAATGTGGAGAATACAGTTTTGGTCTCTCAATCCATTGGTTGGCTGTATTGGAAGAGGTGTTGTTCCTAATTGCACAAATTCTACTGTACTGAAATTGATGACACTTTGTTGGTTTCTGCATTAATTTTTGGAAATGTGGGGAATCCTGATTGGGTCTCCATATATTCGGTTGGCTATAGGGGAAGAGGTGTCAGTCTCCATTATACTACTTATACGCTAGTGAAATTGATGCCACTTTGGTGTTTTTAGGCCTAAATGTTTTCAAATGGGAACCTGATTGGGTGTCCATCTACTGGGTTGGCTGTAGTGGAAGAGGTGTCGGTCCCCATTATAATACTTATACTCAATTTAAATTAATTGTTTGGTGCAGATATTGTTCTCACAGGAGAACACATGATAAAGTAGAAATTGGTTTTCTTTCCATCGTGGTATATAAAGTCTTTGATATATATATGTCTTTGATCACCCAGCCATCTCCTGGTGAGGTGACCAGCTGCTAATTTAGCCACAAGCAGCTCCCACAATGCCCCTCACCTGATGGTTTAGTGTGCCCTATGTATTTAGGAGCTCCTTATGGGGTGCACACGTGCTGGGTTGTGCACTTGTTTTCTCGTGCAAAGTGGCTTCGGAGATAAGTGGCAGTTATTTCAGAGGCAGTTAGTCAGGGCAGGAGACAGGTAACCAACACTTTGACCACTTACTTTCTATTAACTATGTTTCTGTTAGCTCTCACTTTTTCCTTTATAGTCCTCCACTTTCTAGTAACCCCTCAAATCCCTACACCTAGTAAGGAACTCTTCATCTCTCCCTCCATCCTCCCCATTTATCTCACTTCCCCCTCAGAATTATTCCTCAACATTCAATCCTGTATCTCCAAACACAGACAGCCACCTCATGCTCTCTCTTGCTCCCACCTGCTAACACTTTCTCTGCTACTCCTCACTGCTGGAGATATCTCTCCAAATCCTGGTCCTCCTCACCATATCCCCACAGTTACTTCTACCTCCTATCCACGACCTTCCACAAACTGTCGCAACCCTTCTAACCTCATACCCATCCAACTAATCCCCACTTCCTCAGTTGCACTAACAGGAGCTCTATGGAACGCTCGCTTCATCTGCAACAAACTTTCCTACATCCACGACCTTTGCATTACTAACAAACTTTCCTTACTCGCCATCACCGAAACCTGGCTCACCCCCTCTGACACAGCCTCCACATCTGCACTTTCGTATAGCGGATTCCACCTTTCCCACACACCCCGCCCCAATGGCAAACATGGTGGAGGCGGAGGTTTTCTCCTGTCAGATAACTGCACTTTCACCCAAATCCCACTGCCACCCTCCGTTACACTCCGCTCTTTTGAGGTGCACTGTGTGCGCATCTATTCCCCCTCTGACCTCCAACCGGCCGTCATTTACCGACCCCCAGAGCTAGCCACCACTTTCTAAGACCACTTCACCACCTGGCTGCTTCACTTCCTTTCCGCTGACATCCCCACTATCATAATTGGTGACTTCAACATCCACATTGACACTTCCCACTCGTCTGTCTCTAAGTTCCTATCCCTCGCTTCCTCCTTCGGTCTTGCTCAATGGTCTTCTGCAGCTACTCATAAAGATGGCCAGACACTGGACCTCATCTTCACCCACCTCTGTTCCCTATCTAACCTCTCTAACTCACCTCTCCCTCTCTCTGACCATAACCTCCTCACATTCTCTACCCTCTCCTCTCCAGGTGCACAATCGCCACTCCACAAACTTACACACACTCGCAGAAACCTCAAACACCTTGACCTACACTCACTCTCTGAATCCCTCCTCCCTCTTACAGACATAAATTCCTTACACAACGCAGATGTAGCTGCCACTTTATATAACACCACAATAGCTGCAGCTCTCGACTCTATTGCCCCTCTCACACATACCAAAGCTCGCACAATCAACAGGCAACCCTGGCACACCAAACTTACTAAAGAACTGCGACGGGCCTCCAGGGTTGCGGAGCGGAGACGGAAAAGGTCTCGCTCCATCGAGCACTTCATCGCATTCAAACAATCCCTCACTATTTTCAAGTCCACACTCACTACAGCAAAACAAACCTACTTCTCATCTCTCATATCCTCCCTGTCTCACAACCCTAAATAGCTATTTAACACTTTCAATTCTCTCCTTCGTCCCCCAGTACCTCCTCCCTCTTCTCTCATCTCAGCCAAAGACTTTGCCTCATTCTTCAAGCAGAAGATTGACACCATCAGACAAAGCTTTTGCCTAAAGTCCGCACAACCACTCCTCATATCTACTCAACCTTCCTCCTCCAAACCCCACTTCTCCACCATTACAGAAGGTTGTCTCCTCTTTACTCTCCAAATCACACCTCACCACCTGCGAACTTGACCCAATCCCATCCCACCTCATCCCTAACCTTACCACAGTCTTCATCCCAACCCTTGCCCACCTCTTCAACCTGTCACTAACAACCGGTGTCTTCCCCTCATGTTTCAAACATGCCGCAATCACACCCATTCTCAAAAAGCCCTCCCTTGACCCATCCTCTCTGACTAGCTACCGCCTCATATCACTTCTCCCCTTTGCCTCAAAACTACTAGAACAACATGTCCACCTTGAACTGTCCTCCCACCTCTCCTCCTGTTCCCTCTTCGACCGCCTACAATCTGGCTTCCGACCGCATCACTCGACTGAAACTGCCCTGACCAAAGTCACCAACGACCTACTAACCGCCAAATCCAAGCGACACTACTCCATCCTCCTCCTTCTGGACCTGTCATCTGCCTTCGACACAGTGGACCATTCCCTCTTACTATAGATCTCTTGGCATCATGGACTTGGCCCTATCTTGGATCTCCTCATACTTAACAGACAGGATATTCAGCGTCTCCCACTCATGCACCACTTCCTCATCTCGCCCCCCTATCTGTCGGTGTCCCCCAAGGTTCAGTTCTAGGACCTCTGCTCTACTCCATCTACACCTTTGGCCTGGGACAGCTCATAGAGTCTCATGGCTTTCAGTATCACCTCTATGATTATGACTCACAGATCTACCTCTCTGGACCCGAAATCTCCTCCCTACTAACCAAAATCCCACAATGTCCGCCATCTCATCCTTCTTCTCTGCCAGATTTCTAAAACTCAACATGGATAAAAGAGAGTTCATCATCTTTCCACCCTCTCATTCATATCCCCCATCTGACCTATCCATCAACGTCAATGGCTGTTCACTCTCCCCAGTCCCACAAGCTCGCTGCCTTGGGGTAACCCTGGACTCTGATCTCTCCTTCAAACCACATATCCAAGCCCTTTCTCCTTCCTGCCAACTACAACTCAAAAATATCTCCCGGATCCGTGCATTCCTCAGCAAAGACTCTGCAAAAACATTAGTGCATGCTCTCATCATCTCCCGCCTTGACTACTGCAACCTCCTGCTCTGTGCCTTCCCTCCAACACTCTTGTGCCCCTCTAATCCATCCTAAACTCTGCTGCTCGACTAATCCACCTTTCCCCCCGCTATTCCCCGGCATCTCCCCTCTGTCAATCCCTTCACTGGCTCCCCATTGCCCCGAGACTCAAGTTCAAAACCCTAACCATGGCATACAAAGCCATCCACAACCTGTCTCCTCCATACATCTGTGATCTAGTCTCCCGGTACTTACCTGCATGCAACCTTCGATCCTCACAAGATCTCCTTCTCTACTCCCCTCTTATCTCCTCTTCCCACAATAGCATACAAGATTTCTCCCGCGCTTCCCCCCTTCTCTGGAACTCTCTACCCCAACACATCAGACTCTCGCCTACCATGGAAGCCTTCAAAAGAAACCTGAAGACCTACCTCTTCTGACAAGCCTACAACCTGCAGTAACCACTGCCACACCACATTACTGCATGACCTCCTCTACCCCCACCTACTGTATCCTCACCCATCCCTTGAAGACTGTGAGCCCTCGCGGGCAGGGTCCTCTCTCCTGCTGTACCAGTCGATGACTCGTTTTGTTAAGATTATGTAAATGTTTTTGCTATGTACAGTGGTGGCCAAAAGTATTGGTACCCCTGCAATTCTGTCAGATAATACTCAGTTTCTTCCTGAAAATGATTGCAATCACAAATTCTTTGGTCTTATTATCTTCATTTAATGAAAATACACAAAAAGAATTGTCCTAAAGCCAAATTGGATATAATTCCACACCAAACCTAAAAAAGGGGGTGGACAAAAGTATTGGCACTGTTTGAAAAATCATGTGATGCTTCTCTAATTCGTGTAATTAACAGCACCTGTAACTTACCTGTGGCACCTAACAGGTGTTGGCAATAACTAAATCACACTTGCAGCCAGTTAACATAGATTAAAGTTGACTCAACCTCTGTCCTGTGTCATTGTGTGTACCACATAAAGCATGGAGAAAAGAAAGAAGACCAAAGAACTGTCTGAGGACTTGAGAAACCAAATTGTGAGGAAGCATGAGCAATCTCAAGGCTACAAGTCCATCTCCAAAGACCTGAATGTTCCTGTGTCTTCCGTGCGCAGTGTCATCAAGAAGTTTAAAGCCCATGGCACTGTGGCTAACCTCCCTAGATGTGGACGGAAAAGAAAAATTGACAAGAGATTTCAACGCAAGATTGTGCGGATGGTGGATAAAGAACCTCGACTAACATCCAAACAAGTTCAAGCTGCTCTGCAGTCCGAGGGTACAACAGTGTCAACCCGTACTATCCGTCAGCGTCTGAATGAAAAGGGACTGTAAGGTAGGATACCCAGGATTACCCCACTTCTTACCCCGAGTCATAAAAAAGCCAGGCTGGAGTTTGCCAAAACTTACCTGAGAAAGCCTAAAACGTTTTGGAAGAATGTTCTCTGGTCAGATGAGACAAAAGTAGAGCTTTTTGGGAAAAAGCACCAACATTAAGTGTACAGGAAAAAAATAAGAGGCATTCAAAGAAAAGAACACAGTCCCTACAGTCAAGCATGGCGGAGGTTCCCTGATGTTTTGGGGTTGCTTTGCTGCCTCTGGCACTGGACTGCTTGACTGTGTGCATGGCATTATGAAGTCTGAAGACTACCAACAAATTTTGCAGCATAAAGTAGGGCCCAGTGTGAGAAAGCTGGGTCTCCCTCAGAGGTCATGGGTCTTCCAGCAGTACAATGACCCAAAACACACTTCCAAAAGCACTATAAAATGGTTTGAGAGAAAGCACTGGAGACCTCTAAGGTGACCAGCAATGAGTCCAGACATGAATCCCATAGAACACCTGTGGAGAGATCTCAAAATGGCAGTTTAGAGAAGGCACCCTTCAAATATCAGGGACCTGGAGCAGTTTGCCAAAGAAGAATGGTCTACAATTCCAGCAGAGCATTGTAAGAAACTCATTGATGGTTACCGGAAGCGGTTGTTCGCAGTTATTTTGGCTAAAGGTTGTGCAACCAAGTATTAGGCTGAGGGTGCCAATACTTTTGTCTGGCCCATTTTTGGAGTTTTGTGCGAAATGATTAATGATTTGATTTTTGCTTCATTCTCTTTTGTGTTTTTTCCTTGCAAGCAAATTAAATGAAGATAATAAGACCAAAGAATTTGTGATTGCAATCATTTTCAGGAAGAAACTGAGTATTATCTGACAGAATTGCAGGGGTGCCAATACTTTTGGCCACCACTGTATATCCCTATCACATGTAAAGCGCCATGGTATAAACGGCGCTATAATAATAAATAATAATAATAATTATAATAATAAAGCAGGCTATATCTCCGCTTAAAATTGTTTGGAGCAGATATTGTTCTCCACACAGGGGTACACAGACCTGATAAAGTTAAAATGGGTATATAACGCAGACTACATCTCAGCTTAAAATTGTTTGGGGCAGATATTCTTCTCCACACAGAGGGGAAAAAAAAAGGTTGGGTCCGAGCAGCTTCCAGACCCTCAACTGTACTGTGCTGTCAGGGCAAGAAGAGGAGGAGAGTGATTCTGAGGGCGAGGAATGGGATAACACATTGGATGATGATGAGGTTGCACATCCAACTTGGTGTGAACCCAAAGGCACGCAGCTGAGTAGCTCATCTGAGGAGGTGGAGGAGGAAGACGAGGAGGTTACGTTGCATACTATGGAGCAGATAAGGAGTGATGCAGGAAAAGGAGCACTGCATCCTTAGCCACAACTTTTGCTGTGGCCAGCAGCGGTAGTGGGTCTGCAGCTCGCAGGGGTGGCAAGGGTTGCCTAGCCTGGGCCTTTTTTGAGACCGCAAAGGATGAGCCAACTCGCGTTATCTGTAAACTTTGCAATAAAAACTCAGTAGAGGGGAAAAGTGCAATAATTTAACTACTACATGCATGAACCTTCACATGCTTTACACTGGCAATCTCACTGCGATAAAATGCGGACCAGCGGACCGCAATCAACATGCGTTACTCTGGCAATCTCACTGCGATAAAATGCGAACCAGCGGACCTCAACAACCATAAGCTGCACCATCAACCGCATCCGCTGCTTCTTCCTCCTCCTCTGTTACCATGCCAAGTATTGGCACGCATGTCTCCCACCGCAGAACTTCTGCTTCTCTACCCGCTCCAGTCAGGCTGAGTGAGAGCCCGTCAGTTGTAACGGAAGTGGACATGCATGCTGTGTTTGTTTCACCGAGCACACCACATCTTTCTGAATCCACCGTAACACGTCCCCCTGCACCTCACTCAAGGTCCAGCAGTTTGTCCGTTTCACCGTACTCCGCCCTCTCTCAGCACTCCAGCCAGCTCTCGGTCCAGCATTTTTGGTCACGTAAAAGATTGTTTCCTCCCACACATGGCAAAGCTAAGAGGTGAAAACCCACCATCTCCAATCTGTTGACCTTGGAAATGGTGGTGTCAGGCCCTAATTTTTTTGAACCGTGAACACTCCTGTATGGCTGCCTTTCTGCTGAGGAGCTAACCAGAGAACCTGGAGGAAACCCCCGCAATCACGGGGAGAGTATACAAACTACTTGCAGATGTTGTCCTGTATCATCATAAAGGAGTTAGCTTGTTGTCTAGGAGACAGACCACTGCTGCTGTCTACCTTGTGAGCATTGTGTTGAAGCTTGCAAGGTGTCACAGGTTTACCATGACAGAAAGGAGCCAGAAGACCGCAGTGTCTGATTCCTCCCACTCCTGCAGTCAATATTAATCAGTGCAGGGGTTAATCTCCTCAGTTGTGAGCTCCTGGAAGCTTAACGTGAGTTAGGCTCTCAACAGATTTGTCCCGTGCATCTCCCCTACTGTGATAAAGCTGTATCCCAACACATCAGACTGTTGCCTACCGTGGAAACCTTGAAAAGGAAGCTGAAGACTAGTGTTGAGCGAGCATGCTTGACACTGCTCGGTACTCGCCTGAACATCTCACTACTCGGGATAATCGGTGAGCACCGAGCATTTCTGGGTTACTCGGGTGGGAGCTCGGGTCTCCGCCCTGCACGTTTAGTGCTCTTTACAGAGTCAATGAACATGCAGGGATTGCCAGCCAGTCACTGTAATGCCGCAGCCATGTTGTTTGTGGGCATTACAGTGATTGGCTGGCCGCACAGCGTCACCTCGAGTATTTAAAACCGGGCGCCGCCATCTTGGACACAGTCGCTCCGGATCAGACAGTGTAGGGACAGCGCTGCTGAGCTATGGAGAGTTTTATACTCTGAAATAGTTAGTGTAGGGTCTCTAAAGCCTGCCAAATCAAACAAACAGTCCTTCTCAGGACTAGTATCCATCCCAGATATCAGGCAGGCAGGCTGTATAGGAGACGCAGTGGTTATACCACCAAACGCTGCATTACAGTCCTGTGTGCTCCTGTTGGTCAAATTGCTAGACTTATCACCCCGGTCTCAGGGGCCAGGAAAAATTATTATTTTTTTCACCTAAATCCTGTATTTTTTTTTTCCTCAGTCAAACTGTCCAAATACGCGTCTTATTAACCTTTTGGTATTTCCCCCCACCCAACAAAAAAAATTGAGTGTGTCTGTGACTGTTTAGACACCAATATATCTGTTTAAAAGAGTCTGGTGTGGGCCAGAAAAATATAACTGTGGTTTTGCAGTTCCACGGGTCAAATCTCTGTATTATCCTGTTTTTGGCATTTTTTGCCGTAAGAAAAAAAACTGTAATAGTGTCTCCCTGACTGGTCATACACCAATATATGTGTTTAAAAGAGTCTGGTGTATGCCAGAAAAAATATAACTGTGGTTTTGCAGTTCCACGGGTCAAATCTCTGTATTATCCTGTTTTTGGCATTTTTTGCCGTAAAAAAAAACGCAATAGTGTCTCCCTGACTGGTCAGACACCAATATATCTGTTTAAAAGAGTCTGGTGTAGGCCAGAAAAATATAACTGTGGTTTTGCAGTTCCACGGTTCAAATCTCTGCACTATCCAGCTTTTGGTATTTTTTCCGTAAAGAAAAACAGTAATAGTGTCTCCCTGATTGTTCAGACACAAATATATCTGTTTGAAAGATTCTGGTGTAGGCCAGAAAAATATAACTGTGGTTTTGCAGTTCCACGTTTCAAATCTCTGTATTATCCAGCTTTTGGTATTTTTTCCGTAAAGAAAAACAGTAATAGTGTCTACCTGATTGTTCAGACACAAATATATCTGTTTGAAAGATTCTGGTGTAGGCCAGAAAAATATAACTGTGGTTTTGCAGTTCCACGTTTCAAATCTCTGTATTATCCAGCTTTTGGTATTTTTTCCGTAAAGAAAAACAGTAATAGTGTCTCCCTGATTGTTCAGACACAAATATATCTGTTTGAAAGATTCTGGTGTAGGCCAGAAAAATATAACTGTGGTTTTGCAGTTCCACGTTTCAAATCTCTGTATTATCCAGCTTTTGGTATTTTTTCCGTAAAGAAAAACAGTAATAGTGTCTCCCTGATTGTTCAGACAGAAATATATCTGTTTGAAAGATTCTGGTGTAGGCCAGAAAAATATAACTGTGGTTTTGCAGTTCCACGTTTCAAATCTCTGTATTATCCAGCTTTTGGTATTTTTTCCGTGAAGAAAAACAGTAATAGTGTCTCCCTGATTGTTCAGACACAACTATATCTGTTTGAAAGATTCTGGTGTAGGCCAAAAAAATATAACTGTGGTTTTGCAGTTCCACGGGTCAAATCTCTTTATTATCCTGTTTTTGGCATTTTTTGCCGTAAAAAAAACATAATAGTGTCTACCTGATTGTTCAGACACCAAAATATCTGTTTAAAAGATTCTGGTGTACGGCACATAACTATAACTGTGGTTTTGCAGTTCCACGGGTCAAATCTCTGTATTATCCTGTTTTTTGGCATTTTTTGCCGTAAAAAAAACCATAATAGTATCTCCCTGACTGGTCAGACACCAATATATCTGTTTAAAAGAGTCTGGTGTATGCCAGAAAAATATAACTGTGGTTTTGCAGTTCCACGGTTCATATCTCTGTATTTTCCAGCTTTTGGTATTTTTTCTGTAAAGTAAAACAGTAGTAGTATCTCCCTGATTGTTCAGACACAAATATATCTGTTTGAAAGATTCTGGTGTAGGCCAGAAAAATATAACTGTGGTTTTGCAGTTCCACGTTTCAAATCTCTGTATTATCCAGCTTTTGGTATTTTTTCCGTAAAGAAAAACAGTAATAGTGTCTCCCTGACTGGTCAGACACCAATATATCTGTTTAAAAGGGTCTGATGTAGGCCAGAAAAATATAACTGTGGTTTTGCAGTTCCACGGTTCAAATCTCTGTATTATCCACTTTTGGGCCTTTTTTACATAAAAAAAACAGTTTGAGTGTGTCGCTGACTGTTCAGCCCAAAATATATCTATTAAAGAAAAGTCTGGTATACGCCAGTAAATTAGAACTGTGGTTTTGTAGTTCCACGGTTCAAATCTCTGTATTATCCAGCTTTTTGCCTGTTTTGCGTAAAAAAAAAAAAAAAATAGTGTCTCCCTGTCTGTTCAGTCACAAATATATCTGTTTAAAAGATTCTGGTGTAGGCCAGAGAAATAGAACTGTGGTTTTCCTCTTCCACGGTTCTAATCTCCCTTTTATTACCCTTTTTCCATTGATAGTGCGAGTGTAAGCTATTTTACTTACTTTATAATGGGCAAGGCGCGTGGCAAGGGACGTGGAACTGGACGTTCTGGTGATGGTGCGTGTAGAGGATGGGGCCGTGGCCAAGGTGAAAATGTGCCACAACCAACAGCCACATCTTCTCGCTCCCACTTCTTGATCGAATTACTAGGGAACCACACTGCAACACCAGTATTGCGAACTGATCAGTGTGAACAGGTTATTAATTGGATAGCAGATAATACTTCCAGTTACCTGGGCACCACCAACTCTGGTCTGTCTTCCACATGGTCAAGCATTAGTAGCCGTGAGTCTCGACCGCATACTCCTCCTCACCCTGATGCTCCTTCCTCCCACCATGCCGAGTGTCGTCAGACAGCAACTGATCCCACACTTGGAGACTCTGAAGAGCTGTTCACTGGTCCATTTCCATATTTGGGCCCCTCACCTGCTCCGCTTGAAGTGGTGGAAGAGGAGATCCCATGTAGCGATGCCCAAATATTTGAACAGCCACGGCCAGAGGAAGTCGACGCTGGCAATTTGTCACAAGAGGTGGACGATGACGAGACACAATTGCCACGAAGTGAGGAGGAGGATCGTGGTGCGCAAGTGGAAGAGGAGGAGGTGGTGGATGATCTAGTAACTGACCCAACGTGGCAGGAGGACACGCAGAGCGAGGCCAGCAGCACACAGGGGGAGGGAGGCAGAGTACCCCAACAGGCAGGAAGGAGCAGTGTGGTGGCCACACACAGAAGGCGGGCAACAGTTCCCCGTAACACCAACACAAGGGACATTGCCAGTACAACCGGTAGGTCTACCAGAGTCTGGAATTTTTTTAAAGACTCTGCTGATAACCCCAAAAAGGCCATTTGTACCACCTGCCACGCCAGCATCAGCAGGGGTGACAAAACTACCAACCTGACCACCACCAGCATGATCAGGCACATGGCAGCAAAGCACCCGACTTTGTGGGGCGAACCCCAGGGTCCACGACCAATGTCAGCGGGTGTCACCACTGCTTCTTCCGCTGTTGTGCGTGTAATAGAACCCCCTGTTGTGTGTGCAAGGCAATCCCCTGTCCATACTGCATGCAAAGATTCCCCCTCCTTCAATTGTTATGGCAGTTTCTCAAGAAACAGCATCAACGTCCACGTCCACGTCCCACCGCAGTGTTCAATTGTCCATATCACAGACCATTGAACGAAAGCGCAAATTCGCAGCCAATGCCCCACAGGCCACAGCCCTAAATTCGCACATTTCGCGACTGCTTGCGTTGGAAATGCTGCCTTTTAGGCTGGTGGACACGGAATCCTTCCGCAACCTTATGGCGGTGGCCATCCCTCGGTACTCGGTCCCCAGCCGACACTATTTTGCTCGGTGTGCCATCCCCGCACTACACAAGCACGTGTCCCAAAACATCTGCCGTGCCCTCAACAACGCAGTTACTGGGAGAGTCCACCTGACAATGGACACGTGGACAAGTGCTTGTGGCCATGGACGGTACATCTCCCTGACGGCACACTGGGTAAACATAGTGGAAGCCGGGACCCAGTCGGACCTTGGGATGGAACACATCCTCCCCACACCGAGGATTGCGGGCCCTATGTCAGTCAGAGTTGCCCCCACAGTGTACAGCTCCTGCACCTCATCCTCCTCCTCATGTTCAGCCTCCATCTCAGATATCATCACATCAGTTACAAGCTGGAAGCACTGCAGTACTGCCTCAGCCAAGCGGCAACAGGCTGTGCTGAAACTGATGAGCTTAGGTGATAAACCTCACACTGTGAGTTGTGGACAGCTGTGAAAGAGCAGGCAGATCTGTGGCTGAGACCGCTGAACCTACATCCAGGCACGGTCGTGTGTGACAATGGCCGTAACCTGGTGGCAGCTCTGAGGCGAGGCGAGATCACACACGTACCATGCCTGGCTCATGTGCTTAACCTCGTGGTTCAGCGGTTTCTTAAATCGTAGCCCGAGTTGCCAGATCTGCTCGTCAAAGTACGCCGCCTGTCAGCTCATTTTCGCAAGTCGCCTACAGCTTCCGCTGCCCTTGCTGTGTTGCAGCAGCGTTTGCAGCTTCCGTCACACTGACTGGTGTGTGATGTCCCCACACGTTGGAACTCTACCCTCCACATGTTGCTAAGGATTTGTGAGCAGAAGAGAGCAGTTGTGGAGTACCAGCTGCAACAAGGCCGTCGATATTCAGGTCAGACTCCACACATAAGACCTCAGGAGTGGACCTGGATGTTTGACATATGTACCATCCTGACAAACTTTGAGGAGTCCACCAAGATGGTGAGTGGCGATGACGCCATTATTAGCGTCAGCATTCCTCTTGTCTGTCTTTTGCAACATTCTCTGCAGATAATTAAAGAGGAGGCATTGCAGCCAGAGTATGATGAGATGGATCAAGAAGCCGTAGCGGGCGATTACACACAGCCCAGCCTCATCTCATCCCAATGTGCATTGGGGGACAATGAGGGAGAGGAGGAGGAGGAGGAGGAAGAACAGGAGCTGGTATCATGCGCTGTAGACGGTAGTACCTGTACAACTGTCATACAGTCGGTTCAGCATGGGTGGCCTGAGGACAGGGGGGAGGAGGAAGAGGAGAGCATGGTCAGTCGTCATCTTGGTGAGGACACAGAAGTCTTGCCCGTTACCAGTCTGGCACGCATGGCTGACTTTATGTTACGCTGCCTTAACCATGACCCTCGAAATGTAAAAATGTTGGGTGACAGTCATTACTGGTTGGTGACACTTTTAGACCCCCACTAGAAAGAGAACTTTCACTCTCTTATTCCTGAGGTAGAGAGGTCTACAAAAATGGGGCAGTACCAGAAGGCCCTTGCTGCAGAACTGTTAAAAAAATTGCCATCTGAACACGCTAGCGGCAGAGGTCACAGTTCGTTGACCAACCAAGGCGTACAGGCAAGAGAGACACAACTCCAATCCAGCAGAGGCAGGGGAACACTGTCAACATTCTGGGACAGTTTTCTGAGACCCGCCCAGCTTACAAGCCCTGAGGCTCACAAGGAGTGGAAAGTTTCAAAAGATGGTGTGGGAGTACCTTGCCAACCGTACCAGCGTCCTCCGTGATTCCTCTGTGCCTTTTAATTATTGGGTATCCAAGCTGGACACTTGGAATGAACTCCCTCTGTACGCCTTGGAGGTCCTGGCCTGCCCTGCCGCTAGCGTGTTATCGGAGCGTGTTTTTAGTGCCGCTGGGGGAATTATAACTGATAAGCGCACTCGCCTGTCAACTGACAATGCTGACAAGCTGACCCTTATCAAAATGAACAAGGGCTGGATTGGGCCAGACTTCTCATCACCAACAAATGACAGCAGAGTAACATAAAGTCAAATCCACGGTGTTATTTCGGGAGGTGTATTCCCATGCACCGCTTCACACCCACATATGGGTATACGCTTCCTCATTTCGGCTGTATTTTGCTCTTCTCCTTATCCTCAGCCTCCACCACCACTATACCACCAGGGTGACCTTGGTCCGTGTTGCCAGCATTGCAAGTTCCTCCGTCCTAATTTTTGGCAGCTTTTGCTTGGAAGGCATAGGCAAAGACTATGGGAGACCCACTCCCCAATAATGGGAATAATGTTTTTAAGATGCTGTACTGCATGGCTCTTGTAAGGGGCATTAAAACCGTCTTGTTAAGCTACTGCGACCTCCACCATTCTTCCAAGGGACATTAAAACCGTCTTGTTAGGCTACTGCGACCTCCACCGCTCTTCCAAGGGGCATTAAAACCGTCGTGTTAAGCTACTGCGACCTCCACGACTTTTCCAAGGGGCATTAAAACCGTCTTGTTAAGCTACTGCGACCTCCACCACTTTTCCAAGGGGCATTAAAACCATCTTGTTAAGCTACTGCGACCTCCACCACTTTTCCAAGGGGCATTAAAACTGTCTTGTTAAGCTACTGCGACTAGAGATGAGCGTTGTTCGACTTGAACTGTTCGCCAATCTCAAATTCGAGCTGTTTTGGGCGGTGTTTGAGCCGTTCGGCGAACACGAACAATTTTAAAAAAATTCGGCTGTTCGAGGTTATGTTCGATAACTGTTCGTGCACCAAAATCATAACTGGATTTTTTCTCAGTAATGCTGAAAATTAATGTTAATACGCAGTTTGAGTGTTCAGCGGGGCGGGGGGAGGGGCAGGGGATGGATCTCTGCAGGAATAATGAAGATCTCCATTTTTTTTTCTCTTTCTCGCATTTACAGTTGGGAGGTGCAATCTGTCAGCCTATCAGCAGAGCACACATGGAGCGAAGTGCTTTTTTTCACACAAGCAAGGGCATGTGTCATTGGCAGTGTATGTCACATGTCATTGCCCTATAAGACCCAGCTATTTTCCCCGTCGCCACCATTTTCTCACTGCTGCAGCTGCATGTTAGACGGCAACGGCTGTTGCTGTGTGCGCTATACCTTGTTAATTTAAAGCCAATTTTCGCACAAATCTACAGATAGCTTGGGAGTAGGAAAGAGTTGTGATTGCAGTCCTTTTAAGGACTAGGTTACAGCATTTCCTACGACTTTTATCAGGCAGGTCTGTGCTCTTAAATAGATAGGTTGGGAGTAAAGACTAATTGTAATTGCAGTCCTTTTCAGGACTAAGTTACATCAGTTCCTATCAGTTTTTGCCAGGCAGGTCTGTGCCAGTGCTGTGCAAGTTTTTTTCACAGCATTTGGCTAAATCTAGCAAAGCTAATCCTTTTTGGCCTATTGCAGAATGTGTTAATCAGTGGAGTAGCCTATCTGTGTTGCAAGCTACACCACCTGTGTATAGAATGCCAATTTTTTTACTGCACCTAGTGAAGTAAAACCTTTTGGGCATAGCATCATTCTATTAGTCCATCTATACTGACCTCCATAAGGTTGCAAATTAAATATAATTTTTTTCTGCATCTAGCTCTGAAAAAATATTTGGGCTTCTAACAGTGTGTGGGACTTGTTCTATTAGTCCATCTATACTGACCTCCATCAGGTTGCAAATTAAAAATAATTTTTATCTGCATCTAGCTCTGAAAAAAATTTGGGCTTCTAGCAGTGTGTGGGACTTGGTCTAATAGTCCATCTATACAGACCTCCATCTGGTTGCAAATTAAAAATAATTTTTATCTGCATCTAGCTCTGAAAAAATATTTGGGCTTCTAGCAGTGTGTGGGACTTGTTCTATTAGTCGATCTATACTGACCTCCATCAGGTTGCAAATTGAATATAATTT
This sequence comes from Phyllobates terribilis, assembly GCF_046119375.1. Classification (NCBI taxonomy): domain Eukaryota; kingdom Metazoa; phylum Chordata; class Amphibia; order Anura; family Dendrobatidae; genus Phyllobates; species Phyllobates terribilis. The sequence goes on from NW_027362764.1 coordinate 462,888,639, forward strand.
TTTTCTGCATCTAGCTCTGAAAAAAATATTTGGGCTTCTAGCAGTGTGTGGGACTTGTTCTATTAGTCCATCTATACTGACCTCCATCAGGTTGCAAATTCAATATAATTTTTTTCTGCATCTAGCTCTGATAAAATATTTGGGCTTCTAGCAGTGTGTGGGACTTGTTCTATTAGTCCATCTATACTGACCTCCATCAGGTTGCAAATTGAATATAATTTTTTTCTGCATCTTGCTCTGAAAAAATATTTGGGCTTCTAGCAGTGTGTGGGACTTGGTCTATTAGTCCATCTATACTGACCTCCATCAGGTTGCAAATTGAATATAATTTTTTTCTGCATCTAGCTCTGAAAAAATATTTGGGCTTCTAGCAGTGTGTGGGACTTGGTCTATTAGTCCATCTATACTGACCTCTGTAACGGGTCTGGGAGGTGGAACCTCTGAGCGACTATACAAGGGGGCGGTCCTTGTAAGGAAGCGGGTGGCTCCCAGGGAAGATGGGCAGTCTCTGGGTAGAAGGGCAGGTAGTCACGGCAAGTGACAGGGACAGTCTCTGGGTAGAAGGGCAGGCAGTCACAGCAAGTGACAGGGACAGTCTCTGGGTAGAAGGGCAGACAGGTAGAAGGTGGACGCTCCCAGGTGAGCGGGCAAGAGTCTCTGGACGGCCAGGTGGTCACGGCAAGTGACGGCAGAGCCTCCAGGTAGGCTAGCAGGCAGGTAGTAGGTGAGCGCTCCCAGGTGAGCGGGCAGGCTGGTCCATAGACAGACTGACAGGTGTCGGAAGGCAGACCGTCGGACCGCAGGCTTGCAAGCAGGTAGGCGGATATCAGGCAGGTATCAAGCAGGAATCTGGCAGGTGACTGGCAGGTAACAGGCAGTAATCTGGGTGACTGGCAGGTAACAGGCAGGAATCTGGCAGGTGACTGGCAGGCAACAGGCAGGAATCTGGCAGGTGACTGGCAGGTAACTGGTGACGGGACCTGAGGGCTGAAGCAGAGTGAAGGCTTTGCAACAACATTGCTCGGGCACCTTCATTTTGGAGGAGGTGCCTTATATATGGGAGGTCCTCCGGCAATTGGCCGGGGACTCCTTAGGACGGCGCGCGTGGCCCCTTTAAGAGAGGGGGAGCGCGTGCGCGCGCGCCCTAAGCACAGAGGCCGGGAAGCAGTGCGCGCTGCCAGCAGAGCGGGAGGAAGCCGCCGGGCACGGAGCGGAGAGGTGAGGGGAACGGCGTCCCTGCCTAGCAGGGGGCAGGGACGTCGACGCTACAGTACCCCCCCCTTTAGGCCCCCCCTTTTTTAGGCCAGAGAGAAATTTAGCAAGGATGAGAGGGGCATGGATGTTCTCCCAGGGCTCCCATGTTCTCTCCTCAGGACCAAACCCCTTCCAATCTAACAAAAAATAGGTCTTTCCTCTTACCCTCTTAGTGGCCAGAATACTCTCTACCTCAAAGACGTCTTCAGTGGAAACCGGAGCAGGAGGAGTGCCTGGATTGTTGGAAAAAGAGTTAAAGACAACGGGTTTGAGGAGAGATACGTGGAAGGAGTTGGGAATCCGTAAGGTGGCCGGGAGTTTTAATTTGTAGGCTACTGGATTAATTTGCCTGAGGATTTCAAAAGGACCGATGAAGCGAGGACCTAACTTGTAGGAGGGTATCTTGAGCCGTACATGTTTGGAAGAGAGCCAAACCTTGTCTCCCGGACGGAATTGAGGCGGATCCAGACGTCTCTTGTCAGCATAACGCTTCATCCGCTCGGAGGACTGAAGAAGTGCAGACCTGGTACTCTCCCAAATGGTAGAAAACTCGCTGACAAGAGACTGCGCGGCAGGGTTGTCCACAGAGGCGGAGACGGGAAACGGAATCCGGGGGTGCTGGCCATAGACCATAAAGAACGGGAACTTGGAAGAGGATTCACTCTCGTGGTTATTATAAGAGAACTCGGCCCAAGGAAGGAGGTCCACCCAATCAGAATGGTGGGCATTAACAAAGTGCCGGAGATAGCTGGTAAGGATCTGATTGATACGCTCCACTTGACCATTGGACTGAGGGTGGTAAGCGGAGGAGAAGTCAAGGGTGACGTCCAGCAGTTTACATGTGGCTCTCCAGAAGCGTGAGGTAAACTGAACCCCTCGATCCGACACGATGTGGAGGGGTAGGCCATGGAGATGGAAGATATGGCGAATAAAGTCCTTAGCCAGCTCAGGTGCGGATGGAGGCAGGGGAATGAAGTGGGCCATTTTAGAGAAGCGGTCCGCGACCATCCAAATGACAGTACACCCGGCTGAGACAGGAAGATCGGTAATGAAGTCCATAGCGATGTGTTGCCACGGGGCAACAGGTATGGGAAGCGGCAGGAGATGACCAGCTGGTAAGTGTCTGGGAACTTTGTTGCGGCCACAAGATGAACAGGCAGAGACGAAGTCTACCACATCCTTACGCAGGGTAGACCACCAGTAATGCTGGGAAATGAGTAGGAAGGTCTTCTTTTGGCCGGCATGGCCAGCTAGTTTAGAAGAATGACCCCAGCGAAGAACCCTCTCACGGTCTGGAGGCGCCACGAACGTCTTGCCGGGTGGAAGACGAGTCAAATCCAAGGGGGCCACATTCATCACCTTGGAGGGGTCGATAATGTGCATAGGCTCCTCCTCTTGGTCGGCGGACAGGAAGGATCGGGACAAGGCATCAGCTTTGACATTTTTGTCCGCCGGGCGGAAATGAAGGATGAAATCGAAGCGGGCAAAGAACAAAGACCACCGGGCCTGACGTGGATTAAGTCTCTGGGCATTTTGGAGATATGCCAGGTTCTTGTGATCCGTATAGATGATCACCGGGTATAGAGCCCCTTCAAGCAGGTAACGCCACTCCTCCAGCGCCAATTTAACGGCAAGTAGTTCTCGGTCTCCTATGGAGTAATTGCGCTCAGAGGAGGAGAAGATTTTAGAAAAAAAGCCGCAGGTTACCATTCTCCCGGAGGAAGACTTCTGGGTGAGCACAGCTCCGGCTCCAGAGGAGGAGGCATCAACCTCCAGGAAGAACTGTTTGTTGCAGTCCGGACGGTGCAGCACAGGGGCAGAGGAGAAGGCTTGTTTCAGGGAAAGGAAGGCCTCCTCAGCTTCGGATGACCATACCTTGGGATTTGCTCCCTTACGGGTGAGCGCAGATATGGGCGCAGTCCGTGACGAGAAGTGAGGAATGAAGAGACGATAGTAATTAGCGAAGCCCAGGAATCGCTGTATCGCCTTCAAGCACTCCGGACGGGGCCACTTTAGGACAGCAGAGAGCTTCTCGGGATCCATTCGCAAGCCTGTCTGGGAGATAACATAGCCCAGGAAAGGAAGAGAGGTCTGCTCAAAAAGGCGCTTCTCGTATTTAGCATAGAGGTGGTTCTGCCTGAGCCTAAGCAGGACCTGACGAACATCCCTCTGGTGTGTGGGAAGATCCGGAGAGAAGACCAAGATGTCGTCCAGGTATACCACCACGCAGGAGTAAAGAAGGTCACGGAAGATGTCGTTGACCAGTTCTTGGAAGACGGCGGGAGCATTGCAGAGACCGAAGGGCATCACACGGTACTCATAGTGTCCGTCCCGGGTATTAAATGCTGTTTTCCACTCGTCTCCCTGACGGATACGGACCAGGTTATACGCTCCACGTAGATCGAGCTTGGAGAAGATCCTGGCGCCTTTAAGACGATCAAATAACGATCAAATAACTCAGAGATGAGCGGAAGGGGGTATTTATTTTTAACCGTGATCTGATTGAGTCCTCTATAGTCAATACAGGGACGTAGCGAGCCGTCTTTCTTTTTGACAAAGAAGAATCCGGCTCCAGCCGGGGAGATTCGGATAAATCTCCTAGCCAGATTCTCTTCAATGTACTCAGACATGGCCCGGGTCTCGGCTGCAGACAACGGGTAGATACGCCCACGGGTAGGAGTGGTGCCAGGTACCAGGTCGATCGGGCAGTCATATGGCCTATGGGGTGGCAACGTCTCTGCTTCCTTCTTACCGAAGACATCCGCATAGGGCCAGTAAGGAGCCGGGAGACCTGGTAAATTAGCTGGAGTTGGCGAAGGGCGAGCAGGGCGGACCGGAACCAGGCAGGTCCTATGGCAGTCTGGACCCCATCGGAGTACTTCACCGGATCGCCAGTTCAATACGGATTCGTGTGTCTGGAGCCAAGGTAGACCTAGCAACAGGGAGTGAGAAAGTCCGGACAACACATGGAATGAGATTTCCTCAGAGTGCAGCATTCCCACCTGCAGGGTTATGGGTTCAGTGACGAGCAGGATGGTCTCCGAGAGAAGTCTTCCATCCAAGGAGGCGACTGATAATGGTTCAGCCAGGGACTTGGTGGGAATACGGTATCTCTCTACCAGAGACTGGAAGATGAGGTTTCCAGCAGCTCCAGAATCCAGGTGGGCGAGTTCAAAGTGATGGTTTTCTCCCCAAGCAATAGAGACCGGTAAAGTCAGAGACGGAGAGGGCTTACTTTTGTCTAGGACGACCTCTCCGAGCGGTCCTAGACACTGGCGTTTCCCGGCTTCTCCAGGCAGGAACGGATGAAGTGCTCCATACTGCCACAATAGAAACAGCTTCCCTCGGCTCGGCGAGATTCTTGGCGAGATCTGACCATCTTGGTCTGGTCGATCTGCATAGGTTCAGGCGAAGGCGCCCGCGGAGTGACTGGTGGAAAGGCAGGTCTCAGGGTAATAGGAGCAGAGCAAGAAAAGTCTTTCTCCCAGGTAGTCTCTTTGGCACGTTCTTGGAACCGGATGCCAATCCGGGTAGCTAGTGACACCAGTTCATCCAGAGTGGTAGGAATGTCCCGACCAGCTAACTCGTCCTTAATCCGACCGGAAAGACCCTCCCAGAAGACGGACACCAGAGCCTCATTTTCCCAGGCAAGCTCAGAAGCGAGGGTGCGGAACCGTATGGCATTTTGGCCCACGATGAGACTCCCTTGGCGGAGACGTAGCAGAGAGGAGGCAGAAGAGGTTTTCCGTCCAGGTTCATCGAAGACTTTCCGGAAAGCAGCGAGGAAAGACGGCAGGTCGGACACCAGGGGATCCCCTCTCTCCCACAGGGGATTTAGCCATGCCAGTGCCTCCCCAGTGAGATGGGACATGATGAAGGCCACCTTGGCCGGGTCGGAGATGAACTGGTAGGCCAATAGCTCAAAGTGCAGGGTGCACTGGTTTATGAAACCCCGAGCTAAAGTAGGTTCGCCGGCAAAGCGTGGAGGTGCCAGAAGCCGAGGTCCATAGTCGGGTACCATGAAGGGACTGGATTGCGGTACCACAGGAATGGGCACGGCTGGACCAGAGGTAGACATAGACGAGTCACACAATGCGCCTAGACAAGAGTTAACGGACCGTAGATAGGACAGTACCACCTCCTGCTGAGTTTTCTGACGTAAGACTTCCTGGTGCAGATCGGAGATCTGGGGGCCACCGGGTTCCATGGCCCGAGCAAACTGTAACAGGTCTGGGAGGTGGAACCTCTGAGCGACTATACAAGGGGGCGGTCCTTGTAAGGAAGCGGGTGGCTCTCAGGGAAGACGGGCAGGTAGTCACGGCAAGGACAGGGACAGTCTCTGGGTAGAAGGGCAGGTAGTCACGGCAAGTGACAGGGACAGTCTCTGGGTAGAAGGGCAGGCAGTCACAGCAAGTGACAGGGACAGTCTCTGGGTAGAAGGGCAGACAGGTAGAAGGTGGACGCTCCCAGGTGAGCGGGCAAGAGTCTCTGGACGGCCAGGTGGTCACGGCAAGTGACGGCAGAGCCTCCAGGTAGGCTAGCAGGCAGGTAGCAGGTGAGCGCTCCCAGGTGAGCGGGCAAGAGTCTCTGGACAGGCAGGTGGTCACGGCAAGTGATGGCAGAGCCTCCAGGTAGGCTAGCAGGCAGGTAGCAGGTGAGCGCTCCCAGGTGAGCGGGCAAGAGTCTCTGGACAGGCAGGTGGTCACGGCAAGTGACAGCAGAGCCTCCAGGTAGGCTAGCAGGCAGGTAGCAGGTGAGCGCTCCCAGGTGAGCGGGCAAGAGTCTCTGGACAGGCAGGTGGTCACAGCAAGTGACGGCAGAGCCTCCAGGTAGGCTAGCAGGCAGGTAGCAGGTGAGCGCTCCCAGGTGAGCGGGCAGGCTGGTCCATAGACAGACTGACAGGTGTCGGAAGGCAGACAGTCGGACCGCAGGCTTGCAAGCAGGTAGGCGGATATCAGGCAGGTATCAAGCAGGAATCTGGCAGGTGACTGGCAGGTAACAGGCAGGAATTTGGCAGGTGACTGGCAGGTAACAGGCAGGAATCTGGCAGGTGACTGGTGACTGGACCTGAGGGCTGAAGCAGAGTGAAGGCTTTGCAACAACATTGCTCGGGCACCTCCATTTTGGAGGAGGTGCCTTATATATGGAGAGGTCCTCCGGCCATTGGCTGGGGACTCCTTAGGTCGGCGCGCGCGGCCCCTTTAAGAGTCCATCTATACTGACCTCCATCAGGTTGCAAATAAATATAATTTTTTTCTCTATCTAGCTCTGAAAAAAATATTTGGGCTTCTAGCAGTGTGTGGGACTTGGTCTATTAGTCCATCTATACTGACCTCCATCAGGTTGCAAATTAAAAATAATTTTTTTCTTCATCTAGCTCTGAAAAAATATTTGGGCTTCTAGCAGTGTGTGGGACTTGTTCTATTAGTCCATCTATACTGACCTCCATCAGGTTGCAAATTGAAGATATTTTTTTCTGCATCTAGCGCTGAAAAAATATTTGGGCTTCTAGCAGTGTGTGGGACATGGTCTATTAGTCCATCTATACTGACCTCCATCAGGTTGCAAATTAAAAATATTTTTTTTCTGCATCTAGCTCTGAAACAATATTTGGGCTTCTAGCAGTGTGTGGGACTTGGTCTATTAGTCCATCTATACTGACCTCCATCAGGTTGCAAATTCAATATATTTTTTTTCTGCATCTAGCTCTGAAAAAATATTTGGGCTTCTAGCAGTGTGTGGGACTTGTTCTATTAGTCCATCTATACTGACCTCCATCAGGTTGCAAATTGAATATAATTTTTTTCTTCATCTAGCTCTTAAAAAATATTTGGGCTTCTAGCAGTGTGTGGGACTTGGTCTATTAGTCCATCTATACTGACCTCCATCAGGTTTCAAATTGAATATAATTTTTTTCTGCATCTAGCTCTGAAAAAATATTTGTGCTTCTAGCAGTGTGTGGGACTTGGTCTATTAGTCCATCTATACTGACCTCCATCAGGTTGCAAATTAAAAATAATTTTTTTCTGCATCTAGCTCTGAAAAAATATTTGGGCTTCTAGCAGTGTGTGGGACTTGTTCTATTAGTCCATCTATACTGACCTCCATCAGGTTGCAAATTGAATATAATTTTTTTCTGCATCTAGCTCTGAAAAAATATTTGGGCTTCTAGCAGTGTGTGGGACTTGGTCTATTAGTCCATCTATACTGACCTCCATCAGTTTGCAAATTAAAAATAATTTTTTTCTTCATCTAGCTCTGAAAAAATATTTGGGCTTCTAGCAGTGTGTGGGACTTGTTCTATTAGTCCATCTATACTGACCTCCATCAGGTTGCAAATTCAATATATTTTTTTTCTGCATCTAGCTCTGAAAAAATATTTGGGCTTCTAGAAGTGTGTGGGACTTGGTCTATTAGTCCATCTATACTGACCTCCATCAGGTTGCAAATTGAATATAATTTTTTTCTGCATCTAACCCAGCCAATAGTTTTGGCCTAATACCACAGTTTGGCCACTCAGCTCTGCTCGATTCCCATCCATTGTTTTTTTGTGCAAACAACTCCAGAGTTGTGAATTAGTTAACCATCAAAATGAGTGGAAAAAGGCCTGCTGCTGGTGGAAAGGGGAATAGGCGTGTTGGGAAGGGGAAAAAAGGTTGTGTCCGTGGGGTAGGTGTTAAAGCAACAGTAACATCTGCAGAAGAAAGACCATCTTCCAGCCAAACTAAAATGTCTACTTCTTTTAGCGGACAATGTGATAAGATCCCTTTCTTACGGTCACGCCAATCGCTACAAATTCCAGATGAGGCACAAAAACAGCAGGTGCTTCAACGGATATCAAGTGCTACTTTAAGTGGGCTCTCCTCCACATCAACTTCAACATCACAAATACTCCAGTCCTCAAAGGTGTCACCCCAATCGCACTTGCTTCCTCACAGCTCCCAAATCTCCAGCTGCCCGTCTGAGTATGAGGTAGAACAGATGGTTGAGTCTGCAGAGCTGTTTACTCATACTATAGCCTGGGAATCAGAGGTCGGCTCCAGCGCTTCTGTGAATCCAGACGAGGAAATGATCTGCACTGATGCCCAGAATCTTTATGAGTCGGATCCAGGACCAGACGCTGAAGGTTCTGACCATAATGTAGACCCTCATTCCCAAACTGTAACTCATGTTGGTGGAGACAATGAGGAAGACGATGATGAGACTCAAATACCTGATTGGAGCGACAACTTTAGTTTTTTGTCAGGGCAGGAACAGGTTGGCTCTGAGAACGACTGGTGTGATAACGCACAGGGTGATGATGATGAGGTTGGAGATCCCACTTACTGTCAACACACAGTCAGCCAAGAGATGAGGTCAGCAGAGGAGGTGGAGGAGAATGCTAGTGACGACGAGGTCAGGTTGCGCCTTCCTGGACAGAGACGTAGTACTGGAAGCACGTCAACAGCTGCATCCTCAAACACAACTCTGCCTCTCATCACAAGTCGTGGTGGCTCTTCAGGTCGCATGGGTGCTAAGCCTTGCATAGCCTGGGCATTTTTTCAGATCGATAAAGATGACCCAACTCGTGTTTAGAGATGAGCGGTGTTCGACTAGAACTGTTCGCCAATCTCAAATTCGAGCTGTTTTGGGCGGTGTTCTAGTTGTTCGACAAACCCGAACGATTTGCAAAAAATTCGGCTGTTCGAGGTTATGTTCGATAACTGTTCGTGCACCAAAAGCGTGTCCTGCATGTCTGGCGCTATTTAGAGCACCAATCATGCAGGGATTGTCTGCCACTCACTGTAATGCCACAGCCATGGTGGTTGTGGCACTACAGTGATTGCCCAAATCAATGGGAACAGTGCCAACAGTGAAACATGAAAAGCCGGCAATTCAGCAGCGGCATACACCTGTACCCGACAATTTAGAACCGAAAGAATAGAGCTTCACACATAGATTAGATAGATATAAACATGTCAGCCACATATATACGAAGTACAGTGAAAGTGCTGCTTACTGTACTTGTCATTTAGCGTAAAGGATTTATCAAAAAAAATAATAGTGTTTTCATGCACCGTCTCTTTAAAAAAGCCGGCCGGCAATTCAGCAGCGGTACCCGACAATTTATAACAGACAGAATAGAGCTTCACACATAGATTAGATAGATAGAAACATGTCAGCCACATATATACGAAGTACAGTGACAGTGTTGCTTACTGTACTTGTCATTTAGCGTAAAGGATTTATCAAAAAAAATAATAGTGTTTTCATGCACCGTCTCTTTAAAAAAGCCGGCCGGCAATTCAGCAGCGGTACCCGACAATTTATAACAGACAGAATAGAGCTTCACACATAGATTAGATAGATAGAAACATGTCAGTCACATATATATGAAGTACAGTGATAGTGTTGGTTACTGTACTTGTCATTTAGTATTAAAATAAAGGATTTATTATTAAAAAAATTGGCGTGGGGTTCCCCTTAATTTTAGGCTCTAGCGGAGGTTAAGCAGACGGCTGGGGCAGATGTTTGAGACCTAGGAAGGGGGTAATACCCACGGAGCTTCCCAGGCTACTAATATCAGCCCCCAGCTGAATACATAGCCTTTACTAGCTATTAAAATGGGGGACCCCCCCAAAAAAATGACGTGGGGTCCCTCCTAATTTAATAGCTAGCAAAGGCTAGGCAGACAGCTGGGGGCTGATATTAATAGCCCAGGAAGGGAGCCATGAATATTGGCCCCCTCCCAGGCTAGAAACACCAGCCGTCAGCCGCCCCAGAAATGGCGCATTCATAGGATGCGCCAATTCTGGCACTTAGCCTCGCTCTTCCACGCTGCCCTGGTGCGGTGGCAGGGGGTAATAGGGTTGGGGTTGATGTCAGCTTATAATGCCAGCTGACATCAAGCCCAGGTTAGTAATGGAGAGGCGTCTATAAGACACCCCCATTACTAACCCCATAGTCAAAGTTAAAAAAAACACAAACACCCAGAATAAAGTCCTTTAATTGAAATAAAGACACAATCCTTTATTGTTCTAAATTAAACCATACTTACCGTCACGCCCATTCCAGCTGAAGCCAACGATCTCCTGCAATAAAAGAAAAATAATAAAGCAACCTCATCCTTACCTTTCCATGGTTCCCACGACAGCTTCAGCTCTGCTACATCGAGATGACAGGCTGGACCGCAGCAGAACGCTGCCATCCAGCCCCTCATCCCGCAGACACTGAGAAGCGCAGGCTTGCTTGCGCTGCTCAGCGTCTCTCTGTGACGACATCCAGATGAGCCGAGTTCATGTCCAATGAACTCGGCTCACCTCATGCACGTCACTGACAGCGTGGGAAAATTCTCACGCTGAAGCGGTGAGTGCAGGAGAATTCTCCCACGCTGTCAGTGACGTGCATAAGGTGAGCTCATGTCCAATGAACTCAGCTCACCTCCTGCACGTCACTGACAGCGTGGGAGAATTCTCCTGCACTCAGCGCTTCAGCGTGAGAATTCTCCCACGCTGAAGCGCTGAGTGCAGGAGAATTTTCCCACGCTGTCAGTGACGTGCATAAGGTGAGCTCATGTCCAATGAACTCAGCTCACCTCCTGCACGTCACTGACAGCGTGGGAGAATTCTCCTGCACTCAGCGCTTCAGTGTGAGAATTCTCCCACGCTGAAGCGCTGAGTGCAGGAGAATTTTCCCACGCTGTCAGTGACGTGCATGAGGTGAGCCGAGTTCATTGGACATTAACTCGGCTCATCTGGATGCCCTCACAGAGAGACACTGTGGAGCGCAAGCAAGCCTGCGCTTCTCAGTGTCTGCGGGATGACAGGCTGGATGGCAGCGTTCTGCTGCGGTCCAGCCTGTCATCTCGATGTAGCAGAGCTGAAGCTGTCATGGGAACCATGGAAAGGTAAGGATGATGTTGCTTTATTATTTTTCTTTTATTTCAGGAGATCGTTGGCTTCAGCTGGAATGGGCGTGATGGTAAGTATGGTTTAATTTAGAACAATAAAGAATTGTGTGTTTATTTCAATTAAAGGACTTTTTTCTGGGTGTTGTGTTTTTTTTAAATACTTTACTAGAAATTCATGGTGGTCATGTCTAATATTGGCGTGACCCCATGAATTTCGGGCTTATGGCCAGCTGATAATGCCAAGCTGGCCCTAACCCCTTTATTACCCAGTGAGCCACCGCATCAGGGCCCTGGATGAGTTGGGTACAGCGCCAGAAGATGGCGCTTCTATGAACGCGCCATTTTCCGGGGTGGCTGCGGACTGCAATTTGCAGCGGGGGTGGCCCAGAAAGCTTGGGCCTCCCTGCGCTGCGGATTCCAGCCCCCAGCTGCCTAGTTGTACCTGGCTGGACACAAAAACAGGGCGAAGCCCCACGTCAATTTTCTTTAAATTATTTCATGAAATAATTAAGAAAAAAAGGGCTTCCCTATATTGTTGTGTCCAGCCAGGTACAAATAGGCAGCTGGTGGATGGGGGCAGCCCATTCCTGCCTGCTGCACCTGACTGGACACAAATATAGTGCGAAGCCCCATGTCAATTTTTTTTAAATTATTTCATGAATTTCCTGAAATAATTTAAAAAAATTGAAGTGGGGCTTCGCACTATATTTGTGTCCAGCCAGGTACAGCAGGCAGGAACGGGCTGCCCCCATCCACCAGCTGCCTATTTGTACCTGGCCGGACACAACAATATAGGGAAGGCCTTTTTTTCTTAATTATTTCATGAATTTCATGAAATAATTAAAAAAAATTGAAGTGGGGCTTCGCACTATATTTGTGTCCAGCCAGGTACAGCAGGCAGGAACGGGCTGCCCCCAACCACCAGCTGCCTATTTGTACCTGGCCGGACACAACAATATAGGGAAGGCCTTTTTTTCTTAATTATTTCATGAATTTCATGAAATAATTAAAAAAAAAGTACGTGGGGCTTCGCCCTATTTTTGTGTCCAGCCAGGTACAACTAGGCAGCTGGGGGCGGGAATCTGCAGCGCAGGGAGGCCCAAGCTTTCTGGGCCCCCCCCCGCTACAAATTGCAGTCCGCAGCCACCCCGGAAAATGGCGCGTTCATAGAAGCGCCATCTTCTGGCGCTGTACCCAACTCATCCAGGGCCCTGGTGCGGTGGCTCACTGGGTAATAAAGGGGTTAGGGCCAGCTTGGTATTATCAGCTGGCCCCAAGCCCAAAATTCATGGGGTCACGCCAGTATTAGACATGACCGCCATGAATTTCTAGTAAAGTATTTAAAAAAAACACAACACCCAGAATAAAGTCCTTTAATTGAAATAAAGACACAATTCTTTATTGTTCTAAATTAAACCATACTTACCATCACACCCATTCCAGCTGAAGCCAACGATCTCCTGCAATAAAAGAAAAATAATAAACCAACCTCATCCTTACCTTTCCATGGTTCCCACGACAGCTTCAGCTCTGCTACATCGAGATGACTGGCTGGACCGCAGCAGAACGCTGCCATCCAGTCTGTCATCCCGCAGACACGGAGAAGCGCAGGCATGCTTGCGCTCCTCACTGTCTCGCTGTGACGGCATCCAGATGAGCCGAGGTTATGTCCAATGAACTCGGCTCACCTCATGCACGTCACTGACAGCGTGGGAAAATTCTCACGCTGAAGTGCTGAGTGCAGGAGAATTCTCCCACGCTGTCAGTGATGTGCATGAGGTGAGCTCATGTCCAATGAACTCAGCTCACCTCCTGCACGTCACTGACAGCGTGGGAAAATTCTCCTGCAATCAGCGCTTCAGCGTGAGAATTTTCCCACGCTGTCAGTGACGTGCATGAGGTGAGCCGAGTTCATTGGACATGAACTCGGCTCATCTGGATGTCGTCACAGAGAGACGCTGAGCAGCGCAAGCAAGCCTGCGCTTCTCAGTGTCTGCGGGATGACAGGCTGGATGGCAGCGTTCTGCTGCGGTCCAGCCTGTCATCTCGATGTAGCAGAGCTGAAGCTGTCGTGGGAACCATGGAAAGGTAAGGATGAGGTTGCTTTATTATTTTTCTTTTATTGCAGGAGATCGTTGGCTTCAGCTGGAATGGGCGTGATGGTAAGTATGGTTTAATTTAGAACAATAAAGGATTGTGTCTTTATTTCAATTAAAGGACTTTATTCTGGGTGTTTGTGTTTTTTTTAACTTTGACTATGGGGTTAGTAATGGGGGTGTCTTATAGACACCTCTCCATTACTAACCTGGGCTTGATGTCAGCTGGCATTATAAGCTGACATCAACCCCAACCCTATTACCCCCTGCCACCGCACCAGGGCAGCGTGGAAGAGCGAGGCTAAGTGCCAGAATTGGCGCATCCTATGAATGCGCCATTTCTGGGGCGGCTGACGGCTGGTGTTTCTAGCCTGGGAGGGGGCCAATATTCATGGCTCCCTTCCTGGGCTATTAATATCAGCCCCCAGCTGTCTGCCTAGCCTTTGCTAGCTATTAAATTAGGGGGGACCCCACGTCATTTTTTTTGGGGGGTCCCCCATTTTAATAGCTAGTAAAGGCTATGTATTCAGCTGGGGGCTGATATTAGTAGCCTGGGAAGCTCCGTGGGTATTACCCCCTTCCCAGGCTTCAAACATCTGCCCCAGCCGTCTGCTTAACCTCCGCTAGAGCCTAAAATTAAGGGGAACCCCACGCTAATTTTTTTAATAATAAATCCTTTATTTTAATACTAAATGACAAGTACAGTAACCAACACTATCACTGTACTTCATATATATGTGACTGACATGTTTCTATCTATCTAATCTATGTGTGATGCTCTATCTTTCTGTTCTAAATTGTCGGGTACCGCTGCTGAATTGCCGGCCGGCTTTTTTAAAGAGACAGTGCATGAAAACACTATTATTTTTTTAAATAAATCCTTTACACTAAATGACAAGTATAGTAAGCAACACTATCACTGTACTTATTATATATGTGACTGACATGTTTCTATCTATCTAATCTATGTGTGAAGCTCTATTCTTTCTGTTCTAAATTGTCGGGTACAGATGCTGAATTGCCGGCCGGCTTTTTTAAAGAGACGGTGCATGAAAACACTAATATTTTTTTTAATAAATCCTTTACACTAAATGACAAGTGCAGTAACCAACACTGTCACTGTGCTTCTTATATGTGTGACTGACATGTTTCTATCTATCTAATCTATGTGTGATGCTCTATTCCTTCTTGTCTAAATTGTCGGGTACCGGTGTATGCCGCTGCTGAATTTGCCGGCCGTCTTTTTTAAAGAGAGTGTCTTCTGAGCAGTTTGTCAGCTTTTGGACACCTTTGCAGGTGTTTTCTATGTGTTTCTATGTGTTTTTGTTTGCCTGCCATTGGTTTTAACGGTGTTCGACGGTGTTCTAAGGTGTTCGACGAACAGTTCGACGAACAGTTCCTCGAACATCCCGGTGTTCGACGAACCGAACCCGAACACTATGGGGGTGGCTCAACACTACTCGTGTTATCTGTAACATTTGTCAGCAAACGCTAAGTAGAGGACAAAAAAAACATAGTTTGAGTACTTCATGCATGAACCGGCACATGGACATGAAGCATAAGTTGCAGTGGGAAGCTCACTGCGCTACAATGCGGCCTAGCCGGCCGGGCCAACCACCGTCTGCCATATCTTGTGCATCTGCGGCCTCTTCATCCTCTGTGACTGGGGGGACAGCAGTCACACCTGTTTTGGGACGCAGACCTGCCACCTCTTTACCCGCAACAGCCAGCGTGATTGGCAGGTCATCATTTTCTTTGGAGGTGGTAATACCAGCTGGTGTTGAGCGCTGTCCGACATCGATAGCACCACCTTTGGATCAAGACAACCTAACATGTCCGCCTGCATCTTCCTCACAGACTGGCAGTTTGCTGGGGACACCCTTATCAACCTCGTCTAAGCACAATAGCCAGCCCTCGGTCCCTCAGATGTGGACAAGTAAAAGACCATTTCCTCCTAGCCATGAGAAAGCTAAGAGGTTGAATTTCACCATCTGCAAGCTCTTGGCTACAGAAATTCTGCCTTTCCGCCTGGTGGACACAGAGGATTTTCGAGACCTTATGTCCGTTGCAGTGCCCCAGTACGAGATGCCCAGTCAGCACTACTTCTCAAAGAAAGGTGTGCCTGCGCTCCACCAGCATGTCGCACACAACATCACCGCTTCTTTGAGAAACTCTGTGTGTGACAGGGTGCATTTCACCACAGACACTTGGACGAGTAGGCATGGACAGGGGCGTTACATGTCGCTGACTGGGCACTGGGTAACTATGGTGACAGCAGAACAAGGGGCTGCTGTCCAAGTCTTGCCGTCCCCACGAGTTGTGCGTCAATCCTCTTTATCTCAAAGTTCCTCCACTGCTTCTGCCTCCTCAACCTCCTCTCGGTCCTCCACCTGCACCCAAAGCCTGTCTGATCATGCCACAAGCTTTCTAACTGTGCAGAAGGGATCCTGCACACCTCCTTACTATGCTGGCAGTAGGGCTCAATGTCATCAGGCGGTTTTTACTTTGAAATGGCTGGGAAAAGTGAGTCACACAGCTGAGGAGTTGTGGTCAGCTCTGGAGAACCAATTTCATGAATGGTTGTCTCCACTGGACCTGAAACCAGGGAAGGCCGTGTGCGACAATGCTGCAAACCTGGGTGCGGCCCTTCGCCGGGGCAATGTCACACACGTGCCTTGTATGGCTCACGTGTTGAACCTGGTTGTCCAGCAATTTTTAGCCCACTATCCCGGACTAGATGGCCTTCTGCAGAGGGCACGGTCGCTGTGTGCTCACTTCCGCCGTTCGCATCCTGCAGCTCAGCGACTTACATCTCTACAGAAGTCGTTGGGCCTGCCACTTCACCGGCTAAAATGCGATGTGCCTACCCGGTGGAATTCAACTCTGCACATGTTGCAGCGACTGTGGCAGCACCGACAAGCCCTGGTGCAATACGTTCTGACGTATAGCCTGGGCCAACGAGATCCAGAGGTGGGGCAAATCACGCTTGAGGAGTGGTCTCAGATCAGGGACCTATGCACCCTTCTGCACAGTTTTGAAATGGCGACGAAGATGTTTAGTGCTGATGATGCCATTATCAGCATGACTATTCCCGTGATTTACATGCTGGAGCACATGTTAAACAGAATTCGGAGTCAGGTGGTGGCACAAGAGGAGGTGGAGGAACTAGAGGGGGAGGAGTTGTATGCGGAAGGGCTAACATCTGCAAGGTCCAGACGGTCGGCAGCACCAAGGCGGCAGGCATGTGAGGGTGGGGGAGATGGTTTTACCAGGGCACATGGTAGCAGCCAAACTAGTGAGGAAGGTGCAGGAGCCCAGGAAGAAGTGGAGGATGAACTGATGGAAGACTCATCAGATGAGGGAGACCTTGATCACATTTCTGTTGTGCGAGGTTGGGGGGAGAGGACAGAGGAAGGAAGCATGATTGTTACCTCGCCACCAACACAACAGGGACTTGGTGCTCCTGGATCCGCAAGACACATGAGTGCCTTCTTGCTGCACTACCTGCAACATGACCCTCGAATTGTGATAATTAGAAATAATCCTGACTACTGGGTTGCCACACTGTTAGATCCCCGGTACAAAAGTAAATTTGCAGAAATTATTCCTGCCATAGAAAGGGATGCACGCATGCAGGAGTATCAGCAGAGACTGTTGCAGAATCTTACATGTGCTTTTCCACAAAACACCAGTGGTGCACGTAGTGAATCTCACAGTTCCAACTTGCCAACCGTGGGACCGTCGAGTGTTCAGCACTCAAACCGTACAGAAACACAGTATCTGCTGGTAACATCAATTTTGCGGAATCATTTCACCACTTTTTTAGCCCATCCTTTGCAAGGCCACAGGAGACAAGAAGTCTGACACATAGTCAACGCCTAGAGACGATGGTACAGGAGTATCTCCAAGTAAACATTGAAGCCATGACTGTGTCACTGGACCCTTGCTCTTTTTGGGCTTCCAATCTGGATAAATGGCCGGAGCTAGCCACTTACGCCTTGGAGATCTTGTCATGCCCCGCAGCCAGCGTTCTGTCTGAACGTGTGTTCAGCGCTGCTGGTGGTGTGCTGACAGATAAGCGCACGCGGCTCTCCACTGATAATGTAGACAGACTCACGTTCATAAAGATGAACAAATCATGGATCCGAAACGACTTTTCTACCCCTGTGTCATCCTGGGGAGAGTAAAAGCTTGATGATTGGTTAAAATCACTTCACCAACCGTTTTAAGCTTTCAAATTACTAATCATGTTTATCTGTATCTTGGCTGAAAAATAATTTGGGCTTTGTAGCAGTGTGCAGCACTGATTCTAATAGGCCATCTATACTAAGCTCCACCAGATTTAAAATTAATAATAATTTTTAGCTGCATCTAGCCCGGAAAATAATTTTAGGGCTCCGAGATGCGCAAGACACATAAGTCCCTTCTTGCTGCACTACCTGCAACATGACCCTCAGATTGTCAGAATTTGAAGTAATCCTGACTACTGGGTTGCCACACTCTTAGATCCTCCACACTCTTCGATCAACCTTTTCATTTTAATAAAGACCAAAAAAATTGTCATTTTTGAAATGATAAGCATTAGCAGGTTATTAGAAACTGAAATCAAACAGTTTTCAACTCAAAACTTTATTCTAGGTGATGTTACATTTGCACATAGGACCCCTTGTTCGAAAGGAGCTTCTGAACACTCTCGTCCATTGAATTTGTCAGGTTTTGGATGGTTTCTGCTTCAATTGTTTTGCATGAGGACAGAATACCCTCCCAGAGCTGTTGCTTAGATGTGAACTGCCTCCCGCCATCATAGACACTCCTTTTGATGATGCTCCAGAGGTTCTGAATGGGGTAGAGGTCAGGGGAGCATGGGGTCACAGCATAAGTTTGTCCCCTTTTATGCCCATATCAGCCAGAGATGCAGATGTGTTATGTGCAGCATGAGACGGTGCATTATCATGCATAAAAATGATCTTGCTGTGGAATACACGGTTCTTCTTCTTGAACCATGGCAGGAAGTGCTGTTTGAGAAGCTCCACATACATTATGGAGTTCATATTTACCCCTTCAGGGATCCTAAAGGGGCCGACAATCTCTCTCCCCATGATTCCAGCCCAAAACATTACTCCACCTCCTCCTTGTTGGCGCTGTAGCCGTGTTTGCGTGGGGTGTCCATCAACCAGCCATCCTCCACTCCATCCATCTGGACCATCGAGCGTTGCACGGCACTCATCCGTGAACAAAACACTTTTGAAATCAGTCTTCATGTAATGTTTGGCCCACTGGAGCCGTTTCTGCTTGTGTGAAGTGGATAGAGGAGGTCGACAGGATGGCGTATGCACAGCTGCAAACCTCTGAAGGACCCTGCATCTTGTTGTTCGGGGGACGTTGGAGGCACCAGCAGCTTCAAAAACTTGTCTGCTGCTATGACAAGGCTTTTTTGCCGCTGCTCTTTTAACCTGACGTAATTGCCTGTAGGAAAGAGTCCTCAATTTGCCCTTATCAGCACGCACACGTGTGTACTGTGAATCAGCTACATACTTCTTGATTGCCAAGACACTTCATCCTGATCATCGCACAATGTTGATTGTAGTCATGCCTTGACCTGAACACTCCACAATTTGTTGCTTCTCAGCAGCCGACACATCTTTCCCATTTTGGCAGAAAATTAGCACAGGTGTCTGCAATTGCTTACAGTGATATAAAGAGCCCTGACACACATCACCATCAATGAGTTTAACTGACAAACAAACAAATTCTTCCCTTATCACTCCTAAACACTTTTTGCATAATAATTGTGTGTACTGTGAATCAGCTACATACTTCTTGATTGTGCGATGATCAGGATGAAGTGTCCTGGCAATGTTGATTGTAGTCATGCCTTGACCTAAACACTCCACAATTTGTTGCTTCTCAGCAGCCGACACATCCTTTTTCTTTCCCATTTTGGCAGAAAATGTAGGCTGCTTAATAATGTGGCACAGCCTTCTTAAGTAGTCTTGCCTTTCATTGGACACACCTGCCAAACTAATTAGCACAGGTGTCGGCAATTGCTTACAGTGATATAAAGAGCCCTGACACACATCACCATCAACGAGTTTAACTGACAAACAAAAAAATTCTTACCTTATCACTCCCAAACACTTTTTGCATAATAATTTGGAACACAGTGTACATGTGCTTTTCCACAAAACACCAGTGGTTCACGTAGTGAATCTTACAGTTCTAACTTGCCAACCGTGGTCTGTATGGAGTTCTTCAATAAAGGGCCCAAAATTAAGATAACATAGACGGGAGAGGTCTCTATGAATAGGAATTCCTAAGTATTTGATACCCTGTGAGGGCCAGGCAAAGGGAAAGTTGGACTGGATGGAATCCTGTATGGATTTTGAGAGGGAGATATCGAGGGCCTCAGACTTCGCTGCATTGATTTTAAAATTTGACCATGTAACAAAGTGATCTATTTCAGCCATAGCAGCAGGGATGGATATATGTGATTGAGTGATATATACTAGGACATCATCAGCAAATAGAGAGCACTTGTACTCGGTGCCTCCCACCTCAATCCACCTAATATTGGGTTTATGGCGAATTGATGAGAGCAGGTGCTCCGTCACTAGCATGTATAAGAGAGGGGACAGAAGACATCCCTGCCTTGTCCCATTGGTGATTATGAAAGGTAATGAAAATGTTCTGACGCGCACCCTGGGCCTTGGGACACCCAGAGCCGGACCCTTTTTGGTGGATGCTGGTGGTTGTAGTCTCCGTGGCGGCGACCCAGTTCCGTGGCTCAGGGCGGTCAAACCAGTAGCGGAACTATTTATGTGGTTTTGATGTTTAAATGTCCGACTACGCCACCCGTGGATTGCGGTCAGAGTGAACCGCCGCTGCAGGGCAGACCGCTGAGGCTGGTGTTGTGGGTGCAGCAGAGCGTAGCATAACTCCCCACGGGAGGAGTATAGCCTCAGAGCAGTGTATGCGGAGGATGGGGGTGATGGTGCAGGGCAGCAGCAGTAACGACACGGAGTCAGTGGTGCAGTCCAGGGCCTTTACTCACAGTTCTTATTATCCAGACCACTTCTGCAGGTAACGGCTGCCCACGTCGTACTGTGCTTACCAGGTGAGGGGCTCAGACAACTCCCAGATAACTTTGGAGCACTTCACAGGACCCCCTTTGTGTGTCCTTTGTCTGGCCTTTCTTACCAACGCTTCTGTCGGGCTGCCTCGGGCCTCCTCTTGGTAAACTTGGCGCCAGTTTCCCTGACCCTATGTGGTGCCTTCCTAGCGGGTGTAGCGAGGGACTGCGCCACATAAAATGTCACAGCCTCCGGTTTCTAGCTGAGGGTCGTTTCCCGCCTCCACTAGTTTCGGGGACCGGTCTCCCCCTTTGGCCTGACCCCTCCACGCAGGTGGATTCGGGCGTGCGGTAGCGACTCGCCCGTCCGCACCCCTGGGATCCCTTCATTCCTCGTTCCGGAAGCCTTCTCCGCTCCTCTTCCTTCCTTCTCCCTCTTCCAGGCCTGGGCCTCTGTTACTAGGCTCGCCTCCGGAGCAGAGCTCATGCAGAGCCCTGCTCCCTGTCACTTCTGCTCAGACTTCTCTGCACTGAACTAAGATGGTGCCCACCTTTTATACTTCCTTCTCAATGCACCCAGGAACTGCTTCCTCCCTGCTCCTGCACTACAGGGTTCCCCTTCCTCAGTGTTCCCTCCCCCCACTCCAGCCAGGGACAGGGACTGTCGTGCCCATCTCAGAGGCATATTGGACGCCCTGCCCCACGGCAATGTGGTGTAATGCATGCAGGTGTCGGGGTCCTGATCCACACTCCATCCTTACCTGAGAGTGAGATATCACACCTCTGGGTGAGGTGCAATACCTCTGTAGCAACCAAGCCCTCGGGGTGCTACAGTTCCATTTATCTTCAGCCTAGGTGACGTATTGCGATGCAGGGCCGTGATTTTGGCTATAAAAGGGTCCCCTAGACACCTACCCCAAGCTTTTTAAGAGAATAATATATGGCGTGCCAGGAGACTCTATGGAATGCTTTCTCAGCATCCAACGAGAGTATCTAATTACAAATTTTTAACTGCATCTAGCCCAGGAAATACTTTGTGCCTAGTAGCAGTGTCTGCTAGTCAGCGGATTATCCCAACTGTTAAGCAAGCTACACCACCTGTAGTTTGGACACTTAATTTTTTCAAAGGAAATGCTTCGGGACCCCGGGATACTCAGTGAAGAGCATCAGGAGGCACCCCAAGGCATAGGGGCTGGGACTGGCGGTAGGACGCCTTACGGTGGACCGCCGAGCTCGATCCTTATAAAAACTTTTTAACTGCAGCAGCTTTAGTGGACGCTACTGGAGCTGGAATTACGCGGCTGCTGGCATGAGACTTGCCCTCCAATAGATCCTTGTAAAAGGATTTAAAGTGCATTTATTCAAATTAGAGAGACAATTTAAATTAAAAAGCTTAGACCTGCCTCCACCACAGGGGGCTCGCTCGACCCACCAGCGGACAGGCACCAGTATTGGGAGAGGGGTGCTGGCCGTCAGGGTCCACCGCGGCTCTGGCACAAACCCGGCGACACGGAGGTGGCACGGGCAGGAACGGACTGGCCGTGTCGGCTTCTCACTTTTTGGATTTTAGAAGGGCATGACATGCCTATATCTGTGTCTCCCCCTCCTTTTACTCCTCCACCTCTTTTCTTTTCGCATGACTATATGTACTTGTCACTTTTCCGTGTGTTAGTTATGTCTTCTGAGCAGTTTGTCAGCTTTTGGACACCTTTGAAGGTGTTTTCTATGTGTTTCTATGTGTTTTTGTTTGCCTGCCATTGGTTTTAACGGTGTTCGAAGGTGTTCGACGAACAGTTCGACGAACAGTTCGGCGAACACAACGGTGTTCGACGAACCAAACCGAACTCGAACACTACGGGGGTGGCTCAACACTAACTGCGACCTCCACGTCTCTTCCAAGGGGCATTAAAACCGTCTTGTTAAGCTACTGCGACCTCCACGTCTCTTCCAAGAGGTATTTAAACCGTCTTGTTAAGCTACTGCAACCTCCACGTCTCTTCCAATGGGCATTAAAACCATCTTGTTATGCTACTGCAACCTCCACGTCTCTTCCAAGGGGCATTAAAACCATCTTGTTAAGCTACTGCAACCTCCATGTCTCTTCCAAGGGGCATTAAAACCGTCTTGCTAAGCTACTGCGACCTCCACGTCTCTTCCAAGGGGCATTAAAACTGTCTTGTTAAGCTACTGCAACCTTAACCTCTCTTCCAAGGGGCATTAAAACCATCTTGTTAAGCTACTGCAACCTCCACGTCTCTTCAAAGGGGCATTAAAACCGTCTTGTTAAGCTACTGCGACCTCCACGTCTCTTCCAAGGGGCATTAAAACCGTCTTATTAAGCTACTGCGACATCCAAGTCTCTTCCAAGGGGCATTAAAACCGTCTTGTTAGCTACTGCGACCTCCACCACTTTTCCAAGGGGCATTAAAACCGTCTTGTTAAGCTACTGCAACCTCCACGTCTCTTCCAAGGGGCATTAAAACCGTCTTGTTAAGCTACTGCGACCTCCACTTCTCTTCCAAGTGGCATTAAAACCGTCTTGTTAAACCATTCTGAACTCCACAGCTCTTCCAAGGGGCATTGAAATGTTGTTTTTAATTAACTCTAACCTCCATGACTCTACCAACGGGCATTGCATTTCCTCCTAATTTTAGTCAGCTTTTGCTTTTCAATGCATAGGCGAACACTAAGGGAAACCCACTCCCCAATAATGGGTAGAAGGTTTTTAGTATGCTGTAATCCACGTCTGTTTCAAGGGCCATTGCAGTTCCTCATAATTTTTGGAAAGCCTTCCATTCACTGCTTAGGCCAACAGTGCACAGGAGACCCAGTTGCTATAAATGGAAAAAACAGTTTAGTTAAGGCCCTCTGACCTCCATGTCACTTCCAAGGGGCATTGGAGTGCCTCAAAACTTTTTTTAGGCATTGCACTCACTGTATGCCCTATATCTGTATAGCCGAACCGCTCCTTTTGGTACAGAAACATATCCTACAAGACATGTGTGGTTGACTGGCCTGATATTGATGTGAATGGACCCTGTTCCTCCTGCTCTTTCTCCTTTGCCACCACCTCATCCATCATTCATCACCTGAAGCTTTGTTTTAACGGGAGTCATAGAACTAGGATAGTAGCAGGAAAACATCCAGCAATCCTCGGAGGAGGTAGGATATGCGCCAAAACGCTGACCACCTCAGGCCTAGCCGCTACTACATACATGCGCTTGCATTCCAAGAAACAGAAAGCTAAGGAGATGGATGGCCTCATGATCATGAATAATTTACTCGTTGTGTAGGAGGCCGACCACTGCTGCTGTCTACCTTTTGAACTTTGTGTTGAAGCCTGATTGACCCAGGACCCGCAATCCTCTATGTCTGGAGGACTTGTTGCATCCCAGTGTCCAACTGTTTCCCGGCTTCCACAATATTAACCCAGTGTGAAGGCGTGAGATGGACCATCCCTGGCCACATTCACTTGTCCACGTGTTTGTGGTTAGGCTGTCCTTCAAATAGTGGCGGCTGGGGACCGTTTATGGACACCCGGCCGCCCCTAGGCGGCTGGGGACTGAGTATGGATACCAGGCCACCGACGCAGCCATGACGTGGTGGCCAGATTCTGCCTCCACATGCCTAAAAGGCCCAATTTGAAGTGCAAGCAAGCTAGCAGTATGGTATTGCAGCCTGGGGGTGGGTGGGTGGCAGGCTGCACACTTACGCTTGCATTCCAAGAAAACAAAGCAGATGTTAACTTCTATCATCATCATGCTCCTCACCTTGGCACTCTCAACTCCCCTGATGGAGAAGCCAGGGCCAACCGGAGGAGTCTGGTTCTCTGGTGGGCTCGTCCAATGCTGCCCTAAAGCAGGGCGGGCTAAGAAAAGTGTGTGGGGGGAAGTTGACAGGAGAAATAGGGGCGGCTGGGGACCGTTTATGGACACCCGGCCGCCCCCAGGTGGCTGGGGACCGTGTGTGGATACCCGGCTGCGGGGCGGCTGGGGACCGAGTATGGACACACGGCCGCCCCCTGGCGGCTGGGGACCAAGCGTGGACACCCGGCCGCCGGGCGGCTGGGGACTGAGTATGGATACCAGGCCGCCGACGCAGCCATGACGTGGTGGCCAGATTCCGCCTCCACATGCCTAAAAGGCCTAATTTCAAGTGCAAGCAAGCTAGCAGTAAGGTATTGCAGCCTGGGGGTGGGTGGGTGACAGGCTGCATACTTGCAATTGTATTGCAAGGAAGGGGGGAGGTACAATTGAACACTGCCCTGGGACAAGGACTTGCATGGGGATAGTTGCAAGTCTGCATCTTCTGATGCGGCAAGGATCACTTCTGATGGGCACACTTTTAGGCAGTGACCTGGGTGTCAGAGATGCTTCCAGGGGTCTTCCCCATGCTGTTCCCATGTCTTTTCAGCACTGTATGCATGTGTCACACAGGACATGGCCAGATAAGATTGTAAAATGTTAAAATGACATTTCCCGGTTAATGCATTTGTCACGGTTGAAAGCAATACAAAAGTGCAAAAACGCATAAAAAATGCTACTTGTGAACATAGCCCAAGGTGTGGAGGAGTATTTTTGTTTTTGGTTATTTATTTTACCTTATACACAAGTCTTTACCCTGGAAAGGAAGTTCCTTAACATATTTCACAGAAAAAACGTTTCAGTTTAGTTTTTGAACGTTTTATTGTGAGCCCTTAAAAGTGGCTTAATACCTCTGACCACGTTGTTGACAGCAGTGACCTGGGGGTCATAAATGCTTCCTGGGGCGATGCGCATGCTGTCCCCATGTCTTTTGAGCACTGTCACTATCGTTTTGGGCACTTTTTAGGCTTTCTACAGACTACCAGGGGTGCCGCTGCAAAAATGCTCAGGTCTCCCATAGACTAACATTGGGCTCGTTGCTCGGGTTGAGCACCCGAGTATCACGGCGAGCTTGGCCCGAGCTTCGAGCACCCGAGCATTTCAATGCTCGCTCAACACTACTGAAGGCCCATTTCTTGTGACAAACGTACAATCTGCGGTAAGCCTCGCTCCAGCATACCGCTGCACGACTAGCTGTACCCTGACCGACTGTACCCTCACCCATCCCTTATAGATTGTTTGTGCACCCTCGCGGGCAGGGTACTCTCTCCTCTTGTACCAGTCGGTGAGTCACCGATGGTGACTCCTCTTCACATGTAAAGGGGCACAAAATAAATGTCGTAATAGTAATAATAATTATAGTGCTTGTACTCTGGGTAAATTGATGGCACTTTCTAGGTGTCTACCCTTAATTTGATGTGTTTTGGCAGCTTTTGGGCCCATTTGAAGGTGTGTATGCTTTTTTTTGGCCCCCCATTGAATCGTATGGCGTTCAGTAACATTTGACGAACATTCGACTAATAAATTGGCGAATATTGCAAATTCGGCACTCGTAATCCGAATCGAATATTGAAACATTCCCTCATCTCTAATCAAGACCAAAGTCAGCGCAGCCATCTACCAGGAAATTTTAGAGCACTTCATGCTTCCCTCTGCCGACAAGCTTTTTGGAGATGGAAATTTCATTCTCCAGCAGGACTTGGCACCCGTCCACATTGCCAAAAGTACCAATACCTGGATTAAAAAGAACAGTATCACTGTGTTTGATTGGCCATCAAACTCGCCTGACCCTAGCCCCATAGAGAATCTATGGGGGTATTGTCAAGCGGAAGATGAGAGACACCAAACCCAACAATGCAGACGAGCTGAAGGCTGCTATCAAAGCAACCTGGGCTTCCATAAACCCTCAGCAGTGCCACAGGCTGATCGCCTCCATGCCACGCCGCTTTGATGCAGTAATTGATGCAAAAGGAGCCCCGACCAAGTATTGAGTGCATTTACTGAACACATATTTCAGTAGGCCAACATTTCGGATTTTAAAAACATCACGGAGCTTGTCGAGCACCGTGATGCTCGGGCGAGTACCGAGTAGTGGCGAGCACGTTCGCTCATCACTAGTGGACATACATTGTGGGATCCTGGTTAGTAAGGAGGTGATATCAGGTCCAGAGAAGTAGATCTGTGTGCCATCAGCATAGAGGTGATACTGAAAGCCATGAGACTCTATGAGCTGTCCCAGGCCGGAGGTGTAGATGGAGAAGAGCAGGGATCCTATAACTGAACCTTAGGGGACACCGACACATAGGGGGCAAGATGAGGTAGTGTGTGAGTGGGAGACACTGAATGTCCTGTTAGGTACAAGGAGATCCAACAAAGGGCCAAGTCTGTAATGCCAAGAGATCATAAAGTCCACTGGAATGGTCCACTGTGTCGAAGGCAGATACCAGGTGCAGGAGGAGGAGGACAAACTACTTGGATTTGGTGGTTAGTAGGTTGTTGGTGACTTTAGTCAGGGCAGTTTCAGTGAAATGGTGTGGAATGGTGCGGTCAGAAGCCAGATTGTAAGCGGTCAAAGAGGGAGCAGGAGGAGAGGTAGGAGGACAGCTCAAAATGGATGTGTTGTTCTAGTAGTTTGGAGGCATAGGGGAGAAGTGAGATGGGGCGATAGCTAGACACAGAGGATGGATCAAGGGAGGACTTTTTGAGGATGGGTGTGATCGAGGTATGTTTTAATCATGAGGGGAAGACACCAGTTGTTAGTGACAGGTTGAAGAGGTGAGTTAGGCTTGGAATGAAGACTGTGGTAAGGTTTGGAATGAGGTGGGATGGTATTGAGTCAAGTTCACAGGTGGTGAGATGTGATTTGGAGAGTAAAGATGATCTTCCGTGATGGTATAGAAGCTGGTTTTGGAGGAGGAGAGTTGAGTAGAGGAGGGACTGTCGGGACTTTAAGCAAAAGATTTGCCCTACAATGCCAATCTTCTGCTTGAAGAATGAGACAAAGTCTTCAGCTGAGATGAGAGGAGAGAGAGGGGAAGCTGGTGGATGGAGGAGAGACTTGAAAGTACTAAATAGCTGTTTAGGGTTGTGAGAGAGGTATGATACGAGAGATGAGAAGTAGGTTTGTTTTGCTGCAGTGAGCAATTGCGCAGCATTTTGACAACTTCTGTTACTGGACGGGCTACTCCACTCCCTTTCTTCGGCAGCCACACAGCGGTATGCTTTGTATATGAGGGCCAGAAAGAACATGTGTTCCAGTAGATGGCAAGCGCTGCATCAATTGGCCTCTGGTCCTCTTCCTCCACCTTAACATTACACACAGTAGAATCCTCAGAGGTGGCAACCCAATTATCCTTGCTTTCCCTGTGTTACAACTCTCCAACCACCCAATTGAGTGTGGGGAACCACAGATTGGAGAGTCTGCAGAGCTGTTCACATATTCTATCCTGGGGCATCAAAAACCTGATCCAAAGCTTCACAGACTCAAGAGGTGGAAAGAATGTACAGAGATGCCCAAAAATTTTTCCAGTTTGATCCAGGAACGGACAAAATAGGGTCAGAGTAGAATACAAACCCTCGTCACCAGACGTTAACCCTTGGGGGTGGAGGTGATCCTGATGAGACTGATACTTGAGGCACAAGCGAACTGGGCAGGAAGAGGAGGAGGGTGACTCTCAAGGCGAGGAGTGGGAGAACAGAGAGGATGATGATGAGGTTGTAGTTCCCACTTGGTGTGAACCCAGAGAGTAGCTCAGCGGAGGAGGTGGAGGAGTAGAAAGATGAGGAAGTTACATTGCGGCTTCCCGCACAGACACAGAGTTATGCAACCACGATATGAACTGCATCCTTAGCCCTAACTCTGGCAGTGGCCAGCAGCATTCGCGGGTCTGCAGTTGTCTAGCCTGGGTCTTATTTGAGACCGCAAAAAATGACACAACTCACATTATCTGCCAACTTTGTTAAAAGTAGAGTAAAAAAAATGCAATAATTTGACTACTACATGCATGAATTAGCACATGCGCAATCAACATGTGTTAATCTGGAATCTCACTGTGCTAAAATGCAGACAAGTGGGCCTCGCCAACCACTAGCCGCCCCATCAACCGCATCTGCTACTTCTTCCTCCTCCGTCACCGTGGCAAGTGTTCCCACACAGGTCTCCGTCCGCAGAACCTCCACTTGTTTACCTGATACACTCAGTGAGAGCCCGTCAGCTGTTACGGAAGTGGACATGCCTGCTGTCTTTTACTGATCTCAGACACCGAGCACACCCCATCTTTCTCAATTAAACCGTAACATCACCGCCTGCACCACTCTCATAGTCCAGCAGCTTGTTATGTTCACCATTCTCCACCCTCTCTTATAACAGCAGCAAGCCCTCAAACCCAAAGTTGTGGTCACGTAAAAGATTGTTTCCTCCTACACATGCCAAAGCAAAGAGCTTAAAATTCATCATCTCCAATCTGTTGGCCACGGAAATTATGCCTTTCCGCCTGGTGGATACAGACGGTTTCCAAAAGCTGATGGCCGTCACAGTCCCCCAGTACCAATTGCCCAGTCGCCATAACTTCTACTGCTAAACCAGCATGTTGCAGACAACATCACCCATTCCTTGAAAAAATCTAGGTCTGACAGGGTGCATTTCACCACTGACACCGGGACAAGCAAGCATGGCCAGGGGCGTTACATGTCGCTGACTAGGCACTGGGTGACTATGGTGACAGCAGGACAAGGGGCTGCTGTCCAAGTCTTGCCGTCCCCACGAGTTGTGCGTCAATCCTCTTTATCTAGAAGTTCCTCCACTGCTTCTGCCTCCTCAACCTCCTCTCGGTCCTCCACCTGCACCCAAAGCCTGTCTGGTAATGCCACCCGCTTTCTAGCTGCGCAGAAGGAATCCAGCACACCTCCTTACTATGCTGGCAGCAGGGCTCAACGGCATCAGGCGGTGTTTACTTTTAAATGTCTGGGAAATGTGAGTCACACAGCTGAGGAGTTGTGGTCAGCTCTTGAGACCCAGTTTCATGAATGGTTGTCTCCACTGGACCTGCAACCAGGGAAGGCCGTGTGCAACAATGCTGCAAACCTGGGTGCGGCCCTTCGCCGGGGCAATGTCACACACGTGCCTTGTATGGCTCATGTGTTGAACCTGGTTGTCCAGCAATTTTTAGCCCACTATCCCGAATGGGCTGCTCCACAACTCTTGGAACCTCCAAGGCGTGCAGGGCACTTGGGGATGGAGAACTAAACCACTACCCACCAGAAGATGGAGAACTAAACTACTAGACAACAGGGGTTGGAGAATTAAACTACCAAACTCCTAGGGTTGGAGAACTAAACAAATACACACCAGAACATCAAGAACCAAACTAATTGACAACAGGGGTTGGAGAACTAAACTACTAAACAGCTAGGGGTGGAGAACTAAACTGCTACGCACCAGGGGATGGAGAACTAAAGCACTAGACACCAAGGTGTCACTAGACATCAAGTCTTGGAATCCCCAAGGCTTGTGGGACAAATCTCTGTATCTAACACTTCCTCCAGTGCTTCTGCCTCCTCCACCTCCTCTAGGGCCTCCACCTGCGCCCTCAACCTCTGCCTTAATGAGACACACGTTCTAACACTGCAGAGAGAATCCCCCCCACCTCCGTACTGCACAGCCAGGGCTCACTGCAATCAGGCAGTGTTAAAATAAATATGCCTTGGATATCGCAGTCATACAAATCAAGAGTTGTGGACAGCTATTCATGTCGAGTTTGAGCAATGACTGTCTCCACTGAACCTGGAAGGCCGTGTGCGATAACAGTTCAAACCTGGTGGCCCTACGGGGCAACCTCACAAATATGCCTTGCATGGCTCGCATCCTCAACCTGATGGTACAGTAATTTCTTCGCCACTATCCAAGTATGGATGCGCTGCTGCAGAAACCACGGTCTCTGTCTGCTCACTTCCTCCATTTGCAACCTGCAGGTCATCGACTTGCGTTGCTACAGAGATCTTTCGGCCTACCGGTTAGTCGGTTGATATGTGATGTGCCAACATGGTGTAATTCAACTCTGCACTCTGAAATGTAGACTGCTTTATATACCATGGTAGTAAGAAAACCTATTTCGATTTTATCATATGTACCCTTGTATGGAGAACAATATCAGCATCCAACAATTTCAAACTGACATCTGGCCTGCTGTATGACGTTACTAACAGAAGAAAGTATTTTTTTTACTGTGGATGAGGCCTGTATAACATACAATATATGCTCCAAACAATTTCAAACTGAGATCTGGCCTACTGTATCACATTAGTAACAGAAATACATATATATTTTTTTACTGTGGATGAGGCCTGTATTAAATAGAATATATGCTCCAAACAATTTCAAACTGAGATCTCCCCTGCTGTATCACGTTAGTAACAGAAAAAAATAGATATTTTTACTCTGAACGAGCTCTGTATACACCTGAATTTCATCGCCACAAAGTGACAAACTGAAATATGGCATGCTGTATCACGTTTGTCACAGAAAAAATAGATTTTTTTTACTCTTCATGAGCTCTGCATACAGCTGAATTTCACCGCCACAAAATTACAATGTGAGATATGACGTGCTGTATCACGTTAGCAGCAGGAAAAAAAAATCCTTTTTTTTACTCCGCACACAGCTGAATTTCAGTGCCACAAAATGACAAGGTGAGATATGGCATGCTAAATCACGTTAGCAACAGAAAAAAATAGTTTTTTTATTCTGCACACAGCTGAATTTCAGAGCCACAAAATGACAAGGTAAGATATGGAGGGCTGTATCATGTTAGCAACAGAAAAAAATAGAATTTTAAAGGTGTACTCGTGCATGGAGTACAATAGAAGCAGTGCACAACAAAGTTCTATGAAATGTACCCTGCTGTCTTTGTCTGGACCTCACTAATGGCACAAGAAAAAAAAATCTGCTGGAAGATCGATTTCACAGCCACACAGGACACTGGCTATCTAAACTACCTGACTTAGAAGCAAAGGCCTAGCTAACTAGCTAAAATCTCTCATGAATCCAGGATGAGACCAGTAGCATCCTCTCTGATCTCTTATAGTCACAAAATGGCACTAAAAGAACATGTCTGCTCTTTATATAAAGAGGGACATGTGATTTCAGCTGCCAATGGCACAAGTCATTGTGTCTGGACATTGTGGATGGTTCCTGCACCCCGATTGACTAGCCGCAATTTGCACACATAAAGTTAGAGAAAAAAAAAAAGATTACAAGCAAGCTGCTCCTCTGAGCTCTCCCCACCCCCTCCCCTCATCAAACTCGTTCCACCACTCATCATACACCACCACTATTCTAGCCAAAGTAATAAAAATACACTGCTCAAAAAAATAAAGGGAACACTCAAATAACACATCCTAGATCTGAATGAATGAAATATTTTCATTGAATACTTTGTTCTGTACAAAGTTGAATGTGCTGACAACAAAATCACACAAAAATCATCAATGGAAATCAAATTTATTAACCAATGGAGGCCTGGATTTGGAGTCACCCCCAAAATTAAAGTGGATAAACACACTACAGGCTGATCCAACTTTGATGTAATGTCCTTAAAACAAGTCAAAATGAGGCTCAGTATTGTGTGTGGCCTCCACGTGCCTGTATGACCTCCCTACAATGCCTAGGTATGCTCCTGATGAGGTTGCGGATGGTCTCCTGTGGGATCTCCTCCCAGACCTGGGCTAAAGCATCCGTCAACTCCTGGACAGTCTGTGGTGCAACGTGACGTGAAGCGAGACATGATGTCCCAGATGTGCTCAATCAGATTCAGGTCTGGGGAACGGGCGGGCCAGTCCATAGCTTCAATGCCTTCATCTTGCAGTAACTGCTGACACACTCCAGCCACATGAGGTCTGGCATTGTCCTGCATTAGGAGGAACCCAGGGCCAACTGCACCAGCATGTGGTCTCACAAGGGGTCTGAGGATCTCATCTCGGTACCTAATGGCAGTCAGGCTACCTCTGGCAAGCACATGGAGGGCTGTGCAGCCCTCCAAAGAAATGCCACCCCACACCATTACTGACCCAGTGCCAAGCCGGTCATGCTGAAGGATGTTGTAGGCAGCAGATCGCTCTCCACGCGTCTCCAGACTCTGTCACGTCTGTCACATGTGCTCAGTGTGAACCTGCTTTCATCTGTGAAGAGCACAGGGCGCCAGTGGCGACTTTGCCAATCCTGGTGTTCTGTGGCAAATGCCAAGCGTCCTGCACTGTCTACATCCACATCCATCTGTGGACGTCGGGCCCTCATACGTCGGTTTCTAACCGTTTGTGAAGACACATGTACATTTGTGGCCTGCTGAAGGTCATTTTGCAGGACTCTGGCAGTGTCCTCCTGTTCCTCCTTGCACAAAGGCAGAGGTAGCGGTCCTACCTCCTACGGCCCCCTCCACTTCTCCTGGTGTACTGACCTGTCTCCTGGTAGCGCCTCCCACCTCTGGACACTACACTGACAGACACAGAAAACCCTCTTGCCACAGCTCGCATTGATGTGCCATCCTGGATGAGTTGCACTACCTGAGCAACTTCTGTGGGTTGTAGAGTCCGTCTCATGCTACCACGAGTGTGAAAGCACAACCAACATTCAAAAGTGACAAAAACAACCACTCCTTTATTGAGAGTGTCTTGATAATTGCCAATAATTTCCATCTATTGTCAATTCCATTTGCACAACAGCATGTGAAATTGATTGTCAATCAGTGTTGCTTCCTAAGTGGACAGTTTAATTTGACAGAAGTTTGATCTACTTGGAGTTATATTCTGTTGTTTAAGTGTTCCCTTTATTGTTTTGAGCAGTGTACTTTAGTGGCGGCGCAATCATTCTCCGCACTTTTACAGAATTTTACAGATTTTAAGAAAAAATGGTCGTGTGTCCGATCACGAATCCGAATGTGCCATATTCGTGCTGAATATGAAATTGGCAATAATTTTTCGAACATATTCACTCATCTCTAGTCATAACCATGGATACCTAAGCTACTCCAATAACCTACACTTGGGGTAAGCAACATAGGTTATCAGTTAAACTAGACTACATTTCTAATTGGAGGTATTTGCTAATATTATTATTATTACACCTACTACATATTGAAATAGGATTTTTGAGATGGGAATACCCCGTTAATATTAAGTGATGCAAATTAATATGACACAATAATAATAATGAGCAGAATTAAGTTTGGCCTGTTGGTTCAACACTCCACAACAGGCAAAGCAGTTAGGATCTCTCTTGGGGCCTTTTGGGGAAATTAGTTGCCTACCCCTGATTTAGCATGTTGGGACTTAAGTTTTCTCAACTGGACATTGTCTAGGGCTTAAACAGTTTGACTTACTTCTATAGTGCATCCTCTTGCCATCTATTTCCCAGATAAGTGATGCATCTGCACCCAACTATCAGCATACAAAAAACATGATTCTTCAGGCCAAGTCACCTTTCATTGCTCTGTGGAGCAGTTATGATGCACATTGTAGATAGTTTTGCTAATGAACAGGAGTCAGCCATGAACATTTGGACCAATCATCATCACATTTTGGAATGTACTGTGTTCTGAAATCTTTCTATCATAGCCAGCATTAATTTTGTTTTGCAATTTGGACTATAGCAGCTCTTACTATGGAAACAGGGAGTCACAGCTGTCATGTGAGAGAGGAAATCACATACCATATATGCCAATTCCCAAACGTAATCCTTTTTGGTGTAAAACGCCTAAGGGATCCCATGTACTGTATATACAGTGGGGGAAATAAGTATTTGATCCCTTGATGTTTTTGTAAGCTTGCCCACTGACAAAGACATGAACAGTCTATAATTTTAAGGGTAGGTTAATTTTAGCATTGAGAGATAGAATATCCTAAAAAAAATATCAAGAAAATCACATTGTATAAATTAGATAATTTTTTTGCATTTTGCAATGAGAAATAAGTATTTGATACCCTACAAACCATTTTGAGTTCTGACTCCTACAGACCAGTTAGACGCTCCTAATCAACTCGTTACCTGCATTAAAGACAGCTGTCTTACATAGTCACCTGTGTAAAAGACTCCTGTCCACACACTCAATCAATCAGACTCTAACCTCTACAACATGGGCAAGACCAAAGAGCTTTCTAAGGATGTCAGGGACAAGATCATAGACCTGCACAAAGCTGAAATGGGCTTCAAAACCATAAGTAAGACGCTGGGTGAGAAGGAGACAACTGTTGATGCAATAGTAAGAAAATGGAAGAAATACAAAATGACAGTCAATCGACATCGATCTGGGGCACTATGCAAAATCTCACCTCGTGGGGTATCCTTGATCATGAGGAAGGTGAGAGATCAGCCTAAAACTACATGGGTGGAACTTGTTAATGATCTCAAGGCAGCTGTGACCACAGTCATCAAGAAAACCATTGGTA
The DNA here is from genome assembly GCF_046119375.1 of Phyllobates terribilis. Taxonomy (NCBI): domain Eukaryota; kingdom Metazoa; phylum Chordata; class Amphibia; order Anura; family Dendrobatidae; genus Phyllobates; species Phyllobates terribilis. The sequence goes on from NW_027362764.1 coordinate 462,923,247, forward strand.
ACACATTACGCCTTAAAGGTTTAAAATCTTGCAGTGCCCACAAGGTCCCCCTGCACAAGAAGGCACATGTGCAGGCCCATCTGAAGTTTGCCAATGAATACCTGGATGATTCTGTGAGTTATTGGGAGAAGGTGCTGTGGTCAGATGAGACAAAAATTGAGCTCTTTGGCATTAACTCAACTCGCCGTGTTTGGAGGAAGAAGACAGATGAGTACAACCCTAAGAACATTGTCCCAAGAATTAAGCATGCTATTCTGCAAAGGGGACATGACGACTGCACCGTACTGAAGGGAAGATGGATGGGGTCATGTATCGCGAGATTTTGGCCAACAATCTCCTTCTCTCAGTAAGAGCATTGAAGATGGGTCATGGCTGGGTCTTCCAGCAAGACAGTGACCCAAAACATACAGCCAAGGCAACAAAGGAGTGGCTCAAAAAGAAGCACAGTAAGGTCATGGAGTGGCCTAGCCAGTCTCCAGACCTTAATCCCATAGAAAACTTAGGGAGGGAGTTGAAGCTCCAAGTTGCCATGCGACAGCCTCAAAATCTTAATGATTTAGAGATGATCTGCAAAGAGGAGTCCTCCTGACATGTGCGCAAACCTCATCATCAACTACAAAAACCATCTGACTGCTGTGCTTGTGAACAAGGGTTTTGCCACCAAGTATTAAAATGGTTGTCCAGTACTTTTAAAAATATGCCAATGTGTTTTAATGATAAATAGAAGCTTCTTTCTAATTACCTCCTGGTGCTGTTTCTGCCTGTGAGCTGCGCTATGTGTGGTCGCTCACAGGCAGCATGTGACCCCCCGCTGACGTCACGTCAAGTGAGGCGTGACTCAGCGCTGGGGTCCCCGCGGTGGCTGCTGGGTTCCCCGTGGTGGCTGCTGGGTTGTGGGAGGGGTTATTCCCTTCATCACACCCAGCATCCACCCCGCACTTTCCCAATGAATGGCGACAGGGAGAGCGCGCAGTGGATGCCGGGTGTGACGCACTTGGTAACTCTGCCCACAACCAAGCACCCACCGATGGAACCCTGAAGAGGGACCCTCGGCTGCAGCCTGGACTTGTCGTGATGTCAGCGGATGTCAGAACCGGCTGCAGCTGGGGGTCTCGTGCTGCCTGTGAGCGGCCACCGATAGTGCAGCTCACAGGCAGAAACAGCACCAAGAGGTAATTAGAAAGAAGCTTCTATTTATCATTAAAACACATTGGCATATTTTTAAAAGTACTGAACAACCCCTTTAAGTGTTGTTTGCCAGAGGGATCAAATACTTATTTTTCACTGCAAAATAAAAAACAATTTATCTAATTTATACAATGTGATTTTTTTGATTTTTTTGGGATATTCTATCTCTCAATGTTAAAATTAACTTACCCTTAAAATTATAGACTGTTCATTTCTTTGTCAGTGGGTAAACTTAAAAAAACAGCAAAGGATCAAATACTTATTTCCCCCACTGTACATACAATATGCATCAGCATACTGTGATTAATGTATAATTAACATTTGATCAAAACTGATCAAAATGCGTAGAAGCCATTCAACCACAACAAGGTGTACTGAGGATTGCCAACAGTCTATTAAACAGGCACTTTTTTCCTTGTCCATAAAATAAATTTGATGTGTGCATGATTTTTTTGAGGCTGGAGAGAATTGTTCACAATGAATACAGATAATGTCTTCATATCAGAATGGCATTCTGTAAACATGTATCACTAAGAATCGCAATGATTTATTAAAGTTTTCAAATATGTCTGTAAACAATATTGGTTTTATGTGACTGCTTGATAAGCAGTGCAGAAAAAAATAAAAAATAAGTTTGACAGCCCTTGGTGTACCTCATATGGATGGACCCTAACTCTAGTGACAGACTTCAATATGTGCCTAACCAGGCCTGAAATGCAATAGGGAAGGATCAGGAGTGTGATTTTGCAAGTTTTCCCACCTACAAATAATGGAGAGGTCTGTAATTTTTATCGTCGGTATGTTTCAACTGTGAGAGACAAATTTTTTTTTAAAAATCCAGAAAATCACATTGTATGACTTTAAAAAATTTATTTGCAATTTATTGCATGAAATAAGTATTTGATACAATAGAAAAACAGAACTTAATATTTGGTATAGAAACATTTGTTTTCAATTACAGAGGTCAGACGTTTTCTTTTTTTTTCTTAACTTAATGTGTGGAGATTCCGGCAGCCAATCAGGGTGCAGGAACTATCCACAACGTCCAGACACAAGGGCTTGTGTCATTGGCTGCCGAAGTCACATGTCCCTCTCCATATAAAGTGTGGACATGTTGTTTTGGCACCAGTTTGTCAATGTAACAGCTCCTGCTGATGCTACTGGATAGTAAGATAGCTACGCAGTTGATTGTTAGTTAGCTAGTTCAGATAGATAGAATCCTATGTGGCTGGGAAATCGACCTTCCAGCAGATCAATCCTTTTTGCTACTAGTGTGGTCCAGAGACACCAGACCACATTTCAGCATATAATTCTGTTGTGCTGCTAATATTGTGCTCCATGCAGGAGTACACCTTTGAAACTCTAAATTCTTTCAGCTAATTAGGTGGTCCTGAGACAAGGCCACATTTGTGCATAGAAGTATTTTGTGCTGGAAATATTTTTGGCCAGGCAGGAGTTCTCATTTGAAAATCTAAATTCTTTCTGCTACTAGCGTGGCCCTGAAACAAGGCCATATTTGTACATAGAAATATTTTGTGCTGGTAATATTTTTGGCCAGGAAGGAGTTCTCATCAGAAAATCTAAATTCTTTCTACTACTAATGTGGCCCTGAAAAAAAGGCCACATTTGTGCATAGAAATATTTTCTGCTAGTAATATTTTTGGCCAGGTAGGAGTTCTCATTTGAAAATCTAAATTCTTTCTTCTACTAGCGTGGCCCTGAAACAAGACCACATTTGTGCATAGAAATATTTTGTGCTGGTAATATTTTTGGCCAGGCAGGAATTCTGATTTGAAAATCTAAATTCTTTCTGCTACTAGCGTGGCCCTGAGTTAAGGCCACATTTGTGCATAGACATATTTTGTACTGGTAATATTTTTGGCCAGACAGGAGTTCTCATTTGAAAATCTAAATTCTTTCTGCTACTAGTGTGGCCCTGAATCAAGGCCACATTTGTACATAGAAATATTTGGTGCTGGTAGTACTTTCGGCCAGGCAAGAGTTCTCATTTGAAAATCTAAATTCTTTCTGCTACTAGCGTGGCCCTGAAACAAGTCCACATTTGTACATATAAATATATGGTGCTAGTAATATTTTTGTCCAGGCAGTAGTCCTCATTTGAAAATCTAAATTCTTTCTGCTACAAGCATGCTACAGAAAGCAGGTCACATTTCTGCATATAAATATTTTGTGCTGCTAGTTTTGCTTCAGCCAGGAGTCCACATTTTAAAATATACATTTTTGTTGCTATTAGCGTGCTCCAGCCACATTATCTCAGCAAAAAAATACTGATTGGTAATTTAGTGACAGGTGACTGACAGGCCTGGGCCTAGGGTTGTGAAACAGCTGGTTAAAAGAGGGGAAGGGTACATCCAACATGAGTGGGAAAAAGTGAGGTTGTGGTGGAAGGGGGTAATAGGCTTGGTGTTTAAGGTGTACGTGGGATAGGAGGTAATGTTAGTGAAAGCTCTACTGAATCCTATCCAAATACAACTGACAGCTTCTGTTACTTGACGGGTACTCCTCTCCCTTTCTTTGGCAGCCGTACAACGGTATGCCTTGTAGATGAGGGCCAGAAAGATCATGTGCTCCAGTGGATGGCAAGCGCTGCATCAAGTGGCCTCTCATCCTCTTCCTCCACCACAACATCACACACAATACAGTCCTCAGAGGTGGCACCCCAATTACCCTTGTTGTCCCCCTCACCACAACTCTCCAACAGCCCAACTGACTGTGGGGAATCACAGATGGGCGAGTCTGCAGAGCTGTTCACACATTCTATGCCATGAACATCAGAGTTCTGCTCCAAAGATTCAAAGAGTCAAGAGGAGGAAAGTATCTGCACCGATGCCCAAATAATTTTTCTGTTGGATTCAGGGCAGGACAAAGTAGGATCCGAGCAGAATCCAGACCCTCGTCACCAGATATTAACCCCCGAGGGTGAAGGTGATCCTGATGAGACTCAGATACCTGAGGTGCACGCGCACTGTACTGTGCTGTCAGGGCAGGAAGAGTATGACTCTCAGGGTGAAGAGTGGGAGAACAAAGAGGAAGACGATCAGGTTTTAGATCCAGAGGCTCGTAGCTAGAGGAGGTGGAGGAGGAGGAATATGAGGAAGTTACGTTGCGGCCTCCCGCACAGACACAGAGTGATAAAACCACGACAAGCACTGCATCCTCAGCCACAACTGTGGCTGTGGCAGCAGCAGTCATGGGTCTGCAGTTCACAGGGATGTCAAGGGTTGCCTTGCCTGGGCCTTTTTGAGACCGCAAAGGATAACCCAACTCACGTTATCTGCCAACTTTTTAAAAATGACTCAGTAGAGGCAAAAATTGCAATAATTTGACTACTCGTGTTTGCGTGGGTTTTCTCCTGTACTCCGGTTTCCTCCCACATTTCAAATACATACTGATAGGGAATTTAGATTGTGAGTCCCAATGGGGACAGTGCCGATAATGTCTGCAAAGCGCTGTTGAATTAATGGTGCTATATAAGTGAGTAAAATAATTAGATAAATACTGCATACTGTGAAGGAATTAATTATTTGATCCTTTGCTGTTTTTGTAAGTTTGCCCACTGACAAAGGCATGAACAGTCTATAATTTTATGAGTAGGTTAATTTTAACATTGAGAGATAAAATATCCAAAAAACAATCAAGAAAATCACATTGTATAAATTAGATAAATTTATTTGCATTTTGCAGTGAGAAATAAGTATTTGATTCCTCTGGCAAACAACACTTAATACTTGGTGGCAAAACCCTTGTTGGCAAGCACAGCAGTCATACGTTTTTTGTAGTTGATGATGAGGGTTGCGCACATGTCAGGAGGAATTTTGGTCCACTCCTCTTTGCAGATCGTCTCTAAATCATTCAGATTTTGAGGCTGTCGCTTGGCAACTTGGAGCTTCAACTCCCTCCCTAAGTTTTCTATGGGATTAAGGTCTGGAGACTGGCTAGGCTACTCCATGACCTTAATGTGCTTCTTTTTGAGCCACTCCTTTGTTGCCTTGGCTGTATGTTTTGGGTCATTGTCTTGCTGGAAGACCCAGTCACGACCCATTTTTAATGTCCTGGCGGAGGGAAGGAGGTTGTCACTCAAGATTTTACGGTACATGGCTCCATCCATTTTCCCATTGATGGGGCAAAGTAGTCCTGTGCCCGTAGCAGAGAAACACCCCCAAAACATAATGTTTCCACCTCCATTCTTCACAGTGGGGACGGTGTTCTTTGGGTCATAGGCAGCATTTCTCTTCCTCCAAACACGGTGAGTTGAGTTAATGCCAAAGAGCTCAATTTTTGTCTCATCTGACCACAGCACCTTCTCCCAATAACTCACAGAATCATCCAGGTGTTCATTGCCAAACTTCAGATGGGCCTGCACATGTGCCTTCTTGAGCAGTGGGATCTTGCGGGCACTGCAGGATTTTAAATGTGTTACCAATGGTTTTCTTGGTGACTGTGGTCACAGCGGCCTTGAGATCATTAACAATTTCCCCCCATGTAGTTTTAGGCTGATCTCTCACCTTCCTCATGATCAAGGATACCCCACGAGGTGAGATTTTGCATAGTGCCTCAGATCGATGTCAATTGACAGTCATTTTGTATTTCTTCCATTTTCTTACTATTGCACCAACAGTTGTCTCCTTCTCACCCAGCATCTTACTTATTGTTTTGAAGCCCATTTCAGCTTTGTGCAGGTCTATGATCTTGTCCCTGACATCCTTAGAAAGCTCTTTGGTCTTGCCCATGTTGTAGAGGTTAGAGTCTGATTTGATTAATTGTGTGGACAGGAGTCTTTTATACAGGTGACTATGTAAGACAGCTGTCTTTAATGCAGGTAACAAAGTTGATTAGCAGCATCTAACTGGTTTGTAGGAGCCAGAACTCATAATGGTTTGTAGGGGATCAAATATTTATTACTCACTGCAAAATGCAAACAAATGATCTAATTTATACAATATGATTTTCTTGATATTTTGGGGGGATATTCTATCTCTCAATATTAAAATTAACCTACCCTTAAAATTATAGACTGTTCATGTCTTTGTCAGTGGGCAAACTTACAAAAACAGCAAATAATTATATTCTTCTCTGTACATGAACCTGCACATGCGCGATCAGCATGCGTTTGTCTGGGAATCTCACTGCAATAAAATGCAGACTAGCAGCCCACCCCATCAACTGCATCTGCTGCTTATTCCTCCTCCATCACCTTGGCAACTGTTCTCACACAGGTCTCCGGCCGCAGAACCTCCACTTGTTTACAAGCTCCAGTCAGGGTGAGTGAGAGACCGTAAGCTGTTATGGAAGTGGACATGCCTGCTGTTTTTGTTTCACCGAGCACACCACATCTTTCTCAATCCACCATAAGATCTCCGCCTGCACCTCACTCACAGTCCAGCAGTTTGTCGTGTTCACCCTACTCCACCCCCTCTCAGCACAGCAGCCAGCCCTCGGTCCCACAGTTGTGGTCACATAAAAGATTGTTTCCTTCTACAAATGCCAAAGCTAAGAGCTTGAACTCCACCATCTCCAATTTGTTGTCCACGGAAATGCTGCCCTTAAGCCTCGTGGATACAGACGGTTTCCGAAAGCTGAAGGCCGTCGCTGTGCCCCCGTACCAGTTGCCCAGTCGCCATTATTTCTCTAAGAAATCTGGGCCTGCGCAACACCAGTATGTCGCAGACAACATCACCCGTTTCTTGAAAAACTCTATATCACAGTCACTCTGGTGGCTGTGGGGGCAGGCAGGGAAGGGGCTGCTCCTTAAGTCTTGGAATCCGCAAGGCTTGCGGGACAAAACTCTGTATCTAACACTTCCTCCACTGTTTCTGCCTCCTTCACTTCCTTTAGGGCCCCCACCTGCACCCTCAGCCTCTGCCTTAATGAGACACATGTTCCAACAGTGCAGAGGGAATCCCCCACCTCAGTACTGCGCAGACAGGGCTCACCGCAATCAGGCAGTATTAAAATGAATATGCTCTGGAGATCGCAGTCACACAGCTCAAGAGTTGCAAGGAAAAGAAAAAAGAACCACATGTATAAAGCAGCACACCTCTAAATGAAAAAGGTGTGCTGCTTTATACATGTGGCTCTTTTTTCTTTTCCTTGCATTATTGTTTATACCACATGGGACAGCACCTTCTTTAACCACTTCGCACGAGAGCCTGTTTTTGCCTTCGTGACCGGGCCAATTTTTTCAATTCTGACCACTGTCAATTTATGAAGTAATTACTCTGGAACGCTTCAACGGATCCCCCTGATTCTGAGACTGTTTTTTCATGATATATTGTACTTCATGATAGTGATAAAATTTATTCGATATCACTTGCGTTTATTTGTGAAAAAATTGGAAATTTGGCGAAAATTTTGAAAATTTAGCAATTTTCAAACTTTGAATATTTATGCCCTTAAATCAGAGAGATATGTCACATAAAATAGTTAATAAATAACATTTCCCACATGTCTACTTTACATCAGCACAATGGAGCCAAACATGGAACCAACATTTTTTTTTGTTAGGGAGCTATAAGGGTTAAAAGTTGACCAGCGATTTCTCATTTTTCCAACAAAATTTACAAAAACATTTTTTTAGGGACCGCATCATATTTGAAGTCACTTTGAGGGGTCTTTATGACAGAAAATACCCAAAAGTGACACCATTCTAAAAACTGCACCCCTCAAGGTGCTCAAAACCACATTCAAGAAGTTTATTAACCCTTCAGGTGCTTCACAGGAATTTTTGGAATGTGGAAGAAAAAAATTAACATTTAACTTTTTTCACAAAAATGTTACTTTAGACCCATTTTTTTTTATTTTCACAGGGGTAACAGGAAAAAATGGACCCCAAATTTTTTGTGCAATTTCTCTTGAGCGCGCTGATACCCCATATGTGAGGGAAAACCACTGTTTGGGCGCACGGCAGGGTTCGGAAGGGAAGGAGCGCTATTAGATTTTTTGAATGTAAAATTTGTCTGAATAATTAGCAGACGCCATGTTGCGTTTGGAGAGCTCCTGATGTTCCTAAACAGTGGAAACCCCCCATAAGTGACACCATTTTGGAAACTAGACCCCTTAGGGAACTTATCTAGATGTGTGGTGAGCACCTTGCACCCCCAGCCGCTTCACAGAAGTTTATAATATTGAGCTGTAAAAATAAAATGTTCACATTTTTCCCACAAAAATGTTTTTCATCCCTTAATTTTGCATTATCATAAGGGTAATAGGAAAAATTGCACCATGAGATTTGTTGTGCAATTTCTCCTGAACACGCTGATACCCAATATGTGGAGGCAAACCACTGTTTGGGCGCACGGCAGGGTTTGGAAGGGAAGGAGCGCCATTTGACTTTTTGAATGTAAAATTTGTTTGAATAATTAGCGGATGCCGTGTTGCATTTGGGGAGCCCCTGATGTGCCTAAACAGTGGAAACCCCCCACAAGTGACACCATTTTGGAAACTAGACCCCTTAGGGAACTTATCTAGATGTGTGGTGAGCACCTTGCACCCCCAGCCGCTTCACAGAAGTTTATAATATTGAGCTGTAAAAATAAAATGTTCACATTTTTCCCACAAAAATGTTTTTCATCCCTTAATTTTGCATTATCATAAGGGTAATAGGAAAAATTGCACCATGAGATTTGTTGTGCAATTTCTCCTGAACACGCTGATACCCAATATGTGGAGGCAAACCACTGTTTGGGTGCACGGCAGGGTTTGGAAGGGAAGGAGCGCCATTTGACTTTTTGAATGTAAAATTTGTTTGAATAATTAGCTGATGCCATGTTGCATTTGGGGAGCCCCTGATGTGCCTAAACAGTGGAACCCCCCACAAGTGACACCATTTTGGAAACTAGACCCCTTATGGAACTTATCTAGATGTGTGGTGAGCACCTTGCACCTCCAGCCGCTTCACAGAAGTTTATAATATTGAGCCATAAAAATAAAATTTTCACATTTTTCCCACAAAAAATGTTTTTCATTCCCTAATTTTGCATTATCATAAGGGTAACAGGATAAATTGCACCATGAAATTTGTTGTGCAATTTCTCCTGAGTATGCCGATACCCCATATTTGGGGGAAAACCACTGCTTTGGTGTACGGCAGGGTTCGGAAGAGAAAGGAGCGCTATGTTGGCTGGGATAGGTTGCAGACACCATGTCACATTGAAGAGTCGCTGACATGCCGAAACACCAGAAACCCCCACAAGTGACCCCATTTTGTAAACTACACCTCTCAAGGAATTCATCTAGGGAAGTAGTGAGCATTTTTTAATTTTTAAATTTATACCATTGGGCAGTGAAAAAAGCATAATTATATTTTTACCACAAAAAAATGTTTTACCCTCAGATTTTACATTTTCACATAGGGCAATGGGTAAAAATGGTGCCGAAATGTGTCACACAATTTCTTCTAAAAGTGGCAATACCCCATATGTGGCTGTATCATACCGCTCAGCCATACGGCGAGATCTGGGGGGGACGGAGTGCTATTTGACAATTGGAAAACAAATTATTGTAGAATAGGCATTTGGATTTGGGAGCACAAAATTTTCTGAATTTCTTTTGGGGGGCAAGGGCCATTTCGCTTTTCCAGAGCCTTTCTGCTACCAGTAACTTGGAAGTCCCTTATATTTTTAACAGATGACGGACCTGAGTGGGGACTAGCTTTTTTTGAGGACTGAGTTGAAGCTTTTATTGGGAACATTTTACGTAACATTTATCCGGCGCTCTAGGCTGAGTACTTACATCGGGGTTTCCATCTAAATTTCCAAGTGATGTAATTCAGATGAAACCCCTGCGGGATCCATTCACTGTAATGAGGCAGCAGAGTTACTCTGGACTCCGTCTGGCCTCTGTTTAGCGGTGTCCTTTTTTTCAGAAGTGCACAAAATTGTGGCCAACCGCACTTTTATGCACGCCTAAAACAAATGACACCGTGGGATCCCAGGCCAGACGGCATCCACAGTGCCTATATCTGCCTCATTACAGGTAATCTTCCGTCATGGGTTCCGGCTGAATCACATATTTCAGAGATTTACACGGAAACTCTGGTGTAAGCGCTCAGCGCAGAGCGCAGGATAAATGTTAGGCTCTGCGCCTTACTGCGATCTTTGGGAGACATAATAAACTAATCAGTAGCAGGTGAAGAATTGGTTTTATTTATTTTTTACGCCGTTCCTAGTGTGATATAACTGATTAGATTACTTTATTCTTCGGGTCGGTGCGATTACAGAGATACCAGATTTATATTGGGCTTTTATTACTGACAGCTGTCACACACTAAAAGACGCTTTTTTTTCAAAATCTAGTTTTTGCATCGCCATATTTTGAGAGCTATAATTTTTCCAGATTTTGGCCGACAGAGTCATTTGACAGCTTGTTTTTTGCGGGACGAGTTGACATTTTTATTAGTACCATTTTTGGGTACGTGACATTTTTTGATCGCTTTCTATTCCGTTTTTTGGGAGGTAAAATTAACAAAAACCAACAATTCAGGAATTGTTTTTTGAGGGGTTTTTTTATGCCGTTCTGCGTGTGGTAAAAGTGATCAGGCAGCGTTATTCATTGGGTCAGTACGTTTACAGCGATGCTACACTTACTGTATATTTTTTTAAGTTTTGGCGCTTTTACACAATAAAGCCATTTTATAGAAAAAATATTTTTTTTCCATTGCTTTATTCTGAGAGGTATAACTTTTTTATTTTTCGGCTGATGAAGCTGTATGGTGGCTTGCTTTTTGCAGAACAAGATGACGTTTTCAGTGGTACCATTTTTATTTCCATTTTGCTTTTTGATCGCATTTTTTTCCACTTTTTGTTTGGCGATATGAGGAAAAAGCATAGTTTTTTGCTCCGTTTTTTATTTATTTTTATTACGGTGTGCACAGAAGGAGTTAATTAGTGTGACAGTTTTATAGCTCGGGTTGTTTCGGATGCGGTGATACCAAATATGTGTACTTTTTTATTTTTGCATAAATATACGGATTTATCGGTTTAATATTTTATTTATTTATTTTTATTTATTTTGTAATTTTTTTTTAACAGTTTAAAGACATTTTTTTTTACTTTTTTTTACATTTTTATTTAGTCCCTGTATGGGACATTAATTTTTATTTTTCTGATCACTGATCTCATGTAATGTAATAGACATATATTACATTACATGAGATCTTCCCTGACTGTTTCACAGTCAGTCTCCTGCCTGGCTGCAGCTGCAGGCTGAGCCAGGCAGGCACCATATATGGCAGATCTGGAGGCGGTTATGTGACCTCCAGCTGCCATAGCAACGTCAGGTCCTGGAAGGTATAAGGGGGCCGTCGGAGAGGTAAGTAGACGACCCCCTCTCCTCCTGCTGTCTTCTATATGCCGCGATCACTATAGATCGCGGCATATAGAAGACAGCAAAGGGTTAACATCACTGGGACCTGATCCAATCAGGTCCCGATGATGTTCCCTGTCAGAGCTATCGCTCTGCACCGCTCCCGCAGCGCTTGAAAGACGGATGTCAGAACCGGCTGCAGCTGGGGGTCTCGTGCTGCCTGTGAGCGGCCACCGATAGTGCAGCTCACAGGCAGAAACAGCACCAAGAGGTAATTAGAAAGAAGCTTCTATTTATCATTAAAACACATTGGCATATTTTTAAAAGTACTGAACAACCCCTTTAAGTGTTGTTTGCCAGAGGGATCAAATACTTATTTTTCACTGCAAAATAAAAAACAATTTATCTAATTTATACAATGTGATTTTTTTGATTTTTTTGGGATATTCTATCTCTCAATGTTAAAATTAACTTACCCTTAAAATTATAGACTGTTCATTTCTTTGTCAGTGGGTAAACTTAAAAAAACAGCAAAGGATCAAATACTTATTTCCCCCACTGTACATACAATATGCATCAGCATACTGTGATTAATGTATAATTAACATTTGATCAAAACTGATCAAAATGCGTAGAAGCCATTCAACCACAACAAGGTGTACTGAGGATTGCCAACAGTCCATTAAACAGGCACTTTTTTCCTTGTCCATAAAATAAATTTGATGTGTGCATGATTTTTTTGAGGCTGGAGAGAATTGTTCACAATGAATACAGATAATGTCTTCATATCAGAATGGCATTCTGTAAACATGTATCACTAAGAATCGCAATGATTTATTAAAGTTTTCAAATATGTCTGTAAACAATATTGGTTTTATGTGACTGCTTGATAAGCAGTGCAGAAAAAAATAAAAAATAAGTTTGACAGCCCTTGGTGTACCTCATATGGATGGACCCTAACTCTAGTGACAGACTTCAATATGTGCCTAACCAGGCCTGAAATGCAATAGGGAAGGATCAGGAGTGTGATTTTGCAAGTTTTCCCACCTACAAATAATGGAGAGGTCTGTAATTTTTATCGTCGGTATGTTTCAACTGTGAGAGACAAATTTTTTTTAAAAAATCCAGAAAATCACATTGTATGACTTTAAAAAATTTATTTGCAATTTATTGCATGAAATAAGTATTTGATACAATAGAAAAACAGAACTTAATATTTGGTATAGAAACATTTGTTTTCAATTACAGAGGTCAGACGTTTTCTTTTTTTTTCTTAACTTAATGTGTGGAGATTCCGGCAGCCAATCAGGGTGCAGGAACTATCCACAACGTCCAGACACAAGGGCTTGTGTCATTGGCTGCCGAAGTCACATGTCCCTCTCCATATAAAGTGTGGACATGTTGTTTTGGCACCAGTTTGTCAATGTAACAGCTCCTGCTGATGCTACTGGATAGTAAGATAGCTACGCAGTTGATTGTTAGTTAGCTAGTTCAGATAGATAGAATCCTATGTGGCTGGGAAATCGACCTTCCAGCAGATCAATCCTTTTTGCTGCTAGTGTGGTCCAGAGACACCAGACCACATTTCAGCATATAATTCTGTTGTGCTGCTAATATTGTGCTCCATGCAGGAGTACACCTTTGAAACTCTAAATTCTTTCAGCTAATTAGGTGGTCCTGAGACAAGGCCACATTTGTGCATAGAAGTATTTTGTGCTGGAAATATTTTTGGCCAGGCAGGAGTTCTCATTTGAAAATCTAAATTCTTTCTGCTACTAGCGTGGCCCTGAAACAAGGCCATATTTGTACATAGAAATATTTTGTGCTGGTAATATTTTTGGCCAGGAAGGAGTTCTCATCAGAAAATCTAAATTCTTTCTACTACTAATGTGGCCCTGAAAAAAAGGCCACATTTGTGCATAGAAATATTTTCTGCTAGTAATATTTTTGGCCAGGTAGGAGTTCTCATTTGAAAATCTAAATTCTTTCTTCTACTAGCGTGGCCCTGAAACAAGACCACATTTGTGCATAGAAATATTTTGTGCTGGTAATATTTTTGGCCAGGCAGGAATTCTGATTTGAAAATCTAAATTCTTTCTGCTACTAGCGTGGCCCTGAGTTAAGGCCACATTTGTGCATAGACATATTTTGTACTGGTAATATTTTTGGCCAGACAGGAGTTCTCATTTGAAAATCTAAATTCTTTCTGCTACTAGTGTGGCCCTGAATCAAGGCCACATTTGTACATAGAAATATTTGGTGCTGGTAGTACTTTCGGCCAGGCAAGAGTTCTCATTTGAAAATCTAAATTCTTTCTGCTACTAGCGTGGCCCTGAAACAAGTCCACATTTGTACATATAAATATATGGTGCTAGTAATATTTTTGTCCAGGCAGTAGTCCTCATTTGAAAATCTAAATTCTTTCTGCTACAAGCATGCTACAGAAAGCAGGTCACATTTCTGCATATAAATATTTTGTGCTGCTAGTTTTGCTTCAGCCAGGAGTCCACATTTTAAAATATACATTTTTGTTGCTATTAGCGTGCTCCAGCCACATTATCTCAGCAAAAAAATACTGATTGGTAATTTAGTGACAGGTGACTGACAGGCCTGGGCCTAGGGTTGTGAAACAGCTGGTTAAAAGAGGGGAAGGGTACATCCAACATGAGTGGGAAAAAGTGAGGTTGTGGTGGAAGGGGGTAATAGGCTTGGTGTTTAAGGTGTACGTGGGATAGGAGGTAATGTTAGTGAAAGCTCTACTGAATCCTATCCAAATACAACTGACAGCTTCTGTTACTTGACGGGTACTCCTCTCCCTTTCTTTGGCAGCCGTACAACGGTATGCCTTGTAGATGAGGGCCAGAAAGATCATGTGCTCCAGTGGATGGCAAGCGCTGCATCAAGTGGCCTCTCATCCTCTTCCTCCACCACAACATCACACACAATACAGTCCTCAGAGGTGGCACCCCAATTACCCTTGTTGTCCCCCTCACCACAACTCTCCAACAGCCCAACTGACTGTGGGGAATCACAGATGGGCGAGTCTGCAGAGCTGTTCACACATTCTATGCCATGAACATCAGAGTTCTGCTCCAAAGATTCAAAGAGTCAAGAGGAGGAAAGTATCTGCACCGATGCCCAAATAATTTTTCTGTTGGATTCAGGGCAGGACAAAGTAGGATCCGAGCAGAATCCAGACCCTCGTCACCAGATATTAACCCCCGAGGGTGAAGGTGATCCTGATGAGACTCAGATACCTGAGGTGCACGCGCACTGTACTGTGCTGTCAGGGCAGGAAGAGTATGACTCTCAGGGTGAAGAGTGGGAGAACAAAGAGAAAGACGATCAGGTTTTAGATCCAGAGGCTCGTAGCTAGAGGAGGTGGAGGAGGAGGAATATGAGGAAGTTACGTTGCGGCCTCCCGCACAGACACAGAGTGATAAAACCACGACAAGCACTGCATCCTCAGCCACAACTGTGGCTGTGGCAGCAGCAGTCATGGGTCTGCAGTTCACAGGGATGTCAAGGGTTGCCTTGCCTGGGCCTTTTTGAGACCGCAAAGGATAACCCAACTCACGTTATCTGCCAACTTTTTAAAAATGACTCAGTAGAGGCAAAAATTGCAATAATTTGACTACTCGTGTTTGCGTGGGTTTTCTCCTGTACTCCGGTTTCCTCCCACATTTCAAATACATACTGATAGGGAATTTAGATTGTGAGTCCCAATGGGGACAGTGCCGATAATGTCTGCAAAGCGCTGTTGAATTAATGGTGCTATATAAGTGAGTAAAATAATTAGATAAATACTGCATACTGTGAAGGAATTAATTATTTGATCCTTTGCTGTTTTTGTAAGTTTGCCCACTGACAAAGGCATGAACAGTCTATAATTTTATGAGTAGGTTAATTTTAACATTGAGAGATAAAATATCCAAAAAACAATCAAGAAAATCACATTGTATAAATTAGATAAATTTATTTGCATTTTGCAGTGAGAAATAAGTATTTGATTCCTCTGGCAAACAACACTTAATACTTGGTGGCAAAACCCTTGTTGGCAAGCACAGCAGTCATACGTTTTTTGTAGTTGATGATGAGGGTTGCGCACATGTCAGGAGGAATTTTGGTCCACTCCTCTTTGCAGATCGTCTCTAAATCATTCAGATTTTGAGGCTGTCGCTTGGCAACTTGGAGCTTCAACTCCCTCCCTAAGTTTTCTATGGGATTAAGGTCTGGAGACTGGCTAGGCTACTCCATGACCTTAATGTGCTTCTTTTTGAGCCACTCCTTTGTTGCCTTGGCTGTATGTTTTGGGTCATTGTCTTGCTGGAAGACCCAGTCATGACCCATTTTTAATGTCCTGGCGGAGGGAAGGAGGTTGTCACTCAAGATTTTACGGTACATGGCTCCATCCATTTTCCCATTGATGGGGCAAAGTAGTCCTGTGCCCGTAGCAGAGAAACACCCCCAAAACATAATGTTTCCACCTCCATTCTTCACAGTGGGGACGGTGTTCTTTGGGTCATAGGCAGCATTTCTCTTCCTCCAAACACGGTGAGTTGAGTTAATGCCAAAGAGCTCAATTTTTGTCTCATCTGACCACAGCACCTTCTCCCAATAACTCACAGAATCATCCAGGTGTTCATTGCCAAACTTCAGATGGGCCTGTACATGTGCCTTCTTGAGCAGTGGGATCTTGCGGGCACTGCAGGATTTTAAATGTGTTACCAATGGTTTTCTTGGTGACTGTGGTCACAGCGGCCTTGAGATCATTAACAAGTTCCCCCCGTGTAGTTTTAGGCTGATCTCTCACCTTCCTCATGATCAAGGATACCCCACGAGGTGAGATTTTGCATAGTGCCTCAGATCGATGTCAATTGACAGTCATTTTGTATTTCTTCCATTTTCTTACTATTGCACCAACAGTTGTCTCCTTCTCACCCAGCATCTTACTTATTGTTTTGAAGCCCATTTCAGCTTTGTGCAGGTCTATGATCTTGTCCCTGACATCCTTAGAAAGCTCTTTGGTCTTGCCCATGTTGTAGAGGTTAGAGTCTGATTTGATTAATTGTGTGGACAGGAGTCTTTTATACAGGTGACTATGTAAGACAGCTGTCTTTAATGCAGGTAACAAAGTTGATTAGCAGCATCTAACTGGTTTGTAGGAGCCAGAACTCATAATGGTTTGTAGGGGATCAAATATTTATTACTCACTGCAAAATGCAAACAAATGATCTAATTTATACAATATGATTTTCTTGATATTTTGGGGGGATATTCTATCTCTCAATATTAAAATTAACCTACCCTTAAAATTATAGACTGTTCATGTCTTTGTCAGTGGGCAAACTTACAAAAACAGCAAATAATTATATCCTTCTCTGTACATGAACCTGCACATGCGCGATCAACATGCGTTTGTCTGGGAATCTCACTGCAATAAAATGCAGACTAGCAGCCCACCCCATCAACTGCATCTGCTGCTTATTCCTCCTCCATCACCTTGGCAACTGTTCTCACACAGGTCTCCGGCCGCAGAACCTCCACTTGTTTACAAGCTCCAGTCAGGGTGAGTGAGAGACCGTAAGCTGTTATGGAAGTGGACATGCCTGCTGTTTTTGTTTCACCGAGCACACCACATCTTTCTCAATCCACCATAAGATCTCCGCCTGCACCTCACTCACAGTCCAGCAGTTTGTCGTGTTCACCCTACTCCACCCCCTCTCAGCACAGCAGCCAGGCCTCGGTCCCACAGTTGTGGTCACATAAAAGATTGTTTCCTTCTACAAATGCCAAAGCTAAGAGCTTGAACTCCACCATCTCCAATTTGTTGTCCACGGAAATGCTGCCCTTAAGCCTCGTGGATACAGACGGTTTCCGAAAGCTGAAGGCCGTCGCTGTGCCCCCGTACCAGTTGCCCAGTCGCCATTATTTCTCTAAGAAATCTGGGCCTGCGCAACACCAGTATGTCGCAGACAACATCACCCGTTTCTTGAAAAACTCTATATCACAGTCACTCTGGTGGCTGTGGGGGCAGGCAGGGAAGGGGCTGCTCCTTAAGTCTTGGAATCCACAAGGCTTGCGGGACAAAACTCTGTATCTAACACTTCCTCCACTGTTTCTGCCTCCTTCACTTCCTTTAGGGCCCCCACCTGCACCCTCAGCCTCTGCCTTAATGAGACACATGTTCCAACAGTGCAGAGGGAATCCCCCACCTCAGTACTGCGCAGACAGGGCTCACCGCAATCAGGCAGTATTAAAATGAATATGCTCTGGAGATCGCAGTCACACAGCTCAAGAGTTGCAAGGAAAAGAAAAAAGAACCACATGTATAAAGCAGCACACCTCTAAATGAAAAAGGTGTGCTGCTTTATACATGTGGCTCTTTTTTCTTTTCCTTGCATTATTGTTTATACCACATGGGACAGCACCATCTTTAACCACTTCGCACGAGAGCCTGTTTTTGCCTTCGTGACCGGGCCAATTTTTTCAATTCTGACCACTGTCACTTTATGAAGTAATTACTCTGGAACGCTTCAACGGATCCCCCTGATTCTGAGACTGTTTTTTCATGATATATTGTACTTCATGATAGTGATAAAATTTATTCGATATCACTTGCGTTTATTTGTGAAAAAATTGGAAATTTGGCGAAAATTTTGAAAATTTAGCAATTTTCAAACTTTGAATATTTATGCCCTTAAATCAGAGAGATATGTCACATAAAATAGTTAATAAATAACATTTCCCACATGTCTACTTTACATCAGCACAATGGAGCCAAATATGGAGCCAACTTTTTTTTTTGTTAGGGAGCTATAAGGGTTAAAAGTTGACCAGCGATTTCTCATTTTTCCAACAAAATTTACAAAAACATTTTTTTAGGGACCGCATCATATTTGAAGTCACTTTGAGGGGTCTTTATGACAGAAAATACCCAAAAGTGACACCATTCTAAAAACTGCACCCCTCAAGGTGCTCAAAACCACATTCAAGAAGTTTATTAACCCTTCAGGTGCTTCACAGGAATTTTTGGAATGTGGAAGAAAAAAATTAACATTTAACTTTTTTCACAAAAATGTTACTT
Organism: Phyllobates terribilis; assembly: GCF_046119375.1. NCBI lineage: Eukaryota > Metazoa > Chordata > Amphibia > Anura > Dendrobatidae > Phyllobates > Phyllobates terribilis. The sequence goes on from NW_027362764.1 coordinate 462,941,845, forward strand.
TAGACCCATTTTTTTTTATTTTCACAGGGGTAACAGGAAAAAATGGACCCCAAATTTTTTGTGCAATTTCTCTTGAGCGCGCTGATACCCCATATATGAGGGAAAACCACTGTTTGGGCGCACGGCAGGGTTCGGAAGGGAAGGAGCGCTATTAGATTTTTTGAATGTAAAATTTGTCTGAATAATTAGCAGACGCCATGTTGCGTTTGGAGAGCTCCTGATGTTCCTAAACAGTGGAAACCCCCCATAAGTGACACCATTTTGGAAACTAGACCCCTTAGGGAACTTATCTAGATGTGTGGTGAGCACCTTGAACCCCAAGGTGCTTCACAGAAGTTTATAATATTGAGCTGTAAATATAACATTTTCACATTTTTCCCACAAAAACGTTTTTCATCCCTTAATTTTGCTTTATCATAAGGGTAATAGGAAAAATTGCACCATGAAATTTGTTGTGCAATTTCTCCTGAACACGATGATACCCCATATGTGGAGGCAAACCACTGTTTGGGCGCACGGCAGGGTTTGGAAGGGAAGGAGCGCCATTTGACTTTTTGAATGTAAAATTTGTTTGAATAATTAGCGGATGCCGTGTTGCATTTGGGGAGCCCCTGATGTGCCTAAACAGTGGAAACCCCCCACAAGTGACACCATTTTGGAAACTAGACCCCTTAGGTAACTTATCTAGATGTGTGGTGAGCACCTTGCACCCCCAGCCGCTTCACAGAAGTTTATAATATTGAGCTGTAAAAATAAAATGTTCACATTTTTCCCACAAAAATGTTTTTCATCCCTTAATTTTGCATTATCATAAGGGTAATAGGAAAAATTGCACCATGAGATTTGTTGTGCAATTTCTCCTGAACACGCTGATACCCAATATGTGGAGGCAAACCACTGTTTGGGCGCACGGCAGGGTTTGGAAGGGAAGGAGCGCCATTTGACTTTTTGAATGTAAAATTTGTTTGAATAATTAGCTGATGCCATGTTGCATTTGGGGAGCCCCTGATGTGCCTAAACAGTGGAACCCCCCACAAGTGACACCATTTTGGAAACTAGACCCCTTATGGAACTTATCTAGATGTGTGGTGAGCACCTTGCACCCCCAGCCGCTTCACAGAAGTTTATAATATTGAGCCATAAAAATAAAATTTTCACATTTTTCCCACAAAAAATGTTTTTCATTCCCTAATTTTGCATTATCATAAGGGTAACAGGATAAATTGCACCATGAAATTTGTTGTGCAATTTCTCCTGAGTATGCCGATACCCCATATTTGGGGGAAAACCACTGCTTTGGTGTACGGCAGGGTTCGGAAGAGAAAGGAGCGCTATGTTGGCTGGGATAGGTTGCAGACACCATGTCACATTGAAGAGTCGCTGACATGCCGAAACACCAGAAACCCCCACAAGTGACCCCATTTTGTAAACTACACCTCTCAAGGAATTCATCTAGGGAAGTAGTGAGCATTTTTTAATTTTTAAATTTATACCATTGGGCAGTGAAAAAAGCATGATTATATTTTTACCACAAAAAAATGTTTTACCCTCAGATTTTACATTTTCACATAGGGCAATGGGTAAAAATGGTGCCGAAATGTGTCACACAATTTCTTCTAAAAGTGGCAATACCCCATATGTGGCTGTATCATACCGCTCAGCCATACGGCGAGATCTGGGGGGGACGGAGTGCTATTTGACAATTGGAAAACAAATTATTGTAGAATAGGCATTTGGATTTGGGAGCACAAAATTTTCTGAATTTCTTTTGGGGGGGAAGGGCCATTTCGCTTTTCCAGAGCCTTTCTGCTACCAGTAACTTGGAAGTCCCTTATATTTTTAACAGATGACGGACCTGAGTGGGGACTAGCTTTTTTTGAGGACTGAGTTGAAGCTTTTATTGGGAACATTTTACGTAACATTTATCCGGCGCTCTAGGCTGAGCACTTACATCGGGGTTTCCATCTAAATTTCCAAGTGATGTAATTCAGATGAAACCCCTGCGGGATCCATTCACTGTAATGAGGCAGCAGAGTTACTCTGGACTCCGTCTGGCCTCTGTTTAGCGGTGTCCTTTTTTTCAGAAGTGCACAAAATTGTGGCCAACCGCACTTTTATGCACGCCTAAAACAAATGACACCGTGGGATCCCAGGCCAGACGGCATCCACAGTGCCTATATCTGCCTCATTACAGGTAATCTTCCGTCATGGGTTCCGGCTGAATCACATATTTCAGAGATTTACACGGAAACTCTGGTGTAAGCGCTCAGCGCAGAGCGCAGGATAAATGTAAGGCTCTGCGCCTTACTGCGATCTTTGGGAGACATAATAAACTAATCAGTAGCAGGTGAAGAATTGGTTTTATTTATTTTTTACGCCGTTCCTAGTGTGATATAACTGATTAGATTACTTTATTCTTCGGGTCGGTGCGATTACAGAGATACCAGATTTATATTGGGTTTTTATTACTGACAGCTGTCACACACTAAAAGACGCTTTTTTTTCAAAATCTAGTTTTTGCATCGCCATATTTTGAGAGCTATAATTTTTCCAGATTTTGGCCGACAGAGTCATTTGACAGCTTGTTTTTTGCGGGACGAGTTGACATTTTTATTAGTACCATTTTTGGGTACGTGACATTTTTTGATCGCTTTCTATTCCGTTTTTTGGGAGGTAAAATTAACAAAAACCAACAATTCAGGAATTGTTTTTTGAGCTTTTTTTTTATGCCGTTCTGCGTGTGGTAAAAGTGATCAGGCAGCGTTATTCATTGGGTCAGTACGTTTACAGCGATGCTACACTTACTGTATATTTTTTTATGTTTTGGCGCTTTTACACAATAAAGCCATTTTATAGAAAAAATATTTTTTTTCCATTGCTTTATTCTGAGAGGTATAACTTTTTTATTTTTCGGCTGATGAAGCTGTATGGTGGCTTGCTTTTTGCAGAACAAGATGACGTTTTCAGTGGTACCATTTTTATTTCCATTTTGCTTTTTGATCGCATTTTTTTCCACTTTTTGTTTGGCGATATGAGGAAAAAGCATAGTTTTTTGCTCCGTTTTTTATTTATTTTTATTACGGTGTGCACAGAAGGAGTTAATTAGTGTGACAGTTTTATAGCTCGGGTTGTTTCGGATGCGGTGATACCAAATATGTGTACTTTTTTATTTTTGCATAAATATACGGATTTATCGGTTTAATATTTTATTTATTTATTTTTATTTATTTTGTAAATTTTTTTTAACAGTTTAAAGACATTTTTTTTTACTTTTTTTTACATTTTTATTTAGTCCCTGTATGGGACATTAATTTTTATTTTTCTGATCACTGATCTCATGTAATGTAATAGACATATATTACATTACATGAGATCTTCCCTGACTGTTTCACAGTCAGTCTCCTGCCTGGCTGCAGCTGCAGGCTGAGCCAGGCAGGCACCATATATGGCAGATCTGGAGGCGGTCATGTGACCTCCAGCTGCCATAGCAACGTCAGGTCCTGGAAGGTATAAGGGGGCCGTCGGAGAGGTAAGTAGACGACCCCCTCTCCTCCTGCTGTCTTCTATATGCCGCGATCACTATAGATCGCGGCATATAGAAGACAGCAAAGGGTTAACATCACTGGGACCTGATCCAATCAGGTCCCGATGATGTTCCCTGTCAGAGCTATCGCTCTGCACCGCTCCCGCAGCGCTTGAAAGACCCTGGGGGTCCTGAGCGCTGCGGGACCACCCACCGTTTTTAAACGTCCGCGCTGCACAGAGCCCAGGCAGCGCGGACGTTTATCTACAGTGGGCGGTCGGGAAGCAGTTAATATTATTGGATTCTATATTTGCTGTGCACTCTTGTGTCTATATATATATATATACAGCTCAAGAGTTGGGGACAGCTATCCAGGCCGAGTTTGAGCAATGTCTGTCTCCACTGAACCTGGAGCCAGGGAAGGCCATGTGCGATAACAGTGCGAACCTGGTGGCAGCCCTACGCTGGGGCAACCTCACACATGTGCCTTGCATGACTCACATCCTCAACCTGGTGGTCCAGCTATTTCTCCGCCACTATCCCAGCCTGTATGCGCTGCTGCAGAAAGCATGGTCACTGTGTGCGCACTTCTGCTGTTCGCACCCCATGGGTCATTGTCTTGCATCGCTACAGAGGTCTCTGGGCTTACCGGTTAACTGGTTGAGATGTGATGTGCCGACATGGTGGAATTCCACTCAGCACATGTTGCAGCTAACATGGCAACAGCAATGAACCCTGACGCAGTATCTCATTCGGCATAGCCTGGGCCGACGCAGTACGGACCTGGTGCAAATCACGTTTGCGAAGTGGGCACAGATTAAGGACCTCTGCACCCTTCTGTACAGTTTTGAATTGGCTACTAAGATGGTCAGCGCTGATGATGCCGTCATCAGCATCACTTTTCCGGTCGTCTACATGCTGGAGTACACTTTGAATAAACTACAGGTGGAGGTGGTGGTCCCAGATGAAGAGTTGGAAGCAAATAAGGCTGCGGAAGGGAAAACAATGTCTCTAAGTTCCAGACTGTCATCGCACAGGCGGGTGCCAAGGGAGGGTGGATTACAGCGATTGAGGGAGGCTCATAGTACCAGACAAACTGTTAGTGAAGGTGCAGGAGCCAAGCAACAAATGGAGGAGGATAAGGAGGAAGAGGTGAACAGTCAGGAGATGATTATCTAAACATTAGCAATCCGTCTTTGCTCTGGTATGCGCTCCGTGATTTGAAAGTGGCACATATGTATGGGAATAGTCTCTTGGTGGGTTGGAGGTACTCTATGGAGATAATCTTATGTTAGATAAACGGGTATTTTCCTGGGTTCCTCCAGAAGATATCCTCCAGCTGTTTGTTAACCTTTTGAATTGCCTTGCAGATGAGCTAATCTTAAAACATTGCACTATGCAGTAGCGGGTACTACCGGGATTGGGATATTGAGATATGCGTAGGGAGCATGGGGTTCTGGTCCTTCATCCTTTCCACATGACTGGTACACTTTAGCACTAGCCACATTGACTGGATATGCCCGTCTACATCTCTTTCTGCTGGGCATTACATCCTGCATACGCGGATGTGTCAGATCTAGATATATGGAAATGGGTCAGATCAAGTGATATACTTACCTTACGCTTAATATGGGCTATACATATGATTTATTTTAGGATATTTATCCCTGTATATTTATAACAAGAGACCTTTTGCATTATTGGGATTTTATATAGGAATACCGTGTAAGACTATTGTTCTATGCTGCAGGAGCATTAAGGATTTGATATTACCCATGTATTTATATTAGCCATTGGGCTCTTATAATGTACAAACTTTGATGATTAGGTGGCAAAAAAAATCTCTTTGTGGCTATTGGTTTTTCTGGTTCATCCTTTACAGTGTTCATAGACTCTCTTTTGCAAATTTCTATCTGTGTATTTTGATGAGTTATATACACATGTATCTGTTGTATAACACATAGAGCATTGTCTGTTTATTGTACTATCTGTATTGGTGACCATCTACTAACTTGGGCAGTCATGAGGGCCAGACCCCTTTGTGTCTATTTTTTAAATGTTTTTAAATGTTTTGTCTATGAAGTTTCTGCAATAAAATTATACCTTTTATATACAGAAGAGTGCTGCTTCTTGCATGTGGTTCTTTTCTCTTTTTCTTGCATTCTTGGTTACACCACATGGGTTAGCACCTTCTTTAATATTATTGGACTTCATATTTGCTGTGCACTCATGTATCTATATATAGAGATGAAGAGGCTAATGATCCCCTCTCTGTTGTCCATGGTTGGTGCAAGGGGACTGAGGAAGCAAGATTCAGTGTTACCCCGCCACAAACACACCATGGACTTGGACCTCATGGAAGAGCCCAACACATGAGCGCCTTCTTGCTGCACTATCTGCAACATGATCCCCATATTGTTAGGATTCCAAATAGTGCTTACTACTGGGTTTCCACTCTGTTAGATCCACGGTACAAGAGTACATTTTGCCAGATGCTTCCCACCCTGGAAAGGGACGTGCGCATACTGGAGTATTGAAACACGCTTGTAGAAAACCTTGAGAGTGGTTTTCCCCAAGACAGCATGGAGACACAGAGTGTGCATCACAGTTGTAGACTTCCAACCCTGGGAACATCGAGTCATCAATGCAAAGACATTAGCAGCAGCAGTGTAAGTGGCAGAAGCAATTTTTGTGAGTTGTTTCACACATTTTTAAGACCAGCCTGTGCACCAGCAGAACAGAGTACAAGTCTGACACGTAGTGAACGACTGGACAGGATGGTGCAGGAGTATCTCGAGTTCAATATCAATGCCATCAGGGAAGGTTTGGACCCTTCTGCATTTGGTCTTTAAATATGGAAGAATATCCTGAGCTTGATTATCACTAGAGATGAGTGTTGTTAGACTCGAACTGTTCGCCAATCTCAATTTCGAGCTGTTTTGGGCGGTGTTCGAGCCTTTCGGCGAACACGAACGATTTGAGAAAAATTCGGCTGTTCGAGGTTATGTTCGATAACTGTTCGTGCACCAAAATCATAACTGGATTTTTTCTCAGTAATGATGAAAATTAATGTTAATACGCAGTTTGAGTGTACAGCGGGGTGGGGGGAGGGCAGGGGATGGATCTCTGCAGGAATAATGAAGATCTCCAATTTTTTTTTTCTTTCCCGCATTTACAGTGGGGAGGTGCAATCTGTCAGCCTATCAGCAGAGCACACACGGAGCGAAGTGCTTTTTTTCACACAAGCAAGGGCATGTGTCATTGGCAGTGTATGTCACATGTCCTTGCCCTATAAGACCAAGCCATTTTCCCCGTCGTCACCATTTTCTCACTGCTGCAGCTGCGTGTTAGACGGCACCGCTGTTGCTGTGTGCGCTATACCTTGTTAATTTCAAGCCAATTTTCGCACAAATCTACAGATAGCTTGGGAGTAGGGAAGAGTTGTGATTGCAGTTCTTTTAAGGACTAGGTTACAGCATTTCCTACGACTTTTATTAGGCAGGTCTGTGCTCTTAAATAGATAGGTTGGGAGTAAAGACTAATTGTAATTGCAGTCCTTTTCAGGACTAGGTTACATCAGTTCCTATCAGTTTTTGCCAGGCAGGTCTGTGCCAGTGCTGTGCAAGTTTTTTTCACAGCATTTGGCTGAATCTAGCAAAGCTAATCCTTTTTGCCCTATTGCAGAGTGTGTTAGTCAGTGGAGTAGCATATCTGTGTTGCAAGATATACCATCTGTGTATACTGACCTCCATCAGGTTGCAAATTGAATATAATTTTTTTCTGCATCTAGCTCTGAAAAAATATTTGGGCTTCTAGCAGTGTGTGGGACTTGTTCTATTAGTCCATCTATACTGACCTCCATCAGGTTGCAAACTGAATATAATTTTTTTCTGCATCTAGCTCTGAAAAATTATTTGGCCTTCTAGCAGTGTGTGGGACTTGTTCTATTAGTCCATCTATACTGACCTCCATCACGTTGCAAATTCAAAATAATTTTTTGTCTGCATCTAGCTCTGAAAAAATATTTGGCCTTCTAGCAGTGTGTGGGACTTTCTCTATTAGTCCATCTATACTGACCTCCATCAGGTTACAAATTAAAAATAATTTTTTGTCTGCATCTAGCTCTGAAAAAATATTTGGCCTTCTAGCAGTGTGTGGGACTTTCTCTATTAGTCCATCTATACTGACCTCCATCAGGTTGCAAACTGAATATATTTTTTTCTGCATCTACCTCTGAAAAAATATTTGGGCTTCTAGCTGTGTGTGGGACTTGTTCTATTAGTCCATCTATACTGACCTCCATCAGGTTGCAAACTGAATATAATTTTTTTCTGCATCTACCTCTGAAAAAATATTTGGGCTTCTAGCTGTGTGTGTGACTTGTTCTTTTAGTCCATCTATACTGACCTCCATCAGTTTGCAAACTGAATATAATTTTTTTCTGCATCTAGCTCTGAAAAAATATTTGGCCTTCTAGCAGTGTGTGGGACTTGTTCTATTAGTCCACCTATACTGACCTCCATCAGGTTGCAAATTCAAAATAATTTTTTGTCTGCATCTAGCTCTGAAAAAATATTTGGCCTTCTAGCAGTGTGTGGGACTTTCTCTATTAGTCCATCTATACTGACCTCCATCAGGTTGCAAATTGAATATAATTTTTTTCTGCATCTAGCTCTGAAAAAATATTTGGGCTTCTAGCAGTGTGTGGGACTTGTTCTATTAGTCCATCTATACTGACCTCCATCAGGTTGCAAACTGAATATAATTTTTTTCTGCATCTAGCTCTGAAAAAATATTTGGCCTTCTAGCAGTGTGTGGGACTTTCTCTATTAGTCCATCTATACTGACCTCCATCTGGTTGCAAATTAAAAATAATTTTTATCTGCATCTACCTCTGAAAATATATTTGGGCTTCTAGCTGTGTGTGGGACTTGTTCTATTAGTCCATCTATACTGACCTCCATCAGGTTGCAAACTGAATATAATTTTTTTCTGCATCTAGCTCTGAAAAATATTTGGCCTTCTAGCAGTGTGTGGGACTTTCTCTATTAGTCCATCTATACTGACCTCCATCAGGTTGCAAATTAAAAATAATTTTTATCTGCATCTAGCTCTGAAAAAATATTTGGCCTTCTAGCAGTGTGTGGGACTTGTTCTATTAGTCCATCTATACTGACCTCCATCACGTTGCAAATTCAAAATAATTTTTTGTCTGCATCTAGCTCTGAAAAAATATTTGGCCTTCTAGCAGTGTGTGGGACTTTCTCTATTAGTCCATCTATACTGACCTCCATCAGGTTGCAAATTAAAAATAATTTTTATCTGCATCTGACGCGCCCCCTGGGCCTGTGTTGTGCAGGGGAACCCGGAACCGGACCTGTTGTAGAATGCTGGGGGTTGTAGTCTCCGTGTGGCGGTGACCCGGTTCATGCCCAGGGTGGTCAAACCAGTGGCAGTCTTAATGTATAGCAAATGTCCGACTACGCCACCCGTGGATTGCGGTCAGTGGGGACCGCCGCCGCGCTGCAGACCGCTGAGGCTGATGTTGTTTGCGCAGCTGAGTATGGGATAACTCCCCACGGGAGAAGTATTGCCTCAGGGCAGCTAATGTGAGAGATGATGGGAGTTATGGTGTGAGCGTCCCAGTGCTAATGGTGCTGGTGCGGCGAGGAACCACAGAGACGTGCGGTTGCAGTTTTCAATGCTTTACTCACAGTTGTTGTTCATGTCAATGCTGCAGGCGTGCTGCGTCCACCAGGCAAGGGACTCGGTCAACTCCCAGGTAATTCCAGAGTGTGGTTCAGAGCTCCCTTCTCTACCTTTCTCTGGCCGTCCCCACCAGTGACCCACCTTTGTCCAGCTTCCTCGGGCCTTCTGTTGGCAAAACCTCTCCCGGTTTCCCTGACCCTATACGGTATGCCTTTCTGGTGGATGTAGTGAGGGGTTGCACCAAGATGTGGTAACAACCTCCGGTCTTTGGCTGAGGAATCTGTTGCCTCCACCAATTTGGGTTCCGGTACCCTGTTCTGCCAACCCTTCACCCTGTATCTCCTCTGGGCATATGGGGTTCCTTCGGTCCTCGTGTCTCTGGGCCTTTCTCTGTGTTCCTTGCTTCCTGTCTCCTCTGTTCCAGTTCCTTTCTTACTTTCCTTTCCGCTCCTTCTCCTCTCTCTTTCTGCTGTTTCTGGCCTCCACTCCAGGCCTGCCTCTGGAGCTGGGCCCAGACTGAGCCACAGCTCCCTGTCAGCCCTCTCTGGCTGAACTCCTGTCTTCTTCTCCTCCTCTCTGAACTGGCTGGACTCCCCTCACTCCTAAGATGGTGCCCACCTTATATACCTCCTTCTAACACCCGAGCCCAGGTGACTAGCAACCAATGGGCTCCTACCTATGCCCAGAGACCCACCCCTATCTGCTCCTACACCACTGGGTATTCCACCCCCTCCCCACTCCAGCCAGGAACAGATGATGTCATGCCTGCACTTCTGTCTAGTGGGAGCACCGTTGAGCTGTCCCTCGGAAATGGGGTGTGTGTGGTGCATGCAGCTTACCGAGTCCTGGTCCACACTCCATCCTTACCCGGGAGTGGAATACCACACCTCTGGTTTGAGGTGCAATACCCCTGTAGCAGCCGAGCCCTCGGGGTGCTACACATCTACTTCTGAAAAAATATTTGTGTGGGACTTGTTCTATTAGTCCATCTATACTGACCTCCATCAGGTTGCAAACTGAATATAATTTTTTTATGCATCTAGCTCTGAAAAAATATTTGACCTTCTAGCAGTGTGTGGGACTTTCTCTATTAGTCCATCTATACTGACCTCCATCAGGTTGCAAATTAAAAATAATTTTTATCTGCATCTAGCTCTGAAAAAATATTTGGCCTTCTAGCAGTGTGTGGGACTTTCTCTATTAGTCCATCTATACTGACCTCCATCAGGTTGCAAACTGAATATATTTTTTTTCTGCATCTACCTCTGAAAAAATATTTGGGCTTCTAGCTGTGTGTGGGACTTTCTCTATTAGTCCATCTATACTGACCTCCATCAGGTTGCAAACTGAATATATTTTTTTTCTGCATCTACCTCTGAAAAAATATTTGGGCTTCTAGCTGTGTGTGGGACTTGTTCTATTAGTCCATCTATACTGACCTCCATCAGGTTGCAAACTGAATATAATTTTTTTCTGCATCTAGCTCTGAAAAAATATTTGGCCTTCTAGCAGTGTGTGGGACTTGTTCTATTAGTCCATCTATACTGACCTCCATCAGGTTGCAAATTGAATATCATTTTTTTCTGCATCTAACTCAGCCAATAGTTTTGGCCTAATACCACAGTTTGGCCACTCAGCTCTGCTCGGTTCCCATCCATGTTTTTTTTGTGCAAACAACTCCAGAGTTGTGAATTAGTTAACAACCAAAATGAGTGGAAAAAGGCCTGCTGCTGGTGGAAAGGGGAATAGGCGTGTTGGGAAGGGGAAAAAAGGTTGTGTCCGTGGGGTAGGTGTTAAAGCAACAGTAACATCTGCAGAAGAAAGACCATCTTCCAGCCAAACTAAAATGTCTACTTCTTTTAGCGGACAATGTGATAAGATCCCTTTCTTACGGCCACGCCAATCGCTACAAATTCCAGATGAGGCACAAAAACAGCAGGTGCTTCATCGGATATCAAGTGTTCCTTTAAGTGGGCTCTCCTCCACATCAACTTCAACATCACAAATACTCCAGTCCTCAAAGGTGTCACCCCAATCTCACTTGCTTCCTCACTGCTCCCAAATCTCCAGCTGCCCGTCTGAGTATGAGGTAGAACAGATGGTTGAGTCTGCAGAGCTGTTTACTCATACTATAGCCTGGGAATCAGAGGTCGACTCCAGCGCTTCTGTGAATCCAGACGAGGAAATTATCTGCACTGATGCCCAGAATCTTTATGAGTCGGATCCAGGACCAGACGCAGAAGGTTCTGACCATAATGTAGACCCTCATTCCCAAACTGTAACTCCTGTTGGTGGAGACAATGAGGAAGACGATGATGAGACTCAAATACCTGATTGGAGCGACAACTTTAGTTTTTTGTCAGGGCAGGAACAGGTTGGCTCTGAGGACGACGGGTGTGATAACGCAGAGGGTGATGATGATGAGGTTGGAGATCCCACTTACTGTCAACCCACAGTCAGCCAAGAGATGAGGTCAGCAGAGGAGGTGGAGGAGGATGCTAGTGACGACGAGGTCAGGTTGCGCCTTCCTGGACAGAGACGTAGTACTGGAAGCACGTCAACAACTGCATCCTCAAACACAACTCTGCCTCTCACCACAAGTCGTGGTGGCTCTTCAGGTCGCATGGGTGCTAAGCCTTGCATAGCCTGGGCATTTTTTCAGATCGATAAAGATGACCCAACTCGTGTTATCTGTAACATTTGTCAGCAAAAGCTAAGTAGAGGCCAAAAAATACATTGTTGAGTACTTCATGCATGAACCGGCACATGGACATGAAGCATAAGTTGCAGTGGGAAGCTCACTGTGCTACAATGCGGCCTAGCCGGCCGGGCCAACCACCATCTGCCATATCTTGTGCATCCGCGGCCTCTTCATCCTCTGTGACTGGGGGGACAGCAGTCACACCTGTTTTGGGGCGCAGACCTGCCACCTCTTTACCCGCAACAGCCAGCGTGATTGGCAGGTCATCATTTTCTTTGGAGGTGGTAACACCAGCTGGTGTTGAGCGCTGTCCGACATCGATAGCACCACCTTTGGATCAAGGCAACCTAACATGTCCACCTGCATCTTCCTCACAGACCGGCAGTTTGCCGGGGACACCCTTATCAACCCCGTCTAAGCACAATAGCCAGCCCTCGGTCCCTCAGATGTGGACAAGTAAAAGACCATTTCCTCCTAGCCATGAGAAAGCTAAGAGGTTGAATTTCACCATCTGCAAGCTCTTGGCTACAGAAATGCTGCCTTTCCGCCTGGTGGACACAGAGGATTTTCGAGACCTTATGTCCGTCGCAGTGCCCCAGTACCAGATGCCCAGTCGGCACTACTTCTCAAAGAAAGGTGTGCCTGCGCTCTACCAGCATGTCGCACACAACATCACCGCTTCTTTGAGTAACTCTGTGTGTGGCAGGGTGCATTTCACCACAGACACTTGGACGAGTAGGCATGGACAGGGGCGTTACATGTCGCTGACTGGGCACTGGGTAACTATGGTGACAGCAGGACAAGGGGCTGCTGTCCAAGTCTTGCCGTCGCCATGAGTTGTGCGTCAATCCTCTTTATCTCAAAGTTCCTCCACTGCTTCTGCCTCCTCAACCTCCTCTCGGTCCTCCACCTGCACCCAAAGCCTGTCTGGTCATGCCACAAGCTTTCTAACTGCGCAGAAGGGATCCTGCACACCTCCTTACTATGCTGGCAGTAGGGCTCAATGTCATCAGGCGGTTTTTACTTTGAAATGTCTGGGAAATGTGAGTCACACAGCTGAGGAGTTGTGGTCAGCTCTGGAGAACCAATTTCATGAATGGTTGTCTCCACTGGACCTGAAACCAGGGAAGGCAGTGTGCGACAATGCTGCAAACCTGGGTGCGGCAGCAATGTCACACACGTTTCTTGTATGGCTCACGTGTTGAACCTGGTTGTCAAGCAATTTTTAGCCCACTATCCCGGACTAGATGGCCTTCTGCAGAGGGCACGGTCGCTCTGTGCTCACTTCCGCCGTTCGCATCACGCAACTCAGCGACTTACATCTCTACAGAAGTCGTTGGGCCTGCCACTTCACCGGCTAAAATGCGATGTGCCTACCCGGTGGAATTCAACTCTGCACATGTTGCAGCGACTGTGGCAGCACTGACAAGCCCTGGTGCAATACGTTCTGACGTATAGCCTGGGCCAACGAGATCCAGAGGTGGGGCAAATCACGCTGGAGGAGTGGTCTCAGATCAGGGACCTATGCACCCTTCTGCACAGTTTTGAAATGGCGACGAAGCCATTATCAGCATGACTATTCCGGTGACTTACATGCTGGAGCACATGTTAAACAGAATTCGGAGTCAGGTGGTGGCACAAGAGGAGGTGGAGGAAGTAGAGGAGGAGGAGTTGTATGCGGAAGGGCTAACATCTGCAAGGTCCAGACGGTCGGCAGCACCAAGGCGGCAGGCATGTGAGGGTGGGGGAGTTAGTTTTACCAGGGCGCATGGTGGCAGCCAAACTAGTGAGGAAGGTGCAGGAGCCCAGGAAGAAGTGGAGGACGAACTGATGGAAGACTCATCAGATGAGGGAGACCTTGATCACATTTCTGTTGTGCGAGGTTGGGGGGAGAGGACAGAGGAAGGAAGAATGATTGTTTCCTCGCCACCAACACAACAGGGACTTGGTTCTCCTGTATGCGCAACACACATGAGTGCCTTCTTGCTGCACTACCTGCAACATGACCCTCGAATTGTGAGAATTAGAAATAATCCTGACTACTGGGTTGCCACACTGTTAGATCCCCGGTACAAAAGTAAATTTGCAGAAATTATTCCTGCCATAGAAAGGGATGCACACATGCAGGAGTATCAGCAGAGACTGTTGCAGAATCTTACATGTGCTTTTCCACAAAACACCAGTGGTGCACGTAGTGAATCTCACAGTTCCAACTTGCCAACCGTGGGACCGTCAAGTGTTCAGCACTCAAACCGTAACAGAACCAAAGTATCTGCTGGTAACATCAATTTTGCGGAATCATTTCACCACTTTTTTAGCCCATCCTTTGCAAGGCCACAGGAGACAAGAAGTCTGACACATAGTCAACGCCTAGAGACGATGGTACAGGAGTATCTCCAAGTAAACATTGAAGACATGACTGTGTCACTGGACCCTTGCTCTTTTTGGGCTTCCAATCTGGATAAATGGCCGGAGCTAGCCACTTACGCCTTGGAGATCTTGTCATGCCCCGCAGCCAGCGTTCTGTCTGAACGTGTGTTCAGCGCTGCTGGTGGTGTGCTGACAGATAAGCGCACGCGGCCCTCCACTGATAATGTAGACAGACTCACGTTCATAAAGATGAACAAATCATGGATCCAAAACGACTTTTCTACCCCTGTGTCATCCTTGGGAGAGTAAAAGCTTGATGATTGGTTAAAATCACCTCACCAACCTTTTTAAGCTTTCAAATTACTAATCATGTTTATCTGTATCTTGGCTGGAAAATAATTTGGGCTTTGTAGCAGTGTGCAGCACTGATTCTATTAGGCCATCTATAATAAGCTCCACCAGATTTAAAATTACTAATCATGTTTATCTGTATCTTGGCTGGAAAATAATTTGGGCTTTGCAGCAGTGTGCAGTACTGATTCTATTAGGCCATCTATACTAAGCTCCACCAGATTTAAAATTACTAATCATGTTTATGACGCGCCCCCTGGGCCTGTGTTGTGTAGGGGAACCCAGAACCCGGCCTGTTGTAGAATGCTGGGGGTTGTAGTCTCCATGTGGCGGTGACCCGGTCCGTGCCCAGGGTGGTCAAACCAGTGGCAGTCTTAATGTATAGCAAATGTCCGACTACGCCACCCGTGGATTGCGGTCAGTGGGGACCGCCGCTGCGCTGCCGACCGCTGAGGCTGATGTTGTTTGCGCAGCCGAGTATGGGATAACTCCCCACGGGAGAAGTATTGCCTCAGGGCAGCTAATGTGAGAGATGATGGGAGTGATGGTGTGAGGGTCCCAGTGCTAATGGTGCTGGTGCGGCAAGGAATCACAGTGACGTGAGGTGCAGTTCAGGGTCTTTACTGATGGTACAAGGCAGACCCTCCCGGGAGTACTGGCTAGTATAAAGGGCCTGGTCAGTCTGCGAGCAAGCAGGAGTTCCCCTGGCCAGGTGGAGTTGTAGGCCTCCCCGTTTATCTGCACTCTTCCTGGCTACCTTGCTGTCAGTGGTTACAAGTAGCCCACGTCCCTGAGTATACCGTGTGGTGCTCACCCGTATGGCTGGTGACTTGGGGCCTTCTGTTAGCCTCCGCTCCTGGATGGCGGCGCTGGTCCCTTCTTTGCAACTGAGCCTCCGGGCTTCTATGGCCAGAGGACCTGGAATCCCCTGCCGGTTGGTTTCTGCTGCTGGGTATATATCAATCCCCACAGCCTCGGACTCCTGTGTCCGGTTTTAGTAACTTCAGCCAGGGCGAGCTATATCTCTGCTCACAGCCCCTGGCCTTCAGCTGCTGCTCCTACAGACCTCCTGTTCTCACTTTCCCTCTCCAGGCTCTGACTGCTCTGCTTGTTCTGCAGGCTCTGTCTCTGTCTTCACTCACTAATCCCGCCCCAGACCCAGTTTATAAGGGCAGATTCCTCCCCTCCCAGGTCTGGGTGGGCCGTGTTGCATGCTTAGGGCTCCTGACCAGAGAAACCTCCCACTTGCTCTCAGACATAATATCTCTATTACTGTGGCAACCAGACCCCTGGGGTATCACATTCCCCCTTAGAAAATTTTAGTACTCCCGGACTAAACACATTTTTTTTTTATAACATAATAACAGGGTATAAACAATAATACGATAACATATTTACAAGAAGCTTTAGTTCTTTAAAGGTCACGGCGTGTCCGCAACTGGGTGTCCATATCACCCAAGGTGAAGTTTTTGAAACAAGAGGGTGTCCATGTCACCCAAGGTGAAACTTTAAGCGAAGTAGGGGACCTGTCCAAAGCAAACCCCTTGCGTTGTCTTTGGGCGTGGCTGCAAGGGTAGACTAACTACTTTGGGCCGCAAGGAGGCCACGCCAGACAGGTTTTCTCTTCCGCGGCCGTCTTCGCAAGAGGCACCAAGGTGCAACTATCTACAAGAATGTTCCGGTTATCCAGCGTCCATAACCTGTTAGTCCATAAAAATCTGCAGGGTAACTGAGAAACATAATTAATAACAGGCAACAAACATAAACCATAAACAGTTAACAGATAAATTCACAGTGCATTAGTTTAGATTCTCCAGCGAGCGGGCATCTGACCTCTAGTGACTCTAATGGACCTACGGAGCTCACTAACTGGTTCTGCACTACAGGGTGTAGGAGGTGTTATGGGTAAGCTGGGCAGCTGTCTGCGCACTCTTTGGCTCACTAGGGGCACGGCAGGCTCACTACTAGCAGAGGGTTGATCCTCCTGTACTGCTGGTGTGGACTCTTCTGCCTCTTGGGCCGGCTGCTCTTCCAGCTCTACCGGTTCCTCTGTAGGCACTTGTGGGGCTGGCTGGAGAAAGGTGAGGATGGGTACCACGACAGCGCCGTTTACTTGTGTCCAAGACCGGGGGAAGTCTCCGAGTACGGTACTGATCATTTCTTCCCTTTCCTCTGTGGGTTGTGGGTTTCCTTGATCTTCTTCAGGGCTTTGCAGCTGCTCGGGGCACTTCTTCAGGTGGTCTCTGGAGACAATGGCTGTGGTTTCTCCTCCAACCTTACTGATTACGCAGATTTTTGGGTTCTCATGGCTTGATGGCAGTACGGTGTACGGGTCCTTCTCCCACTGGTCGTCCAACTTGTGGAGCCACCTCTTCCTCTTCAAGACCTGCTCTCCAGGTACCAGGGGAACAGTGGGAGCATACTGGTTATAAGCCTTCTCTTGCCTTTCTCTAGCTTGAGACAGACTTCGCTCGACGCTCTCCTGTACTTTCCGATACTGCTGCTGCCGTCCTGTATCCCAGTCTGCCTCTGGCAAGGTGTCCTCAGGCGTCAGGACTCCCATATCCAGGTCAATAGGCAGCTTACCAGGTCTTGCTCTCATTAGGTAAGCCGGGGTACAGTTGGTGGAACCTACAGGGATGTGGTTATACAGGTCCACCAGATCGGGCAGTTTCTCAGGCCACAGACTGCGTTCTTCCAGGGGCAATGTTTTTAGCAGATCTATCACCACCTGGTTCATCTTCTCGCAGAGTCCATTGGTTTGAGGGTGATAGGGCGTTGTTCTTATCTTCTTGCAGCCATACAGGTTGCAGAACTCCTGGAAGACCTCCGCTTCGAAGGCTGGTCCTTGGTCTGTCAACACTTGGTCCGGGTACCCGTGTGGACGGCAGAAGTGCTGCTGGAAGGCTCTAGCTGCTGTTTGAGCCGTTAAGTCCTTGACCGGGACCACCACCATGAACCGGGAGTAATGATCTACGATTGTGAGGGCGTAGACATACCCAGATCTGCTTGGAGCCAGTTTCACATGGTCCAGGGCTACCAGTTCCAGTGGCTGTCTGGTGATGATGGGCTGCAGGGGAGTCTTCTGGCTGGCTCGGTCTTTTCTTCTCAGGAGGCACGGGCCACAGTCTCTGCACCACCTCTCGATGGCTCCTCTCATGCCTACCCAGTAGAACCGTTCACGCAACAAGAACTCCAGCTTCTTCCATCCGAAATGCCCTGCTCCATTGAGGTATGCCTCCAGGACCATAGCCTCGTCTCGTCTTGGGACCACTACCTGCCAGGTCAACTCATGTGTTCGAGAGTTAACCATTCTCCGGCACAGCTTCTCCCTGTAGAGGAACAGCTTACTTTTCTCCTTCCACAGTTGCTTGGTCTCCTCCGGAGCATCTGGGTCAAGACAGGCATCGGCCTGGGTCAGCATTTCCTTCACCAAATGGACTGCGGGATCACTGTCTTGCGTCTCCGCCCAGTTGTAGTGGGGCAAGGGATTGAACGTCACGGAGCGCCTGTCCTTCACATGGTGGGAATACAGGGTAATCCCATGACGGTGGAACGCAGGGAGCTCAACTTCTTCCAGATCTTCTGGATCTTCCCCTACGTCCGGTAAGTTCGGCATTCTAGACAGGGCATCCGTGTTGGCATTTGAGCGTCCTGCCCGGTATTTGATGGTGAATTCAAAGTTAGACAGGCGGGCCATCCATCTCTGGTCCAGGGCACCGAGCCTTGCAGTGTCCAGGTGTGTCAACGGGTTGTTATCCGTGTACACAGTGAATTTGGAGGAGGCAAGGTAATGCTTAAAACGTTCGGTCACTGCCCACACTACTGCCAGGAACTCCAGCTTGAATGAGCTATAATTCTCAGGGTTCCTCTCCGTGGGCCGTAGCTTTCGGCTGGCGTAAGCGATTACCCGTTCTTTCCCTTGCTAGATCTAGGACATTACGGCACCTAGCCCGATGTTGCTTGCGTCCGTGTGGAGGATAAAGGGCTGGCTGTAGTATGGATATGCCAGGATTTCATCCCCCGTGAGGGCCATCTTCAGCTGGCAGAAGGACTCCTCTTCCAGCTTTTCCCACCTAAAGGGTGGCTTCTGGTTTTTGGCTTTCCGAGATTGACCTATCAGGAGGTACTGCATAGGGGCTGCCATTTTGGTGAAACCGGGAATGAATCTTCGGTAGTAGCCTACCAACCCGAGGAACTGCCGCACTTCCTTTATGCTGGAGGGTCTTGGCCAGTCCTTAATCACAGTGATCTTATCAGGGTCGGGAGCCACTCCGTCAGCACTCACCACGTGTCCCAGGTACTGCACCTTTGGTTTCAGGAGGTGACACTTGGAGGGTTTCACCTTTAGGCCGTAGTTTGCCAGAGCTTCAAACACTTCTGCCAGGTGTTTCAGGTGGTCCTCGTAGGTCTTGGAATAGACAATGACAACGTCCAGGTATAACAGGACCGTCTCGAAGTTCCGGTGTCCCAGACAGCATTCCATCAACCGTTGGAAGGTTCCTGGTGCGTTGCAGAGCCCGAACGGCATACAGTTAAATTCGCTGAGACCCATCGGGGTGGTGAATGCGGTCTTCTCCCGGTCCGCCTCTGCTACAGGAACCTGCCAGTACCCGCTAGTGAAATCCAAAGTAGAGAAGAAGTTAGCAGATTTTAATGCAGCTAAGGACTCTTCTATCCTTGGTAACGGGTACGCATCTTTATGTGTGATACGGTTGACCTTCCTGTAGTCTACACACATTCTCATGGTGTTGTCTTTCATTTTCACTAGAACTAGTGGAGCTGCCCAGGGGCTACAGCTGTCCCTGATTACCCCAGCCTACTTCATGTCTCTAAGCATCCCCTTGGCGTGTTGGTAGTGTGCCGGGGGTACGGGTCGGTATCTCTCCTTTATGGGAGGATGGTCTCCCATGGGGATGTGGTGTTCTACCCCCTTTACTCGCCCGAAGTCTAGCGGGTGTTTACTAAACACTCTCTCGTACTCTTGAACCACCCGATAGATTCCCTGTTTATGGTGTGAGGGAGTGGAGTCAGTACCCAAATGCAGTTGCTGACACCAGTCCTCCATTGGTTTCTTAGAGCCGTTACCTTCCTCTGGTTGAGATGGAGGCAAGGGTTCCACGGCCTGTACAGAATTCTGGTTTATGGTGAACAATTTGGCTAGCGTGGCATACCGGGGCAGGTATACTTCTCTCTCCCCGATATTTATGATGCGAACGGGCACCCTCCCATGGCGTACATCGACCACCCCCCGTGCTGTCAAAATGGTGGGCCTACTGTCTGAGTAGACGGGTTCTACCATTGCTTGGTAGTCTCTACCTCTTAGACCAATAGCTGCCCGGCACCAAATCATCATCTCACTTTTTGGGGGCATGGCAATAGGGAACGGGTCACACATTCTCACGCTACCTATCTCACCACCAGAAAGTTCCACCTGTTGCCGCTTCATCAGTGCCCGGATCTCTTTTTGGAGCATACGCTGCTGGCCGGAACTGGCGTTCTTGGCAACCTGCTGTAAAATGAGAATCACCTCTGCAAGACAATTTTCGATCACATTAGTTCCCAAGGTTATTCTAGGGTGACTCTCATGACGGTCTATGTCCACTATAATCAGTCCTTGTGCCGCCAGTTCGACTTTACCGATCTTAATGGTCACCTCTTTGAATCCCACCTGCGGCACGGGCTGACCATTGCTGGCGATGATACTCAGGTCGTCATCTGGGTAGCGGGTTATGTCCGAGTCATTCCAGTACTGTTTAAAGAGCACGTACGGGATGGTGGTCACCTGTGACCCAGTGTCTAGTAGGGCACTCATAGGAATGCCATCCAGTACCACAGGCAAGATTGGACGTCCCCCTACGTATTTATCATGCCAGTTTGATGGGCCTGATGGTCTTATGCCTGGGGGTTGGCCCTCTACCCCAGGTTGTGCCCATTTAAATGACAGTACCTTGCCACATGTCCGGGTTGATTGCAGCGGCGGCAGATGGGTCGTCCGTCCTCGTATCTGTCGCTGGGTCTTCCTCTGGCCGGTGGGGTCCTCCTCAGTCGGTGCCACGGGACGTCCTCCGGTCCGGATGCCAGCTGGATCTTTCCTGGAGAAGAGACCTGTAAAGACTGCACAGTTCTGGTTAGCGCAGCAACGCTCTTAGTCAGCTCTTGGACCTGATGGTGCAGGTCTGTAGCCGGGTCACTGTTTAAAGCCTGCGCATCAGCTCCCACAGGCTCTGCAGACAAGGGTGCCATCTCCTGGTGGTAAGTGGTAAGTGATAGCAGGGCGCCTGTGGGTCACAGCGCCACCTGGTGCCGGTTCTCGGAGCACCCGGATGGCTCTGTCCTTGAACTGAGCAAAGTCCAGGTCAGGGTCCTGTAAGGCCATTGCCCGCAACTGGGTTTGGTGGGCATTGCACAGTAGACCCTCAATAAATTGTTCAGTCAACAGCTTATCTTCATTTCCCACGCTGTCAGGGTCTGCCTGCTTAATGGCTCTCAGGGCCTCTTGTAGGTTTAGAGCATAGTCTCTTATACTCTCATGTGCCCGCTGTTTACACCCGTAAAATCTGAGCTTTATTTCGGCTGAGGTGCGGGTATCAAATGTGTCTTTCAGCCGGGCTAGTATTTCTCTGACAGTCCTCTTCCTCCCAGGTGGCCAGGACTTTACCTCCCTTTGGGCTGCCCCAATTAATTGGGCCACCAGGATGCTCACTTTTTGCTCTTGTGTGAGGGGGTACACCTGGAAGAGTGTAAAGTCATTTAGAGTATGTGACTCCCCTGAGTACTGGGGTAGCCAGGTTGCCCCCGGGATATAGGGCATGGTGAATGGCATGACTGCTGCAGCGGTTGCAGCGGTTTCGCTGGCGGTGGCTGTGGCAGTGGAGCTCCCCTCGGTATCCGGCATTCTCCTTCCCCCTAGTGGACCGTGGCCTACCTTGCGATGCTCTTCTTCCGTAGGCCGCGGCTCCGCAGTCGATCGTCGGGGTGGAGGACCTGGCGTCGCGCTCCGATGACGTCAGCGTCGCTCTTCCTCCCTTCCAGGACCTTGCGCAGCGTCAGAGCGTGGGGCGGAGCGTGGGGCGGAGCTTCGGATCTCGCGCACTTTCGGCGTCCACGCCCTTCTTCTTCCCGTGCGGCGTCCCGAAGATGGCGTCCGAAGGCGGGAAGCAGCTGCGGATGGCGGGAAGAAGGCAGAAGACGGCGGGAAACGGTCCAAGATGGCGTCTGATGGCGGGAATCGGCTCCGGATGGCGGGAAACTTCACCAAAGGTAAGTATAAAAGTCTCTTTTTCAGGCACGCAGTACCCGGTGGTTGCGGGCACGAAATCCTGCCGACTACGCCAAAGTTGACGCGCCCCCTGGGCCTGTGTTATGTAGGGGAACACGGAACCGGGCCTGTTGTAGAATGCTGGGGGTTGTAGTCTCCGTGTGACGGTGACCCGGTCCGTGCCCAGGGTGGTCAAACCAGTGGCAGTCTTAATGTATAGCAAATGTCCGACTACGCCACCAGTGGGGACCGCCGCTGCGCTGCCGACCGCTGAGGCTGATGTTGTTTGCGCAGCCGAGCATGAGATAACTCCCCACGGGAGAAGTATTGCCTCAGGGCAGCTAATGTGAGAGATGATGGGAGTGATGGTGTGAGGGTCCCAGTGCTAATGGTGCTGGTGCGGCAAGGAATCACAGAGACGTGAGGTGCAGTTCAGGGTCTTTACTCCCTCCCGGGAGTACTGGCTAGTATAAAGGGCCTGGTCAGTCTGCGAGCAAGCAGGAGTTCCCCTGGCCAGGTGGAGTTGTAGGCCTCCCCGTTTATCTGCACTCTTCCTGGCTACCTTGCTGTCAGCGGTTACAAGTAGCCCACGTCCCTGAGTATACCGTGTGGTGCTCACCCGTATGGCTGGTGACTTGGGGCCTTCTGTTAGCCTCCGCTCCTGGATGGCGGCGCTGGTCCCTTCTTTGTGACTGAGCCTCCGGGCTTCTATGGCCAGAGGACCTGGAATCCCCTGCCGGTTGGTTTCTGCTGCTGAGTATATATCAGTCCCCACAGCCTCGGACTCCTGTGTCCGGTTTTAGTAACTTCAGCCAGGGCGAGCTATATCTCTGCTCACAGCCCCTGGCCTTCAGCTGCTGCTCCTACAGAGCTCCTGTTCTCACTTTCCCTCTCCAGGCTCTGACTGCTCTGCTTGTTCTGCAGGCTCTGTCTCTGTCTTCACTCACTAATCCCGCCCCAGACCCAGTTTATAAGGGCAGATTCCTCCCCTCCCAGGTCTGGGTGGGCCGTGTTGCATGCTTAGGGCTCCTGACCAGAGAAACCTCCCACTTGCTCTCAGACATAATATCTCTATTACTGTGGCAACCAGACCCCTGGGGTGTCACATTTATCTGTACCTTGGCTGTAAAATAATTTGGGCTTTGTAGCAGTGTGCAGCACTGATTCTATTAGCCATCTATACTAAGCTCCACCAGATTTAAAATTAATAATAATTTTTAGCTGCATCTAGCCTGGAAAATAATTTTGGGGCTCCGAGATGCGCAAGACACATAAGTGCCTTCTTGCTGCACTACCTGCAACATGACCCTCATATTGTCAGAATTTGAAGTAATCCTGACTACTGGGTTGCCACGCTCTTAGATCCCCCAAACTTTTCGATCAACCTTTTCATTTTAATAAAGACCAAAAAATTGGTCATTTTTGAAATTATAAGCATTAGCAGGTTATTAGAAACAGAAATCAAACAGTTTTCAACTCAAAACGTTATTCTAGGTGATGTTACATTTTCACATAGGACCCCTTGTTCGAAAGGAGCTTCTGAACTCTCTCGTCCATTGAATTTGTCAGGTTTTGGATGGTTTCTGCTTCAATTGTTTTGCATGAGGACAGAATACCCTCCCAGAGCTGTTGCTTAGATGTGAACTGCCTCCCGCCATCATAGACACTCCTTTTGATGATGCTCCAGAGGTTCTGAATGGGGTAGAAGTCAGGGGAGCATGGGGGTCACACCATAAGTTTGTCCCCTTTTATGCCCATATCAGCCAGAGATGCAGATGTTTTATGTGCAGCATGAGATGGTGCATTATCATGCATAAAAATGATCTTGCTGTGGAATACACGGTTCTTCTTCTTGAACCATGGCAGGAAGTGCTGTTTGAGAAACTCCACATACATTATGGGGCCGACAATCTCTCTCCCCATGATTCCAGCCCAAAACATTACTCCACCTCCTCCTTGTTGGCGCTGTAGCCGTGTTTGCGTGGGGTGTCCATCAACCAGCCATCCTCCACTCCATCCATCTGGACCATCGAGCGTTGCACGGCACTCATCCGTGAACAAAACAGTTTTGAAATCAGTCTTCATGTAATGTTTGGCCCACTGGAGCCATTTCTGCTTGTGTGAAGTGGATAGAGGAGGTCGACAGGATGACGTATGCACAGCTGCAAACCTCTGAAGGACCCTGCATCTTGTTGTTCGGGGGACGTTGGAGGCACCAGCAGCTTCAAAAACTTGTCTGCTGCTATGACAAGGCTTTATTGCCGCTGCTCTTTTAACCTGACGTAATTGCCTGTAGGAAAGAGTCCTCAATTTGCCCTTATCAGCACGCACACGTGTGTACTGTGAATCAGCTACATACTTCTTGATTGCCAAGACACTTCATCCTGATCATCGCACAATGTTGATTGTAGTCATGCCTTGACCTAAACACTCCACAATTTGTTGCTTCTCAGCAGCCGACACATCCTTTTTCTTTCCCATTTTGGCAGAAAATGTAGGCTGCTTAATAATGTGGGACAGCCTTCTTAAGTAGTCTTGCCTTT
Organism: Phyllobates terribilis; assembly: GCF_046119375.1. Classification (NCBI taxonomy): domain Eukaryota; kingdom Metazoa; phylum Chordata; class Amphibia; order Anura; family Dendrobatidae; genus Phyllobates; species Phyllobates terribilis. The sequence continues at coordinate 462,966,303 of NW_027362764.1, forward strand.
CATTGGACACACCTGCCAAACTAATTAGCACAGGTGTCTGCAATTGCTTACAGTGATATAAAGAGCCCTGACACACATCACCATCAATGAGTTTAACTGGCAAACAAACAAATTCTTCCCTTATCACTCCTAAACACTTTTTGCATAATAATTTGGAACACAGTGTACATGTGCTTTTCCACAAAACACCAGTGGTTCACGTAGTGAATCTTACAGTTCTAACTTGCCAACCGTGGTCTGTATGGAGTTGTTCAATAAAGGGCCCAAAATTAAGATAACATAGACGGGAGAGGTCTCTATGAATAGGAATTCCTAAGTATTTGATACCCTGTGAGGGCCAGGCAAAGGGAAAGTTGGACTGGATGGAATCCTGTATGCATTTGGGGAGGGAGACATCGAGGGCCTCAGACTTCGCTGCATTGATTTTAAAATTTGACCATGTAACAAAGTGATCTATTTCAGCCATAACAGCATGGATGGATATATGTGATTGAGTGATATATACTAGGACATCATCAGCAAATAGAGAGCACTTGTACTCGGTGCCTCCCACCTCAATCCACCTAATATTGGGGTTATGGCGAATTGATGAGAGCAGGTGCTCCGTCACTAGGATGTATAAGAGAGGGGACAGAGGACATCCCTGCCTTGTCCCATTGGTGATTGTGAAAGGTGAGGAAAATGTTCTGATGCACCCCCTGGGCCTTGGGACACCCGGAGCCGGACCCTTTTTGGTGGATGCTGGTGGTTGTAGTCTCCGTGGCGGCGACCCGGTTCCGTGGCTCAGGGCGGTCAAACCAGTGGCGGAACTATTTATGTGGGTTTGATGTTTAAATGTCCGACTACGCCACCCGTGGATTGCGGTCAGAGTGAACCGCCGCTCCAGGGCAGACCGCTGAGGCTGGTGTTGTGGGTGCAGCAGAGCGTAGCATAACTCCCCACGGGAGGAGTATAGCCTCAGGGCAGTGTATGCGGAGGATGGGGGTGATGGTGCAGGGCAGCAGCAGTAACGACACGGAGTCAGTGATGCAGTCCAGGGCCTTTACTCACAGTTCTTATTATCCAGACCACGTCTGCAGGTAACGGCTGCCCACGTCGTACTGTGCTCACCAGGTGAGGGGCTCAGACAACTCCCAAATAACTTTGGAGCGCTTCACAGGACCCCCTTTGTGTGTCCTTTGTCTGGCCTTTCTTACCAACCCTTCTGTCCGGCTGCCTCGGGCCTCCTCTTGGTAAACTTGGCGCCAGTTTCCCTGACCCTATGTGGTGCCTTCCTAGCGGGTGTAGCGAGGGGCTGCGCCACATAAAATGTCACAGCCTCCGGTTTCTAGCTGATGGTCGTTTCCTGCCTCCACTAGTTTCGGGGACCGGTCTCCCCCTTTGGCCTGACCCCTCCACGCAGGTTGATTCGGGCGTGCGGTGGCGACTCGCCCGTCCACACCCCTTGGATCCCTTTGTTCCTCATTCCTGGAGCCTTCTCCGCTCCTTTTCCTTCCTTCTCCCTCTTCCAGGCCTGGGCCTCTGTTACTAGGCCCGCCTCCGGAGCAGAGCTCATGCAGAGCCCCTGCTCCCTGTCACTTCTGCTCAGACTTCTCTGCACTGAACTAAGATGGTGCCCACCTTTTATACTCCCTTCTCAATGCACCCAGGAACTGCTTCCTCCCTGCTCCTGCACTACAGGGTTCCCCTTCCTCAGTGTTCCCTCCCCTCACTCCAGCCAGGGACAGGGACTGTCGTGCCCATCTCAGGGGCATATTGGTCGCCCTGCCCCATGGCAATGTGGTGTAATGCATGCAGGTGTCGGGTCCTGATCCACACTCCATCCTTACCTGAGAGTGAGATATCACACCTCTGGGTGAGGTGCAATACCTCTGTAGCAACCGAGCCCTCAGGGTGCTACAGTTCCATTTATCTTCAGCCTAGGTGACATATTGCGATACAGGGCTGTGATTTTGGCTATAAAAGGGTCCCCTAGACCCCTACCCCAAGCTTTTTAAGAGAATCATATATGGCGTGCCAGGAGACTCTATGGAATGCTTTCTCAGCATCCAACGAGAGTATCTAATTACAAATTTTTAACTGCATCTAGCCCAGGAAATACTTTGTGCCTAGTAGCAGTGTCTGCTAGTCAGCGGATTATCCCGGCTGTTAAGCAAGCTACACCACCTGTAGTTTGGACACTTAATTTTTTCAAAGGAAATGCTTCGGGACCACGGGATACTCAGCGAAGAGCATCAGGAGGCACCCCAAGGCATAGGGGCTGGGACTGGCAGTAGGATGCCTTGCAGTGGACAGCCGAGCTCGATCCTTATAAAAGCTTTTTAACTGCAGCAGATTTAGTGGACGCTACTGGAGCTGGAATTACGCGGCTGCTGGCATGAGACTTGCCCTCCAATAGATCCTTGTAAATGGATTTAAAGTGTATTCATTCTAATTAGAGAGACAATTTAAATTAAAAAGCTTAGAGCTGCCTCCACCACAGGGGGGCTCGCTCGACCCACCAGCGGACAGGCACCAGTATTGGGAGAGGGGGGCTGGCCGTCAGGGTTCACCACGGCTCTGGCACAAACCCGGCGACACGGAGGTGGCACGGGCAGGAGCGGACTGGCCGTGTCGGCTTCTCACTTTTTGGATTTTAGAAGGGCATGACATGCCTATATGTGTGTCTCCCCCTCCTTTTACTCCTCCACCTCTTTTCTTTTCGCATGACTATATGTACTTGTCACTTTTCCATGTGTTAGTTGTGTCTTCTGATCAGTTTGTCAGCTTTTGGACACCTTTGAAGGTGTTTTCTATGTTTTTCTATGTGTTTTTGTTTGCCTGCCATTGGTTTTAACGGTGTTCGAAGGTGTTCAACGAACAGTTCGACGAACAGTTCGGCGAACACACGGGTGTTCGACGAACCGAACCGAACTCGAACACTACGGGGGTGGCTCAACACTAATTATCACGCCTTGGAGGTTTTGTCATGCCTGGCAGCCAGCGATTTCTCTGAACGTGTCAAGAGCGCTGCTAGTGGTGTCCTGATGGATAAGCACATCCGGCTGTCCCCTGAAAGTATAGACCGCCTAACTTTTATCAAGATGAACAAGTCATGGATCTCCAATGACTTTTGCACCCCAATCGTAGACTGTGCAGGCTAGGAGATGGTGTAGTTTTTAGTGTGCTGCAATGATCTAGCGTTATTGCAGTCTGTGATATTTTTGTCATGGCTTCTGTGACTGCTGTTGCTACTGCTGCTGATGTTATCAATCATTTTTTGAAATGTGGAAACTCCTGCTGGGTCTCCATCTGGTGTGTTGCCTGTAGTGGAAGGGATGTCTGTGCCCCATTATACTAATTCTTCTTTGGTGAAATTGATGCCACTTTAATGGTGTGTGGCAATAATTTTTTGAAATGTGGAGACTCCAAGTAGGGTCTCCTTCGTGTGTTGCCTGTAGCAGTAGGGCTCCCAGACCAGCAGTCTGAACTTTCAGTAAACTACCTGTGTTACTATCCTTAAATTTTTCTATCAATTGTAGTCTACAAAACTGATATTTGTCCCACCTGAGTGTGGCTGAGCAAAAAAACAGCTTGAGCTGTTGCATGTGGTATCAAGGCTCCCAGCACAGCAGGCCTACACCGATCCCTCACGACCTCATCTTAATTTGAAGTTCAATTCCAAGCTGTAAATGCTGGCCCAGACCCTTATACCTCATGCACGGCCCAGCTGACTGCTGCTGTGCCATTATAAAATATGTACTGTAGGTCAATTGATGCCACTTTTCCTGGTGTCTGCCCCTAATTTGAGCTGATTTGGCAGCTTTTGGGCCCCTCTGAAGGTGTTGTCTATGCGTTTAGTTTTGCCTCCCATTGAATTCAATGGGGTTTGGATATGTTCAACTAACTGTTTGGCGAACATCAGGAAATTCGTCGATCGGAACTGAACCAAACATTGAAAGGTTCGTTCATCTCTATTCTTGACCAAGTTTGCACACATTGAAGCAGGGATTTTGGCCCACTCCTACATACAGCTCTTCTCCAGATCTTTCAGATTTCGGGGCTGTCGCAGGGCAACTCTGAGTTTCAGCTCCCTCCAAAGATTTTCTATTGGGTTCAGGTCTGGAGACTGGCTAGGCCACTCCACAACCTTGAAATGCTTCTTACGGAGCCACTCCTTAGTTGCTCTGGCTGTGTGTTTCGGGTCATTGTCATGCAGGAAGACCCAGCCAGGACCCATCTTCAATGCTCTTACTGAGGAAAGGAGATTGTTGGCCAAAATCTTGCAATAAATGACCCCCCATCCATCCTCGCTTCAATATGGTGCAGTCGTCCTTTCCCCTTTGCAGAAAAGCACCCTCAAAGTATGATGTTTATCCCACAATGCTTCACGTTTGGATAGTATTCTTGGGGTTATACTCATCGTTCTTCATCTTTCAAACATGTCGACCATGTCACCACATGACCTTCTCCTATGCCGTCTCTGGATCATCCAGATGATCATTGGCGAACTTCAAACAGGCCTGGACATGTGCTGGCATGGGGACCTGGTGTGCCCTGCAGGATTTTAATCCATGACGGCATAGTGTATTACCAACGGTAATGTTTGAGACATTGGTCCCAGCTCTATACAGGTCATTTACCAGGTCCTCCCATTTAGTTCTGGGGTGATTCCTGATCTTTCTTAGAATCATCCTTATTCCACGAGGAAAGATCTTGCATGGAGCCCTAGACCTACTAAGATTGACAGTCATCTTGTGTTTCTTCCATTTTCTAAAAATTGCGCCAAAGTTGCCGTCTCACCAAGATGCTTACCTATTGCCCTGTAGCCCATCCCAACCATGTGCAGGTCTAAAATTTTGTCCCTGGTGTCTTTAGACAGTTCTTTGGTCTTGGTTGGAGTTGGATTGTGATCGATTCAGTGTGTGGACAGGTATCTTTTATGCAGGTAACAAGTTCAAACAGATGCAATTAATGCAGGTAATGAGTGCAGAGTAGGAGGGCTTCTTAAAGAAAAACTAGCAGGTCTGTGAGAGCCAGAATGCTTGCTGGTTGGTAGGTGATCCAATACTTATTTCATGCAATAAAATGCAATTTAATTATTTAAAAATCATACAATATGATTTTCTGGTTTTTATTTTTAGATTTTGTCTCTCACAATTGAAGTGTACCTACGATAAAAATTACCGACCTCTCCTTTTTTGTAGGTGGGAAAACTTCTAAAATCAGCAGTGTATCATATACTTATTTTCCACATTGTATATACTTCTGGTGCAGCCAATACAGATGCACCAGGGTCCAGAGGCGGTAGGGCGCCCTCTCAGGGCAATCTGACCTGTTGCTCGAAGCCCAAAGCTCTGAGGGAAACATGGCCAGTTGCCCTTATCATTAGCAGCATGCTAGGCAGGAAGTGTTCCTACAGCTCCGCTGTCTACCAAAAAAAAAATTGGCAGCAGAGTTGCAGGAAACCATCCTCAGCTTCCTGAATGGCGCTTTCTATATGATGCAGGAGCACATGGCATTTGCTGCCTAAATCATTTTGAAAGTACCAGGCAAGAAAAGGAAGGAAACGATGGTGACTCATTTTTTATTACAGTGGGAAGAGCACGATGGGTGGAAAGGGTGACAGGATGCTATCAGGGATCATAACGAATTAATGGATGGGAGAGGACACTATACAGGGATTTTTTATGAATTGGGGGTGGAGGGAGGAAACTATCAGGGACTCAATCATCCACCCATTCTCATGCACCCCCCAATTCATTATAAATCCCTTTATAGCTTCTTCCACCACTCCTTAATTCATAAGTCCCTGATAGAATTCTCACCAATCCACAATGCGCGATAAGTCCCTGTATAGCATTATCTCTCACCCCCAATTAATTACAACACTATCAGGAACTTAGAATGAATTGGGGAGGGGGAAGGGAGGACACTATACAGGGACTTATAATGAATTGGCAGGAGGATATTATACATGGACTTATAATGAAATGGGGGGATGGGAGAGGACACTATACAGGGCCTTGGAAAAATGGGGGGACTTTATACAGGGTCATTATAATGATTTGAGAAAGAGGACACAGGACCGGGACTTAGAGTGACTGATTAATTTATACTTATTGGTCAGTGCCAGTTTATCAATTTATATTTTGAATAGTGTGTAGCTTATTGTATAGTAATGGTTTGGTACATATTTGCATTCAGGGACACAGTGTGGATTTTTTATTCAGGTGGTAAATGTGTATGTACAATATACGTGATCTTGTTATTTTCAATGCCGCAGTGATTAGTGTAATATGAAGATTTGTGAGAAGATATTGAAATGAAGGTCTGACCAGATGAAGAAGAAATAGCAGAAAAAAAATAATCAGATAAGATGTCTCTGGTAAGTCACTGGATTTAAATATTTATTCTTTATACTGTATGACTTGCAGAGAGATGATGAAAGTAATACTGTTATTTGTAAAACAACCCCCCTTAGGCTACACTCACACATTCCTGTGAAAATGTCCATGTGCTGCCAGATATTTTTATTGGACACAACACGGACCCAAAGAATTTTAAAAATCTATTCACATATCAATCAAAATCATGTATTCGAGAATGAGATCTGTGAGGCGTAGAGCATGTCCTATTCTGATCAAAGGTTGAAGATAAGAATGGGATATACTCAGTGGGTCTGTGTGCTGTCTGATAAAAAAAAAATCAGACATCACACCAACAGTTCACAGGGATATGTGCATGTAGTCTTATTATGTATAGCAGCATGTACAGTATAGTGTACTCACTTATTTTGTATAGCGCTGTCCCTTATTACATAGTATCCTTTCTAGTTTTGTACTGCACCATACCTTACTAAGTAGCATTCTCTCTAGTATGTGCCCCTTGGAAGAGACGTGGAGGTCAGAGTGATATAACAACACACTTTTAATGCCCCTCAGAAGAGACATGGGGGTCCCAGTAGCTTAACAAGACGCTTTTAATGCCCCTCAGAAGAGACGTGGAGGTCGCAGTAGCTTAACAAGACGGTTTTAATGCCCCTTACAAGAGCCATACAGTACAGCATATTACAAACATTATTCCCAATATTGGTAAGTGGGTCTCCCATAGTCTTTGCTTATGCCTTCCAAGCAAAAGGTGCCAAAAATTAGGACGTAGGATCTTGCAATACCCTTACAAGAGCCATGCAGTACAGCATATTCCAAACATTATCCCCATTATTGGGGAGTGGGTCTCCCATAGTATTTGCTTATGCCTTCCAAGCAAAAGCTGCCAAAAATTATGAGGAAATACAATGCCCGTTCGAAGAGTCGTGGAGGTCCCAGTTGCTTAACAAGACCGTTTTAATGCCCCTCAGAAGAGATGTGGAGGTCAGAGTGGTATAACAACAAGCTTTTAATGCCCCTCAGAAGAGACGTGGAGGTCAGAGTGGTATAACAAGACAGTTTTAATGCCCCTCAGAAGAGACGTGGAGGTCACAGTAGCTTAACAAGATGCTTTTAATGCCCCTCGGAAAAGTGGTGGAGGTCGCAGTAGCTTAACAAGACGCTTTTAATGCCCCTTACAGGAGCCATACAGTACAGCATATTGCAAACATTATTCCCATTTTTGGGGAGTGGGTCTCCCATAGTCTTTGCTTATGCCTTCCAAGCAAAAGCTGCCAAAAATTAGGATGGAGGAACTTGCAATGCCCCTTACAAGAGCCATACAGTGCAGCATATTACAAACATTATTCCCATGATTGGGGAGTGGGTCTCCCATAGTATTTGCTTATGCCTTCCAAGCAAAAGCTGCCAAAAATTATGAGGAAATGCAATGCCCGTTCGAAGAGTTGTGGATGTCCCAGTAGCTTAACAAGACCGTTTTAATGCCCCTCAGAAGAGATGTGGAGGTCAGAGTGGTATAACAACACGCTTTTAATGCCCCTCAGAAGAGACGTGGAGGTCAGAGTGGTATAACAAGATGGTTTTAATGCCCCTCAGAAGAGACGTGGAGGTCACAGTAGCTTAACAAGACGCTTTTAATGCCCCTCGAAAAAGTGGTGGAGGTTCCAGTAGCTTAACAAGATGGTTTTAATGCCCCTTACAAGAGCCATACAGTACAGCATCTTAAAAACATTATTCCCATTATTGGGGAGTGTGTCTCCCAGAGTCTTTGCTTATGCCTTCCAAGCAAAAGCTGTCAAAAATTAGGATGGAGGAACTTGCAATGCCCCATACAAGAGCCATGCAGTACAGCATATTACAAACATATTCCCATTATTGGGGAGTGGGTCTCCCATAGTCTTTGCTTATGCCTTCCAAGCAAAAGCTGCCAAAAATTAGGATGGAGGAACTTGCAATGCCCCTTACAAGAGCCATACAGTGCAGCATCTTAAAAATATTATTCCCATGATTGGGGAGTGTGTCTCCCACAGTCTTTGCTTATGCCTTCCAAACAAAAGCTGACCAAAATAAGGACGGAGGAACTTTCAATAATGGAAACACGGACCATGGTCACCCTGGTGGTATAGTGGTGGTGGAGGCTGAGGATAAGGAGAAGAACATAAAACAGCCGAAATGAGGAAGCGTATACCCATGTGTGGGTGTGAAGCAGTGCATGTGAATAAACCACCCAAAAAAAAACAGTGGATTTGACTTTATGTTACTCTGCTGTCATTTGGTGGTGATGAGAAGTCTGGCCCAATCCAGCCCTTGTTCATTTTGATAAGGGTCAGCTTGTCAGCATTGTCAGTTGACAGGCAAGTGCACTTATCAGTTATAATTCCCCCAGCGGCACTAAAAACTCGCTCCGATAAAACGCTAGCGGCAGGGCAGGCCAGGACCTCCAAGGCATACAGAGCGAGCTCATTCCAAGTGTCCAGCTTGGATACCCAATAAATAAAAGGCACAGAGGAATCATGGAGGATGCTGGTACGGTCGGCAAGGTACTCCCTCACCATCTTTTGAAATTTTCCACTCCTTGTGAGAGTACCACGCGCCTCAGGGCCTGTAAGCTGCGCGGGTCTCAGAAAACTGTCCCAGAACATTGACAGTGTTCCCCTGCCTCTGCTGGATTGGAGTTGCCTCTCTCGCTTGTACGCTTTGGTTGGTAAACGAACTGTGACCTCTGCCGCTAGCGTGTTCAGATGGGAACTTTTTTAACAGTTCTGCAGCAAGGGCCTTCTGGTACTGCCCCATTTTTGTAGACCTCTCCACCTTAGGAATAAGAAAGTGAAAGTTCTCCTTGTAGCGGGGGTCTAAAAGTGTCACCAACCAGTAATGACTGTCACCCAACATTTTGACAATGCGAGGGTCACGGTTAAGGCAGCGTAACATAAAGTTAGCCATGCATGCCATACTGGTAACGGGCAAGACTTCCGTGTCCTCACCAAGATGACGACTGACCATGCTCTCCTCCTCTTCCTCCTCCTCCTCCTCCCCCCTGTCCTCAGGCCACCTACGCTGAATCGACGGTATGACAGTTGTACAGGTACTACCATCTACAGCGCATGACACAAGCTCCTGTTCTTCTTCCTCCTCTTCCTCCTCCTCCTCCTCTCCCTCATTGTTCCCCAATGCACATTGGGATGAGATGAGGCTGGGCTGTGTGTAATCGATCGCTACGGCTTCTTGATCCATCTCATCATACTCTGGCTGCAATGCCTCCTCTTTAATTCTCTGCAGAGAGCGTTGCAAAAGACAGACAAGTGGAATGCTGACGCTAATGATGGCATCATCGCCACTCACCATCTGGGTGGACTCCTCAAAGTATGTCAAGATGGTACAGATGTCAGACATCCAGGTCCACTCCTGAGGTCTTATGTGTGGAGTCTGACCTGAATATCGACGGCCTTGTTGCAGCTGGTACTCCACAACTGCTCTCTTCTGCTCACAAATCCTTTGCAACATGTGGAGGGTAGAGTTCCAACGTGTGGGGACATCACACACCAGTCGGTGTGACGGAAGCTGCAAACGCTGCTGCAACACAGCAAGGGCGGAGGAAGTTGTAGCCGACTTGCGAAAATGAGCTGACAGGCAGTGTACTTTGACGAGCAGATCTGGCAACTCGGGGTACGATTTAAGAAACCGCTGAACCACGAGGTTAAGCACATGAGCCAAGCATGGTACGTGTGTGATCTCGCCTCGCCTCAGAGCCGCCACCAGGTTATGGCCATTGTCACACATGACCATGCCTGGATGTAGGTTCAGCGGTCTCAGCCACAGATCTGCCTGCTCTTTCACAGCTGTCCACAACTCACAAGCAGTGTGAGGTTTCTCACCTAAGCTTATGAGTTTCAGCACAGCCTGTTGCCGCTTGGCTGAGGCAGTACTGCAGTCCTTCCAGCTGGTAACTGATGTGTTGATATCTGAGAAGGAGGCTGAACATGAGGAGGAGGAGGAGGATGATGCGCAGGAGCTGTACACTGTGGGGGCAACTCTGAATGACATCGGGCCCGCAATCCTCGGTGTGGGGAGGATGTGTTCCGTCCCAAGGTCCGACTGGGACCCTGCTTCCACTAGGTTTACCCAGTGTGCCGTCAGGGAGATGTACCATCCCTGGCCACAAGCACTTGTCCACGTGTCCATTGTCAGGTGGACTCTCCCAGTAACTGCGTTGTTGAGGGCACGGCAGATGTTTTGGGACACGTGCTTGTGTAGTGCGGGGATGGCACACCGAGCAAAATAGTGTCGGCTGGGGACCGAGTACCGAGGAACGGCCACCGCCATAAGGTTGCGGAAGGATTCCGTCTCCACCAGCCTAAAAGGCAGCATTTCCAACGCAAGCAGTCGTGAAATGTGCGAATTTAGGACTGTGGCCTGTGGGGCGTTAGCTGCGAATTTCTGCTTTCGTTCAAAGGTCTGGGATATGGACAATTGAACGCTGCGGTGGGACTTGGACATGGACGTTGTTCTTGTTTCTTGAGAAGCTGCCATAACAAGTGAAGACTGAGAGGAGGGGGCATCTTTGCATGCAGTATGGACAGGGGATTGCCTTGCACACACAACAGGGGGTTCTATTGCATGCACAACAGCGGAAGAAGCAGTGGAGACACCCGCTGACACTGGTCGTGGACCCTGGGGTTCGCCCCACAAAGTCGGGTGCTTTGCTGCCATGTGTCTGATCATGCTGGTGGTGGTCAGGCTGGTAGTTTTGTCACCCCTGCTGATGCTGGCATGGCAGGTGGTACAAATGGCCTTTTTGGGGTTATCAGCAGAGTCTTTGAAAAAAATCCAGACTCTGGAAGACCTACCGCTTGTACTGGCAACGTCCCTCGTGTTGGTGTTACGAGGAACGGTTGCCCGCCTTCTGTCTGCGGCCACCACACTGCTTCTTCCTGCCTGTTGGGGTACTCTGCCTCCCTCCCCCTGTGTGCTGCTGGCCTCACTCTGCATGTCCTCCTGCCACGTTGGGTCAGTTACTAGATCATCCACCACCTCCTCCTCTTCCACTTGCGCACCACGATCCTCCTCCTCACTTCCTGGCAATTGTGTCTCGTCATCGTCCACCTCTTCTGACAAATTTCCAGCGTCGACTTCCTGTGGCCGTGGCTGTTCAAATATTTGTGCATCGCTACATGGGATCTCCTCTTCCACCACTTCAAGCGAAGCAGGCGAGGGGCACAAATCTGGAAATGGACCAGTGAACAGCTCTTCAGAGTGTCCAAGTGTGGGATCAGTTGCTGTCTCACGACACTCGGCATGGTGGGAGGAAGGAGCATCAGGGTGAGGAGGAGTATGCGGTCGAGACTCATGGCTACTAAGAGTCGACCGTGTGGAAGACAGGCTGGAGGTGGTGGTGCTAAGGTAACTGGAAGTATTATCAATTAATAACCTGATCACACTGATCAGTTCGCAATACTGGTGTTGTTCTGTGCTTCCCTAGTAATTCGGTCAAGAAGTGGGAGCGATAAGATGTGGCTGTTGGTTGTGGCACATTTTCACCTTGGCCACGGCCCCGTCCTCTGCACGCACCATCACCAGAAAGTCCACTTCCACGTCCCTTGCCACGCACCTTGCCCATTGTAAAGGAAGTAAAATAGCTTACACTCACACTATCAATGGAAAAAGGGTAATAAAAAGTAGATTAGAACCGTGGAAGAGGAAAACCACAGTTCTATTTCTCTGGCCTACACCCGACTCTTTTAAACAATCTGAACAATCAGGGAGAAAATATTACTGTTTTTCTTTCCGGAAAAAATACCAAAAGATGAATAATAGAGATTTTTTACCGTGGAACAGCAAAACCACAGTTATAATTTACTGGTGTATGTGTACCAGACTTTTTTTAAATATATAGATTTGCGGCTGAACAGGGAGCGACACACTCTAACTGTTTTTTTTAGATACAAATGGCCCAAAAGTGGATAATACAGAGGTTTGAACCGTGGAACTGCAAAACCACACTTGTATTTCTCGGGCCTACACCAGACTATTTTCAACAGATATATTTGTGTCTGAACAATCAGGAGACATTATTTATTTTTTATGGCAAAAAATGCCAAAAGCAGGATAATAGAGATTTTTTACCGTGGAACAGCAAAACCACAGTTATAATTTACTGGTGTATACCAGACAATTTTCAACAGATATATTTGTGTCTGAACAATCAGGAGACACTATTATTTATTTTTTACGGCCAAAAATTGCGAAAAGCAGGATAATACAGAGATTTGACCCGTGGAACTGCAAAACCACACTTGTATTTCTCGGGCCTACACCGGACTATTTTCAACAAATATATTTGTGTCTGAACAATCAGGAGTAGTGTTGAGCGATACCTTCCGATGTCAGGAAATATCGGATCGGATTGGATCAGGCCGATACCCAAAAAGTCTCGGATATCGCCGATTCCGATACCGGAAACCAATGCAAGTCAATGGGACACAAATATCGGAATGAAAATGCTCGGTGCTCGCCGAACATACCGAGTAGCGTGATGCTCAGGCGAGTACCGAGCAGTGTCGAGCATGCTCGCTCAACACTAATCCTCTTTGATTGTGAGCAGAGAGCATTTCAGAAGACAGAGAAGCGGGATGGTGACGCAGAAAAACGGTGTTCTCTGGATTGCTTTTTAAGCAATTAGTGAGGATTAAGATCCAAAAAAAATTATTCCTGGCCCCTGAGACCTGGGCCTTTGTCTAGAAATGTCTAATAGCAGCAGAAGGCAGAACTGGAATGGAGCCTCTTGTGCTATATGTACTGCAGTCTGCTATATACCCTGTCTGCCTGCCTATATAAACTGCCTGCCTGATATCTCTGCAGATGGATTAGTCCTCAAAAGGACTGTTTGTTGAGATGGATATGTGTAATGTACTTGTTTTCTCCCTACACTACCTAATACACAACCAAATCTTTCCCTAACTCAGCAGCATCTCTCCCTACACTGCCTGATTGCGGAGCAGACTGACGAGCACAGCAGCGCCAGGTCTGATATAGACCTGATGACGCTGTGCAGCGAGCCAATCACTGTAATGCCACAACCAACATGGCTGCGGTATTACAGTGAGTGGCAGGCAATCCCTGCATGTTGATTGATGCTCTAAAGAGCGCCAAACATGCAGGGAGGGGACCCGAGCATCCGCCCGAGCATCTCGCAAGTACTCGGTGAGCTCAGAGCATCTTGAGTACTGAGATGCTCGGGCGAGTACCGAGTACTTGCGAGTATGCTCGCTCATCACTACACAGGACTTGTTTCCACAATGCAACAGGTTTGTTTACATGTTATTTTACATACGTCTGACGCTGAATTTTATGGTGAGGGCACAGGAGAAGTTTTCTTCTGATGACTAGTGTTGAGCGATACCTTCCGATATCAGGAAATATCATATCGGATTGGATCGGGCCGATACCCAAAAAGTATCGGATATCGCCGATTCCGATACCGGAAACCAATGCAAGTCAATGGGACACAAATATCGGAATGAAAATAAACCCTTTCTTTCCTTGTAGGTTAATTCTACATGAAGTAAAACAACTAAGAATAATGTAGAATGACTTGAAAAGCCGGCAATTCAGCAGCGGCATTCACCGGTACCCGACAATTTACAACAGAAAGAATAGAGCTTCACACATAGATTAGGTAGATAGAACCATGTCAGTCACATATATATGAAGTACTGTGACAGTGTTGCTTACTGTACTTGTCATTTAGTGTAAAGGATTTATTTTAAAAAATATTAGTGTTTTCGTGCACCGTCTCTTTAAGAAAGCCGGCCGGCAATTCAGCATCTGTACCCGACAATTTATAATAGACAGAATAGAGCTTCACACATAGATTAGATAGATAGAAACATGTCAGTCACATATATATGAAGTACTGTGACAGTGTTGCTTACTGTACTTGTCATTTAGTGTAAAGGATTTATTTAAAAAAATATTAGTGTTTTCGTGCACCGTCTCTTTAAAAAAGCCGGCCGGCAATTCAGCATCTGTACCCGACAATTTATAACAGACAGAATAGAGCTTCACACATAGATTAGATAGATAGAAACATGTCAGTCACATATATATGAAGTACAGTGACAGTGTTGGTTACTGTACTTGTCATTTAGTGTTAAAATAAAGGATTTATTTAAAAAAAAAATGGCGCGGGGTTCCCCTTAATTTTAGGCTCTAGCGGAGGTTAAGCAGACAGCTGGGGCAAATGTTTCAAGCCTGGGAAGGGGGTAATACCCACGGAGCTTCCTAGGCTACTAATATCAGCCCCCAGCTGAATACCTAGCCTTTACTAGCTATTAAAATGGGGGAACCCCCCAAAAAAAATAACGTGGGGTCCCCCCTAATTTAATAGCTAGCACAGGCTAGGCAGACAGCTGGGGGCTGATATTAATAGCCCAGGAAGGGTGCCATGAATATTGGCCCCCTCCCAGGCTAGAAACACCAGCCGTCAGCCGCCCCAGAAATGGCGCATCCATAGGATGCGCCAATTCTGGCACTTAGCCTCGCTCTTCCCACTGCCCTGTAGCGGTGGCAGTGGGGTAATAGGGCTGGGGTTGATGTCAGCTTATAATGCCAGATGACATCAAGCCCAGGTTAGTAATGGAGAGGCGTCTATAAGACACCCCCATTACTAACCCCATAGTCAAAGTTAAAGAAAAACACAAACACCCAGAATAAAGTCCTTTAATTGAAATAAACACACAATTCTTTATTGTTCTAAATTAAACCATACTTACCATCACGCCCATTCCAGCTGAAGCCAACGATCTCCTGCAATAATAGAAAAATAATAAAGCAACATCATCCTTACCTTTCAATGGTTCCCAGGACAGCTTCAGCTCTGCTACATCGAGATGACAGGCTGGACCGCAGCAGAACGCTACCATCCAGCCTGTCATCCCGCGGACACTGAGAAGCGCAGGCTTGCTTGCGCTCCTCAGTGTCTCTCTGTGACGTCATCCAGATGAGCCGAGTTCATGTCCAATGAACTCAGCTCACCTCATGCACGTCACTGACAGCGTGGGAAAATTCTCCTGCACTCAGCGCTTCAGCGTGAGAATTCTCCCACGCTGTCAGTGACATACATGAGGTGAGGTCATGTCCAATGAACTCAGCTCACCTCATGCACGTCACTGACAGCGTGGGAAAATTCTCACGCTGAAGTGCTGAGTGCAGGAGAATTTTCCCACGCTGTCAGTGACGTACATGAGGTGAGCTGAGTTCATTGGACATGACCTCGGCTCATCTGGATGCCGTCACAGCCAGACACTGAGGAGTGGAAGCATGCCTGCGCTTCTCAGTGTCTGCGGGATGACAGGCTGGATGGCGGCGTTCTGCTGCGGTCCAGCCTGTCATCTCGATGTAGCAGAGCTGAAGCTGTCGTGGGAGCCATGGAAAGGTAAGGATGAGGTTGCTTTATTATTTTACTTTTATTGCAGGAGATCGTTGGCTTCAGCTGGAATGGGCGTGATGGTAAGTATGGTTTAATTTAGAACAATAAAGAATTGTGTGTTTATTTCAATTAAAGGACTTTATTCTGGGTGTTTGTGTTTTTTTAAATACTTTACTAGAAATTCATGGTGGTCATGTCTAATATTGGCGTGACCCCATGAATTTCGGGCTTAGGGCCAGCTGATAATGCCAAGCTGGCCTTAACCCCTTTATTACCCAGTGAGCCACCGCACCAGGGCCCTGGATGAGTTGGGTACAGCGCCAGAAGATGGCGCTTCTATGAACGCGCCATTTTCTGGGGCGGCTGCGGACTGCAATTTGCAGCGGGGGTGGCCCAGAAAGCTTGGGTCTCCCTGCGCTGCGGATTCCAGCCCCCAGCTGCCTAGTTGTATCTGGCTGGGCACAAAAATAGGGCGAAGCCCCATGCATTTTTTTTTTAATTATTTCATGAAATTCATGGAATAATTAAGAAAAAAAGGGCTTCCCTATATTGTTGTGTCCGGCTAGGTACAAATAGGCAGCTGGTGGTTGGGGGCAGCCCGTTCCTGCCTGCTGTACCTGACTGGACACAAATATAGGGCGAAGCCCCACATAATTTTTTTTTAATTATTTCATGAATTTCCTGAAATAATTAAAAAAAAATTGACGTGTGGCTTTGCACTATATTTGTGTCCAGCCAGGTACAGCAGGCAGGAACGGGCTGCCCCCAACCACCAGCTGCCTATTTGTACCTGGTTGGACACAACAATATAGGGAAGCCCTTTTTTTCTTAATTATTCCATGAATTTCATGAAATAATTAAAAAAAACAAAACGTGGAGCTTCTCCCTATTTTTGTGTCCAGCCAGGTACAACTAGACAGCTGGGGGATGGAATCTGCAGCGCAGGGAGGCCCAAGCTTTCTGCCCCCCCGCTGAAAATTGCAGTCTGCAGCCGCCCCGGAAAATGGCGCGTTCATAGAAGCTGGATGCTGTACCTGGCTGGCATACAAAAATATGGCGAAGCCCACGTCAAAAGTTTTGGGAAAAATTAATTAAAAAATAAATAATAATTTAGGGACTGCATCTTTATTAACTCCTCAAATGTCATCTAGTGTTAAAATAAAGGATTTATTTTAAAAAAAGAATGGCGTGGGATCCCCCATAATTTTAGTCTCTAGCGGAGGTTAAGCAGACGGCTGGGGCAGATGTTTGAAGCCTGGGAAGGGGGTAAAACCCACGGAGCTTCCCAGGCTACTAATATCAGCCCCCAGCTGAATACCTAGCCTTTACTAGCTATTAAAATGGGGGACCCCCCCAAAAAAAATGACGTGGGGTCCCCCCTATTTTAATAGCTAGCAAAGGCTAGGCAGACAGCTGGGGGCTGATATTAATAGCCCAGGAAGGGTGCCATGAATATTGGCCCCCTCCCAGGCTAGAAACACCAGCCGTCAGCCGCCCCAGAAATGGCGCATCCATAGGATTCGCCAACTCTGGTGCTTAGCCTCGCTCTTCCACGCTGCGCTGGTGCGGTGGCAGGGGGTAATAGGGCTGGGGTTCATGTCAGCGCCAGCTGCCATGAAGCCCAGGTTAGTAATGATGGGCGTCTATAAGACACCCCCATTACTAACCTACAAAGTGTTAAAAAGAAAAAACACACACTACACCCAGAAAAAAATAATTTATTTGAAATAAAACACACAATTTTATTTAATTCTTAGTTTACTAAAAATAATAGTTACCTGTCCACGTTCCTGCGCTGATCTCCCATGCACAGCTGTCACATCTGGAGATGGTGACAGCTGTGCATGGCTGCTGTAAGCTCACACTGCCGGGAACACGTCCGCTGCCGGCAGCGGGAGCCACTGACTGAGGTCACTGGAGTGCATTCAGTCAGCGCAGCTCCGGAGACCTCCTTTACGGCACTGCTGTACCGTGGGAATTTCTCACGATACAGCAGGGCCGTAAAGCAGCTAACCGGAGCAGCGCTGCCTGAACTCTGGTGAACCCTTACGGCCCCGTCATTCTAGCGGCGGCAGCGGTTCAGAGCGGTCACATTCTATGTGGCTGCTCTGAACTGGAGATCTTCGTGGGACACTCGTGGACTACTACGGAGGGGTAAGGATAAGGTTGTGGTTTATTATTTTATATTTTATTACAGGAGATCGATGGCTTCGGGGAATTAGGTGTCTAGGTGAGTATAGGTGTAGTTTTTTATTTTTTACTTTATTTTAGGTGGCGATCGGCGGGGACAGGTAATGTATGAACTAATTTCTTTTAGGTAACCACTGGCCACCAATGACATGTATCTAACATTTATTGGGGACACAGTAGGGCAATTTAAATAGCAGGATCAGGCTGATGGGAACTACTGCTCCCATCGAGCTGATCCTGCTGGCAGGAGTGGACGGGGGACAGACATAGGCCGATGGGAGTAGTAGTGTCACATCGGCCTATGTCTGCCTGCACGCACAGACACCGAGCACACCCGCACAAACATCGCACACACACCCCGCACACACACCCTGCACACTCACCCCGCACACATCGCACAGACACCGCGCACACACCCCGCACACACACCCCGCACACATCGCACAGACACCGCACACACCCGCACAAACATCGCACACACACCCCGCACACACACCCCGCACACACACTAATCATGACGGGTCTGGGAGGTGAGGCTGACCTGTGCGGCCGTGGGAAAGTTCATGTGAGTTCATGCAGTCAAGCATGAACTCACATGAACCCTCTGAGGGCACCGCGGCGACTTCAAATGAACAGCTGATCGGCATCACCTGATACCTCAGCTGTTCATTTGAAATAACCGGCGGGAAAGCGCAGCACAGAACGGGAAAGCCGGCGGTGAAGTCTTTTCACTGCCGGCTTCCCCGCCCGGGTCCTTCGCTCCTTGGTGCTGCGCTCCCCGCCCGGTCCTAATTTACGATTGGGATTGGAGGTGGCGAGGGGAGCGGAGGATCGGGGTGGGAGGCTGCGGGGAAGCAGTATGGGGCTGTGTGATTGTTTAAAAGCCGGCGGCTTTTTACCGCGCGCCGGCTTTTAAACAATCAGGAGAATTCTCCCCCGCTGGGATGGCATTCTGATGACAAGCTGGATCTCAGCTGAGCGCTGCCATCCAGCTTGTCATCGTTCAGAGACACTGCAGAGCGCAGGCATTATGGGAACTTCCGATTCCGGTATCCGATATTGTAAAAGTATCGGAATTAAGTATCGGAATTCCGATACCGCGAATATCGGCCGATACCTGATATTACAGTATCGGAATGCTCAACACTACTGATGACACTTCCATGAAGTCCATATTTGTGTAGGTATATACATTAAAATACATTAAAATACATCCAGAGGTGTGTCTCTAATTAACTCAGATGTTGCCAAAAAAACTATCAGAAGCTTCCAAACACATGACATCATCATATGGGCAGTCCAGAATTGTTTAAAGGCTTAGTAATCTTAGTGTATGTAAACTTTTGACTTTGCAGTAAGTAATAAAAATGCCTTAAAACATTCTCGCTCTCATTATTCTGGCATTTGGCAAATATTAAAAATTATAGTAATCCTAATTGACCTAAAATGGGAAAGGTTTATTCTGATTTCATGTCAGATATTGAGAAAAACATGCATTTGTGTCTTTTTATATAGTGTATGTAAACTTCTGGTTTCAACTGTATATATCTTTTGCTTAAAATACAAAGGAAATGTGTCATCTTCAACTTTAGGCCTTTTAAAGATCATTTCATCTTCAACTTGCTTAATTAATCCAAATAACCGTAATTTTGACCAGAGATGCCCAAACTTTTACATGTTACTGTAAGTGTCACATGGTCTGTCAGTATATACACACCTTTTCTGAAAGGCCACAGAGGATGCAACACCATTAGGCAAGAGGCATCACTAATCAAACAACACTACGAGGACCAATGAGATCTCCAAACAAGTCAGGGACAATGTTGTTGAGAAGCACAAGTCAGGGTAGGGTTATAAAAAAAAGTCCCACTCTTTGATGATTCCCTGGAGCACCATCAAATCCATTATCATAAAATAGAAAGAACATGGTACCACAACAAACGTGCCTACAGAGGGCCGCCCATCAACTCACAGCTCAGGCAAGGAGGGCATTAATCAGAGATGCAGCACATAGATCAAAGCTAACCCTGAAAGAAAGAGCTGCAGAGTTCTCAAGCAGAGACTGTTATGATCTGCAACATGTACTAAAGAAAGAAAGGGGAAAGCTATCCCTACAGTAAGACTAAGCTGAATCCCTACGATGTAGCGGGCTGCCTGTTCCTAGTGAACAGACTCGCCTTAGTCCTCGGTTAGTCTGAACGAAGACCTATAGCATAAGGGGAGGGGTCCCTAAAAGAACTAAGGGCTGGACCCAAAGTGGGACACCTCCAAAACAGAGAAGTTGTTGCAGAACACAAAAAGACAACTGACAAAAAGGTACTAGAGGTCCCAGAAGGGCCAAGCGAACTGACAGAGATAGGCACCGAAGCACCTGGCTAGAGAAACAATCAAACAACACTGAAGTCCAGCACAGCCAAAAGGGCGGAGCTGGAATATAAAGGCAGATGGTCACGTGACCGCAAAACACAAGATGGAAAAAACAAACAGGAGGGTTGTAACAGTACCGCCTCTTTTATGAGGATCCTCCGGATCCTCCAGGCCCAGGCCTATGTGGAAACCATTTGTGGAAAGCTTTAACAAGCCTAGGAGCAGAGACATCATCCGTCCTTACCCAGGTGTTATCTTCGGGACCGAAACCCTTCCAGGAGACAAGATACTGTAATCTCCCTCTATGCCATCTAGAATTCAAGATACAAGAAATTTCATATTCGCCGTCTTCCACCACAGGAGGAACTGTGACAGTGGCATCCCTATCTGATACATCAGCCTTTTTCAACAAGGAAACATAAAACACAGGATTAATCTTCCAGGAAGTAGGGACATCCAACAGCAGACGGGTTACCAACCTGAAGCACTTTAAATGGACCCACAAACTTAGAACCCAGTTTTTTTAGAGGGAATCCTGTCTTTGAGGACAACCAAACCATGTCACCCACAGTAAACAAAACCTCCTTACGTTTCCTGTCAAAATACTTCTTGGACTTCTTGTTAGCCTCTTGAAGGTTGCAACGTACATTAGTCCAAACTCTCTCCAAATCACCGGAAAAATTTTCCTACTCCGGCAACGCCGACCCCAATTTGGAGAATGAACCAAAAGACGGATGTCTCCCAGTACAAAAAAAAAAGGAGAACACCCAGCAGAGGAGGATGTATGATTGTTAAGAGCAAATTCTGAGAGAGGCAGAAACTCAGACCACACCTCTTGATTGTCCGCCACAAAACAACGCAAAAACTGTTCTACATCCTGGTTCTTTCTTTCAGTCTGTCCATTAGACTCAGGATGATACCCAGATGAAAATGACAAATGGACTCCCAACCTGTCATAAAAAGCACGCCAAAAGCGAGCCACAAACTGAGGTCCTCTATCAGAAACAATATCCGTGGGAATGCCATGAAGCTTGACAATCTCCTTAACAAACGCCTTAGCGAGTGTCTTGGTGCAGGGCAACTTAATGAATGGAACCAAATGACACATCTTACTAAAACGGTCCACAACCACCCAGATGACAGTAAAACCCTCGGACACAGGAAGATCAGTAATAAAATCCATTGTGAGATGCGTCTAAGGCACACTAGGAACCTCCAGAGGGCAAAGCAACCCCGCAGCAGGAGTATGTGAAGCCTTTGACCTAGCACAGACAGTACATTCACGCACCCACTTGATGACTTCTTTCTGCCATCCAGGCCACCAAAAACTGCGACTGATAAGTCTCTTAGTCTCAGAAATTCCTAGATGACCTGCTAACCGAGACTCATGACACTCCACAAACTAATCTCTCCTAAAGGTTCTAGGCACGAACAACCTCCCATGGGGAGTGTTAGATGGGGCATCATCTTGAGCTTTCAGAATCCCATTCTCCAAAATGGAGTCCAATGCCGCTACCACAACTCCTTTCTGTAAAATGCTCACCTCCTTTTAGGCACCGACCGTAGGAGAGAAGCTGTGAGATAAAGCATCGGCTTTAACATTCTTAGTACCAGGGATATAGGTAACAGAAAAATGAAACCGAGAAAAAAAAAGTGCCCACCTAGCTTGACGGGCATTCAAGCGCTTGGCAGAAACCAGATACATCAAATTCTTATGATCTGTGAAAACCTGAATAGGAAATCTAGCGCCTTCCAAAAAATGACGCCAATGTTCAAACGCGAATTTAATAGCCAGCAACTCCCGATTTCCAACATCATAATTCAGTTTGGTTTCCGAACATTTTTTCGAAAAGTAGGCACAAGGATGTACTCCATCCCTGTTCTCCTGAGACAAAACTGCTTCGACCCCCACCGATGAAGCATCGACCTCGACCAAAAAAGGCTTGGTCTCATCAGGCTGCATAAGGATAGGGGCAGAACTGAACCTCTCTTTGAGATACTTGAACGTTTCAATGGCCTCAGTAGTCCACTGGATTGTATTCGCACCTTTCCTGGTGAGATCGGTTAGAGGCTTAACAATTACAGAAAAATTCTTAATGAATTTCCTGTAATAATTGGCAAAACCCAAAAATCTCTATATAGATTTCAAACCAATAGGCCTAGGCCATTCCTGCACAGCCTGAACCTTCACAGGGTCCATCTCAAAGCCCTCGCTGGAGACAATGTAGCCCAAAAAACTAATTTTCTGCACAGCGAACTCACATTTCTTCAGCTTAGCAAAGAGTGAATTATCACTCAATAACTGCAAAACTTCACGTAAAGTCTGCCAATGGGACTCTAGATCTGGTGAATAAATCAAAATGTCATCCAAATACACAACCACATTCTTACCAATCAAAGGTCTCAGGATGTCATTAATAAGGTTCTGAAAAAATGCAGGTGCATTGGTAAGACCAAAAGGCATCACTAGATTCTCAATATGACCTACCGGAGTGTTAAAAGCAGTTTTCCATTCATCACCCTCCTTCACTCGTAACAAATTGTATGCCCCCGGGAGATCAATTTTAGAGAACCACTTGGCCCCCACTAACTGGTTAAACAAGTCAGGAAGTAACGGCAATGGGTAGGAATTGCATACAGTAATCTTATTAATTTCACGAAAATACAGACATGGACATAAACCCCCGTCCTTTTTTTTAACAAAGAAAAATCC
This sequence comes from Phyllobates terribilis, assembly GCF_046119375.1. Classification (NCBI taxonomy): domain Eukaryota; kingdom Metazoa; phylum Chordata; class Amphibia; order Anura; family Dendrobatidae; genus Phyllobates; species Phyllobates terribilis. The sequence goes on from NW_027362764.1 coordinate 462,989,368, forward strand.
AACTGCCACAGGCGACTTAGAAGGTCTAATGAGACCAGCAGCCAGGCTAGTATGTATGTATTCCTCCAAGGCCTTTCTTTCAGGGATAGTCAGATTAAACAGGCGACTCTTGGGAAGAGTAGCTCCCGGAACAAACTCAATGGCGCAATCATATTCCCTATGAGGAGGTAAAACTTGCGACTCCTCCTCCAAAAAAAACCTCCAAAAATCTTGAATAGGTACCGGTAATTCCCCTTTTTCCACAGCCGCAATGCGACTATTACAACATTTATCATAGCACTTTGGACTCCAAGACTTAATCACATTAGTAGACCAGTCCAGTAAAGGATTGTGCAGTTTTAACCAAGGCAAACCTAGAACGACCGGAAAGGGTAAATTATCCAATACAACCAAGTCCAAAATTTCTTGGTGAACTCCATTGATAGTGTGGGGAAATGCAGCAACCTTGTGAGTAATACATTTCAAGGGAATGTTATCAATTGCAATCACAGAAATAGGTGATGACAAAGGTTGGGATTTCAATTTAAGTTTTTCCAAAAACCCATTATCAATCACATTAAGTGTTGAACCACAATCCACAAATACCTGAAATTCAATCAAATCTTCCTGCAAAGTAGTACTCCCAGAAAGAAATACTCCTGCAGAGCATAAACAAGGAATACGGGCGTACCTGACCTCTTTTTTTTTTCTTTACTTAAACGAAGCTCACAATACTTAATCAAATGGTCAGCTTTACCACAATAAAGACACAATCCCTCAATGAACCTCCCGTCTCTTTCCCGAGAGTGGAGTGACATTGCCCCTATCTCCATCGGTTCTCCGCCGTTTGAGCAGATTTTCTGGGGACTGACATTACAGGAGTCTTTACCTCATTGAGCCTGGACCTCAGCCTCCTGTCCACACGAACAGCTAATTGCATGGCATCCTGCAAAGTCTCAGGTGTGGGGAATGCATTTAGCAAATCCTTAACCCTTTCACTCAGACCAGCAAGAAATAAACATTTCCGAGCAGGATCATTCCATTTGACTTCTGAAGCCCATCTTCTGAAGTGTGTGCAATAATTTTCAACATCACCTGACCCCTGATTGAAACGCCTGAGTTCTGCCTCAGCAGATGAGATTCGATCAGGATCATCATATAATAGCCCCATAGCAGAAAAAAATTCTTCTACCGACCTTAAGCATGAATCATTAGGTTGGAGAGAAAAGGCCCACCCCTGTGGTTCATTGCGCAAAAGTGACATAATAAAACCAATGCACTGTGATTCATTCCAAGAGGACCTTGGTCTCAAACGAAAATATAACAAACAAGCATTTTTAAAGGAAAAAAAATCTTGCTGTTTACCATAAAAAACATCAGGCAGTCCTACCTTGGATTCCACAAAATGCGCTCCAAAACAGCTACTCACGTGTTGCTGGAGCTCGGCCACCTCCAGAGACAATCCCTGCAAGCGTTGAGTCAAATCCTGGATAGAAACCATACTGATCCCCGAATTTCTTTCCTTTTAGTTTTTTGGGCTGGACTTACTGTTATGATCTGCAACATATACTAAAGAAAGGGGAAAGCTATCCCTACAGTAAGACTAAGCTGAATCCCTACGATGTAGCAGGCTGCCTGTTCCTAGTGAACAGACCCGCCTTAGTCCTCGGCTAGTCTGAACGAAGACCTATAGCATAAGGGGAGGGGTCCCTAAAAGAACTAAGGACTGGAACAAAAATGGGACACCTCCTAAACAGAGAAGTTGTTGCAGAACACAAAAAGACAAACTGACAAAAAGGTACTAGAGGTCCCAGAAGGACCAAGCAAACTGACAGAGATAGGCACCGAAGCACCTGGCTAGAGAAACAGTTAAACAACACTGAAGTCCAGCACAGCCAAAAGGGCGGAGCTGGAATATAAAGGCAGATGGTCAAGTGACCGCAAAACACAAGATGGAAAAAACAAACAGGAGCGTTCTAACAGAGACTGGAGTTTCTGACCATACAACCACAATAAGCCGTACACTCCATAGTGGTGGCTTTTATAGAAGAGTGGACAAAAAAAGGCCTTTACTTACACACAAAAATTGTAAGGCTTGTTTTGAGCTTGCCAAAAGACATGTGGGTGACTCCTCACATATATTTAGTAAGATGCTGTGGTCAGACCAAAATGTAACTTTTTTTGCCACCAAGGTAAATGCTATGTCTGGCGTCAGATCAACACAGCACATCACCCCAAGTATACCATCCCCACAGTGAAACATGGTGGTAACAGCATCATGCTGTGGGGATGTTTTTCGGCAGCAGGAACAGGGAAAATGATCTAAGTTGAGACAAAGATGGATGGTGTTAAATATAGGGATATTCTTGAGAAAAACCTGTTTCAGTCTGTCAGTGATTTGAGACTGGGACTGAGGTTCACCTACCAACAAGACAATGACCCGAAGCATACTGCTAAAAGCAACACTCGAGTGATTTAAGGGGAAATGTGTAAAGGTTTTGGAGTGGCCTAGTCAAAGCCCAGACCTGACTGTAATTGACTCCAATTGAGAATCTGTGGTCAGACCTGAAGATTGCTGTTCACCAGAGGAAACCATCTAACTTGAAAGAGTTGGAGCAGTTTTGCAATGAGGAATGGGCAAAATCCCAGTGGCAAGATGTGGAAAGCTCATAGAGACTTATCCAAAACGACTTGTTTTTGTAATTGCCGCAAAAGGGGGCTGTACAAAGTACTGACTTTAGGGGGGTGAATAGTTATGCACACTGAAGTTTTCAGTTATTTTGTCCTATTTGTTGTTTGCTTCACAATAAAAAGAATACCAAATGTTCACAGTTAGAGGCATGTTCTTTACATGAACTAATGCAAACACACAGAAAAACAGTGAAATTTCGGGTTGTGAGGTAGCAAAACACAAAAAATGCCAAGGGGGTGAATACTTTCGCAAGCCACTGTATATAACAGGATGAGGGGAGGCGCGGGTCCAAAGCTTGCACTGGGACCCATCGTACTCTAGTTAAGCCACTGATAAAAGCTCTCTTTGCAGGAGAATCACAGAACTTCAAACTTGCTTATTTTAAATGATGTCTAACTAATTAAAACAATTTATTAATTTGAGAATACCTCTTTAAGCTTCTAGATATGCCACTTGTGTAATTTGTAGCTGTTGAGAAAGGTGTTTGAGTAGTATACTGCAGAGGTAAATCAAAGCTGGAAAAAGTCTTCTTGCCAGTCTTGGCTATATGAAAAAGATTTAAAAAGTAATGTTTATTTTCTAACTACGCCTAGTCAGTACTGCATTCACCATCTTCTTTTCAATGGTAATAATTTGTTATGTTATAGAGGTATGGTTTTGACCTTGCTATACATACTTGATGATTGGGCAAAGTACTTTTTAGTAGTGTTGAGCCACCCCCGTAGTGTTCGAGTTCGGTTCGGTTCGTCGAACACCCGTATGTTCGCCGAACTGTTCGTCGAACTGTTCGTCGAACACCTTCGAACACCGTTAAAACCAATGGCAGGCAAACAAAAACACATAGAAACACATAGAAAACACATAGAAAACACTTCAAAGGTGTCCAAAAGCTGACAAACTGCTCAGAAGACACAACTAACACATGGAAAAGTGACAAGTACATATAGTCATGCGAAAAGAAAAGAGGTGGAGGAGTAAAAAGAGGGGGAGACACAGATATAGGCATGTCATGCCCTTCTAAAACCAAAAAAGTGCGAAGCCGACACGGCCAGTCCATTCCTGCCGGTGCGACCTCCGTGTCGCCGGGTTTGTGCCAGAGCCGCGGTGGACCCTGACGGCCAGCCTCCCTCTCCCAATACTGGTGCCTGTCCGCTGGTGGGTCGAGCGAGCCCCCCTGCGGTGGAGGCAGGTCTAATCTTTTTAATTTAAATTGTCTCTCTAATTTGAATGAGTACACTTTAAATCCTTTTACAAGGATCTATTGGAGGGCAAGTCTCATGCCAGCAGCCGCGGTAATTCCAGATCCAGTAGCGTCCACTAAAGCTGTTGCAGTTAAAAAGCTTTTATAAGGATCGAGCTTGGCGGTCCACCGCAAGGCGTCCTACCGCCAGTCCCAGCCCCTGTGCCTTGGGGTGCCTCCCCGATGCTCTTCACTGAGTGTCCCGGGGGCCCGAACCATTTCCTTTGAAAAAATTAAGTGTCCAAACTACATGTGGTCTAGCTTGCTTAACAGCTGGGTTAATCCGCTGACTAGCAGACACTGCTACTAGGCGCAAAGTATTGCTTGGGCTAGATGCAGTTAAAAATTTGCAATTAGATACTCTCGTTGGATGCTGAGAAAGCATTCCATAGAGTCTCCTGGCACGCCATATATTAATCTCTTAAAAAGCTTGGGGTAGGGGACCCTTTTATAGCCAAAATAATGGCCCTGTATCGCAATCCATCAGCTAGGCTGAAGATAAATGGAGCATTATCATCACCTTTCATAATCACCAATGGGACAAGGCAGGGATGTCCTCTGTCCCCTCTCTTATACATCCTAGTGATGGAGCACCTGCTCTCATCAATTCACGATAACCCCAATATTAGGGGGATTGAGGTGGGAGGCACTGAGTACAAGTGCTCTGCATTTGCTGATGATGTCCTAATATATATCACTCAACCACATATATCCATCACTGCTGTTATGGCTGAAATAGATCATTTTGGTACATGGTCAAATTTTAAAATCAATGCAGCGAAGTCTGAGGCCCTCGATGTCTCCCTCCCCAAATCCATACAGGATTCCATCCAGTCCAACTTTCCCTTTGCCTTGCCCTCACAGGGTATCAAATACTTAGGAATTCGTATTCATAGAGACCTCTCCCGTCTATTTTATCTTAATTTTGGGCCCTTTATTGAACAACTCCATAGAGATCTTACTTCTTGGCCGGTGAAGGATTTTTCCTGGTTCGGCAGAATAAATATACTAAAAATGAACGTCCTACCTAAACTCTTATACCTCTTCCAAACCATTCCCGTGGTAATTCCCTCAAATTTTTGGAAAAGACTACGCAGTTGCTTTTGCAGATTTACCTGGGCAAGTGGGCGTCCACGTATTCGGGGGGACGTTCTGATCAGACACAAACAAAATGGGGGCCTTAGCTTATTACATGGCAGCAGTACACGCTAGAATCCTGGACTTCTTCCATCATTCAGAGGGGAAATTGTGGGTCAAAATAGCTCAATCCATTTGCCCTAAAGCTCTTACCACTCTCCCATGGTGCCCCCATTTAATTGTCCCCTCTCTTGGCCTCATGTCATATAGTACTTACGCCACTGCTTTGGCTTTGAGATTCCAAAAAAAAAGCTTATCCTCAATCGACCCCCAGGGCCCCTTGCTCCCGATTTCAGATAATCCAGATTTCCCACCAGGACTATCTGCAAATAGATTTCTCGGTTCAAATAAATCCCATCCGATATTATTTTCTCATGTCATCTCCAATACTTCGCTGCTCCCCCTCAATGACTTGTTACAGGGAAGAGCCACTTCCCCGAAGGCTAATTTTGAATATAGCCAGTTACAACACTTCTATTCAACTGTGAAGAAGTGCACACACATCTTCATAAAGATCTCACAAACTTTGAAAAATTGAGCCTATCATTGTCACCCCCTACACACTCCATCTCCCTACTGTATAATCTCCTCATAGCCCAGGTAACTGACAATAGGCCAGGATTCTGCGGTGCATGGGAAAGGGAACTGGGGAAGTCCTTCTCTGACTCACAATGGGATAAATGTTTCTTCCTAACGCATAAAACCTCAATAGAGTCCAAAGCTCAGGAAACCTCCTTCAAAATTATCTCTAGATGGTACCGGGTACCAGCAGTCCTTCATAGATGGTATCCAGTGGTCTCAGATGTTGGAGATGTGGGGAGGGGAAGGGACAATGTCACACATATGGTGGGCATGCCCTATAATAAATGCATTTTGGGCAAAGGTGGTTCCCATGATTGAGAAAATAACTGGTTTGACTATCCCTAATACGCCAGAAGCCCTCCTTTTATCAATGTTACCAATAAGTAAACGTAGTTATAAAAGGTCATCAATAGGCTACCTAATACAGGCGGCTAAGAATGTCATTCCACGACACTGGAAAAGCAGAGACCCACCTACTGTGGAGGAATGGTTTGCGGAGATCTCCCTCCTTAATAGGATGGAGCATCTGATTGCCATCTCACCGGCTGATGTTGATAGATACTGTGTGATTTGGAGGGATTGGATTGATTTGCAAAACTCTGACGCCTACCATCTAGCCCCCAACTAAAGTTATCCGTGATGTCGGCACAACAATGATCATAATCGCACTCTATTGATTGGTGGTCTGCCGTGGTCCGCTCCCTCTCTCTCTATCTTTCATATGGAAAAATACATGCTTGATCTGGATATTGAAGGAAAACCCTCCCTGTACTCCCCAATGTACTGTGGTTATGTATAGATTTATAGTTATACTACCCCTTTTACTATGTATATTGTATTTTCTTGTACTTTTTCAACACAAAAATAAAAAAAAACTTGAATTTGAAAAAAAAAATTGTAATTAGATCTACAGGCGGTGGCTACTCCGCTGACTAGCAGACACTGAAGCTTTGGGGCAGACCTCTGATTCCCAGGCTATAGTATGACTAAACAGCTCTTCAGACTCAACCATCTGTGTTACCCCAAGCCATAGTGTATGTAGTTTCTTACCGTTAAAAGGGCGGGGAGACCCGACCCACCTGGAATTGACGATGGCAACGTCATGTAAAACACAGCAAGGGGACTCCAAAAAGAGTCTCCATTTTTTCCCAAAATTGTGGCACAGACACCACTTAAGTGGCATCAATTGTCCCAGAGTTGATTAAAATGGTTGGTGAGGTGATTTTCCAAAATCCTCAAGCTTTTAGTCTCCCCAGAATGACACAGGTGGGGCAGATGGTGGTTGTCCCGGCCTGCTAGGCCGCATTGTAGCACAGTGAGCTTCGCACTGCAACTTATGCTTCATATCCGTGTGACGGTTCATGCATGAAGTACTCAAACTATGGATTTTTTGGCCTCTACTTAGCTTTTGGTGACAAATGTTACAGATAACACGAGTTGGGTCATCCTTATCGATCTGAAAAAATGCCCAGGCTATGCAAGGCTTAGAACCCATGCGACCTGAAGAGCCACCACGACTTGTGGTCAGAGGCAGAGTTGTGTTTGAGGATGCAGTTGTTGACGTGCTTCCAGTACTACGTCTCTGTCCAGGAAGGCGCAACCTGACCTCGTCGTCACTAGCATGCTCCTCCACCTCCTCTGCTGACCTCATCGACTGGCTGACTGTGGGTTGACAGTAAGTGGGATCTGCAACCTCGTCATCATCACCCTGTGTGTTCTCACACCCGTCTTCCTCAGATCCAACCTCTTCCTGCCCTGACAAAAAAGTTGTCGCTCCAATCAGGTATTTGAGTCTCATCATCGTCTTCCTCATTGTCTCCACCAACAGGAGTTACAGTTTGGGAACGAGGGTATACATTATGCTCAGAACCTTCTTCATCTGGTCCTGGATCCGACTCATAAAAATTCTGGGCATCAGTGCAGATCATTTCCTCGTCTGGATTCACAGAAGCTCTGGAGCCGACCTCTGATTCCCAGGCTACAGTATGAGTAAACAGCCCTGCAGACTCAACCATCTGTTCTACCCCATACTCAGACGGGCAGCTGGAGACTTGGGAGCTGTGAGGAAGCAAGTGCGATTGGGGTGACACCTCTGAGGACTGGAGTATTTGTGATGTTGAAGTTGAGGTGGAGGAGAGCCCATTTAAAGGAGCACTTGATATCTGTTGAAGCACCTGCTGTTTTTGTGCCTCATCTGGAATTTGTAGCGATGGGCGTGGCCATAAGAAAGGGATCGTATCACATTGGCCACTAAAAGAAGTAGACATCTTAGTTTGGCTGGAAGATGGTCTTTCTTCTGCAGATGTTACTGTTGCTTTAACACCTACCCCACGGACACAACCTTTTTTTCCCTTCCCAACACGCCTATTCCCCTTTCCACCAGCAGCAGGCCTTTTGCCACTCATTTTGGTGGTTAACTAATTGACAACTCTGGAGTTGTTTGCACAAAAAACGATGGATGGAAACCAAGCAGAGCTGAGTGGCCAAATTGTGGTACTAGCCCAAAAGGATTGGCTCGGTTAGAAGCAGTAAAACAATTTTATTAGATACACAGGTGGTGGAGCTTGGTATAGATGGCCTAATACAATGAGTACCACACACTGCTACAGGCCCAAAATTATTTTCCAGGCAAGATGCAGCTAAAAATTATTAGGAATTTGAAAGCTGGTGGAGCTTAGTATAGATGGCCTAATACAGGGGTCTTAAACTCAGCTGGGTATATGGGCCGCACACGGAAAAACATTTAATTTGGGGGGCCGCATTATTTGCAGGACAAAGTGACATTTTTAGGGATACCATTTTTTTTTTCTATACACCTTTTGAACAGGTCCCCATATTGCAGACACGTCCCCCATCCAGGTCCCCATCCAGGTCCACCCCACCATACTGCGCACAGGTCACCCCCCCATATACTGCGCACAGGTCACCCCCCCATATACTGCGCACAGGTCACCCCCTCATATACTGCACACAGGTCACCCCCCATATACTGCGCACAGGTCACCCCCCCATATACTGCGCACAGGTCACCCACCCATATACTGCGCACAGGTCATCCCCCCATATACTGTGCACAGGTCACCCCCCCATATACTGCGCACAGGTCACCCCCTCATATACTGCGCACAGGTCACCCCCCATATACTGTGCACAGGTTACCCCCTCATATACTGTGCACAGGTCACCCCCCCATATACTGCGCACAGGTCACCCCCCCATATACTGCGCACAGGTCACCCCCCCATATACTGTGCACAGGTCACCCCCCCATATACTGCGCACAGGTCACCCCCCATATACTGTGCACAGGTCACCACCCCATATACTGTGCACAGGTCACCCCCCCATATACTGTGCACAGGTCACCCCCCCATAAACTGTGCACAGGTCACCCCCCCATATACTGCGCACAGGTCACCCCCCATATACTGTGCACAGGTTACCCCCTCATATACTGTGCACAGGTCACCCCCCCATATACTGCGCACAGGTCACCCCCCCATATACTGCGCACAGGTCACCCCCCATATACTGCGCACAGGTCACCCCCCCATATACTGTGCACAGGTCACCCCCCCATATATGGTGCACAGGTCACCCCCCCCATATAAGGTGCACAGGTCACCCCCCCATATACTGTGCACAGATTCTCTCCCCCCCATATACTGTGCACAGGTCACCCCCCCAACATATACTGTGCACAGGTTACCTCCCCCCCATATAATCTAAAATATAGGGTGGTAGATGACAATATATCCTATGAAGTATTAAGATTATAGGATTCACAAGTTTTTTTTTTTTTTTTTTTTTTACAGCGAATCCTTTTTATAAGAACCCTATATGCTTCATTAGGCATTATTTTATAACAATCCTTTTTACTCTATTGAGCATATATGAACTCAAGGAGTTAATATAGAGGTATTGCTCTGTATCTGGCCCCGCCCCTTTTAAGTAATTGTATACCTAGTCAAATGTATATAAGGATCAATTGTTTGCTGCTTGTCACACCTGATGAAGGTGGCTGTGTCCACCGAAACGCGTTGTGTGTGTATTAATAAATCAGTCCTTTTAATATTTTTGCCCTGTTATTGGCGCTCTGGTACCGCTATTCATATTCACTGATTGTCCTTTTCCCCCTGTTGGGGTGCGGTAGAGCTGCCTTTAATCTATTGTTTTTTCACCTGTGGGAGCAATTTAATTAAAATTACTACCCTGGTTTTCCAAGCTGCGCTGCCTTAACCCCTCCGGAGCGCTGCCTGGGGTGTTGGTGAAGCTGGGCGTCTATCTCGGCATTACATGCTACTAACCTGACCACGTGATATACCACCAAGAGATCAGGATCTGTGAACGCCGCTGGAAATAGATGACAGCCACCAACAGAGCGGAGCTTGTGGAGCTTTACACTGGGGTTGTGCAGAGGTGCACAACTTCATAAGGTTAGTAGCCATCCCCACACCCCTCTACAAATTGCAATACTGAGTCACCCATTGCGCCTTGTTCTCTCCTCTCTTTACATATTAGGTCATCTGGAATAGCACCCCATCACTCTCTTCTTGGTCAAATAGCCCTTACACAGCCTGGAGGTGTGTTTGGGGTCATTTTCCTGTTGAAAAATAAATGATGGTCCAACTAAACGCAAACCGGATGGAATAGCATGCCGCTGCAAGACGCTGTGGTAGCCATGCTGGTTCAGTATGCCTTCAATTTTGAATAAATCCCCAACAGTGTCAACAGCAAAGCACCCCCACACCATCACACCTCCTCCTCCATGCTTCACGGTGGGAACCAGGCATGTAGAGTCCATCCGCTCACCTTTTCTACATCGCACAAAGACACGGTGGTTGGAACCAAAGATCTCAAATTTGGACTCATCAGACCAAAGCACAGTTTAATGTCCATTCCTTGTGTTCTTTAGCCCAAACAAGTCTCTTCTGCTTGTTGCTTGTCCTTAGCAGTGGTTTCCTAGCAGCTATTTTACCATGAAGGCCTGCTGCACAAAATCTCCTCTTAACAGTTGTTGTAGAGATGTGTCTGCTGCTAGAACTCTGTGTGGCATTGACCTGGTTTCTAATCTGAGCTGCTGTTAACCTGCGATTTCTGAGGCTGGTGACTCGGATAAACTTATCCTCAGAAGCAGAGCTGACTCTTGATCTTCCTTTCCTGGGGCGGTCCTCATGTGAGCCAGTTTCTTTGTAGAGCTTGATGGTTTTTGCAACTGCACTTGGGGACACTTTTCAAAGTTTGACAATTTGTCGGACTGACTGACCTTCATTTCGTAAAGTAATGATGTTCACTTCTTTACTTAGCTGCTTTTTTCCTGCCATAATACAAATTCTAATAGTCTATTCAGTAGGACTATCAGCTGTGTATCCACCTGGCTTCTGCAAAACACAACTGTTGGTCCCAGCCCCATTTATAAGGCAAGAAATCCCACTTATTAAACCTGACAGAGCACACCTGTGAAGTGAAAACCATTTCCGGTGACTACCTCTTGAAGCTCATCAAGAGAATGCCAAGAGTGTGTAAAGCAGTCTTCAAAGCAAAAGGTGGCTACTTTGAAGAACCTAGAATATAAGACATATTTTCAGTTGTTTCACACTATTTTGTTAAGTATATAATTCCACATGTGTTAATTCATAGTTTTGATGCCTTCAGTGTGAATGTACAATTTTCAAAGTCACGAAAAATACAGAAAAATCTTCAAATGAGAAGGTGTGTCCAAACTTTTGGTCTGTACTGTGCACAGGTTCCCTCCCCCCATATACTGTGCACAGGTTCCCTCCCCCCATATACTGTGCACAGGTTCCCTCCCCCCCATATACTGTGCACAGGTCCCCCCCCATATACTGTGCACAGGTTCCCTCCCCCCCCATATACTGTGCACAGGTCACCCCCCCAACATATACTGTGCACAGGTTCCCCCCCCATATACTGTGCACAAGTTCCCTCCCCCCCACATACTGTGCACAGGTCCCCCCCATATACTGTGCACAGGTCACCCCCCCAACATATACTGTGCACAGGTCACCTCCCAACATATACTGTGCACAGGTTTCCTCCCCAGGTATTTCACATAGACATGACAGAAAAAAAAAGATTATTCTCACCTGTCCTCCATTCCCTCGGTGTCTTTTCTGCACTTGCGGCCCGCAGGCACAGACCCCATAATGATCGTGGCTTTCTCCAGCAGCCGCCGAAATCAGCGCTGTAATGCAGTGTATTGCCGCGCAGAGACCGGCTCTCTGCACCGCAATACCAGTGTCAGCCGTCGGCCTATCAGAGGCCAGCAGCTGACCTCTGTGCATGGCAGAGACGTCATGCGCCGCTGCGCTGGGACGCAGATGTCAGCTGCTAGCCTCTGATAGGCCGGCGGCTGACACTGGTATTGCTGTGCAGAGAGCCGGTCTCTGCACAGCAATACACTGCACTACGGCACTGATGGCGGCGGCTGCTGGAGAGAGGCTCCTTCGTTATGGGGTCTATGTGCCTGCAGGCCGCATGAAGCAGCAGGAGGGGCCGCGCGTTTGAGACCCCTGGCCTAACAGAATGAGTACCACGCACTGCTAATATGTCCAAAATTATTTTCCAGGCAAGATGCAGCTAAAAATTAATAGGAATTTGAAAGCTGGTGGAGCTTAGTATAGATGGCCTAATAGAATGAGTACCACACGCACTGCTAATTTGCCCAAAATTATTTTCCAGGCAAGATGCAGCTAAAAATTATTAGGAATTTGAAAGCTGGTGGAGCTTAGTATAGATGGCCTAATAGAATGAGTACCACACACTGCTACTAAGCCCAAAATTATTTTCCGGGCTAGATGCAGCTAAAAATTATTATTAATTTCAAAGCTGGTGGAGCTTGGTATAGATGTCCTAATACGATGAGTACCACACACTGCTAATATGCCCAAAATTATTTTACAGGCAAGACGCAGCTAAAAATTATTATTAATTTCAAAGCTGGTGGAGCTTGGTATAGATGGCCTAATACAATGAGTACAACACACTGCTACTAAGCCCGAAATTATTTTCTGGGCTTGATGCAGCTAAAAATTATTATTGATTTCAAAGCTGGTGGAGCTTGGTATAGATGGTCTAATACAATGAGTACCACACACTGCTACTATGCAAAAAATTATTTTACAGGCAAGATGCAGCTAAAAATTATTATTAATTTCAAAAGCTGGTGGAGCTTGGTATTGATGGCCTAATACAATGAGTACCACACACTGCTACTAAGCCCAAAATTATTTTCCGGGCTATATGCAGCTAAAAATTATTATTGATTTCAAAGCTGGTGGAGCTTGGTATAGATGGTCTAATACAATGAGTACCACACACTGCTACTAAGCCCAAAATTATTTTCGAGGCTAGATGCAGCTAAAAATTATTATTAATTTCAAAGCTGGTGGAGCTTGGTATAGATGGCCTAATACAATGAGTACTACACACTGCTAATATGCCCAAAATTATTTTATAGGCAAGATGCAGCTAAAAATTATTATTCATTTCAAAGCTGGTGGAGCTTGGTATAGATGGCTTAATACAATGAGTACCACACACTGCTACTAAGCCCAAAATTATTTTCCGGGCTAGATGCAGCTAAAAATTATTATTAATTTCAAAGCTGGTGGAGCTTGGTATAGATGGCCTAATACAATGAGTACCACACACTGCTAATATGCCCAAAATTATTTTCCAGGCAAGATACAGCTAAAAATTATTAGGAATTTGAAAGCTGGTGGAGCTTGGTATAGATGGCCTAATAGAATGAGCACCACACACTGCTAATATGCCCAAAATTATTTTCCAGGCAAGATGCAGCTAAAAATTATTAGGAATTTCAAAGCTGGTGGAGCTTGGTATAGATGGCCTAATACAATGAGTACCACACACTGCTAATATGCCCAAAATTATTTTACAGGCAAGATGCAGCTAAAAATTATTATTAATTTCAAAAGCTGGTGGAGCTTGGTATAGATGGCCTAATACAATGAGTACCACACACTACTACTAAGCCCAAAATTATTTTCCGGGCTAGATGCAGCTAAAAATTATTATTAATTTCAAAAGCTGGTGGAGCTTGGTATAGATGGCCTAATACAATGAGTACCACACACTGCTAATATGCCCAAAATTATTTTACAGGCAAGATGCAGCTAAAAATTATTAGGAATTTGAAAGCTGGTGGAGCTTAGTATGGATGGCCTAATAGAATGAGTACCACACACTGCTAATATGCCCAAAATTATTTTACAGGCAAGATGCAGCTAAAAATTATTATTAATTTCAAAGCTGGTGGAGCTTGGTATAGATGGCCTAATACAATGAGTTCCACACACTGCTAATATGCCCAAAATTATTTTACAGGCAAGATGCAGCTAAAAATTATTATTAATTTCAAAAGCTGGTGGAGCTTGGTATAGATTGCCTAATACAATGAGTACCACACACTGCTACTAAGCCCAAAATTATTTTCCGGGCTAGATGCAGCTAAAAACTATTATTAATTTCAAATCTGGTGGAGTTTGGTATAGATGGCTTAATACAATGAGTACCACACACTGCTAATATGCCCAAAATTATTTTCCAGGCAAGATGCAGATAAAAATTATTAGGAATTTGAAAGCTGGTGGAGCTTAGCATAGATGGCCTAATAGAATGAGTACCACACACTGCTAATATGCCCAAAATTATTTTCCAGGCAAGATGCAGATAAAAATTATTAGGAATTTGAAAGCTGGTAGAGCTTAGTATAGATGGCCTAATAGAATGAGTACCACACACTGCTAACATGCCCAAAATTATTTTCCAGGCAAGATGCAGCTAAAAACTATTATTAATTTCAAATCTGGTGGAGCTTGGTATAGATGGCCTAATACAATAAGTACCACACACTGCTAATATGCCCAAAATTATTTTCCAGGCAAGATGCAGCTAAAAATTATTATTGATTTCAAAGCTGGTGGAGCTTGGTATAGATGGCCTAATAGAATGAGTACCACACACTGCTAATATGCCCAAAATTATTTTCCAGGCAAGATGCAGCTAAAAATTATTAGGAATTTGAAAGCTGGTGGAGCTTAGTATAGATGGCCTAATAGAATGAGTACCACACACTGCTAACATGCCCAAAATTATTTTCCAGGCAAGATGCAGCTAAAAATTAATAGGAATTTCAAAAGCTGGTGGAGCTTGGTATAGATGGCCTAATACAATGAGTACCACACACTGCTACTAAGCCCAAAATTATTTTCCGGGCTAGATGCAGCTCAAAATTATTATTAATTTCAAAGATGGTGGAGCTTGGTATAGATGGCCTAATACAATGAGTACCACACACTGCTAATATGCCCAAAATGATTTTACAGGCAAGATGCAGCTAAAAATTATTAGTAATTTCAAAGCTGGTGGAGCTTAGTATAGATGGCCTAATAGAATGAGTACCACACACTGCTAATATGCCCAAAATTATTTTGCAGGCAAGATGCAGCTAAAAATTATTATTAATTTCAAAGCTGGTGGAGCTTGGTATAGATGGCCTAATAGATTGAGTACCACACACTGCTACAGGCCCAAAAGGTTTTACTTGGCTAGGTGCAGTAAAAAAATTGTATTACATACACAGGTGGTGTAGCTTGCAACACAGATAGGCTACTCCACTGACTAACACACACTGCAAGAGGCCCAAAAGGATTTGCTTAGCTAGATTTAGCCAAATGCTGTGAAAAACAATTGCACAGCACTAAAACAGACCTGCCTGGCAAAAAGTGATAGGAACTGATGTAACCTAGCCCTCAAAAGGGCTGGAATTACAACTAGTCACTACTCCCAACCTATCTGTCGATTTAAGAGCACAGACCTGCCTGCTAAAAGTGCTAGGAACTGCTGTAACCTAGCCCTCAAAAGGGCTGGAATTACAACTAGTCACTACTCCCAACCTATCTGTCGATTTAAGAGCACAGACCTGCCTGCTAAAAGTGCTAGGAACTGCTGTAACCTAGCCCTCAAAAGGGCTGCAATTACAAACTAGTCCCTACTCCCTAAACCTTTCTGTCTATTTAAGAGAAAATTCACTTGAAATTCAGTTACACAATATAGCGCTAACAGCAGCAGCAGTGCCGTCTAACACTCAGCTGCAGCAGTGAGAAAATGGTGGCGACGGGGAAAATGTCTGGGTCTTATACGGCAAGGACATGTGACATACACAGCCAATGACACATGCCCTTGCTTGTGTAAAAAAAAGCAGTTCGCTCCGTGTGTGCGCTGCTGATAGGCTGACAGACTGCACCTCCCCACTGTAAATGCAGGAAAGAGAAAAAAAAATGGAGATCTTCATTATTTCTGCAGAGAGCCATCCCATGCCCCTCCCCCCGCCCCGCTGTACACTCATACTGTGTATTAACATTGATTATCAGCATTATTGTGAAAAAATCCAGTTACGATTTGGGTGCACGAACAGTTATCGCACATAACCTCGAACAGCCGGATTTTTTTCAAATCGTTCGGGTTCGTCGAAGGGCTCGAACACCGCCCAAAACAGCTCCAATTTGAGATTGGCGAACAGTTTGAGTCGAACACCACTCATCTCTACTTTTTAGGTCAACTAAAGTGAGAACACGTTAGCCCTCCTGAGGTGCCCCATGTTTTTACCACTAATAATTTTCTTGGCTAATATTAAAATAAATAATATTAAAATAAAAAATAAAAAAATGTGGCATCTTCTTGCAATCTAGAGCATACACAACAAGTGGCTTGACGCCTCTATTAGCCACGACTATTGTTTACAGATGCAAGCATATTAGTATTACGAACTCAGAGCTGTAATTCTACATAATACCATCATGCCTGATAGTTTTACCTTATATTAAGTAATTATATCCTTTGCTTGTGCTTTACAATGTTAAGACTCTATAGAAAGGATCTTTACAGTCTTCTGCATTCTATTTGAAATCATAGACTATATTATAAATGTATCAGCTTTAGTCTGTTATGGAAAAAATGTAATCATACACCTGCAAAGTGAGCGCTCTAAGATATGCAGAAAATAATCTTCCCATATTCACTGCAAGAGGTCTCATGTGGGAAAAAACATTCATGTAAAAACAACCCTAAGGCTCAATCTCATCCAACTGCATCACAAACCATGACGTATCCATATTTTTCTAAAACTGTATCAAAATTTCTCACATTTCTCACATATGTTGTTGGCTCATTCAGTTAAAAAAAGTTATTGCTTTTTATTTATACACATAACCTAATGGAATCTTGACACATATCTGGATTTCACATTAACTTTAAGTTTAGTTTTAGCACTGGAAATCCCACTGGGAATCAGTTGGAACACAGCTGAAGCCCAGAGGCCCCACTTCTTTATTCTGACTACATTTGAGATATGCAGCAGATGGTGAATGCATGACCTGAATTATGAACAGTTTTACTTTTTTCCATTTTATGAAGAATTAAAAACAAAAAAATAAAATGAAATAATAACAGGTGAAATTAGGAAAAAATATAAACTCATATCTTAATTCTTAAAAACACAGTACTATATGCATTTATAATAGTATTACTGAATGGTAAAAAAGATGGAAATAAAGAAAATAGTGGGAGCATGCCAGACCATTTATGCTTTATAGGTATAATGGTTATTGGTCAAGGAATGTAAATATGCGATTAAAACTCCATTATATACGGACGAGCAAAAGGGTAGCAATGTTTTAAACTTTTGATTTTCAGGCACTATATCTCGCCATCCATTACTGCTTAGAATGTGAAACTACCATCATTTTATAGACAATTATCTTGGCTATCTCATACATAAATTTGACTTGAAATTATTTAGCATATGATTAGTAATGCAGATTCTTATCATGTTACTGCATTGTTACTGTTTTGCTCCTAAAATTATAAATTTGAATTTTTATTATTTTGTATTTTGTAAATGCACCTTTGGTTTTCAACACTGCCTGAACCTTCTGGGCATGCTCTCGATCAGATTCAACAATGTCTCAACCGAAATCTGATCCCAGGTCTCTTTTACACATTTCCAAACTTGGCGCATTCTGGTCAACTCACTTGGGTATACACAGTTGTGCTCGAAAGTTTACATACCTTAGCAGAATTTTTGCTTTCTTGGCCTTGTTTCAGAGAATATGAATGATAACAAAAAAACTTTTTCTCCACTCATGGTTATTGGTTGGGTGAAACTATTTATTGTGAAAATACTGTGTTTTCTCTTTTTAAGCCCTTTACAACCCAAGGTGGTTTGCACATTAATGACCAGGCAAATTTTTACAATTCTGACCACTGTCACTATATGAGGTAATTACTCTGGAACGCTTCAACGGATCCCCCTGATTCTTATATTGTTTTTTCATGACATATTGTACTTCATGATAGTTGTAAAATTTCTTCAATATCACTTGCATTTATTTGTGAAAAAAAATGGAAATTTGGCGAAAATTTTGAAAATTTTGCAATTTTAAAAATTTGAATTTTTATGCCCTTAAATCAGTGAGATATGTCAGACCAAATAGTTAATAAATAACATTTCCCACATGTCTACTTTACATCAGCACAATTTTGGAACCAAATTTTTTTTTATTGGGGAGCTGTAAGGGATAAAATTTGACCAGCGATTTCTCATTTTTCCAACAAGATTTACAAAACCATTTTTTTAGGGACCACATCATATTTGAAGTTACTTTGAGGGGTCTTTATGACAGAAAATACCCCAAAGTGACACCATTCTAAAAACTGCACCCCTCAAGGTGCTCAAAACCACATTCAAGAACTTTATTAACCCTTCAGGTGCTTCACAGGAATTTTTGGAATGTGGAGGAAAAAAAATAACATTTAACTTTTTTCACAAAAATGTTAATTTAGACCCATTTTTTTTTATTTTCGCAGGGGTAACAGGAAAAAATGGACCCCAAAATTTCTTGTGAAATTTCCCCTGGGCACGCAGATACCCCATATGTGGGGAAAAGACACTGTTTCGGCGCACGGCAGGGTTCGGAAGGGAAGGAGCACCAGTTGACTTTTTGAATGTAAAATTTGCTTGAATAATTAGCGGACGCCATGTTTCATTTGGGGAGCCCCTGATGTGCCTAAACAGTGGAAACCCCCAACAAGTGACACCATTTTAGAAACTAGACCCCTCAGGGAACTTATCTAGATGTGTGGTGAGCACCTTGAACCCCCAGGTGCTTCACAGAAGTTTATAACATTGAGCCATAAAAATAAAATTTTCACATTTTTCCCACAAAAATATTTTTCAGCCCCCACTTTTGCATTTTTATAAGGGTAACAGGAGAAATTACACCATGCAGTTTGTTGTGCAATTTCTCCTGAGTAAGCAGATACCCCATATGTGGGGGGAAACCACTGTTTGGGCGCACGGCAGGGTTCGGAAAGGGAAGGAGCGCCATTTGACTTTTTGAATGAAAAATTTGCTTTAATAATTAGCGGACGCCATGTTGCATTTGGGGAGCCTCTGATGTGCCTAAACAGTGGAAACCCCCCACAAGTGACAACATTTTGGAAACTACACTCCACAGGGAACTTATCTAGATGTGTGGTGAGCACCTTGAACCCCCAGGTGCTTCACAGAAGTTTATAACATTGAGCCGTAAAAATAAAATTTTCACATTTTTCCCACAAAAAGGTTTTTCAGCCCTCACTTTAGCATTTTTATAAGGGTAACAGGAAAAATTACACCATGTAGTTTGTTGTGCAATTTCTCCTGAGTAAGCAGATACCCCATATGTGGGGGGAAACCACTGTTTGGGCGCACGGCAGGGTTCGGAAAGGGAAGGAGCGCCATTTGACTTTTTGAATGAAAAATTTGCTTTAATAATTAGCGGACGCCATGTTGCATTTGGGGAGCCTCTGATGTGCCTAAACAGTGGAAACCCCCCACAAGTGACAACATTTTGGAAACTACACTCCTCAGGGAACTTATCTAGATGTGTGGTGAGCACCTTGAACCCCCAGGTGCTTCACAGAAGTTTATAACATTGAGCCGTAAAAATAAAATTTTCACATTTTTCCCACAAAAAGGTTTTTCAGCCCTCACTTTAGCATTTTTATAAGGGTAACAGGAAAAATTACACCATGTAGTTTGTTGTGCAATTTCTCCTGAGTAAGCAGATACCCCATATGTGGGGAAAAACCACTGTTTGGGTGCATGGCAGGGTTCGGAAGGGAAGGAGCGCCATTTGACTTTTTGATTGTAAAATTTGCTTGAATAATTAGGGGATGTGCCCCTGATGTGCCTAAACAGTGGAAATCCCCCACAAGTGACACCATTTTGGAAACTAGACCCCTCAGGGAACTTATCTAGATGTGTGGTGAGCACCTTGAACCCCCAAGTCCTTTTCAGAAGTTTATATGGAGCCGTGAAAATAAAAAATCTAACTTTTTCCACAAAAATGATGTTTTAGCCCCAATTTTTTTATTTTCACAAGGGTAAGAGGAGAAAATGGACCCCAAAAACTTTTGTGCAATTTCTCCTGAGTACGCCAATACCCCATATGTGGGGAAAATACAGTGTGTGGGCGCACGGCAGAGTTCAGAAGGGAAGGAGCACTGTGTGACTTTTTGAACGCAAAATCGGCTGGAATCGAGAGCGGACGCCATGTTGCGTTTGGAGAGCCCCTGATGTGTCTAAATAGTGGAAACCCCTGACAAGTGACCCCATTTTGGAAACTACACTCCTCAAGGATTTTATCAAGGGGTATAGTGAACATTTTGAACCCAGAGGTACGACACAGAATTTGATAACATTAGGTCATCATATTGAATAAGTTGTCATTAGTCTTGAGCACAAGTGCTCGCTACTTGAGTTTTCATCGGGAACTCAGGTGTGCACCATGTATCAAGGGTGCTCGAGTGACATGCTCGAGTCCCCGCCCGCATGTTTCACGGTTATTAGACACCCAAAAAAACCATGCGGGGATCGCTCGTGCATGGCAGGCAATCCCAGCGAGGTTTTTTTGGCCGCGAAGTATATGGAGCGGAGACTCGAGCATGTCACTCGAGCACCCACGATACTCAATGCATACCCGAGCACCCGATGCAATCTCAAATAATGAGCACTTGCGCTCAACACTAGTTGCCATATCGTCATCTTTTTTCTTTTTTTTTTTTTACTTTTGAAAAAAAAACAACCCTAACCTCAACCCTATTACAACCCCAACCCTAACCCTAACCCTAGCACAACCCTAACCCCAACCCCAAAACTAGCGTTTATTTTTTACGCCGTTCCTAGTGCTGTATAAGTGATTAAACGACTTTATTCTTCGGGTCGGTGCGACTACAGAGATACCAGTATCATATCGGGTTTTTATGATTGACAGATGTCACACACTAAAAGACGCATTATTTTGTAAAATCTAGTTTTTGCATCGCCATATTTTGAGAGCTATAATTTTTACATATTTTGGCCGACAGAGTCATGTGATGGCTTCTTTTTTGCGGGATGAGTTGACGTTTTTATTGGTGCCATTTTCAGGCACGTGACATTTTTTGATCGCTTTCTATTCTGATTTTTGGGAGGCAGAATAAACAAAAACCAACAATTCAGGAATTGTGTTTTTTAACATTTTCTTATTCTGCTCCGCGTGTGGTAAAATTGATAAGGTAGCTTTATTCTTCGGGTCAGTACGTTTACAGCGGTACCACATTTATATAGTTTTTCTATATTTTGGCGCTTTTACACAATACAAGCTATGTTATAGAAAAAAATATTTTTTTGCATCGCTTTATTCTGAGAGCTAGAACTTTTTGATTTGCGGGACAAGATGACGTTTTCAGCGGTAGCATTTTTATTCATATTCATCTTTTTTATCGAGTGTTGTTCCATTTTTTGTTTGGCGGTATGATGAT
Organism: Phyllobates terribilis; assembly: GCF_046119375.1. Lineage (NCBI taxonomy): Eukaryota > Metazoa > Chordata > Amphibia > Anura > Dendrobatidae > Phyllobates > Phyllobates terribilis. The sequence goes on from NW_027362764.1 coordinate 463,010,889, forward strand.
AAAGCATTGTTTTTTGCTTCGCTTTTTATTTATTATTTTTACCGTGTTCACTGAAGGGGTTAACTAGTGAGACAATTTTATAGGTCAGGTCGTTCAGGACGCGGTGATATCAAATATGTGTACTTTTATTGTTTGTTTGTTTTTTTTTCACAATAATATTTATTGATGGGTACATTATATTTTTATTTTTGGTGGATTTTTTTTAATTTTTTTTTTATATCTTAACAATTTTTTTTTTTATTTTTTTTTTTTACTTTCTGACAGTTTTTTTTATTTTTATACTTTGTCCCACTATGGGACATTCACTTTTTTTATTCTGATCGCCTGCATAGCAAAGGAATGGAGCACCATCCCTGTGCCATGCAGGCTGTCAGTGCTGCACAGTGAGAAGATAGTTTGGTCATGCACTGCGCATGACCAAAAAATCTTCCTGCTGTCTGGTGACCCGAATGTTGTCATGACGACGTCGGGTCGTCATGGCAACATCCGGGAAGCCGCGGCAGACAGCGCTGGAGGCCGGAAGAGGAGGTGAGTATTGCGATCACCTCCCCTTAGCCACCGTAATGCTGCGATCGACTTCGATCGCAGCATTGTGGGGATTAATGTGCCGGGAGCAGTGCGGGACCGCTCCCTGCACATAGTATGGGTGTCAGCTGTGACAATCAGCTGACACCCGGCGGCGATCGCGCCCGCACAGCCTGTGTGCGCGCATGATCGCCATGACGTATTAATACATGTCAAACTCATAAAGCCCAGGGCACAGACGCGTATTAATACGTCATGCGCTTTAAAGGGGTTAAATGTTAATGACAACCAAAAACATCCAAATGACCCTGATCAAAAATTCACATACCCTGGTGATTTTGGTCTGATAACATGCACAGAATTTGACACAAATGGGTTTGAATGGCTACTAAAGGTAACATCCTCACCTGTGATCTGTTTGCTTGTAATCAGTGTTTGTGCATAAAAGCTGAGTGAGTTTCTGGGATCCAGACAGACTCTTGCATCTTTCAACCAGCCACTGGCGTTTCTGGATTGTGAGTCATGAGGAAAGCAAAAGAATTGTTAACAGATCTACGGGAAAAGGTAGTTAAACTGGATAACACAGGAAAGGGATACAAAAAGATATCCAAGGAATTAATAATGCCAGTCAGCAGCGTTCAAACTGCACACTGTTCCAAATTATTATGCAAATAATATTTTCTCAGATTTTCCCAAATTACCTATATGAATTGCAGTCATTGTAATTTTCCAGTCAAATAACTATTAGAGTACAATTGAAAGGTTTTTGTACAAACTGCCTATGATAACAGTATATTTTAAAAAAAATAAAAAACTCAAACTGCACTCAAAATGCATGTTCCAAATTATTATGCACAGCAGAGCTTTCAACCTTTTCATTTTAATAAAGAACAAAAAAATTGTCATTTTTGAAATTATAAGCATTAGCAGGTTATTACAAACTGAAATCAAACAGTTTTCAACTCAAAACTGTATTCTAGGTGATGTTACATTTGCACATAGGACCGCTTGTTCGAAAGGAGCTTCTGAACTCTCTCGTCCATTGAATTTGTCAGGTTTTGGATGGTTTCTGCTTCAATTGTTTTGCATGAGGACAGAATACCCTCCCAGAGCTGTTGCTTAGATGTGAACTGCCTCCCGCCATCATAGACACTCCTTTTGATGATGCTCCAGAGGTTCTCAATGGGGTTGAGGTCAGGGGAGCATGGGTGCCACACCATAAGTTTGTCCCCTTTTATGCCCATAGCAGCCAGACATTCAGATGTGTTATGTGCAGCATGAGATGGGGCATTATCATGCATGAAATGATCTTGCTGCGGAATGCACGGTTCTTCTTCTTGAACCATGGAAGGAAGTGCTGTTTGAGAAACTCAACATACATTATGGAGTTCATCTTTACCCCTTCAGGGATCCTAAAAGGGCTGACAACCTCTCTCCCCATGATTCCAGCCCAAAACATTACTCCACCTCCTCCTTGTTAGCGCCGTAGCTGTGTTTGCATGGGGTGTCCATCAACCAGCCATCCTCCACTCCATCCATCTGGACCATCGAGATGTGTTCATGTGTTACTACCTGCACAACCATCATATCGTCTGTTAAGCGTGGAAGTCCTGAGGACAGGGAGGAGGAGAGCATGGTCAGTCGTCCTCTTGGTGAGGACACAGAAGTCTTGCCTGTTAGCAGTTTGGCACACATGGCTGAGTTTATGTTACGCTGCCTTTCCCATGACCCTCGCGTTCTCAAAATTTTGGGTGACAGTCAATACTGTTTGGTGACACTTCTAGACCCATGCTACAAGGAGAACTTTCTATCTCTTATTCCTGAGGCGGAAAGGTCTACAAAAATGGGTCAGTACCAGAAGGCCCTTGTTGCGGAACTATTAAAAAAAATTCCCATCTGAAAACACTGGCGGCAGAGGTCACAGTTCGTTGGACAACCAAGGAGTACAGGCGAGAGAGACACAACTCTAATCCAGCAGAGGCAGGGGAACACTGTCAAAGTTATGGGAGAGTTTTCTCAGCCTCTCCCATCGCACAGCCCTTGAGGCGGGGGGTACTCTCACAAGGAGTGCAAAGTTTGCAAAGTTTGGGAAGATGCTGAGGGACTACATTGCGTACCAATGTCCTCCGTGATTCCTTTGTGCCTTATAATTATTGGGTGTCCAAGCTGGACACGTGGAATGAACTGGCTCTCAACGCCTTGGCGGTCCTGGCCTGCCCTGCCACTAGCGTTTTATCAGAGTGGGTTTTTAGTGCCGCTGGTGGAATTATAACTGATAAGTGCATCCACCTGTCAACTGAAAATGTTGACAGGCCGACTCTTATAAAAATGAACAAGGGCTGGATTGGGCCAGACTTCTCAACACCACCGAATGATAGCAGCATGACATAAACTCAAATACAGTGTCTTTTTTTGGGAGGTGTATTCCCATGCACCTCTTCACACCCAAACATGGGTATACACTTCCTGATTTTGGCTATTTGCTCTTGTCCTCCTCCTTCTCCTCATCCTCCACCACCATATCACCTTGGTGACCATGATCCATAATGCAACACCCACATAATTTTTTTAAAGGGTGTTTAGGATGCCCGTAAAAAAAAAAAATGTATACAGTATGTTCATGTATACCCCTCAGGGGTAAATGTTTACCAGTCCATACACTTAGTGCATGGGCATTACAATTATAGGAGACCCACTCCTTTCTAATGGGAACATTTTTTTATGAGGCCCTCCTCCACATCTTTTACAAGGGGCATTGGAGTGCCTCCCAATTTTTGGCAGCCCTTGCAGTCACTGCATAGGCAAACACAATGGGAGACCCAGGCAAAATAAATAACCAAAACCAAAAATACTCCTCCACACCTTGGGCTATGTTCACGCATAGCGTTTTTGATGTGTTTTTGCACTTTTGCATTACTTTCAACCGTGGCAAATGCATTCACCGGGAAATGTAATTTTAACATTTTACAACCTTATCTGGCCATGTAGTGTGTGAGACATGATAAGACACATCCTGTTTCATTCATGAAGGAGGGACTCTGAAAGTCACAAAGCCTATTTTATAGGGCCATCAGGCGGCCTTTACCATTCTTAAAGGGCCAGCAGTCGGCTCGCACTAGTCTTAGAGAGCTATCAGCCGGTTATGCTTTGTTGTTCCCATTACCAAAGAGTGGATCTCTTATACTGTTATTGCGTATGCCCAAAATTTGGAAGCACCCCAATACCCCTTTGAAAATTTGGACGCACCCTAATACCCCTTTGTAGAGACTTAGAGGAGGGCCATCTGAAAACAACGTTCCCATTATTAGGAAGTGGGTCTCCCATAGTATTTGCCTATGCAGTAAAGCAAGGGCTGCCAAAAATTTGGAGCAACTCCAATGCCCCTTGCAAGAGACGTAGATATGTTGATATGGTACATATGATGGTGATATGGTGGTGGAGGATGAGAATGCGGAGAAGGAGGCGGACAAGAGCAAATAGACAAAATCAGGAAGCATATACCCATGTCTGGGTGTGAAGACAGAGGTGCATGGGAATAGAGTTAGACATCCCCCAAAAAAGACACCTTTATTTGAGTTTATGTTACGCTGCTATCATTCGGTGAGAAGTCTGGCCTAATCCAGCCTTTGTTCATTTTTAGAAGAGTCAGCCAGTCAGCATTTTCAGTTGACAGGTGAATGCGCCTATCAGTTAGAATTCTACCGGCGGCACTAAGAGAAAACTGTCCCAGAACTTTGACAGTGTTCCCTTGCCTCTGCTGAATTGTAATTGTGGCTCTCTCACCTGTACTCGTTGGTTGTCTAACGAACTGTGACCTCTGCCACTAGTGTTTTCAGATGGGAATTTTTTCACTAATTCCGCAACAAGGGCCTTCTCATACTGCCCCATTTTATTAGGCCTGTCCAACAAAGGAATAAGAGACATAAAGTTCTCGATGTGGCATGGGTCTAGAAGAGTCATCAACCAGTAATGACTGTCGCCCAAAATTTGGACAACGCGAGGATCATGGGAAAGGCAGCGTAACATAAACTCAGCCATGTGTGCCAGACTGAAAAGAGGCAAGACTTCCATGTCCTCACCAAGAGGACGGCTGACCATGCTCTCCTCCTCCTCTTCCTCTTCCTTCCTGTCCTCAGGCCATCCATGCTGAACAGACGGTATGGCAGTTGTGCAGGTAGTACCGTCTATAGCACAGGAAACTAGCTTCTGTTCTTTCTCCTCTTCCTCATTGTCAGCCAATCCACGTTGGGATGAGATGAGGCTGGGCTATGTGTAATCACCCTGTATGGTTCCTTGCTCCATCTCATCATGCTCCACCTGCAATGCATTCTCTTTAATTGAGAGCAGAGAGCGTTTCAGAAGACAGAGAAGCGGGATGGTGACACTAATTATGGCATCATCGCCGCTCACCATCTTGGAGGAGTCCATAAAGTTTTGGAGGATGGTAAATATGTCTGACATCCATGTCCACTCCTGAGGTTTTATGTGTGGAGTCTGACTTGAATACCGACGGCCTTGTTGATGTAAGTAGTCGACAACTGCCCTCTTCTGCCCACAAATCCTTCCCAACATCTGCAATGTAGAGTTCCAAAGCATGGGGACATCACACACCAGTTGGTGAGCCGGAAGCTGTAAACGTTGCTGAAGCACGGCAAGAGCAGCGGAAGCTGCAGCTGACTTTCTAAAATGGGCACACAGGCGGCGTACTTTGACAAGCAGATCCGACAGATCCGGGTAGGTTTTGAGAAACTGCTGAACCATGAGGTTAAGCACATGGGCCAGGCATGGTACAAGTGTGAGCTCGCCTCACCTCAGAACCGCCACCAGGTTCTGGCCATTGTCACACATAACCATACTTGGCTGTAGGTTCAGTGATTTCAGTCACAGATCGGCCTGCTCTTTCAGAGCTGTCCACAACTCTTCAGCGGTGTGTGGTTTGTCACCTAAGCATATTAGCTTCAGCACAGCCTGTTGCCACTTGGCCGAGGCAGTGCTGCAGTGCTTCCAGCTTGAGACTGATGTGGTAATTTCGGAGATAGATGCTGAAGAGGAGGAGGAGGTGCAGGAGCTATAGAATGTGGGGGCAACCCTGATTGACCCGGGGCCTACAATCCTCGGCGTCAAGAGGACATGTTCCGTTCCAAGGTCCGACTGGTTCCCGGCTTCCACTATGTTAACCCATTGTGCTGTCAGCGAGATGTACCATCCCTGCCCACAAGCACTTGTCCACGTGTCCGTGGTCAGGTGGACTTTCCCAGTAACTGCGTTGTTGAGGGTGCGGCTAATTTTGTGGGACACGTGCTCGTGTAATGCGGGGACAGCAGAGCGTGAGAAATAGTGGCGGCTGGGGACCGAGTACCGAGGGACGGCCTCCACCATGAGGTTGCGGAAAGCTACCGTCTCCGTGAGCCTAAAAGGCAACATTTCGAGCGCAAGCAGTCGCGGAATGTGTGAATTTAGTTGTGTGGCCTGTGGGGCGTTAGCTGCGTATTTGCGCTTGCGTTCCAAGGACTGCGGTAGGGACAACTGAACGCTGCGTTGGGACAAGAACGTGGATGTGCTTGCTGATGGTGCTAGTTGAGTGTGTTGAACGACAGGTGCAGGGCGGGAGGCATCTTGGCATGCGCTATGGAAAGGGGATTGGCGTGCTCGCACAACAGCGGAACAAGCAGTGGTGTCTCTCACAGACACTGTTGCTGGACCCTGGGGTTCGGCCCACTTAGTTGGGTGCTTTGTTGCCATGTGCCTGATCATGCTGGTGGTGGTCAGGCTGGTAATTTTGCTACCCGTGCTGATGCTGGCCTGGCAGCTGGTGCAAATGACCTTTTTGGGGTTATCGGCAGAGTCTTTAAAAAACAAACAGATCTAACAGTTGTACTGGTAACTTCCGTCGTGTTGATGTTACGGGAAACGGTTGCCCGCCTTCTGTCTGCGGCCACCAAACCGCTTGTTCTTGCCTGTTGTGGTGCTATGCCTCCCTCCCACTGTGTGCTGCTGTCCTCGCTCTGCATATCACCTTGCCAGGTTGGGTCAGTGACTTCATCGTCCTCCACCTCATCTTGCACTTCCGCACCCTGGGCCTCCTCCTGACTTTCTGGCAATTGCGTCTCATCATCATCCACCTTGGCTGCTCAAATATTTGGGCATTGCTACATGCGATCTCCTCTTGCCCCGCTTCAAGTGGACCGGGCTAGATGGCGGAATCTATAAATGGAAAAGTGAACAGCTCTTCGGAGTGTCCAAGTGTGGGATCAGTTGTCTCTGGGCACTCGGCATGGTGGGAGGAAGGAGGATCAGGGTGAGGAATATGCAGTCCAGACTCACGGCTACTGAAACTTGACCATGTGGAAGACAGGGTGGTGGCTAAGTGACTGGAAGCATTATCTGCTATCCAACCAATAACCTTTTCACACTGCTCTGGGTTCAATAGTGGTGTTCTGCGGTCCCCTATTAATTGGGACAGGAAGGTCGAGCGAGAAGATGTGGGTGTTTGATGTGGCACAATTTGAGCTTGCCCTCGGCCTCGTCCTCTGCATGCACGATCATCACCATCACGTCCACTTCCACGCCCCTTTCCCATTTTAAATGGAGGACATGTTATGTTCTGCTACCAAAGCTAAGGAAAGAGAGGAGATCTGTCCCTACTATAGGACTCAGCTGAATCCCTACGATGTAACAGGGAACCTGATCCTGCGATCAGACCTGCTAAAGTCCTAATCTAGTCTGTACGGAGACCTATAGATGTGGGGAGGGAATCCCTACAAGTACTAAGGACTGGGAGGAATATGGGACACCTCCTAACAGAAATAGTAGCAGACAGACGAACAAACAAAATAGATAGAACATAGAGGTCCGTAGACCAAGCAAACTAACAGAGTTAGATACAGAGCACAGGCTAGCTAGAAAGTAGATATACAATGAAGTCCAGCAAAGCCAGAAGGGCGGAGCAGGATTAAATAGGCCAACAAGGTCATGTGACCAGCAAAGGAAAAAAACCTAACAGCAAGGTTCTAACAGTACCCCCCCTTCTAAGAGGATCCTCCGGATCCCCTAGGACCAGGCTTATCAGGAAATCTCCTGTGAAACGCTCTGATAAGTCTGGATGCGGAAACATCATCTGACCTCACCCAAGAGTTATCCTCGGGTCCGAAACCTTTCCAGGCCACAAGATACTGCAAACTACCTCTATACCGTCTAGAGTCAAGGATGCGAGAAATTTCATATTCCCCGTCCTCCACCACCGGAGGAACAGAGGCAGAGGCGTCACCATCCGACACAACAGCTTTTTTTAACAGAGAGACATGAAAGACCGGATTAATTCTCCAGGAGGTAGGAACCTCCAACCTAACAGCAGATTGGTTGACAACCTGAAGCACCTTAAAGGGCCCTACAAACTTGGGACCCAATTTCTTAGAAGGAATCCTCAACCGCAGATTCCTAGAGGACAACCAAACCATGTCACCAACAGCGAACAAAACCTCCTGTCGTTTCCTATCAAAGTAGTCTTTAGATTTTCTGTTGGCCTCCTGAAGATTACCACGCACATCCGTCCAAACTCTTTCCAAATCACCGGAAAAATTCTCCTCCTCAGGCACGGCAGATCCCAACTTGGAGAACGACCCAAACGACGGATGTCTCCCAGAACAACAAAAAAAAGGCGAACAACCAGCAGAAGAAGATGTATGATTGTTCAGAGCAAATTCGGCAAGTGGCAGAAACTCAGACCACCCCTCTTGATTGTCTGCCACAAAACAACGCAAGAACTGCTCAACATCCTGGTTTTTCCTTTCTGTCTGGCCATTAGATTCAGGATGATATCCGGACGAAAACGACAAATGAATTCCCAACCTGTCACAAAAGGCACGCCAAAAACGAGCCACGAACTGAGGACCCCTATCAGAAACAATGTCAGTAGGAACGCCATGAAGTCTGACAATTTCCTTGACAAAGGCCTTAGCGAGAGTTTTAGCGCAGGGCAGTTTGACGAAGGGAACCAAGTGACACATCTTGCTAAAACGGTCCACGACCACCCAGATGACAGTAAAACCCTCAGAGGGGGGAAGGTCAGTTATAAAGTCCATAGCCAAATGTGTCCAAGGAGCACTGGGGACCTCCAAAGGACAAAGCAACCCCGCAGCAGGAGTATGTGAGGACTTAGATCTAGCACATATAGTACATTGGCGCACCCACTTAATGACTTCCTTCTGCCATCCAGGCCACCAAAAACTGCGACCCACCAGTCTCTTGGTCTCAGAGATTCCGGGATGACCTGCCAACCGAGATTCGTGACACTCAACAAACAAATCTCTCCTAAAGGTCCCAGGCACAAACAACCTCCCATGAGGAGTGTTAGATGGGGCATTCTCCTGAGCTTTAAGAATCTCATCTTCCAAAACGGAGTCTAAAGCAGCTATCACAACACCTTCTTGTAAAATGTTTTCCTCTTTCTCAGCACCGACTATGGGAGAAAAACTGCGAGACAAGGCATCCGCCTTAACATTCTTAGTACCAGGGATGTAAGTAATGGAGAAATTAAACCGCGAGAAAAACAGTGCCCACCTAGCCTGACGGGCATTCAGGCGCTTGGCAGCATCAAGATATATCAGATTTTTATGATCCGTAAGAACCTGAACGGGAAATTCCGCACCTTCCAAGAAGTGGCGCCAGTGTTCAAATGCGAGTTTAATAGCCAATAATTCCCGATTACCAATATCGTAATTCAATTCAGTCTCCGAAAAATTTTTTGAAAAAAAGGCACAGGGATGTAATCCATCCCCGTTATCCTGAGACAATACTGCGCCAACCCCCACAGAGGAAGCATCAACCTCAACCAAAAACGGCCTAGTAACATCAGGCTGCATAAGGATGGGAGCAGAGGTGAACCTCTCTTTGAGATACACAAAAGCTTCAATGGCCTCAGAAGACCACTGAACCGCATCAGCACCTTTCCTGGTGAGATCAGTCAGAGGTTTGACAATACTAGAAAAAATTTTTATGAATTTTCTATAGTAATTGGCGAAACCCAAAAACCTCTGTATCGATTTCAAACCAATAGGCCTAGGCCATTCCTGCACAGCCTGAACCTTAACCGGATCCATCTCAAAACCTTTGCTGGAGATAATGTAGCCCAAAAAACTAATTCTCTGTACAGCGAACTCACATTTCTCCAGCTTAGCAAAAAGCGAATTGTCCATTAATAACTGTAATACCTCACGCACGCTCCGCCAATGAGACTCCAGATCTGGCGAATAAATCAAAATGTCATCCAAATACACAACCACATTTTTACCGATCAAAGGTCTAAGGATGTCATTAATCAGATTCTGAAAAAATGCAGGAGCATTAGTAAGACCAAAAGGCATAACCAGATTCTCAAAATGACCCACAGGAGTGTTAAAAGCAGTCTTCCATTCATCACCCTCCTTCATGCGCCCCCTTAAGGTCAATTTTAGAGAACCACTTGGCCCCCAATAACTGGTTAAACAGATCAGGAATCAATGGCAGTGGGTAAGGATTGCGTACCGTAATTTTGTTAATCTCACGAAAATCCAGACAAGGACGTAAACCGCCGTCCTTTTTTTTTACAAAAAAAAATCCAACCGCCACAGGAGACTTAGAGGGCCTAATGTGACCGGCGGCCAAGCTTGTCTGTATGTATTCCTCCAAAGCCTTCCTCTCAGGAATAGTAAGGTTAAATAAACGACTTTTAGGAAGAGTCGCTCCAGGGACAAATTCAATAGAACAATCATAGTCTCTATGGGGAGGCAAAACCTGCGATTCTTTCTCAGAAAAAACTCTCCAAAAATCCTGAATAGGAACAGGCAATTCTCCCCTATCCAAAGCTGCAATACGCCCGTTACAACACTTGTCATAACATTTATGGCTCCAGGATTTAATTTCACTGGTAGACCAATCCAGTACAGGATTGTGAAATTTTAACCAGGGCAAACCCAATATTACTGGAGAAGGCAAGTTATTCAACACTACCAAATCCAATTTCTCATGGTGAACACCATTAATAGTGAGAGGAAATTCACTGACCTTGAGAGTAATATTCTTCAAAGGGGAACCATCCACAGAAACCACAGCAATGGGGGATGATTAAGGTTCAGGTTTTAAATTGAGTTTTTCCCACGAATCCCCCATCAATTACATTCAGTGTAGACCCGCAATCAACAAACACCCGAAATTCCATTAATTTTTCCTGAGCAATCGTGGAAGCAGCTAAAAATATACCCTTGGAATTTAAACAGGCAATACGGGCGTGACTGACCATTTTTTTTTCTTTCTTCATACGAAGCTCACAGCCTTTAATCAAATGACCAGATTTTCCGCAATAGAAACACAAGCCTTCCGAAAAACGACGGTCTTTTTCTTGAGAGCGAGGTGCCACCGATCCAATCTCCATCGGTTCACCACTGTTAGTACACACATTATCATAACCAGAAACTGACATAGCAGAGGATTTGCTCTCATTAACCCTAGCACGCAGTCTTCTATCCACCCGTATAGCTAATTGCATAGCCTGTTGCAAATCCTCAGGTGTAGGATAAGCAATTAGCAGGTCTTTAACCCTTTCACTGAGCCCAGCAAGAAATAGACTTTTCAGAGCAGAATCGTTCCACCCTGTTTGAGTGGAACAATGACGAAAATGTGTACAATATTTTTCCACATTACCTGATCCTTGTTTTAAACGTCTCAACTCAGTCTCAGCTGATGCGACACGGTCAGGATCATCATATAATAGTCCCAAAGCAGAAAAAAAACTATCCACTGATCTGAAGCATGAATCACTAGGTTGCAAAGAAAAGGCCCACTCCTGAGGCTCTTTGCGCAAAAGTGACATTATGAACCCTACGCGCTGGGATTCATCCCCAGAGGACTTAGGTCTCAAACGAAAATACAATAAGCAAGCATTTTTAAATGAAAAAAATTCTCGGTGTTCACCAAAAAATAAATCCGGCAAACATACCTTAGGCTCCAAGAAATGTGCTCCAGGACAGTTACTCACGTGCTGACGGAGCTCGGCCACCTCCAGAGAGAGTCCCTGCAGGCGATGAGCCAAATCCTGAACCGACACCATGATGGAACAGAAAAATCTTTCCTTAGAGAATTTGCTGGCTGGACTTACTGTTATGTTCTGCTACCAAAGCTAAGGAAAGAGAGGAGATCTGTCCCTACTATAGGACTCAGCTGAATCCCTACGATGTAACAGGGAACCTGATCCTGCGATCAGACCTGCTAAAGTCCTAATCTAGTCTGTACGGAGACCTATAGATGTGGGGAGGGAATCCCTACAAGTACTAAGGACTGGGAGGAATATGGGACACCTCCTAACAGAAATAGTAGCAGACAGACGAACAAACAAAATAGATAGAACATAGAGGTCCGTAGACCAAGCAAACTAACAGAGTTAGATACAGAGCACAGGCTAGCTAGAAAGTAGATATACAATGAAGTCCAGCAAAGCCAGAAGGGCGGAGCAGGATTAAATAGGCCAACAAGGTCATGTGACCAGCAAAGGAAAAAAACCTAACAGCAAGGTTCTAACAGGACAATATTTTCCATCTTCACTACAAATGGCTGGATTTGAACAGCAGTAATATGTGATAAGTGTGACGCAAAATCACAGTTTTAAATAGCTGGCCTGTAAGTTACTATTTTTCACAGGGACCTGGTGTCAATAACTTCACTGACACACTGCAGAAAAATTTAAATGGAGGTCAGAAATGGCTGAATTTGGAGCAAACTTATATGTGATACGTGTGAGGGAAAACCACAGTTTTAAATAGCTGGCCTGTAGGTTACTATTTTGCACAGCAAACTAGTGTCAATAACTTCGCTGACACACTGCACCAAAATTTAAATGGAGGCCAGAAATGGCAGAATTTTGAGTGCACTTATATGTGATCCGTGTGACGGACAAACCACAGTTTTAAATAGCTGGCCTGTAGGTAACTATTTTTAACAGTGAACTGGTGTCAATAACTTCGCTAACACATTGCAACAAAATTTAAATGGAGGCCATAAATGGCAGAATTTTGAGCGCACTTATATGTGATCCGTGTGACAGACAAACCACAGTTTTAAATAGATGGATTTTTAGCGCTGTAATATGGAAAGGATCTGGCTGTATTCTGCAGTGCCAACAAGAGCAGAAAAATGGTGTTCTCTTGTTGCTTTTTAAGCAAATAATCAGGATTAAGATCCAAAAAAAAATTAATCCTGGACCCTGATACCTGGGGCTATTTCTACAAATATCTGTAAAAGCACCAGTAGACTGAACTGGAATGGACCCTCTTGCTATATGCACTGCAGTCTACCACATACACTGCCTGCCTGCCTAGCACTGATATCTATGCAGCTGGATTAGTCCTCAGAAAGACGGTTAGTTGAGATGGATATGTGTATAATATATTGCGGAATACCTACACTAACTAAGAAATAAGCAAATCTCTCCCTAACTCAGCAGCACCGGTCCCTACACTGCCTGATTCTGGAGTAGACTGTGACGAGCATGGCGGTGCCAGGTCTGATATAGACCTGATGACACTGTGCGGCCAGCCAATCACTGTAATGCCACAACCAACATGGCTACGGAATTACAGTGTGTGGCAGACAATCCCTGCATGTTCATTGGCTCCCTAAAGAGCGCCAAACATGCAGGGAGGGGACCCGAGCTTCCGCTGAGCAACCCCGGAAATACTCGGCAAGCGCCGAGCATCTCGAGCAGTGAGCTGCTCGGGCGAGTACCGAGCAGTAGCGAGTATGCTCGCTCATCACTAGATATAAACTATAAGATATTTAAAAATGTCCAAACAAAAAAAATCAACAAAAACATCTGTGAAAATGTGCATAAAAACGTACTCTTATATATACTGTTAGTCCATACCACAGCTAATGTATTAATTAATCCTAGCCCAATGGTCTAGTATGTGGCCAAATCTTTTCAATGATAAATATAATGACGATTTCCAGAAAAAATCTCTTTTATACTTAACAGTGGTTAATAAGTTCATGGATATATAAAATGATTAGCAAAATGGGACTTAGAAATAAACTAGTCTCCTCCTAATGTCCTTTAGAGTGACCCTTCCTGTCCACAGTGGTTGGCACTCTAAAACAGCACACCAGTGGCGTCCCACTCATACGTCATCTATCCCTGGAATTCCCTGTTATTCCCTAGATATCTTTTTCTTTTGAAGAAAGATTCATGAAGGACTGACGTTATTGATATGAGGATAAGGTGTAATTATACAGGAAGATGGGCTTGCAGGATAATCTAAACATTTATATGTGTAAAGCAAAATGAAAAATGTACCTCGTATTTATATGTTCAAACAGATCCGATACATCATTCGTGCTTTGAAAAAAACATATATAATGTGCCAAGATATTTATCAATCCATATGTCGGTCTTCCAATTTTATATCTCACGCATTTCCCCACCAGATGATGGTGTGGAGATTAAGGCTATGTGCCCACGATGCGGAAATGCTCAGGATTTTTTCCTGAGCGTTTCTGCATCTCCTTGGCAGAAAAAAACGCATGCGGATTGTACATGCGTTTTTCATGCCAGGGACAAGCGGAAGTGAAGCGTTCTTCACTTGCATTTCCGCATGCGGGTTGACAAGCGCTTTCCAAGCGATTTTAGCATCACTTGGAAAGTGCTGGACTGCTGGATCACACTATATAAATCCATGTAAACAGCATGGATTTATATAGTGTGACCCGAGAGAATGGTTAAAAATAAAAAAATAAACCTATACTTATCTTCCGATGGCCCCCGAGACTTGCTGCGCTCCTGTGCTGGCTGCCGGCAGATCGCAGTACGCTGTACTGAAGGAATTGCCGTCACATGACTGTGACGTCAGCGCAGGTCCTACAGATCTGCCCGCGATCTGTCGGCAAGCACAGAGAAGGAGTCCGGGGACCGTCGGAAGGTGAATATAATCTTTATTTTTTATTCTTTTTTTTCCAGCTTTTAATGGTACCTGGGTGTGGAGAAGAGTCTCTTGTCCTCCACACCCGGGTATCATCCGCACATTAGAACACGCGAATTACGCAAGTACAGATGCAGTCTTGGAATTGGCGCGTTCTAATGCAAGTCAATGGCGGCGAAAACGCAGTGCTTCCGCAAAATTAATGGACATGGTGCGGATTTTTGAGCGCAGCATAAACGCTGCGGAAAAATCCGCAGCATGGGCATTGAAAGTGCGGAATTGCATTGGAGACCATGGGGGAAGGTTTACCAAGTATTTCCCAAGCGTTTACGCTGCAGAAATTCCGCAGCATAAACGGTTGAAAAACGCATCGTGGGCACACAGCCTTATGGTTAAGGGACCATGCGTGAATGTCCTGCAGATAGATTGCACATCTCAATAGAAACTCCCACTATATAAAGGGTCCATGACCCATGACCCATGACCTCAAACTCATGTTCCTGTTTCTAGAGAGCCCATATGGAGAACAATGTCCCTGCATATGATAGGAGATTTGAACAAGATCATAAGCCTTCCTCCACCGAATTTGACAGTTCCTTCAATTACTCGATCCGTTATCTCCATTTTTCCCAGCTACTTCCATGCCCATTTGCACCCATCAGAGCTTATTTACTGTTGACTTTCGTGTCATCACTCCAAATCACTCAATTCCAATCTTTTACTGTCCACTTTTCGTACTGTTTTGCAAACTCGAGCAGACGCTACTTATGACGATATTGAAGTTGAGGCTTTTTCACCATTGTTTGGGTCAACATTCTAGACTTGTGTAATATGCGTCGCACCATGCTTGTGACGTGCCCCCTGGGCCGTGGGGTACTCGGTGTCAGGCCGGTCGTTACTAGGGGTGATGTCACAGTGGCGGCGACCCGGTCCGTGACCCAGGGCGGTCAGTAGAAAAGGGGGATTTTCATAGGGGATTTATGTACAAAGCTTGTGACGCCACCTGTGGTATGCGGCTAAAGGGAGCCGCCGCTGTGGAGCAGGTTCTCTGGAGCTGATGTTAGTGCAGCAAAGCTGGTGTGGCTCTCCACAGGTAGAGCTTAGCTCCAGGGCAGTGTAGATGTTATAGGTGATGCTGGGCGGTGTAGTGAAGGGGTGATGGCGCAGATAATAATCACAGAGACGGTGGAGTGCAGTCCTCAGGGTCTTTACTCATGGTTATTGCAGTCCAAGTTACAGGTACCAATTTAACTTCCCTCGTCGTGCTGCACTCACTCAGGGAGGGGTTCAGTCTCCGGAGTACTTAGCGGGACCCCCTTCTGTGTGTTCTTTCTCTGGCCGTTTCCCTGCACCTCATACCAAGTGTCCCAATCCAGTACCTGCGGGCCTTGTCGGGAGACGTCGGTTCCGTCCCCTGGGTCCTCTATAGTTACCTTCTTGGTGAGACTGATATGGACTGTTGGCTGCAGGACTTGAAATACTGCAGCCTCCAGTTTCTAGTTGAGACATAAAGTTGAGGGACCGGTCCCCTTTGTGTGGCCTGACCCCTCCACCTCCTGGTAGATTCGGGCGTACAGGTGGCCTCCAGCACTGCCCGTACCCCTGGGGTCCCTTCCTCGTTCCTGGAGCCCTTCCTGCTCCTCTCCTTCTCTTGCAGTCCTGGGCCTCTCCTCAGGCCCTCCTCCTGAGCAGAGCTACTACAGAGCTCCAGCTCCCAACTCCACTCACTGTAGACTGTATTCTAACTGTCCTGTCTAAACAAGATGGCTTCTCTATATATACCTTCCTTTCATGTGCTCCCCTAAGCCACTTCCTCCACCTACACCCACAACATAGCTCCTCCCAACAGCTAGGGACCCGAGACTGTGCTCTCCCTTAGGAGCAATCTTGCCCTACCCCCACTGCGGGTATGTGCTGGATGCAGGTGTTAGGGTCCCGAGCTGTACTCCTTCCTTACCTGAGAGTGAGATACCACACCTCTGGGTGAGATGCAGTACCTCTGTGGTGACCGAACCCTCAGGGGCGCCACACTTGCATGGAGGTCTGTGATCTTTTGACGCTCACAGCCCACCCTGGGAAGATAGGGGGTACTCGGAGCCGGGTCAGATGTAGCCGTGGCCTGGACCCGTCCCGTGCCCAGGGCCGTCACATTAAAAGATGTAATGGGCTTTCAGAGTTGGTGTTAATCGAGTGGTTGTATTGACTACGCCACCTGTGGTGTCTGGTGATGGCCACCAGCACTGCGGCAGTCCTCTGAAGCGGGATGTAGTGGCAGCAGAAGACGGTACTACTCCCCACAGGTGGAGCAGGGCCTCAGGGCAGAGAGAACAGGAGGATGGGAGTTGTAGTGGAAGATGTGGTGTGGTGCAGTACGGTGCCACGTTGCAATAAGGAACCGGAGGCCATAGGGGTAGTCTTCCAAGCTTTACTCACGGTAGAATGCACAGCTGCAAGGCTTCTCCCTGCTCCTCACGGTGCGCTGCAGCCACCAGAACCGGGGGTTCGACAACCTCCGGGTAGTTCAGGTGCTTTGGTCAGGACCCCGCACCAGAGTGTTCCTAGACTTTCCCACTAGGTGCTCTCCTGTCCGTATGTGGTGCGTGTACTAAGGCCGGGTCTCCCTCTGGACTATGCACAGAACAAGGGTATGGGTGGCGACTACGCTCCGTCCGTTACCTGGTGGGATCCACTGAGCCTCCGGGCTTCTCCGACTAAGACTTGAAGTGACAGAGTCAGATATTGGGGGCCGGTACCCCTTTTGCAGCAGGAATCCCTCTGATTAGGCCAGAATAGCGAGGACAGGTGGCGTATACTGCTCCGTCTGCATCCCCCTGGGATCCTTTTGCCTGCGGAGCTCTACTCCTCATTTCCCCTCCAGGCCTTCTTAAGTAAGGACCTTGACCGGGTAGAGACAGCCGTTAACTCTTGCCCGCTCCTCGACTCAAGGCCAGAGTACGAGGACTGTGTCCCCATCAACTGCAGGTTCACACAGAAAGCCACGTTCAGCGATGAAGATCACAATCAAAAGACCTTGAACTTAAGATGGCTGGCTATTAAATATGAATTTTGTGCGTGTAACTTCTAAGTGTGTCCTCCACCCTCACCCACTACTAGGTTCCCCCTTACTTTGGTTCCCCCATCTCCTCTTATCCCGGCTGGGGCAGCACCCTGGTGCATATAAAAGCCCCCCTCAGGTGGGAGAGGTGTAGTGTTGGATGCAGAGGTGGGGTCCTGACAGCTGCACCGTCCTTATCTCGAAGGAGAGATACCACACCTCATTAAAGAGATGCAGTACCCCTGTGGCGACCGAACCCTCAGGGGCCCCACATTCCCCCCTCGTGAAACACAGCACGTTTGCGGGCTGCAAAGAGAGCAAAACATGGTACAGACTTTTTAAATTTTTGTATAACAATATAACAATCTTCCCTTTATGGGGAATTCATACTGCATGAGGGGCATTGTGGAGACATAATACTGTGTAGGGGGCTTTGTAGAGACATTATGTTGTGTGAAGGGCTTTGCAGGGACATCATATTGCATGAGGGGCAGTATGGAGACATAGTGTTTGGAGACACCATAATGCATGGATTGCTTTGTGGGGACATCATAATGCGTGGAGGATGTGTGGGGACATAATATTGTATGGGAGGCTTTGGGGGGACCTCCTTCTGTTATTGGGGCATCATACTGCGTGAGGGGCTTTGAGTGGACATTAAATTGCATGGGGGGCTACAAGGGGACATCGTACTGTGTGGTCAGCTCTATGGAGACATGCTGTGATGGGACATCATGCTGCATGGGGAGCTGTGAGGGAACATCATAATGAGTGGAGGGCTTTGATGCCCTCACACAGCATAATGTCCCCACAAAAGCCCCTCACACAGTATGATGTCGCCACAATACTCCATGAGGGTCTTTCTGGGGATATCATATTTCGTGGGGCTGTGAGGGGACATCAAATTGTGTAGGATTCTGTGTAGGGACATTGTATTCTGTGGGTAACTTTGTGTGGACATCATGCAGTGTGGCGGGAAATCATGTTGTGTGAGGTGCTTTTTGAGGACATTATATTATGTGGGTGGCTTTATAATGTGTGAGGAGATCATGCTCTGTGGGGAGCTGTGTGAGGACATCATACTGTGTGGGGGACATCATACACTGTCAAGTATTTTGAGGGGAAATAGTATGTGACACTCACAGCCCTCCCTGGGAGATGGGGTACTCAGAGCCGGGTCAGATGTGGGGGGAAGCAGTCGTGGCCTGGACCCGTTCTGTGCCCAGGGCCGTCACATAAAAGTAATGGGCTATCAGGGTTGAGTGGTTATTATCGACTACGCCACCTGTGGTGTCTGGTGATGGCCACCAGTGCTGCAGCAGTCCTCTGATGCGGAATGTAGTGGCAGCTGTAGATGGTGCTACACCCCACAGGCAGAGCAGGGCCTCAGGGCAGAGAGGCGGAAGGAGGGAGTAGTGGTGAGAAGTGCTGGTGCTGTGCAGTGCGGTGCAGAAATAAAGGGACCAGAGGCCATAGGGGTAGACTTCCAGGGTTTTTACTCACGGTAGAGCATGCAGCTGCAAGGCTTCTCCCTGCTCCTCATGGGGCTCTGCAGCCACCAGGACCGGGGGTCCGACAACCTCCGAGTAATTCAGGTGCTTTAGTCAGGACCCCGCACCAGAGTGTTCCTAGACTTCAAACTAAGTCCTCTCCTATCCGTGTGTGTAGAAAGGCCGGGTCTCCCTCTGGACTATGCACAGAACAAGGGTACGGGTGGCAACTCCGCTCCGTCCGTTACCCGGTGGGATCCACTGAGCCTTCCGGGCTTTCCTGACTAGGATGTGAAGTAGCAAAGTCAGGTGTCGGGGGCCGGTACCCCTCTTGCAGCAGGAATCCCTCTGACTAGGCCAGAATAGCGAGGGCAGGTGACGTATGTCGCTCTGTCTGCATCCCCCTGGGATCCTTTGGCGGTGGAGCTAGACTCCTCTGCTCCAGGCCTTCTTGGGTATGGACCTTGACCGGGTAGAGACAGACGTTGACTCTAACCCGCTCCTCGACTCAAGGCCAGAGTACGAGGACTGTGTCCCCATCAACTGCAGGTTCACACAGAAAGCCACGTTCAGCGACGAAGATCACAATCAAAAGACCATAAGCCCAAGATGGCTGGCTATTAAATATGAATTTTTGTTGTGTAACCTACATGTGCGTCC
Source organism: Phyllobates terribilis (assembly GCF_046119375.1). NCBI lineage: Eukaryota > Metazoa > Chordata > Amphibia > Anura > Dendrobatidae > Phyllobates > Phyllobates terribilis. Next base: position 463,030,562 of record NW_027362764.1, read on the forward strand.
TCCACCCTCACCCACTACCAGGTTCCCCCTAACTTTTGGTTCCCCCATCTCCTCTTATCCCGGCTGGGGCAGCACCCTGGTGCATATTAGCCCCCCCTACAGGTGGGAGAAGTGTAGTGTTGGATGCGGAGGTGGGGTCCTGACAGTTGCACCATCCTTACCTCGAAGGAGAGATACCACACCCCATTAAAGAGGTGCAGTATCCCTGTGGCGATCGAAGCCTCAAGGGCGCCACACATACTGTGTGGGGGCATCATACTGTTTGAGGTTCTGCGTGTTGACATCATCCTCTGTGGAGGTACTGACGGACATCATATTGTGTTGGGAGTTATTGATCAAGGTACCAGGGTTGAATAACAGGAGGGCATATGATTTTCAGGTTTTTATAAATTTGATAAAAACAGTAAATTATATGTTTTTGATTAGCTATTTCTAATAGGAATACCTGTTACAATAAGCCCTATCGCAAAATGTATTAGCAGTAGCAGACAGCTGACATACTTAATTCTGCTTAATATTAAGTGATAAAATTAATAAATAAAAATAATGAGTAGAATTAAGTTCAATGTGTTGGTTCAGCCCACTACAACAGTCAAGATCTCTCATGGGGCCCCTTGGGAAAATTAAATGTCCACCCCTGGGTATTATATAGGTAATAAAACTTTGAATAATTCAAAGATAAGAGGACATAAAATTTACAGAAGAGAGGCATGGCTAAGATTTAAAATTAGGAAAGAAGCAATAAATATAATAAACATAACTGCCCAAATTCTAGGTAATTTAAGAGTTACTAATGTTCACAAGTGACGGTAAAATTATACAGGATATAATAAAATTACTTAAAATATAAAAATTATTAAAATGGTGAGATCTTAAAAGTGTACATGTTTGGTTAGCATTTCGTAACCTCTTCCAGCTTAGTACTATAAGAGGGAAGACTGGGGTATAAGTGCTTTCAGAGCAAGGGATCCGGAACTGCCGGGGCCGTACCTCTTGTTGCAGGGGGAAGACAGACTGCAAGGAGAGGAGTTATGTGACAGGGAAGCAGGGGGGGTGTCGAGAGAGAGAGCTGGGAGGTCAGGTGACAGAAGAACTCCTGGTGTGACGAGAGAGGGGGAGAGACAAGGTCGTTTGCGTGGGAAAGCGGAGCTGAGTCCTGCAGAGCAGAGCAGTGTGAGAGGGTCCAGACTGTCGTTTGTTACCGGTTTGACTCTGCTACATCTAGTTAAACTGTAAACTGTCAGTTAGAGACTAATATCTGCTATTTCCCCATATTTTCCCCTGTTACTCCCTGCGTGGAGATTCATCTTGTTATCATAAACTTTCCCTGTTTATTAACCCTGTATTGGCTGCTCTGTGCTTCTGTGTCACTGCATCTAAAGTACCTGTGTTACAGTACCCCTAAGGGCACATTCAGAATCAGTGATTTTTCTTGCACGCACGGTCCGATTTTTGCTTTGATTCAATTATTATCAGTGTTTTAGTTCCTACCATGAGTGTTTCATAAGTAATTTTTTCCTATGAAAAATGAAAATGCAAAGGTTTTCCTTCCCCTTGCAATGTTAAAAACAGGCAGAACACAGATGTGCAGTACGTGATTTTCATAGACCCATAGACTTGTATGGGCTTGTTTCATTTGTGACTGAGCTCAAAGTCAGACATGTCTCCGCGATTTTCTTTTGTGGACATGCCATCCACAAAAAAAATGGACATATGGATAGGCTTATAGATTATAATGAGTACATTGTGTATCTGTAAAAAACAAGGACAGAACACAATGGAAAATGGACATCTGAGTGACCCGAGGAGAGCTCCAAGTGCATATGTGGGCCCTTGGTAATAGAGTTGTATCTGTGGCGCCCTGCTGCGCATTGGTGCCACAGATCCTAGAGGGGTGCATGGACGGATTCCTCCACAAGAGGCCCTCATAGGAAACACACACCTCCACCTTCCACCTCAGACCACCAGAGGGAGCCCGGATAGGGATATAAATAGGGAAGGTGGAGCTAGGCAGTGGAGTCTAGAGTCAGAAGTCTGGAGTAAGTCTGAAGTCTGTAAGGAGTTCAGTTACAGTCTAAGTCTGGAGTCTGCAGTCTAGAGTCTACAGTCTGCTGCAGCCAGAGAGAGGTTGTGAGCCAAGCCCAGACTCATTGAGCTCAGGTTAGTGAGCCTAAGGCGTGCCGACGCCATAAGAGCGGAGAAGAGTAGCGAGGCCTACTGCCAGTGTGAAGCCTAGTGAGGGCCCCGAGCGCGGCCGAAGGCAAGTGGAGTAAGCGAGTGCCCTGGATCGTGCCTGAATCACCACCAGTAAAGGTACTGAAGTGAACTGTTGTGATTGTGCCTATTCTTCTTCCGACCCGGCTGGGTCCCCTCTGTCCTGCATCCCTTCTCTTACGCTGCCCTGAGGCCCTGCTCCACCTGTGGGGAGCCGCAAAAACTAAGCTGCCTGATCACCGGCCTCAGGGGACTGTAGCAGCGCTGGTGATCCTCACCAGACACCACGGGTGGCGTCACGAACTTTCCATTTCCCAAACACCTTTCCCCCAATTCCTTGCTTTTAAGAGTGACCCCAGGGTATGGCCCCGGGAGCCGGCCACCGCGGCATCCCCCAAAACTAGCAGCAAGGCCCGGACGCCGAGTCATCCCCATCCCCTGGGCGCGTCATCTCTTCCTGGCGTCATGAACAGGATTTCGTGCCCGCTGCAATGACGGAGTGTTGTGCCTGTTGCCACTGGGTACTGTACTATTCTGAACTGTGTATTAAACTGTGGCAAAGATGGCCGCCATTGTTGTGCCGCTGAGCGGGAAGAAGGACGTAACCACGGGAAACTGAGAGGCGTACCTGCTAAAGTGCACAAAGCCTCAGACACGCACCACGCCTCAACGTCAAACAAGGAAGCGCCAGGTCCTGGAAGGAGCGCCGGTGAACACTCTGACGTAGGACGCAAGCGACGCAAGGTCCTGAAGAAGACTGTCACCTGTGGAGCTGCGGCCTACCGGGAGAAAAGAAAAGAAGGTATGCCGAGGTTCGCTAGGGGGGCGCCAGAATGTCCGAAGAACAGCACAACGTCGGAGTACCGGTTAACCACTCTGATGATCAACCCGCGCTCGGCGCCGAGCAGGCCGGAGCAGCCGCTCCACCAGCAGGGCCTGTAACCCCTGTCATACCCATGGCCCTACCGTACATTCCGGGAGCAAAGTGGCTCCCCCAGTACAGCGGCAAACCAGATATCCTGTCTGGATTTAAAAGGAAAATATGCGGCATACTGGACATGTACTCTATGACAGGCAAGCAAAGAGCCGCTGTTGTATTGGGACAATTGACTGGTGCTGCGGAGCGAGAAGTAGAAACCTGGTCGGCCGCAGACCAGGAGTCAGTGTCCGCAATCTTTAAAAAGTTACAGACTGTCTTTGAGAATCTTACTGAGACAGACCTCCGGATGAGGTTCTACAACTGCTCGCAGCAACCGGAGGACAGTGTTCGGGACTATGCCTGGCATTTACAAGGAGCCCTGCGAGCTCTGAAACAGGTTAGTCCAACCAGCATCGATAATGAAAATAAAATGCTGAAGAAACAGTTTATCCGGGGACTGAGGTCTCAAGAGGAGAGCAGGACTGTGCGTTGGTGGTCCCTGGATCATCCAGATGCCACCTGTGACACCCTTAAGGACATGGCTATAAAAGGACTGCAGCCCCTTGAAACAACTGCTATCCAATGTTACCAGGGTGGGGCCACCCCAGTGCCTGCAGCGACCACCTTTTCCCCGGTGGCTGCTGAAGCCAAGGTTCCAGCAACGTCCCCTAGTGAGCTGGACAGCCTGCGCTCTAAAGTGCGTCAGTTGAGCAAAACCCTGACCACTGTACTGAGTGCCCTGCAGCTGCGGACGGAGACCGAGGAAGAAGGAAGGATCCTGCTAGCCGACAGCCCTGAGGATGTCCCCTGGATGAGAAGGAGGAGAAGGAAAACGCCAACCCCTGGGAGGACCAGCGACCAACGCCACCCGCCGAAAGACCCTGTCTGGCACTGCTGGCACAAGACAGGTCACACCGTCCGGAGCTGTCCTTTAAACGAGCAAACCCTGGGGCCAAGGGCCGACACCCAGGAGTAGACCCCTCAGGCCCATCAAACTGGTACCGCAGGTTCGTGGGAGGAAGACCTCTTCTGTCCATCGTGCTGGACGGCCTCGCGGCACCTGCTCTGCTGGACACAGGATCTCAGGTAACCATCGTGCCTGATGTCCTCTACAAAAGGTTATGGTCCATAGACGAATTTCACCCGCCAGATCCCAATCTTTCCGTTTATGCCTCAAACGGCCTCCTCCTTAACCTAGTCGGGGTAAAGGATGTGGCAGTAAAGGTGGGAAGAGTGGAACTGAAGGACCAGGGACTAATTGTAGTAGAGACTAATCCTGATGATACAGACTTGTATATGGTACTTGGCACTAACATTGTTAGTAACTGTTTGGGAGAAGTGTTGTTCTTGCTCCAACAGATAGCTGACACTGCCAGACCAGGGCAGGGAAGGGCGCTCCAGAAAGAGATCCGAGCCCTTATGTACCAGCAACAGGTAAAGCTAACAGGCGGTGAAATTGGTAATGTACGGGTGACAGACCCGGTACCCATTGTGATTCCCCCGATGAGTGAAAAGCTGATTTGGTGTAGAGCAGCAATAGGTCTCAAATGACGGAGCTACCAGGCGGTAGTAGAGCCCCTTAGCTTGGAACATAGGCCTACACTCTTGACTGCCAGAGGGATAGTGGATGTACGCAATGGGAGGGTGCCCGTACGCCTCCTAAACTATGGGGAGGACGAGGTTATATTACCACGCTACGCCACTGTTGCCAAACTGTACACAGTAAATAACAACTCCATACACACAGCAGAGTCCTTAACCTCACCAGACGAAGTGGAGGATAATGACCCGGGAACCCAGGTGGAGGATAGGTGTCAACAGCTCCATGTTGGGACAGACACCACTCCTGCCCATCAGAAGCAGGGTGTACACCGGGTGGTTCAGGAATACGCGCAGGTATTCAGTAAGCACCCACTTGACTTTGGGAGGATTAAGGGGGTTTAACACCATATCCCCACAGGTGACCATCCACCCATCAAAGAACGTTACAGGCCTATACCACCAGCACACTATCAGAAGGCGAAAGAGATGTTGCACGACATGAATAGAGATGAGCGTTGTTCTACTGAACTGTTCGCCAATCTCAAATTCGAGCTGTTTTGGGCGGTGTTCGAGCCGTTCGGCGAACACGAACAATTTGAGAAAAATTCGGCTGTTCGAGGTTATGTTCGATAACTGTTCGTGCACCAAAATCATAACTGGATTTTTTCTCAGTAATGATGAAAATTAATGTTAATACGCAGTTTGAGTGTACAGCGGGGTGGGGGGAGGGGCAGGGGATGGATCTCTGCAGGAACAATGAAGATCTCCATTTTTTTTTCTCTTTCCCGCATTTGCAGTGGGGAGGTGCAATCTGTCAGCCTATCAGCAGCGCACACACGGAGCGAAGTGCTTTTTTTCACACAAGCAAGGGCATGTGTCATTGGCAGTGTATGTCACATGTCCTTGCCCTATAAGACCAAGCCATTTTCCCCGTCGCCACCATTTTCTCACTGCTGCAGCTGCGTGTTAGACGGCACCGCTGTTGCTGCGTGCGCTATACCTTGTTAATTTCAAGCCAATTTTCACACAAATATACAGATAGCTTGGGAGTAGGGAATAGTTGTGATTGCAGTCCTTTTAAGGACTAGGTTACAGCATTTCCTACGACTTTTATCAGGGAGGTCTGTGCTCTTAAATAGATAGGTTGTGGGAGTAAAGACTAATTGTAATTGGAGTCCTTTTCAGGACTAGGTTACATGAGTTCCTATCAGTTTTTGCCAGGCAGGTCTGTGCCAGTGCTGTGCAAGTTTTTTTCACAGCATTTGGCTGAATCTAGCAAAGCTAATCCTTTTTGCCCTATTGCAGAGTGTGTTAGTCAGTGGAGTAGCCTATCTGTGTTGCAAGATATAACACCTGTGTATAGAATACCAATTTTTTTACTACACCTAGTGAAGTAAAATCTTTTGGGCATAGCATCATTCTATTAGTCCATCTATACTGACCTCCATCAGGTTGCAAACTGAATATAATTTTTTTCTGCATCTAGCTCTGAAAAAATATTTGGGCTTCTAGCAGTGTGTGGGACTTGGTCTATTAGTCCATCTATACTGACCTCCATCAGGTTGCAAATTAAAAATAATTTTTTTCTTCATTTAGCTCTGAAAAAATATTTGGGCTTCTAGCAGTGTGTGGGACTTGTTCTATTAGTCCTTCTATACTGACCTCCAGCAGGTTGCAAATTGAATATAATTTTTTTCTGCATCTAGCTCTGAAAAAATAGTTGGGCTTCTAGCGGTGTGTGGGACTTGGTCTATTAGTCCATCTATACTGACCTCCATCAGGTTGCAAATTAAAAATAATTTTTTTCTGCATCTAGCTCTGAAAAAATATTTGGGCTTCTAGCAGTGTGTGGGACTTGGTCTATTAGTCCATCTATAATGACCTCCATCAGGTTGCAAATTAAAAATAATTTTTTTCTGCATCTAGCTCTGAAAAAATATTTGGGCTTCTAGCAGTGTGTGGGACTTGGTCTATTAGTCCATCTATACTGACCTCCATCAGGTTGCAAATTAAAAATAATTTTTTTCTGCATCTAGCTCTGAAAAATTATTTGGGCTTCTAGCAGTGTGTGGGACTTGGTCTATTAGTCCATCTATACTGACCTCCATCAGGTTGCAAATTAAAAATAATTTTTATCTGCATCTACAGTACCTCTGAAAAAATATTTGGGCTTCTAGCAGTGTGTGGGACTATTTGTATTAGTCCATCTATACTGACCTCCATCAGGTTGCAAATTCAAAATAATTTTTTTCTGCATCTAACCCAGCCAATAGTTTTGGCCTAATACCACAGTTTGGCCACTCAGCTCTGCTCGGTTACCATCCATTGTTTTTTTGTGCAAACAACTCCAGAGTTGTGAATTAGTTAACCACCAAAATGAGTGGAAAAAGGCCTGCTGCTGGTGGAAAGGGGAATAGGCGTGTTGGGAAGGGGAAAAAAGGTTGTGTCCGTGGGGTAGGTGTTAAAGCAACAGTAACATCTGCAGAAGAAAGACCATCTTCCAGCCAAACTAAAATGTCTACTTCTTTTAGCGGACAATGTGATAAGATCCCTTTCTTACGGCCACGCCAATCGCTACAAATTCCAGATGAGGCACAAAAACAGCAGGTGCTTCAACGGATATCAAGTGCTCCTTTAAGTGGGCTCTCCTCCACATCAACTTCAACATCACAAATACTCCAGTCCTCAAAGGTGTCACCCAAATCGCACTTGCTTCCTCACAGCTCCCAAATCTCCAGCTGCCCGTCTGAGTATGAGGTAGAACAGATGGTTGAGTCTGCAGAGCTGTTTACTCATACTATAGCCTGGGAATCAGAGGTCGACTCCAGCGCTTCTGTGAATCCAGACGAGGAAATGATCTGCACTGATGCCCAGAATCTTTATGAGTCGGATCCAGGACCAGACGCAGAAGGTTCTGACCATAATGTAGACCCTCATTCCCAAACTGTAACTCCTGTTGGTGGAGACAATGAGGAAGACGATGATAAGACTCAAATACCTGATTGGAGCGACAACTTTAGTTTTTTGTCAGGGCAGGAACAGGTTGGCTCTGAGGACGACGGGTGTGATAACGCACAGGGTGATGATGATGAGGTCGGAGATCCCACTTACTGTCAACCCACAGTCAGCCAAGAGATGAGGTCAGCAGAGGAGGTGGAGGAAGATGCTAGTGACGACGAGGTCAGGTTGCGCCTTCCTGGACAGAGACGTAGTACTGGAAGCACGTCAACAACTGCATCCTCAAACACAACTCTGCCTCTCACCACAAGTCGTGGTGGCTCTTCAGGTCGCATGGGTGCTAAGCCTTGCATAGCCTGGGCATTTTTTCAGATCGATAAAGATAACCCAACTCGTGTTATCTGTAACATTTGTCAGCAAAAGCTAAGTAGAGGCCAAAAAATACATAGTTTGAGTACTTCATGCATGAACCGGCACATGGACATGAAGCATAAGTTGCAGTGGGAAGCTCAGTGTGCTACAATGCGGCCTAGCCGGCCGGGCCAATCACCGTCTGCCATATCTTGTGCATCCGCGGCCTCTTCATCCTCTGTGACTGGGGGGACAGCAGTCACACCTGTTTTGGGGCGCAGACCTGCCACCTCTTTACCCGCAACAGCCAGCGTGATTGGCAGGTCATCATTTTCTTTGGAGGTGGTAACACCAGCTGGTGTTGAGCGCTGTCCGACATCGATAGCACCACCTTTGGATCAAGGCAACCTAACATGTCCGCCTGCATCTTCCTCACAGACCGGCAGTTTGCCGGGGACACCCTTATCAACCCCGTCTAAGCACAATAGCCAGCCCTCGGTCCCTCAGATGTGGACAAGTAAAAGACCATTTCCTCCTAGCCATGAGAAAGCTAAGAGGTTGAATTTCACCATCTGCAAGCTCTTGGCTACAGAAATGCTGCCTTTCCGCCTGGTGGACACAGAGGATTTTCGAGACCTTATGTCCGTCGCAGTGCCCCAGTACCAGATGCCCAGTCAGCACTACTTCTCAAAGAAAGGTGTGCCTGCGCTCCACCAGCATGTCGCACACAACATCACCGCTTCTTTGAGAAACTCTGTGTGTGACAGGGTGCATTTCACTACAGACGCTTGGACGAGTAGGCATGGACAGGGGCGTTACATGTCGCTGACTGGGCACTGGGTAACTATGGTGACAGCAGGACAAGGGGCTGCTGTCCAAGTCTTGCCGTCCCCACGAGTTGTGCGTCAATCCTCTTTATGTCAAAGTTCCTCCACTGCTTCTGCCTCCTCAACCTCCTCTCGGTCTTCCACCTGCACCCAAAGCCTGTCTGGTCATGCCACAAGCTTTCTAACTGCGCAGAAGGGATCCTGCATACCTCCTTACTATGCTGGCAGTAGGGCTCAACGTCATCAGGCGGTTTTTACATTGAAATGTCTGGGAAATGTGAGTCACACAGCTGAGGAGTTGTGGTCAGCTCTGGAGAACCAATTTCATGAATGGTTGTCTCCACTGGACCTGAAACCAGGGAAGGCCGTGTGCGACAATGCTGCAAACCTGGGTGCGGCCCTTCGCCGGGGCAATGTCACACACGTGCCTTGTATGGCTCACGTGTTGAACCTGGTTGTCCAGCAATTTTTAGCCCACTATCCCAGACTAGATGGCCTTCTGCAGAGGGCACGGTCGCTGTGTGCTCACTTCCGCCGTTCGCATCCCGCAGCTCAGCGACTTACATCTCTACAGAAGTCGTTGGGCCTGCCACTTCACCGGCTAAAATGCGATGTGCCTACCCGGTGGAATTCAACTCTGCACATGTTGCAGCGACTGTGGCAGCACCGACAAGCCCTGGTGCAATACGTTCGGACGTATAGCCTGGGCCAACGAGATTCAGAGGTGGGGCAAATCATGCTGGAGGAGTGGTCTCAGATCAGGGACCTATGCACCCTTCTGCACAGTTTTGAAATGGCGACGAAGATGTTTAGTGCTGACGATGCCATTATCAGCATGACTATTCCGGTGATTTACATGCTGGAGCACATGTTAAACAGAATTCGGAGTCAGGTGGTGGCACAAGAGGAGGTGGAGGAAGTAGAGGAGGAGGAGTTGTATGCGGAAGGGCTAACATCTACAAGGTCCAGACGGTCGGCAGCACCAAGGCGGCAGGCATGTGAGGGTGGGGGAGATGGTTTTACCAGGGCGCATGGTAGCAGCCAAACTAGTGAGGAAGGTGCAGGAGCCCAGGAAGAAGTGGAGGACGAACTGATGGAAGACTCATCAGATGAGGGAGACCTTGATCACATTTCTGTTGTGCGAGGTTGGGGGGAGAGGACAGAGGAAGGAAGCATGATTGTTACCTCGCCACCAACACAACAGGGACTTGGTGCTCCTGGATGCGCAACACACATGAGTGCCTTCTTGCTGCACTACCTGCAACATGACCCTCGAATTGTGAGAATTAGAAATAATCCTGACTACTGGGTTGCCACACTGTTAGATCCCCGGTACAAAAGTAAATTTGCAGAAATTATTCCTGCCATAGAAAGGGATGCACGCATGCAGGAGTATCAGCAGAGACTGTTGCAGAATCTTACATGTGCTTTTCCACAAAATACCAGTGGTGCACGTAGTGAATCTCACAGTTCCAACTTGCCAACCGTGGGACTGTCAAGTGTTCAGCACTCAAACCGTAACAGAACCACAGTATCTGGTGGTAACATCAATTTTGCGGAATCATTTCACCACTTTTTTAGCCCATCCTTTGCAAGGCCACAGGAGACAAGAAGTCTGACACATAGTCAACGCCTAGAGACGATGGTACAGGAGTATCTCCAAGTAAACATTGAAGCCACGACTGTGTCACTGGACCCTTCCTCTTTTTGGGCTTCCAATCTGGATAAATGGCCGGAGCTAGCCACTTACGCCTTGGAGATCTTGTCATGCCCCGCAGCCAGCGTTCTGTCTGAACGTGTGTTCAGCGCTGCTGGTGGTGTGCTGACAGATAAGCGCACGCGGCTCTCCACTGATAATGTAGACAGACTCACATTCATAAAGATGAACAAATCATGGATCCGAAACGACTTTTCTACCCCTGTGTCATCCTGGGGAGAGTAAAAGCTTGATGATTGGTTAAAATCACCCTACCAACCATTTTGAGCTTTCAAATTACTAATCATGTTTATCTGTATCTTGACTGGAAAATAATTTGGGCTTTGTAGCAGTGTGCAGCACTGATCCTATTAGGCCATCTATAATAAGCTCCACCAGATTTAAAATTAAAAATAATTTTTAGCTGCATCTAGCCCGGAAAATAATTTTGGGGCTCCGAGATGCGCAAGACACATAAGTGCCTTCTTGCTGCACTACCTGCAGCATGACCCTCATATTGTCAGAATTCGAAGTAATCATGACTACTGGGTTGCCACACTCTTAGATCCCCCAAACTTTTCGATCAACCTTTTCATTTTAATAAAGACCAAAAAAATGGTCATTTTTGAAATTATAAGCATTAGCAGGTTGTTAGAAACTGAAATCAAACAGTTTTCAACTCAAAACTTTATTCTAGGTGATGTTACATTTTCACATAGGACCCCTTGTTCGAAAGGAGCTTCTGAACTCTCTCGTCCATTGAATTTGTCAGGTTTTGGATGGTTTCTGCTTCAATTGTTTTGCATGAGGACAGAATACCCTCCCAGAGCTGTTGCTTAGATGTGAACTGCCTCCCGCCATCATAGACACTCCTTTTAATGATGCTCCAAAGGTTCTGAATGGGGTAGAGGTCAGGGGAGCATGGGGGTCACACCATAAGTTTGTCCCCTTTTATGCCCATATCAGCCAGAGATGCAGATGTTTTATGTGCAGCATGAGATGGTGCATTATCATGCAGAAAAATGATCTTGCTGTGAAATACACGGTTCTTCTTCTTGAACCATGGCAGGAAGTGCTGTTTGAGAAAATCCACATACATTATGGAGTTCATCTTTAGCGCCTTCAGGGATCCTAAAGGGGCCGACAATCTCTCTCCCCATGATTCCAGCCCAAAACATTACTCCACCTCCTCCTTGTTGGCGCTGTAGCCGTGTTTGCATGGGGTGTCCATCAACCAGCCATCCTCCACTCCATCCATCTGGACCATCGAGCGCTGCACGGCACTCATCCGTGAACAAAACAGTTTTGAAATCAGTCTTCATGTAATGTTTGGCCCACTGGAGCCGTTTCTGCTTGTGTGAAGTGGATAGAGGAGGTCGACAGGATGGCGTATGCACAGCTGCAAACCTCTGAAGGACCCTGCATCTTGTTGTTCGGGGGACGTTGGAGGCACAAGCAGCTTCAAAAATTTGTCTGCTGCTATGACAAGGCTTTTTTGCCGCTGCTCTTTCAACCTGACGTAATTGCCTGTAGGAAAGAGTCCTCAATTTGCCCTTATCAGCACGCACACGTGTGTACTGTGAATCAGCTACATACTTCTTGATTGCCAAGACACTTCATCCTGATCATCGCACAATGTTGATTGTAGTCATGCCTTGACCTAAACACTCCACAATTTGTTGCTTCTCAGCAGCCGACACATCCTTTTTCTTTCCCATTTTGGCAGAAAATGTAGGCTGCTGAATAATGTGAGAGAGCCTTCTTAAGTAGTCTTGCCTTTCATTGGACACACCTGACAAACTAATTAGCACTGGTGTCTGCAATTGCTTACAGTGATATAAAGAGCCCTGACACACATCACCATCAATGAGTTTAACTGACAAACAAACAAATTCTTCCCTTATCACTCCTAAACACTTTTTGCATAATAATTTGGAACACAGTGTACATGTGCTTTTCCACAAAACACCAGTGGTTCACGTAGTGAATCTTACAGTTCTAACTTGCCAACCGTGGTCTGTATGGAGTTGTTCAATAAAGGGCCCAAAATTAAGATAACATAGATGGGAGAGGTCTCTATGAATAGGAATTCCTAAGTATTTGATACCCTGTGAGGGCCAGGCAAAGGGAAAGTTGGACTGGATGGAATCCTATATGGATTTGGGGAGGGAGACATCGAGGGCCTCAGACTTCGCTGCATTGATTTTAAAATTTGACCATGTAACAAAGTGATCTATTTCAGCCATAACAGCATGGATGGATATATGTGATTGAGTGATATATACTAGGACATCATCAGCAAATAGAGAGCACTTGTACTCGGTGCCTCCCACCTCAATCCACCTAATATTGGGGTTATGGCGAATTGATGAGAGCAGGTGCTCCGTCACTAGGATGTATAAGAGAGGGGACAGAGAACATCCCTGCCTTGTCCCATTGGTGATTGTGAAAGGTGATGAAAATGTTCTGACGCGCCCCCTGGGCCTTGGGACACCTGGAGCCGGACCCTTTTTGGTGGATGCTGGTGGTTGTAGTCTCCGTGGCGGCAACCCGGTTCCGTGGCTCAGGGCGGTCAAACCAGTGGCGGAACTATTTATGTGGTTTTGATGTTTAAATGTCCGACTACGCCACCCGTGGATTGCGGTCAGAGTGAACCGCCGCTCCAGGGCAGACCGCTGAGGCTGGTGTTGTGGGTGCAGCAGAGCGTAGCATAACTCCCCACGGGAGGAGTATAGCCTCAGGGCAGTGTATGCGGAGGATGGGGGTGATGGTGCAGGGCAGCAGCAGTAATGACACGGAGTCAGTGATGCAGTCCAGGGCCTTTACTCACAGTTCTTATTATCCAGACCACGTCTGCAGGTAACGGCTGCCCACGTCGTACTGTGCTCACCAGGTGAGGGGCTCAGACAACTCCCAGATAACTTTGGAGCGCTTCACAGGACCCCCTTTGTGTGTCCTTTGTCTGGCCTTTCTTACCAACCCTTCTGTCCGGCTGCCTCGGGCCTCCTCTTGGTAAACTTGGCGCCAGTTTCCCTGACCCTATGTGGTGCCTTCCTAGCGGGTGTAGCGAGGGGCTGCGCCACATAAAATGTCACAGCCTCCTGTTTCTAGCTGAGGGTCGTTTCCTGCCTCCACTAGTTTCGGGGACCGGTCTCCCCCTTTGGCCTGACCCCTCCACGCAGGTGGATTCTGGCGTGCGGTGGCGACTCACCCGTCCGCACCCCTGAGATCCCTTCGTTCCTCGTTCCTGGAGCCTTCTCCGCTCCTCTTTCTTCCTTCTCCCTCTTCCAGGCCTGGGCCTCTGTTACTAGGCCCGCCTCCGGAGCAGAGCTCATGCAGAGCCCCTGCTCCCTGCCACTTCTGCTCAGACTTCTCTGCACTGAACTAAGATGGTGCCCACCTTTTATACTCCCTTCTCAATGCACCCAGGAACTGCTTCCTCCCTGCTCCTGCACTACAGGGTTCCCCTTCCTCAGTGTTCCCTCCCCCCACTCCAGCCAGGGACAGGGACTGTCGTGCCCATCTCAGGGGCATATTGGTCGCCCTGCTCCACGGCAATGTGGTGTAATGTATGCAGGTGTCGGGTCCTGATCCACACTACATCCTTACCTGAGAGTGAGATATCACACCTCTGGGTGAGGTGCAAGACCTCTGTAGCAACCGAGCCCTCAGGGTGCTACAGTTCCATTTATCTTCAGCCTAGGTGACGTATTGCGATACAGGGCCGTGATTTTGGCTATAAAAGGGTCCCCTAGACCCCTACCCCAAGCTTTTTAAGAGAATCATATATGGCGTGCCAGGAGACTCTATGGAATGCTTTCTCAGCATCCAACGAGAGTATCTAATTACAAATTTTTAAGTGCATCTAGCCCAGGAAATACTTTGTGCCTAGTAGCAGGGTCTGCTAGTCAGCGGATTATCCCGGCTGTTAAGCAAGCTACACCACCTGTAGTTTGGACACTTCATTTTTTCAAAGGAAATGCTTCGGGACCACGGGATACTCAGTGAAGATCATCAGGAGGCACCCCAAGGCATAGGGGCTGGGACTGGCAGTAGGATGCCTTGCGGTGGACAGCCGAGCTCGATCCTTATAAAAGCTTTTTAACTGCAGCAGCTTTAGTGGACGCTACTGGAGCTGGAATTACGCGGCTGCTGGCATGAGACTTGCCCTCCAATAGATCCTTGTAAATGGATTTAAAGTGTATTCATTCAAATTAGAGAGACAATTTAAATTAAAAAGCTTAGAGCTGCCTCCACCACAGGGGGGCTCGCTCGACCCACCAGCGGACAGGCACCAGTATTGGGAGAGGGGGGCTGGCCATCAGGGTTCACCGCGGCTCTGGCACAAACCCGGCGACACGGAGGTGGCACGGGCAGGAGCGGACTGGCCGTGTCGGCTTCTCACTTTTTGGATTTTAGAAGGGCATGACATGCCTATATCTGTGTCTCCCCCTCCTTTTACTCCTCCACCTCTTTTATTTTCGCATGACTATATGTACTTGTCACTTTTCCATGTGTTAGCTATGTCTTCTGAGCAGTTTGTCAGCTTTTGGACACCTTTGAAGGTGTTTTCTATGTGTTTCTATGTGTTTTTGTTTGCCTGTCATTGGTTTTAACGGTGTTCGAAGGTGTTCGACGAACAGTTCGACGAACAGTTCGGCGAACACACGGGTGTTTGACGAACCGAACCGAACTCGAACACTACGGGGGTGGCTCAACACTAGACATGAAGAAGGCAGGGGTAGTAAGGGACAGTTGTAGTCCCTGGGCAGCTCCCCTAGTTCTAGTCAGGAAAAAGGACCCTACAGTGCCCTGGATCGTGCCATGAAACACCACCAGTAAAGGTACTGAAGTGAACTGTTGTGAGTGTGCCTATTCTTCTTCCGACCCGGCTGGGTCCCCTCTGTCCTGCATCCCTTCTCTTTCGCTGCCCTGAGGCCCTGCTCCACCTGTGGGGAGCCGCAACAACCAAGCTGCCTGATCACCGGCCTCAGGGGACTGTAGCAGCGCTGGTGATCCTCACCAGACACCACGGGTGGCGTCACAAACTTTCCCTTTCCCATACACCTTTCCCCCAATTCCTTGCTTTTAAGAGTGACCCCAGGGTACGGCCCCGGGAGCCGGCCACCGCGGCATCCCCCAAAATTAGCAGCAAGGCCCGGGCGCCGAGTCATCCCCATCCCCTGGGCGCGTCATATCAAGGCTTGTTTTTTGCAGTATAGGCTGTAGTTTTTATCATTACTATTTTGGGGTCATAATAACATTGTTATCTATTTTTAATATTTTTCTGGTAGGCTAAGTGATCAAAAAACAGTAATTAATTTATTTTTTTCATTTAGTTGTTCATCATATGGGATATATTATATTTTATAAATTTGGACATTTGTACATGTAGTGATACTACATGTGCAATTGTTTTCCGTTTTTAGATTTTATTTAGAGTAAATCCTGGAAGAAGCAGAGTGATATTAAAAAAAAAATGGATATATTTTATTGGTCTCACTAGCGGACTTAACCTGCAATCACTTGCTTGTTGTACAATACACTGCAACACAGTAGTATTGTAGTGTATTGTCAAATTACTGGCCTCTTAGGAAGCAGGACCCCAGACTGGGCTACATGGGTGTACAACATGACAAACACAGGGCCTTTAGCAGCGGCGTTGACGGCGGTCGCAGCTACGGTGAAGTGTATTGCGGCGCACAGACACAATGGGTCAGCGCACCACAATTCAAGCTGTCAGCCAATCAGAGGCCAGCAGCTGACATCTCCATGCACATGATGAAGCGCATGGCAGTGACGTCACGTTGACAAGAGAATGCATGTGGCGGGGGACTGAAGGAAAGGTGAGTATTTTTTAAAAAAAATAAGTGACCATACTAGTAAATGGATGACTATGGGGTTGCATTATACTTTATGAATGACCATGGGCTGTGCATTATACTACATGGATGACTATGAGCTGTGCAGTATATTATATGGAGGACTATGAGAAGCATTATACTATATGGAGGAGTATGGCGGGTGCATTATATTTCTTCTATGGATTCCCATGACTTCTATGTACGCCCCTTTTAAGTATAATGGTTTATTTTCTTCTATGAGAAAAGACCCAAAAAAAAAGTTTGTACACCAGCTAGGTGTCAGTTAAAAAAAAAACATAAAAATCCCCTAAAATCAACCAATACTTTTTTATACATTTTTTAAAAACCTAATTATATAGGTATATACTTCCAATTAGAGACTAGAGATGAGCGTTGTTCTACTCGAACTGTTCGCCAATCTCAAATTCGAGCTGTTTTGGGCGGTGTTTGAGCCGTTCGGCGAACACGAACAATTTGAGAAAAATTCGGCTGTTCGAGGTTATGTTCGATAACTGTTCGTGCACCAAAATCATAACTGGATTTTTTCTCAGTAATGATGAAAATTAATGTTAATACGCAGTTTGAGTGTACAGCGGGGTGGGGGGAGGGGCAGGGGATGGATCTCTGCAGGAACAATGAAGATCTCCATTTTTTTTTTCTCTTTCCCGCATTTAAAGTGGGGAGGTGCAATCTGTCAGCCTATCAGCAGCGCACACACGGAGCGAAGTGCTTTTTTTCACACAAGCAAGGGCATGTGTCATTGGCAGTGTATGTCACATGTCCTTGCCCTATAAGACCAAGCCATTTTCCCCGTCGCCACCATTTTCTCACTGCTGCAGCTGCGTGTTAGACGGCACCGCTGTTGCTGTGTGCGCTATACCTTGTTAATTTCAAGCCAATTTTCGCACAAATCTACAGATAGCTTGGGAGTAGGGAATAGTTGTGATTGCAGTCCTTTTAAGGACTAGGTTACAGCATTTCCTACGACTTTTATCAGGTAGGTCTGTGCTCTTAAATAGATAGATTGTGGGAGTAAAGACTAATTGTAATTGGAGTCCTTTTCAGGACTAGATTACATCAGTTCCTATCAGTTTTTGCCAGGCAGGTCTGTGCCAGTGCTGTGCAAGTTTTTTTCACAGCATTTGGCTGAATCTAGCAAAGCTAATCCTTTTTGGCCTATTGCAGAGTGTGTTAGTCAGTGGAGTAGCCTATCTGTGTTGCAAGATATACCACCTGTGTATAGAATACCAATTTTTTTACTGCACCTAGTGAAGTAAAATCTTTTGGGCATAGCATCATTCTATTAGTCCATCTATACTGACCTCCATCAGGTTGCAAATTGAATATAATTTTTTTCTGCATCTAGCTCTGAAAAAATATTGGGCTTCTAGCTGTGTGTGGTACTTGTTGTATTAGTCCATCTATACTGACCTCCATCAGGTTGCAAATTAAAAATATTTTTTATCTGCATCTACAGTACCTCTGAAAAAATATTTGGGCTTCTAGCTGTGTGTGGGACTTGTTCTATTAGTCCATCTATACTGACCTCCATCAGGTTGCAAATTGAATATAATTTTTATCTGCATCTAGCTCTGAAAAAATATTTGGCCTTCTAGCAGTGTGTGGGACTTTCTCTATTAGTCCATCTATACTGACCTCCATCAGGTTGCAAATTAAAAATAATTTTTTGTCTGCATCTAGCGCTGAAAAAATATTTGGCCTTCTAGCAGTGTGTGGGACTTTCTCTATTAGTCCATCTATACTGACCTCCATCAGGTTGCAAATTAAAAATAATTTTTATCTGCATCTACCTCTGAAAAAATATTTGGGCTTCTAGCTGTGTGTGGGACTTGTTCTATTAATCCATCTATACAGACCTCCATCAGGTTGCAAACTGAATATAATTTTTTTCTGCATCTAGCTCTGAAAAAATATTTGGCCTTCTAGCAGTGTGTGGGACTTGTTCTATTAGTCCACCTATACTGACCTCCATCAGGTTGCAAATTCAAAATAATTTTTTGTCTGCATCTAGCTCTGAAAAAATATTTGGCCTTCTAGCAGTGTGTGGGACTTTCTCTATTAGTCCATCTATACTGACCTCCATCAGGTTGCAAACTGAATATATTTTTTTTCTGCATCTACCTCTGAAAAAATATTGGGCTTGTAGCTGTGTGTGGGACTTGTTCTATTAATCCATCTATACAGACCTCCATCAGGTTGCAAACTGAATAAAAAATTTTCTGCATCTACCTCTGAAAAAATATTTGGGCTTCTAGCTGTGTGTGGGACTTGTTCTATTAGTCCATCTATACTGACCTCCATCAGGTTGCAAATTGAATATAATTTTTTTCTGCATCTAACCCAGCCAATAGTTTTGGCCTAATACCACAGTTTGGCCACTCAGCTCTGCTCGGTTCCCATTCATTGTTTTTTTGTGCAAACAACTCCAGAGTTGTGAATTAGTTAACCACCAAAATGAGTGGAAAAAGACCTGCTGCTGGTGGAAAGGGGAATAGGCGTGTTGGGAAGGGGAAAAAAGGTTGTGTCCGTGGGGTAGGTGTTAAAGCAACAGTAACATCTGCAGAAGAAAGACCATCTTCCAGCCAAACTAAAATGTCTACTTCTTTTAGCGGACAATGTGATAAGATCCCTTTCTTACGGCCACGCCAATCGCTACAAATTCCAGATGAGGCACAAAAACAGCAGGTGCTTCAACGGATATCAAGTGCTCCTTTAAGTGGGCTCTCCTCCACATCAACTTCAACATCACAAATACTCCAGTCCTCAAAGGTGTCACCCCAATCGCACTTGCTTCCTCACAGCTCCCAAATCTCCAGCTGCCCGTCTGAGTATGAGGTAGAACAGATGGTTGAGTCTGCAGAGCTGTTTACTCATGCTATAGCCTGGGAATCAGAGGTCGACTCCAGCGCTTCTGTGAATCCAGACGAGGAAATGATCTGCACTGATGCCCAGAATCTTTATGAGTTGGATCCAGGACCAGACGCAGAAGGTTCTGACCATAATGTAGACCCTCATTCCCAAACTGTAACTCCTGTTGGTGGAGACAATGAGGAAGACGATGATAAGACTCAAATACCTGATTGGAGCGACAACTTTAGTTTTTTGTCAGGGCAGGAACAGGTTGGCTCTGAGGACGACGGGTGTGATAACGCACAGGGTGATGATGATGAGGTTGGAGATCCCACTTACTGTCAACCCACAGTCAGCCAAGAGATGAGGTCAGCAGAGGAGGTGGAGGAAGATGCTAGTGACGACGAGGTCAGGTTGCGCCTTCCTGGACAGAGACGTAGTACTGGAAGCACGTCAACAACTGCATCCTCAAACACAACTCTGCCTCTCACCACAAGTCGTGGTGGCTCTTCAGGTCGCATGGGTGCTAAGCCTTGCATAGCCTGGGCATTTTTTCAGATCGATAAAGATGACCCAACTCGTGTTATCTGTAACATTTGTCAGCAAAAGCTAAGTAGAGGCCAAAAAATACATAGTTTGAGTACTTCATGCATGAACCGGCACATGGACATGAAGCATAAGTTGCAGTGGGAAGCTCAGTGTGCTACAATGCGGCCTAGCCGGCCGGGCCAACCACCGTCTGCCATATCTTGTGCATCCGCGGCCTCTTCATCCTCTGTGACTGGGGGGACAGCAGTCACACCTGTCTTGGGGCGCAGACCTGCCACCTCTTTACCCGCAACAGCCAGCGTAATTGGCAGGTCATCATTTTCTTTGGAGGTGGTAACACCAGCTGGTGTTGAGCGCTGTCCGACATCGATAGCACCACCTTTGGATCAAGGCAACCTAACATGTCCGCCTGCATCTTCCTCACAGACCGGCAGTTTGCCGGGGACACCCTTATCAACCCCGTCTAAGCACAATAGCCAGCCCTCGGTCCCTCAGATGTAGACAAGTAAAAGACCATTTCCTCCTAGCCATGAGAAAGCTAAGAGGTTGAATTTCACCATCTGCAAGCTCTTGGCTACAGAAATGCTGCCTTTCCGCCTGGTGGACACAGAGGATTTTCGAGACCTTATGTCCGTCGCAGTGCCCCAGTACCAGATGCCCAGTCGGCACTACTTCTCAAAGAAAGGTGTGCCTGCGCTCCACCAGCATGTCGCACACAACATCACCGCTTCTTTGAGAAACTCTGTGTGTGACAGGGTGCATTTCACCACAGACACTTGGACGAGTAGGCATGGACAGGGGCGTTACATGTCGCTAACTGGGCACTGGGTAACTATGGTGACAGCAGGACAAGGGGCTGCTGTCCAAGTCTTGCCGTCCCCACGAGTTGTGCGTCAATCCTCTTTATGTCAAAGTTCCTCCACTGCTTCTGCCTCCTCAACCTCCTCTCGGTCTTTCACCTGCACCCAAAGCCTGTCTGGTCATGCCACAAGCTTTCTAACTGCGCAGAAGGGATCGTGCACACCTCCTTACTATGCTGGCAGTAGGGCTCAACGTCATCAGGCGGTTTTTACATTGAAATGTCTGGGAAATGTGAGTCACACAGCTGAGGAGTTGTGGTCAGCTCTGGAGAACCAATTTCATGAATGGTTGTCTCCACTGGACCTGAAACCAGGGAAGGCCTTGTGCGACAATGCTGCAAACCTGGGTGCGGCCCTTCACCGGGGCAATGTCACACACGTGCCTTGTATGGCTCACGTGTTGAACCTGGTTGTCCAGCAATTTTTAGCCCACTATCCCAGACTAGATGGCCTTCTGCAGAGGGCACGGTCGCTGTGTGCTCACTTCCGCCGTTCGCATCCCGCAGCTCAGCGACTTACATCTCTACAGAAGTCGTTGGGCCTGCCACTTCACCGGCTAAAATGCGATGTGCCTACCCGGTGGAATTCAACTCTGCACATGTTGCAGCGACTGTGGCAGCACCGACAAGCCCTGGTGCAATACGTTCTGACGTATAGCCTGGGCCAACGAGATCCAGAGGTAGGGCAAATCACGCTGGAGGAGTGGTCTCAGATCAGGGACCTATGCACCCTTCTGCACAGTTTTGAAATGGCGACGAAGATGTTTAGTGCTGACGATGCCATTATCAGCATGACTATTCCGGTGATTTACATGCTGGAGCACATGTTAAACAGAATTCGGAGTCAGGTGGTGGCACAAGAGGAGGTGGAGGAAGTAGAGGAGGAGGAGTTGTATGCGGAAGGGCTAACATCTGTAAGGTCCAGACGGTCGGCAGCACCAAGGCGGCAGGCATGTGAGGGTGGGGGAGATGGTTTTACCAGGGCGCATGGTAGCAGCCAAACTAGTGAGGAAGGTGCAGGAGCCCAGGAAGAAGTGGAGGACGAACTGATGGAAGACTCATCAGATGAGGGAGACCTTGATCACATTTCTGTTGTGCGAGGTTGGGGGGAGAGGACAGAGGAAGGAAGCATGATTGTTACCGCGCCACCAACACAACAGGGACTTGGTGCTCCTGGATGCGCAACACACATGAGTGCCTTCTTGCTGCACTACCTGCAACATGACCCTCGAATTGTGAGAATTAGAAATAATCCTGACTACTGGGTTGCCACACTGTTAGATCCCCGGTACAAAAGTAAATTTGCAGAAATTATTCCTGCCATAGAAAGGGATGCACGCATGCAGGAGTATCAGCAGAGACTGTTGCAGAATCTTACATGTGCTTTTCCACAAAATACCAGTGGTGCACGTAGTGAATCTCACAGTTCCAACTTGCCAACCGTGGGACCGTCAAGTGTTCAGCACTCAAACCGTAACAGAACCACAGTATCTGCTGGTAACATCAATTTTGTGGAATCATTTCACCACTTTTTTAGCCCATCCTTTGCAAGGCCACAGGAGACAAGAAGTCTGACACATAGTCAACGCCTAGAGACGATGGTACAGGAGTATCTCATAGTAAACATTGAAGCCATGACTGTGTCACTGGACCCTTGCTCTTTTTGGGCTTCCAATCTGGATAAATGGCCGGAGCTAGCCACTTACGCCTTGGAGATCTTGTCATGCCCCGCAGCCAGCGTTCTGTCTGAACGTGTGTTCAGCGCTGCTGGTGGTGTGCTGACAGATAAGCGCACGCGGCTCTCCACTGATAATGTAGACAGACTCACGTTCATAAAGATGAACAAATCATGGATCCGAAACGACTTTTCTACCCCTGTGTCATCCTGGGGAGAGTAAAAGCTTGATGATTGGTTAAAATCACACTACCAACCGTTTTAAGCTTTCAAATTACTAATCATGTTTATCTGTATCTTGACTGGAAAATAATTTGGGCTTTGTAGCAGTGTGCAGCACTGATCCTATTAGGCCATCTATACTAAAGCTTCACCAGATTTAAAATTAAAAATAATTTTTAGCTGCATCTAGCCCGGAAAATAATTTTGGGGCTCCGAGATGCGCAAGACACATAAGTGCCTTCTTGCTGCACTACCTGCAGCATGACCCTCATATTGTCAGAATTCGAAGTAATCATGACTACTGGGTTGCCACACTCTTAGATCCCCCAAACTTTTCGATCAACCTTTTCATTTTAATAAAGACCAAAAAAATGGTCATTTTTGAAATTATAAGCATTAGCAGGTTGTTAGAAACTGAAATCAAACAGTTTTCAACTCAAAACTTTATTCTAGGTGATGTTACATTTTCACATAGGACCCCTTGTTCGAAAGGAGCTTCTGAACTCTCTCGTCCATTGAATTTGTCAGGTTTTGGATGGTTTCTGCTTCAATTGTTTTGCATGAGGACAGAATACCCTCCCAGAGCTGTTGCTTAGATGTGAACTGCCTCCCGCCATCATAGACACTCCTTGTAATGATGCTCCAAAGGTTCTGAATGGGGTAGAGGTCAGGGGAGCATGGGGGTCACACCATAAGTTTGTCCCCTTTTATGCCCATATCAGCCAGAGATGCAGATGTTTTCTGTGCAGCATGAGATGGTGCATTATCATGCAAAAAAATGATCTTGCTGTGAAATACACGGTTCTTCTTCTTGAACCATGGCAGGAAATGCTGTTTGAGAAAATCCACATACATTATGGAGTTCATCTTTAGCGCCTTCAGGGATCCTAAAGGGGCCGACAATCTCTCTCCCCATGATTCCAGCCCAAAACATTACTCCACCTCCTCCTTGTTGGCGCTGTAGCCGTGTTTGCGTGGGGTGTCCATCAACCAGCCATCCTCCACTCCATCCATCTGGACCATCGAGCGCTGCACGGCACTCATCCGTGAACAAAACAGTTTTGAAATCAGTCTTCATGTAATGTTTGGCCCACTGGAGCCGTTTCTGCTTGTGTGAAGTGGATAGAGGAGGTCGACAGGATGGCGTATGCACAGCTGCAAACCTCTGAAGGACCCTGCATCTTGTTGTTCGGGGGACGTTGGAGGCACCAGCAGCTTCAAAAACTTGTCTGCTGCTATGACAAGGCTTTTTTGCCGCTGCTCTTTCAACCTGACGTAATTGCCTGTAGGAAAGAGTCCTCAATTTGCCCTTATCAGCACGCACACGTGTGTACTGTGAATCAGCTACATACTTCTTGATTGCCAAGACACTTCATCCTGATCATCGCACAATGTTGATTGTAGTCATGCCTTGACCTAAACACTCCACAATTTGTTGCTTCTCAGCAGCCGACACATCCTTTTTCTTTCCCATTTTGGCAGAAAATGTAGGCTGCTTAATAATGTGAGACAGCCTTCTTAAGTAGTCTTGCCTTTCATTGGACACACCTGCCAAACTAATTAGCACAGGTTTCTGCAATTGCTTACAGTGATATAAAGAGCCCTGACACACATCACCATCAATGAGTTTAACTGACAAACAAACAAATTCTTCCCTTATCACTCCTAAACACTTTTTGCATAATAATTTGGAACACAGTGTACTTGTGCTTTTCCACAAAACACCAGTGGTTCACGTAGTGAATCTTACAGTTCTAACTTGCCAACCGTGGTCTGTATGGAGTTGTTCAATAAAGGGCCCAAAATTAAGATAACATAGATGGGAGAGGTCTCTATGAATAGGAATTCCTAAGTATTTGATACCCTGTGAGGGCCAGGCAAAGGGAAAGTTGGACTGGATGGAATCCTATATGGATTTGGGGAGGGAGACATCGAGGGCCTCAGACTTCGCTGCATTGATTTTAAAATTTGACCATGTAACAAAGTGATCTATTTCAGCCATAACAGCATGGATGGATATATGTGATTGAGTGATATATACTAGGACATCATCAGCAAATAGAGAGCACTTGTACTCGGTGCCTCCCACCTCAATCCACCTAATATTGGGGTTATGGCGAATTGATGAGAGCAGGTGCTCCGTCACTAGGATGTATAAGAGAGGGGACAGAGAACATCCCTGCCTTGTCCCATTGGTGATTGTGAAAGGTGATGAAAATGTTCTGACGCGCCCCCTGGGCCTTGGGACACCCGGAGCCGGACCCTTTTTGGTGGATGCTGGTGGTTGTAGTCTCCGTGGCGGCGACCCGGTTCCGTGGCTCAGGGCGGTCAAACCAGTGGCGGAACTATTTATGTGGTTTTGATGTTTAAATGTCCGACTACGCCACCCGTGGATTGCGGTCAGAGTGAACCGCCGCTCCAGGGCAGACCGCTGAGGCTGGTGTTGTGGGTGCAGCAGAGCGTAGCATAACTCCCCACGGGAGGAGTATAGCCTCAGGGCAGTGTATGCGGAGGATGGGGGTGATGGTGCAGGGCAGCAGCAGTAACGAGACGGAGTAAGTGATGCAGTCCAGGGCCTTTACTCACAGTTCTTATTATCCAGACCACGTCTGCAGGTAACGGCTGCCCACGTCGTACTGTGCTCACCAGGTGAGGGGCTCAGACAACTCCCAGATAACTTTGGAGCGCTTCACAGGACCCCCTTTGTCTGTCCTTTGTCTGGTCTTTCTTACCAACCCTTCTGTCCTGCTGCCTCAGGCCTCCTCTTGGTAAACTTGGCGCCAGTTTCCCTGACCCTATGTGGTGCCTTCCTAGCGGGTGTAGCGAGGGGCTGCGCCACATAAAATGTCACAGCCTCCTGTTTCTAGCTGAGGGTCGTTTCCTGCCTCCACTAGTTTCGGGGACCGGTCTCCCCCTTTGGCCTGACCCCTCCACGCAGGTGGATTCGGGCGTGCGGTGGCGACTCGCCCGTCCGCACCCCTGGGATCCCTTCGTTCCTCGTTCCTGGAGCCTTCTCCGCTCCTCTTCCTTCCTTCTCCCTCTTCCAGGCCTGGGCCTCTGTTACTAGGCCCGCCTCCGGAGCAGAGCTCATGCAGAGCCCCTGCTCCCTGCCACTTCTGCTCAGACTTCTCTGCACTGAACTAAGATGGTGCCCACCTTTTATACTCCCTTCTCAATGCACCCAGGAACTGCTTCCTCCCTGCTCCTGCACTACAGGGTTCCCCTTCCTCAGTGTTCCCTCCCCCCACTCCAGCCAGGGACAGGGACTGTCGTGCCCATCTCAGGGGCATATTGGTCGCCCTGCCCCACGGCAATGTGGTGTAATGCATGCAGGTGTCGGGTCCTGATCCACACTGCATCCTTACCTGAGAGTGAGATATCACACCTCTGGGTGAGGTGCAATACCTCTGTAGCAACCGAGCCCTCAGGGTGCTACAGTTCCATTTATCTTCAGCCTAGGTGACGTATTGCGATACAGGGCCGTGATTTTGGCTATAAAAGGGTCCCCTAGACCCCTACCCCAAGCTTTTTAAGAGAATCATATATGGCGTGCCAGGAGACTCTATGGAATGCTTTCTCAGCATCCAACGAGAGTATCTAATTACAAATTTTTAACTGCATCTAGCCCAGAAAATACTTTGTGCCTAGTAGCAGTGTCTGCTAGTCAGCGGATTATCCCGGCTGTTAAGCAAGCTCCACCACCTGTAGTTTGGACACTTAATTTTTTCAAAGGAAATGCTTCGGGACCATGGGATACTCAGTGAAGAGCATCAGGAGGCACCCCAAGGCATAGGAGCTGGGACTGGCAGTAGGATGCCTTGCGGTGGACAGCCGAGCTCGATCCTTATAAAAGCTTTTTAACTGCAGCAGCTTTAGTGGACTCTACTGGAGCTGGAATTACGCGGCTGCTGGCATGAGACTTGCCCTCCAATAGATCCTTGTAAATGGATTTAAAGTGTATTCATTCAAATTAGAGAGACAATTTAAATTAAAAAGCTTAGAGCTGCCTCCACCACAGGGGGGCTCGCTCGACCCACCAGCGGACAGGCACCAGTATTGGGAGAGGGGGGCTGGCCGTCAGGGTTCACCGCGGCTCTGGCACAAACCCGGCGACGCGGAGGTGGCACGGGCAGGAGCGGACTGAACGTGTCGGCTTCTCATTTTTTGGATTTTAGAAGGGCATGACATGCCTATATCTGTGTCTCCCCCTCCTTTTACTCCTCCACCTCTTTTCTTTTCGCATGACTATATGTACTTGTCACTTTTCCATGTGTTAGTTGTGTCTTCTGAGCAGTTTGTCAGCTTTTGGACAACTTTGAAGGTGTTTTCTATGTTTTTCTATGTGTTTTTGTTTGCCTGCCATTGGTTTTAACGGTGTTCGAAGGTGTTCGACGAACAGTTCGACGAACAGTTCGGCGAACACACGGGTGTTCGACGAACCGAACCGAACTCGAACACTACGGGGGAGGCTCAATACTATTAGAGACATATAATAACATGTAACAGACTGATAGGTATATTGATAAGGTTGATAGGGATTCATTAAGGGTAAAGATATAGACCTAAAATGCCCCTAAGATGACCCTAAAAAGCTCACCCTACCTTGCAGTGGAGG
Source organism: Phyllobates terribilis (assembly GCF_046119375.1). Taxonomy (NCBI): domain Eukaryota; kingdom Metazoa; phylum Chordata; class Amphibia; order Anura; family Dendrobatidae; genus Phyllobates; species Phyllobates terribilis. Next base: position 463,057,724 of record NW_027362764.1, read on the forward strand.
TTGGCACCCTAAATATGCAAAGTGGTGGCCCCGTTCCAAGTTGACTGGCCCTTATTGGTCCTATTATATATCCTATCAGTAAAATACAAACACATGCCAAACAAAAAACTCAGAACATATTGCATCTTCCCCAGGCCTTAGGATCTCCATCCAAAAAAATTAAAGATAACAGCCTGTAATTACTTAATAGGCACAATAGGCATCTTCCCCAGGCCTTAGGATCTCCGTCCAAAAAGAAAACAAGGACAACAGCCCGTAATTACTCAAGTCACAAGACCACAATCAAATGGTCAGTTGCCCACCAAAAATGCATATACACCCAAATAGTATGACAGTATTAAAGTAGTCAAATGTTCACTATATCATACCTAACCATAGCATCTATTATTTTAACAACAGTGTATACACAGCTCAATAATATATTGCTCAAACCCGAGGCAGGGCCTGTAACCCCTGTCATACCCATGGCCCTACCGTACATTCCGGGAGCGAAGTGGCTCCCCCAGTACAGCGGCAAACCAGATATCCTGTCTGGATTTAAAAGGAAAATATGTGGTATACTGGACATGTACTCTATGACAGGCAAGCAAAGAGCCGCTGTTGTATTGGGACAATTGACTGGTGCTGCGGAGTGAGAAGTAGAAACCTGGTCGGCCGCAGACCAGAAGTCAGTGTCCGCAATCTTTAAAAAGTTACAGACTGTCTTTGAGAATCATACTGAGACAGACCTTCGGATGAGGTTCTACAACTGCTCGCAGCAACCGGAGGACAGTGTTCGGGACTATGCCTGGCATTTACAAGGATCCCTGCGAGCTCTGAAACAGGTTAGTTCAACCAGCATCGATAATGAAAATAAAATGCTGAAGAAACAGTTTATCCGGGGACTGAGGTCTCAAGAGGAGAGCAGGACTGTGCGTTGGTGGTCCCTGGATCATCCAGATGCCACCTTTGACACCCTTAAGGACATGGCTATAAAAGGACTGCAGCCCCTTGAAACAACTGCTATCCAATGTTACCAGGGTGGGGCCACCCCAGTGCCTGCAGCGTCCACCTTTTCCCCGGTGGCTGCTGAAGCCAAGGTTCCAGCAACGTCCCCTAGTGAGCTGGACAGCCTGCGCTCTGAAGTGCGCCAGTTGAGCAAAACCCTGACCACTGTACTGAGTGCCCTGCAGCTGCGGACAGAGACCGAGGAGGAAGGAAGGATCCTGCTAGCCGACAGCCCTGAGGATGTCCCCTGGATGAGAAGGAGGAGGAGGACAACGCCACCCCCTGGGAGGACCAGCAACCAACGCCACCCGCCGAAAGATCCTGTCTGGCACTGCTGGCACAAGACAGGTCACACCATCCGGAGCTGTCCTTTAAACGAGCAAACCCTGGGGCCAAGGGCCGACACCCAGGAGTAGACCCCTCAGGCCCATCAAACTGGTACCGCAGGTTTGTGGGAGGAAGACCTCTTCTGTCCATCATGCTGGATGGCCTCGCGGCACCTGCTCTGCTGGACACAGGATCTCAGGTAACCATCGTGCCTGATGTCCTCTACAAAAGGTTATGGTCCATAGACGAATTTCACCCGCCAGATCCCAATCTTTCCGTTTATGCCTCAAACGGCCTCCCCCTTAACCTAGTCGGGGTAAAGGATGTGGCAGTAAAGGTGGGAAGAGTGGAACTGAAGGACCAGGGACTAATTGTAGTAGAGACTAATTCTGATGATACAGACTTGTATATGGTACTTGGCACTAACATTGTTAGTAACTGTATGGGAGAAGTGTTGTTCTTGCTCCAACAGATAGCTGAAACTGCCAGACCAGGGCAGGGAAGGGCGCTCCAGAAAGAGATCCGAGCCCTTATGTAAAAGCAACAGGTAAAGCTAACAGGCGGTGAAATTGGTAATGTACGGGTGACAGACCCGGTACCCATTGTGATTCCCCCGATGAGTGAAAAGCTGATTTGGTGTAGAGCAGCAATAGGTCTCAAATGACGGAGCTACCAGGCGGTAGTAGAGCCCCTTAGCTTGGAACATAGGCCTACACTCTTGACTGCCAGAGGGATAGTGGATGTACGCAATGGGAGGGTGCCCGTACGCCTCCTAAACTATGGGGAGGACGAGGTTATATTACCACGCTACGCCACTGTTGCCAAACTGTACACAGTAAATAACAACTCCATACACACAGCGGAGTCCTTAACCTCACCAGACGAAGTGGAGGATAATGACCCGGGAACCCAGGTGGAGGATTGGTGTCAACAGCTCTATGTTGGGACAGACACCACTCCTGCCCATCAGAAGCAGGGTGTACACCGAGTGGTTCAGGAATACTCGCAGGTATTCAGTAAGCACCCACTTGACTTTGGGAGGATTAAGGGGGTTTAACACCATATCCCCACAGGTGACCATCCACCCATCAAAGAACGTTACAGGCCTATACCACCAGCACACTATCAGAAGGCGAAAGAGATGTTGCATGACATGAAGAAGGCAGGGGTAGTAAGGGACAGTTGTAGTCCCTGGGCAGCTCCCCTAGTTCTAGTCAGGAAAAAGGACAGAAGCATGAGAATGTGTGTAGATTACAGAGAAGTAAATCGCATTACACATAAAGATGCATACCCTTTACCACGTATAGAGGAATTCCTGGCTGCCTTAAAGTCTGCAAATTACTTCTCCACCCTTGACCTCACTAGTGTGTACTGGCAAGTAGCTGTTGCTGAGGAGGATCGGGAGAAGACGGTCTTCACCACCCCGATGGGACTCTGTGAGTTCAATAGTATGCCGTTTGGACTCTGCAACGCCCCCGGAACGTTCCAGAGATTGATGGAGTGCTGCCTGGGACACCACAACTTTCATACTGTACTACTATACCTGGACGACGTGATAGTGTACTCCAAAACGTATGAGGACCACTTGAAGCACCTGGCGGAGGTATTTGAGTCGCTGTCCCGGTATGGGATGAAGCTGAAGCCCTCAAAGTGCCACCTGCTCAAGAGAAAGGTACAGAACCTGGGGCACATCGTTAGTCCAGAGGGAGTAGCACCAGACCCGGAGAAGGTCACTGCCATCCAGAAATGGCCGGAGCCGAAGAGCCTCAAGGAGGTACGTCAGTTCCTGGGACTAGTCGGGTATTACCGGAGGTTTGTGAAGGACTATACTAAGAAAGCGGCGCCTCTGCAAGACCTCCTGGTAGGACAGTCCCCCAGAGGCAGAAACCCCCCGTTCCAGTGGGGTAAGGAGCAAGCTGAATCCTTTAATGTGATGAAGGAGATCCTGACCGGCGAAAAGATCCTAGCCTACCCTGACTACAGCCAACCGTTCCTGCTGTACACTGATGCCAGCAATGAAGGAATAGGAGCTGTACTGAGTCAGAAGCAGAATGGCAAAGAGAAGGTGATCGCCTATGCAAGCAGGAAGCTCTGCCCGACCGAGAGGAGCCCAGAGAACTGTAGCAGCTTCAAGTTTGAGTTCCTGGCCCTGCTCTGGGCCATCACCGAGCGGTTCAAGCACTACCTAGCCTCCAGTAAGTTCACTGCCTTCACTGATAACAACCCCTTGACTCATCTAGAAACAGCCAAGCTAGGAGCCATGGAACAACGATGGATGGCTAGGCTGTCAAACTACCAATTCACTATTAAGTACCGGGCAGGCCGCAAGAACGCCAATGCCGATGCCCTGTCCAGGATGCCTCACCAGTCGGACACTGAAGAAGTGGATGACCTGGAAGAGATTGAGCTACCTGCCTTTCATCGGAATGGAATGGTCCACGAGCAACGAGCCTCCAAGAGGCCTCGCGGTAAGACGTTAAACCCCCTGCCTCACCACAGCTGGAAGGAGACCCAGGACAGCGACCCAGTTGTCAGCCATATCAAGGAACTGATAACCCAGGAAGGTTCCTCCCTGGAGAAGGAAGCGTCTCTACAAGCCAAGCAGCTGTGGAATGAGAAGAGCCGGCTGTTCATCTATAGAGAGAAGCTGTGCCGGAGGTACGTCAACCCCAAAACCCATGAGATGGTATGGCAGATAGTGGTGCCCAAGACAGATATCCTGATGGTGTTGGAAGCCTACCACGATCAGGCGGGGCACTTTGGCTGGAAGAAGCTAGAAACCTTGCTGAAGTGTCGGTTTTATTGGGTAGGAATGCGCAGTTCCATTGAGAGGTGGACCCTGTAGCCTCAGAAGAAAAGACTACAGCAGCCAGAAGGCACCCCTGCAACCCATCAAGACAACTCGACCTTTGGAGATCGTGGCCCTGGATCATGTCAAGCTGTCACCCAGCAGGTCAAGATATTCCTATGCCCTGACCATGGTGGATCACTACTCCCGGTTCCTGGTGGTCGCCCCCATCAAGGATCTGACGGCAGAAACTGCGGCAAAGACGTTTCAGGCGTACTTCTGCAGGCCCCACGGATACTCGGAGTAGGTGCTGACAGATCAAGGCTCAGCCTTTGAGGCCAAATTGTTCAAGGAGTTCTGCCATCTGTACGGGTGTAAAAAGATCAGGACTACACCGTACCACCCCCAAACCAACGGTCTCTGTGAAAAGATGAATAACATCATCATCGACCTGCTGAAGACCATACCACTAGAGGAGAGAAACCAGTGGACAGACCTACTACCTGACCTGGTAGATCTATACAACCACATACCTGTGAGTTCCACCAATTGTACTCCATCATATCTCATGCGAGCCAGACCCAGGAAGTTGCCCATGGACCTGGAGCTTGGTGTAGTAGAACCAGAAGCAGATATGTCCACTGAGGACTGGGACACGACCAAACAGACAGGAGCAGTACAGAAGAGTACAGGCCTGTGTCGAAGACAGTCTCACTCGGGTGAGGGACAAGCAGGAAGCCCACTACAATAAAAGTGCGCCCGCAGAACCCTTCACACCAGGAGAAGTGGTGTTAAAGAGGAAAAGGAGAAACCACAAACTTGATGACCAGTGGGAGAGAGAACCCTACATTGTGTTAAATTCAAGATTTGATAACAAGAAGACCTGTTTAATTAGTAGAGACGGAGGAATAACGACTGCAACGGTATCTAGAGACCATCTGAAGTTGTGTCCAGACCTGCTAAAGCCCCAAGAAGAAGTCCTCTCACCGTACCGGAGGAGCCTAAAGAAGCAGTACTCCATACTGACTTAGGAGATTTCCCGGCAGATTGGCCTCAACTGGGAGGAGCAGTAATAGTGCCTGTGATCCTCTTCTTTCAACAGCCAGAAGACCCTCCACAGCAAGTAGAGCCTGTAAGTTCTTCAGAAGAGCCTGCTCAAGAAGAATCCCCGGAAGAAGGATCCCCAGTTGGAGCAGAGCAAGAAGGCCCAGCCAATGGTATACTTGCCAGTCCTGTAGAGAGGTTAAGGCAACCCTGCAGTTCCCCAACACTTAGAACTGACAGAATGGGAGGTAGTGCAAATACTAGTGCCTCACGTATCCCAGTACGACATAGGTCGACACATAGCACACGAGGTCAGACCCCTGTCAGATACAGAGAGTAAAGAAGGAAACTCTGACAGTGTAGATAGTTGCCCCTGGGGTATTATATTGTGTATTTTCATGTATATGTATTTATTAACTTGTGTTTTGCTTTATAATGGACAATCTAAGTGAAATGGACACTTTCCCTTGTTGCCTCTAGTTACCCGTCAGGGTACATAAAGAACTCTGTGGCTGAGGACTGTGTGCAGCCCAAAAACTGTTGCTGTAAATAATTGTACTTCCTGGAGTGCCCCTTTAGGTGACCTCAGAAGAAAAACCTGTCTGGTGTGGCACAAACGGAGGTCCGACTCAGGATCACCATGCCCTGCAGCCACCCCAGGGCCTACGTGGAGGGTTTGCTTTGGACAGGTCCCTCAAGCTACCAAGTACTCTACCCTGTGAGATGGACATCCTGTCGGGGAACCTCACCGGAAGAGACTTGAATTCTGGGGTTGCTTATTGAATTGTATATATATATTTATTATTTATAATGTTTTATATGTAATGTTCAAGCAAAGTGCCTCCCATAAAGGGAAGAGTTATTGTATTGTTGTTATAAAAAGTACTTCAGTCCGGGAGTACTGAGCTTTGCTAGGGGGGAATGTGGCGCCCTGCTGCGCATTTGTGCCACAGATCCTAGAGGGGTGTATGGACGGATTCCTCAAGAGGCCCTCATAGAAAACACACACCTCCACCTTCCACCTCAGACCACCGGAGGGAGCCCAGATAGGGATATAAATAGGGAAGGTGGAGCTAGGCAGTGGAGTCTAGAGTCAGAAGTCTGGAGTAAGTCTGAAGTCTGTAAGGAGTCCAGTTACAGTCTAAGTCTGGAGTCTGCAGTCTAGAGTCTACAGTCTTCTGCAGCCAGAGAGAGGTTGTGAGCCCAGCTCAGACTCATTGAGCTCAGGTTAGCTAGCCTAAGGCGTGCCGACGCCATAAGAGCGGTGAAGAGTAGTGAGGCCTACTGCCAGTGTGAAGCCTAGTGAGGGCCCCGAGCGCGGCCGAAGGCAAGTGGAGAAAGCGAGCTACATAGGGGGCAGAGGAGCTTAGCCAGCTCACCCCAAGACCATATACCGGACACCGGGTCCGTGTCTGCAAGAATCTTTAGGGCCAGCAGAAACTTCCGGAACCTCTGGCGAACTACATGTCCCAGGAACACCAAAAGCTGACCGTTATCCCAGGGTCAGGAATCACAGAGGCCCAAGAGACCAGGGAGTGTGATCTCCAACAGAAGGCCCTACCACCAGGTCAGCCGGTGCAAGACAGAGACCAAGTTAGGCCTAGCTCCAGGCAGGTCATAAACTTATCAGGAAAAGGCAAGAAACAGGAGGCCCCACACCCGCTCACTGGGGAGAGTCCTGAAATGCACCCTTCACCCTACAGTGCCCTGGATCGTGCCTGAAACACCACCAGTAAAGGTACTGAAGTGAACTGTTGTGAGTGTGCCTATTCTTCTTCCGACCCGGCTGGGTCCCCTCTGTCCTGCATCCCTTCTCTTACGCTGCCCTGAGGCCCTGCTCCACCTGTGGGGAGCCGCAACAACTAAGCTGCCTGATCACCGGCCTCAGAGGACTGTAGCAGCGCTGGTGATCCTCACCAGACACCACGGGTGGCGTCACAAACTTTCCCTTTCCCATACACCTTTCCCCCAATTCCTTGCTTTTAAGAGTGACCCCAGGGTACGGCCCCGGGAGCCGGCCACCGCGGCATCCCCCAAAACTAGCAGCAAGGCCCGGGCACCGAGTCATCCCCATCCCCTGGGCGCATCATATCAAGGCTTGTTTTTTGCAGTATAGACTGTAGTTTTTATCATTACTATTTTGGGGTTATAATAACATTCTTATCTATTTTTAATATTTTTCTGGTAGGCAAAGTGATCAAAAAACAGTAATTAATTTATTTTTTTCATTTAGTTGTTCATCATTTGGGATATATTATATTTTATAAATTTGGACATTTGTACATGTAGTGATACTACATGTGCAATTGTTTTCCGTTTTTAGATTTTATTTAGAGTAAATCCTGGAAAAAGCAGAGTGATATTAAAAAAAAAAAATAGATATATTTTATTGGTCTCACTAGCGGACTTAAACCTGCAATCACTTGCTTGTTGTACAATACACTGCAACACAGTAGTATTGTAGTGTATTGTCAAATTACTGGCCTCTTAGGAAGCAGGACCCCAGACTGGGCTACATGGGTGTACAACATGACAAACACAGGGCATTTAGCAGCGGCGTTGACGGCGGTCGCAGCTACGGTGAAGTGTATCGCGGCGCACAGACACAATGGGTCAGCGCACCACAATTCAAGCTGCCAGCCAATCAGAGGCCAGCAGCTGACATCTCCATGCACATGATGAAGCGCATGGCAGTGACGTCACGTTCACAAGAGAATTTGTGTGGCGGGGGACTGAAGGAAAGGTGAGTATTTTTTAAAAAAAATAAGTGACCATACTAGTAAATGGATGACTATGGGGGTGCATTATACTTTATGAATGACCATGGGCTGTGCATTATACTACATGGATGACTATGAGCTGTGCAGTATATTATATGGAGGACTATGAGATGCATTATACTATATGGAGGAGTATGGCGGGTGCATTATATTTTTTCTATGGATCCCCATGACTTCTATGTACACCCCTTTTAAGTATAATGGTTTATTTTCTTCTATGAGAAAAGACCAAAAAAAAAGTTTGTACACCAGCTAGGTGTCAGTTAAAAAAAAAAACATAAAAATCCCCTAAAATCAAGCAATACTTTTTTATACATTTTTTAAAAACCTAATTATATAGGTATATACTTCCAATTAGAGACATATAATAACGTGTAACAGACTGATAGGTATATTGATAAGGTTGATAGGGATTCATTAAGGGTAAAGATATAGACCTAAAATGCCCCTAAGATGACCCTAAAAAGCTCACCCTACCTTGCAGTGGAGGTTGGCACCCTAAATATGCAAAGTGGTGGCCCCGTTACAAGTTGACTGGCCCTTATTGGTCCTATTATATATCCTATCAGTAAAATACAAACACATGCCAAACAAAAAACTCAGAACATATTGCATCTTCCCCAGGCCTTAGGATCTCCATCCAAAAAAATTAAAGACAACAGCCTGTAATTACTTAATAGGCACAATAGGCATCTTCCCCAGGCCTTAGGATCTCCGTCCAAAAAGAAAACAAGGACAACAGCCCGTAATTACTCAAGTCACAAGACCACAATCAAATGGTCAGTTGCCCACCAAAAATGCATATACACCCAAATAGTATGACAGTATTAAAGTAGTCAAATGTTCACTATATCATACCTAACCATAGCATCTATTATTTTAACAACAGTGTATACACAGCTCAATAATATATTGCTCAAACCCGAGGCCCAAGGAGAAACCATAAGTAGGATATATATATTTCTATACCCTCAGGTATATAGGGGGGTGAATGATTGAACTTATGTATCCTATTAATGGTTTCTCCTTTTGTCTCGGGTTTGTGCAATATGTTTTTGAGCTGTGTATATGTGGCGCCCCTGAGGGTTCGGTCGCCACAGGGGTACTGCATCTCTTTAATGAGGTGTGGTATCTCTCCTTTGAAGTAAGGACGGTGCAGCTGTCAGGACCCCACCTCTGCATCCAACACTACACCTCTCCCACCTGAGGGGGGCTTTTATATGCACCAGGGTGCTGCCCCAGCCAGGATAAGTGGAGATGGGGGAACCAAAGTAAGGGGGAACCTAGTAGTGGGTGAGGGTGGAGTACACACTTAGAGGTTACACGTACAAAATTCATATTTAATAGCCAGCCATCTTAAGTTCAAGGTCTTTTGATTGTGATCTTCATCGCTGAACGTGGCTGACATGGTCCTCGTACTCTGGCCTTGAGTTAACGACTGTCTCTACCCGGTCAAGGTCCTTACTTAAGAAGGCCTGGAGGGGAGCGGAGGAGTAGAGCTCCACAGGCAAAAGGATCCCAGGGGGATGCAGACGGAGCGGTATACGCCACCTGTCCTCGCTATTCTGGCCTAGTCAGAGGGATTCCTGCTGCAAAAAGGGTACCGGCCCCCGATATCTGACTCTGTCACTTCAAGTCTTAGTCGGAGAAGCCCAGAGGCTCAGTGGATCCCACTGGGTAACGGATGGAGCGGAGTCGCCACCCGTACCCTTGTTCTGTGCATAGTCCAGAGGGAGACCCGGCCTTAGTACACGCACCACATACGGACAGGAGAGGACCTAGTGGGAAAGTCTAGGAACACTCTGGTGCGGGGTCCTGACCAAAGCACCTGAACTACCCGGAGGTTGTCGGACCCCCGGTTCTGGTGGCCACAGCGTGCCGTGAGGAGCAGGGAGAAGCCTTGCAGCTGTGCATTCTACCGTGAGTAAAGCTTGGAAGACTACCCCTATGGCCTCCGGTTCCTTATTGCAACGCGGCACCGCACTGCACCGCACCACTACAACTCCCATCCTCCTGTTCTCTCTGCCCTGAGGCCCTGCTCCGCCTGTGGGGAGTAGTACCATCTTCTGCTGCCACTACATCCCGCCTCAGGGAACTGCCGCAGCGCTGGTGGCCATCACCAGACACCACAGGTGGCGTAGTCAATACAACCACTCGATTAACACCAACTCTGAAAGCCCATTACATCTTTTAATGTGACGGCCCTGGGCATGGGACGGGTCCAGGCCACGGCTACATCCCCCAACATCTGACCCGGCTCCGAGTACCCCCCATCTTCCCAGGGTGGGCTGTGAGCGTCACATATACACTGTTGGACTGTTGGTAAATTATAGAAGATAAGGTTATGTAATGATATAGCTAACATTTGACTACTTTAAAGGTGTTGTCCGGTCAAAAGTGATAATTCTGTGTGACTGCAGACTTATGAATCCCCCAGCGCAGGCACTGTGCTCTCTGTACACTTGTATTGAGTGAGGCCGCACCCTCTAGTCGGACGCGCCCACTGGCTGTCCACGTCACTAGACGAGGCGTGGCCTCGCTCCATACAAGTGAATGGAGAGAGGCGGCGCTGAATGGCCGGGGTTAAGTATAACAGGTACATAGACTCCGGTCCCAGGTCTCATACCGGCGACTGACTGCAGACAGACTGACTGCAGACTTATTACTTTTGATCAGACAACCCCCTTAATACTGTCATACTATTTGGGTGTATATGCATTTTTGGTGGGGAACTGGCCATTTGATTGCAGTCTTGTGACTTGAGTAATTACAGGCTGTTGTCCTTGTTTTGTTTTTTGAACGGAAATCCTAAGGCCTGGGGAAGATGCAATATGTTTTGAGTTTTTTGTTTGGCAAGTGTTTGTATTTTACTGTATTTATAATAGGACCAATAAGGGCCAGTCGACGAAGAGTGGGGGCGACACTTCGCATATTTATGGTGCCAACCTCCGCTGCAAGGTAGGGTGAGCTTTTTATGGTCATCCTAGGTCTATATCTTTACCCTTAAAGAATCCCTATCAATACACCTATCAGTCTGTTACACGTTATTATATGTCAATAATTGGGAGTATATACCTATATTATTAGGTTTTTAAAAAATATACATATACCAAAATGGGGAATATATACCAGGATAGAGCCCAGGATAAGGGACATATAGCAGAATGGCTGATATATATATACACCAGGATGGGGCCAGGATGAGAAACATTATATCATTTATTCAGGGTGGGGATGGTCAAAATCTTAAACCAGGGCCCATCATACTCTAGTTATGTCACTAGCCTTTAATATATTCTCCCCCTTCCTCCCTTGGCTACTATGCTAATCGTTAATCGTTGGGGGGTGGGGTGGGGGAATTGCGCATTTCCCATTTCCAATGCCACATTCACAACTTAAAGTGCCATTTTAGAGGTTAAACTGCAGTATCAGAAGCCTGAATTTTTAATTTTATAAATGGGATCCTTCAAATCTATTTTTGAATTTATACCAAAATTTCTGCAATCGTTTTTGTAGAACTTTTATGAAAGGTAGCCATAATGATAGTGCGAACAGAGCCTATGTTGGAAGACATTCCAGACAACTTTAACAGGAAGCTCTGCTTTAGCAAATGATCTTTACGTCATGAGCCCTACGCTTAAATGTCCGCTAACTGGTTATTTATCTGAAGTTTTATATGAAATCAAGGGTTAAATCAGTTTTGGACATAATTCTTATGAGTAAAAAAAAAATAAAAAATAAATTGCAGCACCTTCACCACCCGGCTTAAAGTCTCTAATGTGAGTGCAGAGGTTGTTTGCTTTAAATGTTAGCCCAAAATTATTAGTATTAATCACAATTTTAATTATATACTTTCCAAAATGTCTAAACCATAAACAGTTAATGGAGCATAACCGTTTCCCAGTAATGTGATGTTCTGCAATATAGCAATAACACCACATTATCCCTTGGGAATTAGGAATTTCTAGACTTCTGTTTCCAGTATTTGTGTTTACTGAACAGATTCCTCTTGGTACGGCCTTAGGAAATGATTAACATATTTTCCAAACCACATTTTTCTAAAAATAATGCACTCATAAAAGGAGCATGGTTCACTATTTAAATAAATACATATGCATTTTAAAGCAAGATATTTGCATTCTACAAAATAATGCATTATATGTTTAACCTCCCAATGTAGTATCTATAAGCAAAAGATTTAAAAAAAATGTTCCAACTTGACAACCCATTTTCTAAATAGAAACCCCCTGTGGGCTTTTGTTGCTGTATCCCCGGTTATGATAAGTGGAAGTTGCTTGTAGCATTCATAGTAAACAATCAAGTATAGGTGATCAGGTTATACCTGCTACATGCCCCAGCCATTATACCACTCATTTTCAGTTGCAGATTTATTTAGATAAAAAGGCTTTAGGTACCGTAGCAGAATAAAATGTGGAACATAACAACCATTCACCACAATAAAATTAAAGTAAAAATGAATTAAAATATTTGTTTTTTTACAAGAAATGATAATCTCCTCTCCATATCTTCTTCCAAGAGCCTTCTCCTGGTGAATCTATTCTTGCAAATGTTAATTTTACCAACAAAGATCAAAACAACTTTTTCTGGACAAACTCATATCTAAATCTAGTCATAAACCTAATGGCTACTTTTGCAGCCAGGCAGAACTATTTTGAGAACTGTTTAGAATTTTCTAAAATAACTAAGGAAACTACAGTATACTAATCTTACTGATCACCAACCCCCTCTGGTGGCTACGCTTCCTAGGTCCCTTGATGGTTTCCATATCCACCTCTAAGGCTATGTGCCCACGATGCAGAAATGAAGCAGAAAATTTCTGCAGCATTTCTGCATCTCCCTGACAGAAAAAATGCATGCGGATTGTACATGCGTTTTCCTGCGTAATAAATGCGGATTCACATGCGTTTCCGCATGCGGATTGACAAGCGCTTTCAAAGCGATTTTAGCATCACTTTGAAAGTGCTTGACAACTAGGTCACACTATATAAATCCATGCAAACAGCATGGATTTATATAGTGTGACCTTTAAATGGTTAAAAATAAAAAAATAAACCTGATACTTACCTTCCGATGGCCCGGCGTGTGCTGCTGCGCTCGATCCTGGCTGCCGGGATATCGCGATGCCGTGTACTGAAGGACCTACCGTCACATGACTGTGACGTCACCGCAAGTCCTACAGTACAACGCGATGTGCCGGCAAAGGAGAAGGAGCGCAGCGCGGCCCATCAGAAGGTAAGTATAATCTTTATTTTTTATTTTATTCTTTTTTTTACAGTTTTTATGGTACCTGGGTGTGGATGAGAGTCTCCTCTCCTCTACACCCGGGTACCATCCGCACATTAGAACGCACCAATTACGCAAGTACAGATGCAGCCTTGCGTTATTGGCGCATTCTAATGCAATTCAATGGCGGCGAAAACTCTGCGCTTCCGCAAAATTAATGGACATGCTGCGGATTTTTGAGTGGAGCATAAACGCTGCGGAAAAATGCGCAGCATGGGCATTGAAAGTGCAGAATTGCATAGGGGACCATGGCAGAAGGCTTACCATGCGTTTATCATGCGTTTACGCTGCGGAAATTTCCGCACCAAAAACGCATGGAATACGCATCGTGGGCACACAGCCTAAAAATCACGTCTGTGAAATGAACTGTAGCAATGAATGGCTCCAAAGGTCATTTATCCAGGTTGACTCAATATTGCATCTGGAAGTAGGGACCATTGGGGAAAGCAGTAAATATCGGAGCGCGTGATCAGTAAGGTCTCTATTCTAGACCATTCTGATCAGTTTTCAAACTCATTTTGATCAGATGAATAATCTCTTCAAAAGGTTATAAATCAGATATCTCTAACATACATGGCAGAGAATGGACTGACATTTTTATTCTAAGAAGATATGGTTGTGATCCACACCTTAATATTTTTCCCGAAACCCTTTATCCTGTTCACACTTGGCACATGGTAAAGACATGATAGCTAGATGACTGACAGATCTGTTTTAAATGGACACCACCAAATCTGGAAAGACCTAATTGAATTTAACCCCTTGCAGACAACCCAATTTTTAGTTCTTGACCATGGCTCATATTATGACTACCCAACTGTTTCTCGCTTTCGTCCCTGACTTTGACTTTATGGATTTGATCTAGCGTCATGACGATTTTTCTAACTTGCTCCATCGGCCAGGGGTGAAAGAGTGACGGACAGGGATCGGCTAAACTGTGGGAAGCGACAACTCCCCCTCACACCTCCTTCTTTTCTAACCTCTTAAATGCCACTGTCACGCTGCTGCTAGTTTTGATCGTAACAGTTAGTCTCGGATTTGGCTGTATGATATAGCTGATGAGTACAGAGCACACTTAGATCCTGAGCTCATTCCATACAGTAAGAACGAACATTCACCGTAAATGTATGTCAGATGTCACAAAGGGGTAACAAGAGTTGTTCAGGTTTCTGTTATGGTTCCAGTATTGTACAGAGCCCTGTTTTTACCTTCAAAATAAAATCAGAAGAAAACCTCAAGAGATTCCCCTTAAAGGGAATGGGTCACCAGAAAATGATCTATTGTGTAAATCTGGTTTTTATGTTACATTTAGAGGAAAAAATTCCAGATCATTATCTATCTTAAGACAAAAAAAAACCTTCAAACTCTTGTAATTCATACATTGGCACCTAGGCCTTATGCACACTTCCTGTTTTGTATAATGAAAGATAAGAAATTGATGAAAAAGATCCATCACAATCGGTGATGTCAAAGCTCCCCTCCTCCCTCTTCCTACCCAATTGCCTTCACCCAGATTAGAGGCCCAGAAAGCTTCTATACAAAAGATGGGGTCTAAATCAGTTTATTGCTGCTAATGTCTATGTGCCCAATACTAGGAGTCTTAAATTAGGCCTCATGACCAGTTTGACAATTGCAAACTTTCCTTAATAAAGATTGTGATATGAGAGAAAAAATCATCAAAAATATATTTAAACATGAGAACCTGATTTAAACAATAAATCATTTTCTGATGACCCATTCCCTTGATGCACATGTCAAAAGGACATTATACTTGAAAAAGAGTCTTCAGCCCACTTGAGTCAGGCCTGTATTTTGTTACACACCTATCCCGGGTATGGGCTCTGCTCCCTACACCCCGGTCCGCTAAACTTTCTTGTCAAGTAGCCCAGCGTTCTTCCATGTGTTGATCTTCCTAGGACTATATAAGGCTTCCCAAGACACACACCTGTGTCTTGGTATTAAGACTTTATACTAAGACTTTTAGTTTGTCTGTGCACAGTTTCTGTCCATATGATATCTCCTAGCTGCTTGAGTCCTTGAGTTTCCCGTCCTTGAGTTTCCTGTCTGTGGCTTTCAGTACCACTGTTAACTGTATTCGGTCTCCACAACGTCTCCTGCCTGCTTGTGGCTTCCATGGTTTTCAGACTTTCTAGTTACTCCAAAGTTCTGTTTGCCACCTGCCTGCGGTTTCCAGGACGTCTCCTGTCCACTTGTGGCATCCAGGACCTCATTAAGACTTTTAGTATCTCTGCTACATGTCCATCTGTGGCTTTCAGGATGTGTCTTGTGTGCTTGCAGCTTCCAGGACTTCTGCTACAAGTCCGAACCATTAATGTATCCCTATGGTTAATTAGAAAAATATAAACCCAGCATAGTTAATCCATTACAATAATATAAATCTTTATTAATCACAGCAAACAGAAAATTAAAAATTCATAGCCCCTAAAAAACCCTTTAAAACCTAAAGGTCAGTGCGGTACAAAGATGGTGGTATAACAGCAAAACATATATAAGAACAATTGCAATCAATTATGTATAACTGCCCTTAAGTCACTATTGCATATAAGTATATAATATACTTCCTATCACCAAACAAATTAGTAAGTTAGTAAAGCCATATAAAGCTGTGACTTATGGCAGTAATCAATCTATTAAAGTTTTAGTACCAACCATGTGCCATGTTTACAGTACCACACTGCCCAGTACCCATTGTGCAGTTAGTAATGGGGGCGTCTTATAGACACCCTCCATTACTAACCTGGGCTTCACGTCAGCCGCCAATACAAGGCTGATGTAAACCCCAACCCCATTACCCCACCGCTATAAGGCAGTGGGAAGAGCGAGGCTAAGCGCCAGATTTGGGGCATTTTATGGATGTGCCATTTCTGGGACTGCTGAGCGGTGATATTAATAGCCGCAGAGTGGGCTAGTATTCATGGCCCCTTCCCTGGCTATTAATATCAGCCCGCAGCTGTCTGTTTAGCCTTTTCTGGTTAGATTTTATAGGGGGACCCCACATCAATTTTTTTCTGGGATCCTGTAATCTAGCCAGTAAAGACTAAACAAACAGTTGTGGGCTGATATTAATAGCCAAGGAACATTGTTGGCTAATGGCCCCTTTCCCGGCTACTAATATCAGCCCCCAGCGGTCGGCTTTCCCTGTGCTGGTTATAGAAATGACGCGGGAGCCCATGCCATTTTTTTAAAAAATTTTAGGCTCTGTGCCCATGGTCTGGAAGTAACAGCGCCTTGGAGGCATATTTTTTGCTGCATCCAAAATGTTGCATTCTATTGAACGCAGGTAAATCCACATGTGTTCACTGAACCATGCGTATTTACCACATTCAATACATTCTAGTGGTCAATTTTCTGCTGCGGAGACTAGCGACTCCGCAAGAGAATTTGACATGCTGCGGTCCTGAAAGACGCATCGCATGTCAGTGTCCACGGGTGATTAGCAGCCTCTGATGCACACATAGTGGACATGGGATTTCTAGAGATTTCATCCACTATGCTGTAACATCTGGACGCAGCGGGTTTGACACTGTATAAACAAGCAGCGTCAAATCTGCAGAGGCTCCTGATCGTGGCCACGTACCCAAACTCACCCGCAGCATGTCAATTTCTGTAGCGGACACTAGTCTCCACTGCAGATTTTGACTAATTGAAGTGTCACTATTTGCGGTGGATTCACATGTACCGACAACAAAAGTGCGACATCAGAACACAGCATTTTGGAGGCAGCAAAAATACGCTGTGTCCAAAGTGCTGCTGAGTGCTGATCGGGGGGACGTAGCGGATAATAAAATAGCTGTGAGCTGTTAATAATGGCCAGGGACCATGTTTGCCTAATGGCACCTTTCCAAGGCTAAAAATAGCACCTCACAGCTGCCCCAGAAATTACATGAATGGAAATGCTAATGAGATTGGGTGAATGGGATTAGCTGACACCTAGCTCTTTTGTTGGTGACGACAAAGTGTCAATCAGACCCTTTCATCACCAAACCTAATTAAAGTAAAGTAAAGAGTTAAATAAACACACAGACACTGAGTAAACACTTTATTTGAAATACAACAGACACATTTTTTAATCATTTAAATTAACCAATATACTCACCCCAGTTCTGACAGTAATCCAAGGGTTTAAGCAATGTCCCACCAAATAACTTTATATAGCTCCAAAAAGCATTCATTGATGTACAAAAACGCTTAAAAAAACACTTAAAAAACGCATTAAAAAAATGGCAAAATCATGGCAAAATCGCACGTTTTTTCTGCAGCGTTTTTCCTGCCAAGGAGATGCAGAAACCCTCAGGAAATTTCTGCTTCAAATCCTGAGCGTGCGCACATAGCCATATATGGCTTTACTAACTTACTAATTTGTTTGGTGATAGGATGTATATTATATACTTACATGCAATAGTGACTAAGGGCAGTTATACATAATTGATTGCAATTGTTCTTATATAGTTACATATAGTTACATAGTTTTTAAGGTTGAAGGAAGACTAAGTCCATCTAGTTCAACCCATAGCCTAACATGTTGATCCAGAGGAAGGCAAAAAAAAACAATGTGACAAACACTAAGCTCCACATTGGGGAAAAAAATTCCTTCTCGACTCCATACGACAATCAGACTAGTTCCCTGGATCAACGCCCTATCAAGGAATCTAGTATTTATAACCTGTGATATTATACTTTTCAAGAAAGGCATCCATGCCCTTCTTAAATTTTAACAGTGAATCACTCATTACAACATCATGCGGCAGAGAGTTCCATAGTCTCACTGCTCTTACAGTAAAGAATCCCCGTCTGTGATTATGATTAAACCTTCTTTCCTCCAGACGTAGAAGATGCCCCCTTGTCCCCGTCTCAGGCCTCAGAGTAAAAAGATCAGTAGAAAGGTCTTTGTACTGTCCCCTCATATACTTGTACATAGTAATAAGATCACCCCTAAGCCTTCTTTTTTCCACAGTAAATAACCCCAAGTGTAATAACCTGTCTTGGTATTGCAGACCCCCCAGTCCTCTAATAACCTTGGTCGCTCTTCTCTGCACCCGCTCTAGTTCAGCTATGTCTTTCTTATACACCGGAGACCAGAACTGTACACAGTATTCTAAGTGTGGTCGCACTAATGACTTGTATAGAGGTAAAATTATGTTCTCCTCATGAGCATCTATGCCTCTTTTAATGCATCCCATTATATTATTTGCCTTTGCAGCAGCAGCCTGACACTGGCCACTAAACGTGAGCTTGTCGTCCACCAATACACCCAGGTCTTTTTCAGTTACAGTTTTGCCCAGTGTTTTACAATTAAGCATATGATTATACATTTTATTTCCTCTGCCCAAGTGCATTACCTTACATTTATCCCCATTAAAGCTCATTTGCCATTTATCAGCCCAAGCTTCTAGTTTACATAGATCCTCCTGTAATATAAAATTGTCCTCCTCTGTATTGATTACCCTGCAGAGTTTAGTGTCATCTGCAAATATTGAAATATTACTCAGTATGCCCCCTACAAGGTCATTAATAAATATGTTAAAAAGAAGGGGGCCCAATACTGACCCCTGTGGTACCCCACTGTTAACTGAGACCCAGTCTGAGTGTTTTCCATTAATAACCACCCTTTGTTTCCTATCACTGAGCCAATTCTTAACCCACATACATATATTTTCCCCTATCCCCATTGTTCTCATTTTATGTATCAACCTTTTGTGTGGAACCGTATCAAAAGCTTTTGAAAAGTCCATATACACAACATCCACTGCATTTCCTTGGTCCAGTCCAGAACTTGCCTCCTCATAAAAACTGATCAGATTAGTTTGACAGGAACGGTCCCTCGTAAACCCATGTTGATATTGGGTCATGAGATTATTCTTCTTCAGATACTCTAGTATAGCATCTCTTAGGAAACCCTCCAGGATTTTACCCACAGTAGAGGTTAAGCTTACCGGCCTATAATTTCCAAGTTCAGTTTTTGTCCCCTTTTTGAATATTGGCACCACATTTGCTATACGCCAGTCCTGTGGTACAGACCCTGTTATTATGGAATCTTTAAAGATTAAAAATAATGGTCTATCTATGACGTTACTTAATTCCTGCAGTACTCGCGGGTGTATCCCATCCGGATCCGGGGATTTGTCAACTTTAGTGATTTTTAGACGCCGCCGTACTTCCTGCTGGGTTAAGCAAGTGACATTTACTGGAGAATTTTTGCTATCACTAATCATGTTTTCTGTCATGCGATTTTCTTGTGTAAATACGGTTGAAAAAAAATCATTTAGCATATTGGCTTTTTCCTCATCCTCATCCATTTCACCCAGACTATTTTTAAGGGGGCCAACACTATCATTTTTTAGTTTTTTACTATTTATGTAGTTAAAGAATATTTTGGGGTTATTTTTACTTTCTCTGGCAATGATTCTCTCTGCCTCAATCTTTGCTGCCTTGATTTGGTTTTTACATAATTTATTTAATTTTCTATATTTATTTAATGCCTCATCACTACCTACTTGCTTTAGTTCTCTAAATGCTTTCTTTTTGTCACTTATTGCGCCCC
Organism: Phyllobates terribilis; assembly: GCF_046119375.1. NCBI lineage: Eukaryota > Metazoa > Chordata > Amphibia > Anura > Dendrobatidae > Phyllobates > Phyllobates terribilis. The sequence goes on from NW_027362764.1 coordinate 463,077,516, forward strand.
TTACAGCTCTATTTAGCCATAGTGGTTTCCTCCTATTTCTAGCATGTTTATTCCCATAGGGTATATATTGTACACAGGTCCTATTCAGGATGTTAATAAATGTCTCCCATTTGCTTTGTGTAGTTTTATGTCTCAGGATATCGTCCCAGTTTATTGCACTAAGATCATCTCTTAACCGTTGGAAATTTGCCTTCCTGAAGTTTAGTGTCCTTGTAACCCCTCTACTACACATCTTATTAAAGGTTACATGAAAACATATTATTTCGTGATCACTATTACCCAAGTGACCCCCAACTCGTATATTTGATATGCAGTCTGGCCTATTGGTTAATATTAGGTCTAGCAGTGCCCCCCTTCTTGTTGGGTCCTGAACCAGTTGTGAAAGGTAATTGTCTCTCATAGTAGTCAAAAACCTATTTCCATTACTTGAACTACATGTTTCTGTCCCCCAATGTATTTCAGGGTAGTTGAAGTCTCCCATAATAATGACTTCTCCTTGAGTCGCTGCTTCATCTATTTGCTTTGCGAGGATATACTCCGCTACTTCCATTATTTTTGGAGACTTATAACAAACTCCTATCAGTAATTTATTATTTTTTCCCCCTCCCCTTATCTCCACCCACAGGGACTCTGCATTGTCATTAGATTCACATATATCCTCCCGCAAGACAGGTTTTAAGGATGATTTTACATATAAACACACACCCCCCCCTCGCTTGTTTGTACGGTCATTTCTGAACAGACTATAGCCCTGTAAATTAACTGCCCAGTCATGGCTCTCGCCCAGCCACGTCTCAGATATCCCTACCATGTCATAATTATTTTCCAACAAAATTAATTCTAATTCCTCCATTTTGTTGGTGAGGCTTCTGGCATTAGTGTACATGCATCTTATGTATCTCTCTGTACCTCTATTACTTCTTACTTTATTGACTGTTCTAACCTCACCCCCAATTTCTTTATTTGTGCCCAGGTCACTATCTGCACTATCTTCCCCACCTATAAAATGAATACCCTCCCCCCCAATCCCTAGTTTAAACACTCCTCCAACCTTCTAGCCATTTTCTCCCCCAGCACAGCTGCACCCTCCCCATTAAGGTGCAGCCGGTCCCTAGCGTAGAGTCTGTAGTCAACTGAGAAGTCGGCCCAGTTCTCCAGGAACCCAATCCCTTCTTCCTACACCAGTTCTTGAGCCACTTATTTATCTCCCTAATCTCCCGTTGCCTCTCTGGCGTGGCACGTGGTACCGGAAGTATTTCATAGAATACCACCTTGGAGGTCCTTGCTTTCAGCTTGCAGCCTAATTCCCTGAAATCATCTGTAAGGACCTTCCACCTACCTCTAACTTTGTCATTTGTGCCAATGTGCACCATGACCGCTGGGTCCTCACCAGCCCCTCCCAGTAATCTGTCAACCCGATCAGCGATGTGCCGGACTCGAGCGCCAGGTAGGCAGCACACTGTTTGACGATCCCTGTCTTTGTGACAGATTGCCCTATCTGTTCCTCTAATAATTGAGTCCCCCACTACCAGCACCTGCCTGGCCTGCCCTACTCTCCTATTTCCCTCTTTACTGGAGCTGACACTCCTCCGGCTTTCAGGGGACATGCCTTGCTGCAGTAGTGCTATCCCTGTACTATCACTCCCCTCATCTGCCAACTTTGCAAACTTATTGGGGTGTGCCAGATCAGGACTAGCCTCCCTGGCACTCTTCCCTCTACCACCCCTTCTAACTGTCACCCAACTAGCGACCTCACTGTCCTGCAGCTCCCGACTACCACCCTCCCCCACATCTACCCCAGTGAGCTGCTGCTCAGTGAGCAGCAGACTCCTTTCCATGTTGTCAATGGATCTCAGTGTTGCAAGCTGCTCATTTAGATCCAGTATCTGGGCTTCCAAACGCACAACGTGCACACATCTCGCGCAGCAGTAAGCAACCTCGACCGGCTGTTCAAGGAATACATACATGTGGCAAGATGTACACTGGATAGCATTGTCAATAATGGAGCTCATTTCCTAATGGGGACTGCAATATACAGAATGTTAAGTAAAAAGTAAAGTAAAGAAATTAATGAAATACAGTCAGCAATTCAGTCCAAAGTCCTCCCTTCCAAACTCCCTGAATACAAAGTCACTGAAAAACAAGTCACACACTTACTTTCGTTCGCACTTACACTCCGGACACACGCAGCTCGTTCACACTCGCAAACTAAGAGATTTAAAGAGGTTTTTTTTTTTTTTTTTCCCTTTTCCAGCAATGCACCCTTCACCTCAATGCACTTTCAAAGTTGTGCTGTTATACCACCATCTTGGTACCGCACTGCCCTTTAGGTTTTAAAGGTTTTTTTAGGGGCTATGAATTTTTAATTGTCTGTTTGCTGTGATTAATAAAGATTTATATTATTGTAATGGATTAACTATGTTGGGTTTATATTTTTCTAATTAACTATGGGGATACAGTAATGGTTCTTATTTAATTTTGGATATTCCCTTTATATTGGTAAATGGATCTGTATATCCAAATTGTGTTACTAACTTCTGCTACGTGTCCGCCTGGGGCTTCCAGGACATCTTTTGTCTGCTTGCAGCTTGCAGCAACTCTGCTATACCTGTCTGCGGTATCAAGGATGTCTACTGTCTGTCTGTGGCTTCCAAGAAAGCAGCTACCTGTCTGCGGTTTTCAGGACATCTTTCTGTGGGTTCCAGTAACTCTGCTACCTGTCTGCGTTTTGCTGGATGTTTCTAGTTTTGCTGTGGCTTCCCATAACTCAGCTACCTTTCTGGGGTCTCCCAGATGTCTCCTGTCTGCCTGCTGCTTTCAGTAAGTTTGCTACTTGTCTGCGGTCTCCTGGACATCTCTAGTCTGCCTGCAGCTTCCTGGAAATTTGCTACCTGTTTTCCAGATGCAACACCTGCCTGCTGCACCCTGGCCGTGTGCCCATCCGGACCTTGGGCTTCGAGGATCCACCTCAGCTAGCGAACCCTCATGACATTTTTGTCATGAGCTTCAGTCAATTACAAATTACCAGACTCAAACTTTTAATATCCCATTCACACATGGTCTTAAAAAGTGAAGCTGTTTATTTCAAACTCACAGAGCAAGAAGTAGTATCAATCCAGACATTTTTTTCATTTCTTTTTAAATTATTTCAACAACATTTTCATAAATCAATAGTAAATATGATAAACTGTGTTGGATCAGAAAAATTTGCTTCTTTTTCCACTTATGAACCACTTGTCACCCCCCACCACCCACCTCCTAAATGCATCATTCATTCTGAAAAACATCTGAAATATATCTTGGTCTAAACAAGGTGAACTGCCAGCTCACTACATTGTCAGATTTCATTGCCTAATAAATAAATAGAGAGGGGAGAGGAGGAGGGAGGAGCACTGATACACACAAACAATGCTGCATCGTTTAACAAGTGATTTAGCTCACTTTCAGTGCTGGAGTCACAGTCACACAGCTCAGTGCTGTTGTATATTGTCAACTGTGGTGCTGTTGCTTCTCTATTTTCTACAAAGAAAAAGAAGAGCAGGAATCCCTCTCTCAGGTGGAATACGTTTCTCCATCAGTGGATGTTGCAGGCAGATCAAGGTATGCAAAGGCAAGAAGAGTTGTTTTCTATCAGTTCATCAGCATGGCTAATAAAGGGGGAGGCCAAAGCAAGTAAAATATATTTTTTTTAATCATAGTGCGGTATATAGTGAGGTTGCTTATCATACAGTTATTTTATTTAATTTTATATGTAATTATTTTTGTTAAATTGAATATCGCATAAGATATAAACCATATAAAAGTAAATCCACTCAGAGAATTTATGTATTCTGGTTTAATGTGTACTTGGAAAATAAGAATCAGACTTAACAAAGTAAAATATATATCATAAAAAAAATCCCATTGTTTTGATTTCTATGGGACCATTAGCAACCTTTATTGTAAAATACATGATTTTCTGTATTCCTGATCTAATCCATACACAGATTTTTTTTCTATGTAATCCCACATGTAATTTACCAAGCAACAGAATATATTGGATATATGATTAATTAAACTATAAAAAGGCAGCCCATGTGCAAAAACATAAAATGATATAGAATAACATTTTTTTTATAATTATAGCTGCTTAACATCGCCATATATGAACTGTAATATATATAAAATTGAACATAAAATATTACAATTAAAAGGTAATGTTTAAAAAAAGTCAATGAAATATCCTTTAATGTCATCCACAATAACAATACAACGCAATGAATCTCATTTGCAAAATGACTAATAATAGTCAGATGAGCCCATTTCATCATTTCATCAAGCTCAAAAAAATATATTTTTGTTCATCTAGTAATTTAGCATCCTGTGGATATTAGATTAAATATTTTTTCAAGACTTGGATCTTGTATTGTAATCTATGTTCACGTAACATTCTTTTTCCCTTAACCTAGAATATTCTATTATTCTCTCATACAATTTACAAACATAACTTGGAACCCATCAAATATCTTACCGGACTTCCAACAGTGCATGTAATGTTTAAATATACAAACCATGGCATCTCTAGTTTTAGCACATAAACACTGCCACTCTAAGGATGTCCCATGACATGCGGAAAAAAAAATAATATTGCAGTTTTCTGGAGGAAGAATTTGGTAAATGTAAGAAGAAACTAGTACTTCCGGTTTAGCCATAACTTCATGTAAAACATTTTTTTAGATATATTACTCTCATACACCAATAATAACAGGGCTTAGTTATTGCAAGGTGATGGGTATTTTTGCATCCATGTTTTTTCATGTGCATCACCATGATACAATTCTGTGACGTAAGCCTGCAAAATGTAACTGTTTTCACATTGCACTTAATAATAATGAACATTCAGTATCACCTGCTTTGTAGGCACCTGAAAAATACATGATATTGACAGATAGACTCTAAGACAATCAGTTTAAAGAATGAGTAAGTAAAATGCTATCTTCATACAAGAGCCACGTAAGTCTAGGACCTGAGAGGTATGCAGATATAGGTTACTGAAGTGCCAAAGAACTCGTCTGATAAAAAAAAAACCTCTATACTTTTATGATCTTCTAAAACCCAACTGCTTTTGTCTCGTATTCCTGTTTCTATTCATTTTAAATGTGTTTCTTCATCAAGAAAATGTTATTGGGTCAGTCTGGTGAATATGGCCATAGCACAATGAGCTAGAGTTAAGTCATCTTACTATCCTATAGTCGAATGTACCACGCAAGTCCTGTGAAAGAATGATGACTGCATGCAATCTTCATTAGTTCTAACCGCACTGTAGCAGGGTGTCCACACAGCACTCTCATGGGTCTTCCAAAATTACGGAGGCTTTCAAGTTCCCACCCTTGGACAGTTGAGATTTCTTATGTTTACAAGGCTGCTGTGTACATTTGCTTCTATATTTTGCCAAACATGTACAAAGAAAATCCATAGGACCCATTTCAGCCACATGAAATCACAGTGAATCGCTTTGAAATACACGACATGTTATGAAGGACAATTCCAAGTAGGAAGACCAAAACACATGCAACTAATATGACAGTGCAAACTCCAGACCATGTAGAACTTTTAACAACTCCTCTTCTCTCGTGTTCCTCCTCTCCTATGTCATGGGTCATTGCACCTTGGAGCGGTTGTTGTTCCATAGGCACAGTCACAACAGTGACTGGTTTTTGCTGACTTCCCGGTAGTAATCTGCAGCCTATATCACCAGGCAACAAAGCTCTTTCTTTGGTAACAGGAAGTGGCCACATGTAACATCCGTTGCTTGGCAATTTAATAAAGACCGGGGTGTTTTCTGACGTGTGAGGGATTGCAATGACTGCAACAACATCTGGGTCATCAGGCAATTGTGATACAGAATATCCAGGGGGTAGCCTTGTAACACCTCGGCACCAAGGGCATCTAAGGTCTTTCTGACTAGCCCTCATTTGCTGTAGACACACCGAACAGCATGTATGTTTGCAATCAAGCAGTTTCGGTCTTCTTCGAGGACTATAGTAATTAAAACAGATTTGGCATTCTAACAGTGAATCCTGGGAAAGAGTTTCCATGATCAAATTGACCTAATTATTCAGTGAAATGGTTATTAACCTTATTTTCTGTATGTAAATGCGTTTCGGGCAATAAGTAAGACGTTGTAAAAAAAGATCTGCAAAAGGATATAGAAAAGAAGAGGTTAGATATTGAGTTGCAGTCATTAGCTGAGATCATAAACTATTCTGTACACATTACAAGCGGTGTAACCATTTAGGCAATCAGCAAGGAGAGGCATAAAGGTCGCCTATCTTCTAGTAAGAGACCTCATAAACCTTAAAGCAGCTTGAAATTATGTAACTTGCTAATATAGTGCTATGCGATTGTCCAAATCCTCCTGTAGCTACTGCAGTCCCTGCAGCTGCGCTTCTGCTCTGGTTCTTGACATAGGACAGAATGTGCCCTCAGCACTGAGTGAGGGGGGCAGCTCACTTCTCATCTCAGTAGCTAAACTCACGAAGCCAGAAAGGGCGATTGGCTTATCTATTGGGATAAGAAGTCAGCGGTTCTGTGATTAGCACAAGGCTGGAAGTGCAATGGCAGGGGCCTAGGACCAGGAGGAGCACAGGAAGATTTAGGCCCCTGAACTAGATGAATAAATATATATATATTTATTACATACATACACATACTATATAAATATACACTGACACATTATATAATTTACTATTTGAAACTTTTTTCACCTAGAAGAACATACTGTATCTGCATGGAGCAAGTATGGCATCCCCACAGCTCCCTAGTACAGAGATTTATGGTCGGCATGCATTGCGGTACAGGAACATGGAGCTAGTCTCTTCTAGAAGCAATGTTTCTATGTAGTAAACTTCACTACATTATGGATTCAATGGAGTGAACTACAAAAAAAAGCAAAAACCTTTGCTTCCTTCTGTATAAAATCAGCGTTATAAGAAGGTAAAAGAAAGGCTCCATGCACTAAAATGAGATCTATAAAAAATGAATTACCAGTACATAGTTATTAAATATCTTGCCTAATCGAGCAATTACTATAGAAAATTCTGAGTGTTATATATTAAGACTATCCTTGCTGTTAACAGAAAACAAGGTTTAGCTTTTCGAGACTGCATTGAAGGATGACCTCTGCTTTGGAGCAACACTAATGCTTTCTCTAAGACAGGAGGCCCATAATATTTCTTTATATTTTCAAACATGTTCCTGACTAAATCATTTTAAACAATTGACCCACAAATAATACTCTTTACAGTTGAAATCTAAAGTATAAGTTTTCTTTTTATTTACAAATATAAAATAAATGCTCATTATAACAGATATTCTAGGGATGGTTTTAGAATTGCTCCCCACTGCTGTTTTCTATTGAGGAGCGTTTAATGCGTGCTCCTATATACAGTAAATGTGCCAATTTGGAAACGTCTGCTCAGTCTTGCTTTGCTCTCTGCTCCACAGGGTATATGGAGGCTTCTCAAACTGCAAATGCATCTAATCTGGCAAAAAAAGAACACATGGCAGCTTCAAAAGCAGTCAGCGCACCATGCCAGGGATCCCCGCACACCCAGGGGAGCAGAGAGCAACGCAAAAAACAACATGCATGTCCATCTCCTCACATTTACTTAGATGGACATAGTTAAAGTCTAACTGTATTTTTTGTTAACTGGTAAGGATAAGTTGTCATGTGTGTATGAGAAATAACACCATTTCTTGCCATCAGGTGACTTATAGCCTCCATTTTTAGCAGACTTTTCCATTTCTCTAGACGCCTCAGCAGTTTATCCTTGTGTCTTTCTGCTGTTTCCTTCCAGCTTCTGTCCCCTCTCATTAAGGGTTTTAGAGAATGTAGGGGTAATGTGATCTCTCACTGCTGACAGATTTGTGGAGGCATTTTTCTCTAATAAGATTACAAAGTTTAAGGCCCATTTGCATTATGTGATCTGCACATTAAACGACTGCCGATCAGTACATATTTGTCGATTGGAGGTCGTTTTATAACCTGTTTAGACATAGGGATCGCATAATATTATGCACGCAGAATAATCAGTAATCGTTGAGAGCATAGGCTGCTATTGTTCTTGGCAGCATGGGTTCTGTTCACACAGGACGATGTGCTGCCGAAAATGACGCTTTGAACCAGCCAAAAGATAATTTCACTCAACAAAAGAGGATTTTGATCATTCGTTGGGTGATCGGCAGCCTGTGTACACAATTATTAGGAAAAAAGACGGTTCCTAGGAACAATCGGTCATGATAATCATGCAGTGGAAATGCACCTTTACTTTTGCTTGTACTGTTAAGTATAAAAAATAAAAGGGTGTTCACTATTTAAGGTTATTTGACACAGAGTTAGGAGTGCTATTCCTACATTCTTGGAATCACTAGAGATATAAGCATTTTTTTTTTTTTTTTTTAAACCGTGAAAAAACAAAAAATGTTTATTGTTATAGTCTGGATTTAAAGGGTTTTGTCACGGCTTCCTTTCCTCCTGGTTCCCTCTTTGTCAGGGGCCAGTGCACTCCTGAAGAACGACAGTTTAGACTAGTGGCTGGTGGTCCAAACTGAGCACTCTCTCAGGCTGCTAGTACAGTCAAGTTAGCCTCTGCAGCATGGAAGAAACGCATGGGGACTGAAGCTGGCCAGATCTGTTCAGCTTCACAGCAGTGCAAGTGTGACACCCCAGGGGTCTGGTTGCCACAGTGATAGAGATATTACGTCTGAGAGCAGGTGGGAGGTCTCTTGGTCAGGGATCCTATGCATGCCACACCTCCTGCCCAGTCCTGGGAGGGGAAGAACTTCCCCTATATAAACCTAGGGCTGAGGCAGGGTTAGTGAGTAGAGAAGAAGTAGAGAAGAGAAGCAGCATAGGAAGAAACAACAGGAGCTCTGTGGGAGCAGTGTTACAAGGAGTCAGGGGCTGGCAGCTGCAGAGCTCGCCCTGACTGATAAGCTATCACCGGACCCGGAGTCCGAGGCTGTGGGGACTAATCTTTACCCAGCAGCAGAAACCACCCGGCAGGGGATTTCAGGTCCTCTGGCCAAGAAACCCGAAGGCACGGTCACACGCGTGGGACCAGCACCGCCGTCGTGGAGCGGACGCCACTAGAAGGCCCCGAGTCACCGGCCATACGGGTGAGCACCACACGGTACACTCAGGGACGTGGGCTACTTATACCCGCCTCTAGCAAGGTAGCCAGAAGAGTACAGTCAGTTTGGGAGGCCTACAACTCCGCCTGGCCAGGGGAGATCCCATCTGCTCGAGGACTGACCAGGCCCCAATCGCTAGCCAGTACTCCGGGAGGGTCTATCTTTGTCACCAGTAAAGACCCTGAACTACACCGTACCGTCTCCGAGTGGTTCCTGCTACCCCCATCATCCACGTCGGCTGCCCTGAGGCCATACCCCTCCCGTTGGGGGTTATACTATCACGCTGCACAATCCTACCACCGGCCTCAGCGGTCTGCCCTGCAGCAGCAGCTCCTTAGCTGCACTCAACGGGTGGCGTAGTCGTCCAACATCTACCGCTAATACAGCGCCACTTAGTCTGACTCCCTGGGCACGGACCGGGTCACCGCCACGAGACTACAACCCTCAACAGATCCGGCTCCGGGTAAGCTCCCGCGTGCGCAACGCAGCGCGACACAGGCCCAGGGGCGCGTCAACTTTTGGCGTAGTCGGCAGGATCTCGTGCCCGCAACCACCGGGTACTGCGTGCCTGAAAAAGACTGTTCAAACTTACCTGTGGTGAAGATTCCCGTCATCCGGCGCCATCTTCAGCCTTCTTCCCGCCATACGTGGAGTTTTCCCGCCATTGGACGCCATCTTGAGGACGCCGCGCGGGAAGAAGACGGGCGTGGACTCCGAAAGCGCGCGAGAACTGAAGCCCCGCCTCACGTCCGGACGTTGCGTAAGGTCCTGGAAGGAGCCCAGCAGACGCCGACGTCACAGGAGCGCGACGGAAGGTCCTCAACCCTGACGATCCACTGCGGAGCCGCGGCCTACGGAAGAGGATCATCGCAAGGTAGGCCACGGTCCACTAGGGGGGAGAAGGATGTCGGATACGGAGAAGAGCTTCACCGCTTCAACCACCGCTGTGGCGGTCATGCCTTTCACCATGCCCTATATCCCGGGGGCAGCCTGGCTACCCCAGTACTCGGGGGAGTCACATACCCTGCATGACTTTAGAGAAAAGCTGGATAGCCTCTTCCAGGTGTACCCCCTCACAGAGGAGCAAAAAGTGAGCATCCTGGTGGCCCAATTAACCGGGGCAGCCCAAAGGGAGGTAAAGTCCTGGCCACCTGGGGGGAGGACTGTCGCAGGGATACTAACCCGGCTGAGGGACACCTTTGATACCCGCACCTCAGCCGAGATCAAGCTTAGATTCTACGGGTGCAAACAGCGGGCACATGAGAGTATAAGGGACTATGCCCTAAACCTACAAGAAGCCCTGAGAGCCATTAAGCAGACCGACCCTGACGGCGTGGGAGACGAGGACAGGCTGTTGACTGAACAATTTATAGAGGGTTTATATTGCAATGCCCACCGAACCCAGTTGCGGGCAATGGCCTTACAGGACCCTCATCTGGGATTTGCACAGTTCAAGGACAGAGCCATCCGGGTGCTTCGAGAACCGGCACCAGGTGGCGTTGTGATCCACAGACGCCCCACTACCACTTACCACCAGGAGGCGGCGCCCTTGTCGGCAGGGCCTGTGGGAGCTGATGCGCAGGCTTTGAACAATGACCCGGCTCCAGACCTGCACCATCAGGTCCAAGAGCTAGCTAAAAGCGTTGCTGCGCTAACCCGAACTGTGCAGTCTTTACAGGTTTCCACTCCAGGGAAGATCCAGCTGGCATCCGGACCGGAGGACATCCCGTGGCGTCGACCAAGGAGGACCCCACCGGCCAGAGGAAGACCCAGCGACCGATACAACGAGGACGGACGACCCATCTGCCGCCGCTGCAATCAACCCGGACATATGGCAAGGTACTGTCCTTTAAACTGGCACAACCTGGGGTAGAGGGCCAACCCCCAGGAAAAAGATCACCAGGCCCATCGAACTGGCGCGACAAAGATGTGGGAGGACGTCCAGTCTTACCCGTGGTACTGGATGGCATTCCTATGAGTGCCCTGCTGGACACCGGGTCACAGGTCACCACCATCCCGTACGTGCTCTTCAAGCAGTACTGGAATGACTCGGATATCACCCGCTACCCTGACGACGACTTGAGCATCATCGCCAGCAATGGTCAGCCCGTGCCACAGATTGGATTTAAAGAGGTGACCATTAAAATCGGTAGAGTCGAATTGGCGGCACAGGGACTGATCATTGTAGACATTGACAAACACGAGAGTCACCCAAAGATAACTCTAGGAACTAATGTAATTGAAAATTGTCTTGCAGAGGTGATTTTCCTTTTACAGCAGGTTGCCAAGAACGCCAGCTCCGGCCAGCAGCGAGTGCTCCAGAAAGAGATCCGGGCACTGATGCGACGGCAACAGCTAGAACTCTCCGGTGGTGAGATTGGTAGCGTGCGAATGTGTGACCCTTTCCCTATTGCCATGCCCCCAAAAAGTGAAATGATGATTTGGTGCCGGGCAGCTATTGGTCTGAGAGGTAGAGATTACCAGGCAATGGTAGAACCAGTTTACTCAGACAGTAGGCCCACCATTTTGACAGCACGGGGGGTGGTCAATGTACGCCATGGGAGGGTGCCCGTTCGCATAATAAATATCGGGAAGAGGGAAGTGTACCTGCCCCGGTATGCCACGCTAGCCAAATTGTATACCATCAATCAAGATTCCATACAGTCCGTAGAACCCTTGCCTCCATCTTCCCCGGAGGAAGGTAACGGCTCTAAGAAAACGATGGAGGACTGGTGTCAGCAACTACATTTGGGTACTGACTCCACTCCCTCACACCAGAAACAGGGAGTCTATCGGGTGGTTCAAGAGTACGAGAGAGTGTTTAGTAAACACCCGTTAGACTTCGGGCGAGTCAAGGGGGTAGAACACCACATCCCCACGGGAGACCATCCTCCCATAAAAGAGAGGTATCGACCCGTACCCCCTGCACACTACCAACACGCCAAGGGGATGCTTAGAGACATGAAGGAGGCTGGGGTGATCAGGGATAGCTGTAGCCCCTGGGCAGCTCCACTAGTCTTAGTCAAAAAGAAAGACAACACCATGAGGATGTGTGTAGATTACCGGAAAATCAACCGTATCACACACAAGGATGCGTACCCCTTACCAAGGATAGAGGAGTCTTTGGCTGCTTTAAGATCTGCTAACTTCTTCTCTACCTTGGATCTCACTAGTGGGTACTGGCAGGTTCCTGTAGCAGAGGCGGACCGGGAGAAGACCGCATTCACCACCCCGATGGGACTTAGCGAGTTTACCTGCATGCCGTTCGGACTCTGCAACGCACCAGGAACCTTCCAACGATTAATGGAGTGCTGTCTGGGCCACAGAAACTTCGAGACGGTCTTGTTGTACCTGGACGATGTCATCGTATATTCCAAGACGTATGAGGACCACCTGAAACACCTGGCGGAAGTGTTCGAAGCTCTGGCAAGCTACGGCCTAAAGGTGAAACCCTCCAAGTGTCACCTCCTGAAACCAAAGGTGCAGTACCTGGGACACGTGGTGAGCGCTGACGGAGTGGCTCCCGACCCTGATAAGATCACCGCAATTAAGGAATGGCCAAGTCCCTCCAGTGTAAAAGAAGTGCGGCAGTTCCTCGGGTTGGTAGGCTATTACCGCAGATTCATCCCCGGTTTCACCAAAAAGGCAGCTCCTATGCAGGACCTCCTGATAGGCCAGTCCCGGAAGGCCAAGAACCAGAAGCCACCCTTCAGATGAGAGAAGTTAGAAGAAGAGTCCTTCCGCCAGCTGAAGATGGCCCTCACGGGGGATGAAATCCTGGCGTACCCTGATTACAGCCAGCCCTTTATCCTCTACACCGACGCAAGTAACATCGGGCTAGGAGCCGTGCTGTCCCAGATCCAGCAGGGGAAAGAACGAGTAATCGCTTACGCCAGCCGAAAACTGCGACCCACCGAGAGAAACCCTGAGAATTACAGCTCATTTAAGCTAGAGTTCCTGGCAGTGGTGTGGGCAGTCACCGAACGCTTTAAGCACTACCTCGCTTCTTCCTGGTTCATCGTGTACACGGATAACAACCCGTTGACACACCTGGACACGGCAAGACTCGGTGCCCTAGAGCAGAGATGGATGGCCCGTCTGTCCAACGCTCCAATACCAAAGCGGACGCCCTGTCCAGGATGCCAAACCTACCGGACGTAGGAGAAGATCCAGAGGGACTGGAAGAAGTTGAACTCCCCGCGTTCCACCGTCATGGGACTATCCAGTATTCCCATCGGGTAAAGAGTAAGCAAGCCGCTACGTTTAACCCCTTGCCTCACTACAACTGGGAGGAAACGCAAGACAGTGACCCTGCCGTCCGACTGGTGAAGGAGATGCTGACTCGGCCAGAGGCTCGGCTTGACCCAGACGCTCCGGAGGAAGCCAAGCAACTATGGGCTGAGAAGAGTCGACTGTTCCTTTACAAGGGGAAGTTGTGCCGCAGAATGGTTAACTCCCGGATGCATGAACTAATCTGGCAAGTAGTGGTGCCACGAAGAGACGCAGCCATGGTGATGGAGGCATACCACGACGGGGCTGGACACTTCGGATGGAAGAAGCTGGAGTTCCTGCTGCGCGAGCGGTTCCACTGGGTAGGCATGAGGGGAACCATCGAGAGGTGGTGCAGAGACTGTGGCCCGTGCAACCTAAGAAGGAAGGACCGTGCCAGCCAGAAGACTCCCCTGCAGTCCATCGTCACCCGGCAGCCATTGGAACTGGTAGCCTTGGATCATGTAAAACTGACCCCAAGCAGAAGTGGCTACGTCTACGCACTAACCATCGTGGATCACTACTCCCGGTTCTTGGTTGTCGTCCCCGTCAAGGACTTAACAGCTCGAACAGCAGCTAGAGCCTTCCAGCAGCATTTCTGCCGTCCACACGGGTACCCGGACCAAGTGTTGACAGACCAGGGACCTGCCTTTGAAGCGGAGGTCTTCCAAGAATTCTGCACTCTGTATGGCTGCCGGAAGATAAGGACAACACCCTATCATCCGCAAACTAATGGGCTTTGTGAGAAAATGAACCAGGTGGTAATGGATCTTCTGAAAACGTTGCCCCTGGAAGAACGCAGTCTGTGGCCTGAGAAGCTGCCGATCTGGTGGACCTATACAACCACATCCCGGTAGGTTCCACCAACTGTACCCCGGCTTACCTAATGAGGGCGAGACCTGGTAAGTTACCTGTTGACCTGGAAATTGGAGTCCTGACACCCGAGGACACTTCACCAGAAGCAGACTGGGACACAGAGAGGCAGCAGCAGTACCGGAGAGTACAGGAGAGTGTGGAGCGAAGTCTCTGTCAGGCTAGGGAAAGACAAGAGAAAACTTACAACCAGTATGCTCCCGCTGTTCCCCTGGTACCCGGAGAGCAGGTCTTGAAGAGAAAAAGACGGCTCCACAAGTTGGACGACCAGTGGGAGAAGGACCCGTACACCGTACTGCCCTCAAGCCACGACAACCCAAAGGTCTGTACCATCAGTAAAGACGGAGGGGAAACCACGACCATTGTATCCCAGGATCACCTGAAGAAGTGTCCCGAACAACTACGGAACCCTGAAGAGGAACAAGAAGACCCTCGATCCGTAGAGGAAAGGGAAGACATGGTTAGTACTGTGCTCGGAGACTTCCCTCGGTCTTGGACTCAAGTCAATGGCGCAGTTGTGGTACCCGTACTCACCTTCCTCCAACCAGCATCCCAAGCACCTACGGAGCGACAGGTAGAGCTGGAAGAGCAGCCGGTCCAGGAGGCAGAAGACTCCACACAAGCAGAACAGGAGGATCAACCCTCTGCTTATAGTGAGCCTGCCGTACCCCTAGTGAGCCAAGGAGCCGGTAGACAGCTGCCCAGTTTACCCTTGACAGCTCCTACACCCTGTAGTTCAGGGCTAGACAGTCAGCTCCGTAGGTCCACTAGGGCCACTAGAGGCCAGTTACCCGCACGTTGGAGGATTTGAAGTGTATAAATTGTTTTATTTGTGGTTACCTGTTTTTCTTGTTGCTTGTGTATAATTATGTGTTTCTAGTTGTTTATAGGAGTCTTTGGTGGATTTACCGGGAATCCTGTGTACATAGTTGGAGCGTAACCCAGGACGGACTAAAGACTGTTAAGGACTCGGGGCAGGACAGACCCCTACCTGGTTACGTCTCCTTGTTTTGGTGAAATGGACACCTTGCTTTTCTTCAAAGACTGCACCCGGTTACGGACATGCCGTGACCACCTTTATGTGTTTTTCTTATTGTATCATTATTGTTATACCTTGTTATGTTTTCCCAAAAATATGTTTAGTCCCGGAGTACTAAATTTCACTAGGGGGGAATGTGACACCCCAGGGGTCTGGTTGCCACAGTGATAGAGATATTACGTCTGAGAGCAGGTGGGAGGTCTCTTGGTCAGGGATCCTATGCATGCCACACCTCCTGCCCAGTCCTGGGAGGGGAAGAACTTCCCCTATATAAACCTAGGGCTGAGGCAGGGTTAGTGAGTAGAGAAGAAATAGAGAAGAGAAGCAGCATAGGAAGAAACAACAGGAGCTCTGTGGGAGCAGTGTTACAAGGAGTCAGGGGCTGGCAGCTGCAGAGCTCGCCCTGACTGAGAAGCTATCACCGGACCCGGAGTCCGAGGCTGTGGGGACTAATCTTTACCCAGCAGCAGAAACCGCCCGGCAGGGAATTTCAGGTCCTCTGGCCAAGAAACCCAAAGGCACGGTCACACGCGTGGGACCAGCACCGCCGTCGTGGAGCGGACGCCACTAGAAGGCCCCGAGTCACCGGCCATACGGGTGAGCACCACACGGTACACTCAGGGACGTGGGCTACTTATACCCGCCTCTAGCAAGGTAGCCAGAAGAGTACAGTCAGTTTGGGAGGCCTACAACTCCGCCTGGCCAGGGGAGATCCCATCTGCTCGAGGACTGACCAGGCCCCAATCGCTAGCCAGTACTCCGGGAGGGTCTATCTTTGTCACCAGTAAAGACCTGAACTACACCGTACCGTCTCCGAGTGGTTCCTGCTACCCCCATCATCCACGTCGGCTGCCCTGAGGCCATACCCCTCCCGTTGGGGGTTATACTATCACGCTGCACAATCCTACCACCGGCCTCAGCGGTCTGCCCTGCAGCAGCAGCTCCTTAGCTGCACTCAACGGGTGGCATAGTCGTCCAACATCTACCGCTAATACAGCGCCACTTAGTCTGACTCCCTGGGCACGGACCGGGTCACCGCCACGAGACTACAACCCTCAACAGATCCGGCTCCGGGTAAGCTCCCGCGTGCGCAACGCAGCGCGACACAGGCCCAGGGGCGCGTCACAAGCAAGCTCTGAAGCAGTGATTCCCAAACTCCAGTCCTCACGGCCCCCCACAACAGGTCATGTTCTCAGGATTTCCTTAGTATTGCACAGGTGGTGAAATTCTCACCTGTGCAATACTTTGAAAATCCTGAAAACAACCTGTGGGGGGCCGTGAGGACTGGATTTGGGAAACACTGCCCTAAAGCATTGAGCTGGCAAGCAGTGCGTGCTCCTTGCGTAAGGAACCAGCAGCGGCGTAACTAGAGTCTGATGGGCCCCGATGCAAGATTTTTACCGGGTCCCCCACCATCCTGGTATATATGTCCCTTATCCTAGGTTACATCCTGATATATATCCGGCCATCCTGGTATATGTCCCTTATCATGGGTCTCAACCTGATATATATATATCCCCTATCCTGGTATATATGTCGCTTATCCTGGACCCCTTCCTGGTATCTATATCCTCCATCCTGGTAAATGTCCCCCGCTCTTCCGCTGTTAATACATAGAAAAAAATAAACCATTATACTCATGTTCCCTCCATGCAGCGTCCTCTTCTGAAGCCGGCAGCTGACTTCAGCGTGCAAGCGACGGGAGCACATGACATCACTGCCATGTGCCCCTAGTCACACGCACTCCAACGTCAGCTGCTGGCCTCTGATTGGCTGGAAGTCTGTATTGCCGTGCACAGACCCGACGGGTCTGTGTGCTGCAATACACTTCAGCTGAAAGTGTGTCCAAAGACGCACATCTAGATGAAGTACTTGCTGGTGTCGGCGGGCCCCTCACCCGCCAGGCCTGGTCGCAGTGGTGACCTCGCAACCACATTAGTTACACCCCTGGGAACCAGCCATTCCACGACTGCAGAGTGGCTAGTAACCTAGGCATTGATCTGTACACAATAGAATTAAAAATCCCTCTGTTCTTGAGAACAAAGAGGATTGTTAATGAGAGGCAAATTACAAAGTCTCCTGTTTTTACCAGCACTTTGCAAGTTTTCCTATCACTGAAGATGAGAACTCCTTTAGCTATGAATAATGTGTATTGGACAATGCCTTTGAAGATGACCGCTGTAACAGTTATGTACACTCACAAACCACATCCACTACTTTTGATAACATTTTAGATTTGTATGGCTAGCGGTATCTCCAATAAATATCCATCTTTCACCAGACCTATCAGAAACTTTAGAAAACTTTTCTAGTAAATTATTATTTTGGCTTCTGCTGATGTAAAAGGACAAAACCCTAAATAGTGTCGTTATCTAATACTTATCCAACTTGTATGCAATTTGTGTTGTCTAACTGTAATATTTGAAAGTATTCCAAACTTTTCTTAAGCGTTTTATAAATTTGTATAAACTAAATTCCATGGAAAGCACCTAGCTATTCGGGTCTTTCTAGGAAAAGCTAGTTTACCTTATTATTCTACTTATTTCTTGGGACCGCAAGATGATGAAAAAACTGGTTCTGCTTTACATGATAAAATCAGATCTGAACAAACACAATTTGCAACAGGATAAAAAAAATCTGAATATTACTGTGAACCAAAATAGTTTATAATAACCCATATTTTCAAGCTCCTTCCATCTAAAGTTCATGCATGAAAGCACAAACGAATACATATTTATGGTCTGCGGGCCTGCAGTCCTAAAAATATATACACACTAAATATGCTAGGAATGCTACAGGAAATTCTTCAGCACATGGATATTTGAAAACAAGTACCGTAAATTTGTCTAACAGTATTTGGTTTTCTGTGTCCGAGCCCTGAAATACAGTATATGCTGGGAAAATCTCTCGGCACACACATGAAGCATATCCATAGGGGTCCATCCAGCCAAAAGAGGCCAAAAGTGTCCTTCTGACTTCCATTACACCAATATATATTTTTTTCCTATATAGTGTATTTTTTTTTCTTCTACAACTTAAGCAAAAAGGGCAACATACACCTGTGCAGTGCCATACCTTGGGGCCTTTCAACTTTGGTATGATACTATGTTCACATAGTGTTTGCCCCTATGTTCATTCTTCAGTGGCTCTGTCGGGGCTTATGTCCGAACCTCCATGTACCCTGCCAGGGCCATTGACTATAATGATGCACACGGAATCACAGTGGGATCTGTAGTGCATCATTTTCAGCTGTATACGTCTAATTGAGGGGGGCAGCAAGACATAGTTGACTACATCTTGCTGCCTGCCTGAACTAGGCATATATGGCTGAAAATGATGCAGCAAAGAGCACACTGACTTCATCTGCATCAGCAGATAACAAGATCCACCATTTATAGTAAGATATATTACTGCTGACTCTGCTTTCCCTCTCTTCATAATGAACTTTGCACAGGCTCATTAGATACTTTGACCATATGTTTTGTATTGAAGGCTGACCATTGTGGCTATGTACTTGTGTTGTTTCTTGAAACAACAGGAAGTATGAGTCTACAAAAGCCCCAGTGGCCAGTGTGAAAATTGGATTTATATTTATTATTACTACAGATTGTGATATGGAAAAAATAAATAAATAAAAACCATTGGCAAAAATTTTACTAAAATACATTTAATTCTAATGATATCTTCCCTTTAAGATCCACAGATTGTCAATTTATGCTGCAGATGTATGTGGGAATTTTACCCTTGACCCCCAACACTCCTTCTTTGAGTTGATATCTGCAGTGACAAATGCCACTGCTGGTACATAGCCAATACTACCGTACATTTCCCCTAGAAAATGTCAGCTTTTGCTGGAGATAAGAGGAGCAAGATAGGAAATAACTTGATTTCAGAATTTCAAAATGGACTGTCTCTGACGGAACGACCCCTCTAAGGGGCATTTCTAAATGCCAGAGACATAGCTAAACTAGTTAAGCTGGGTGTAGCTGATGTACATCGATCCTGGAGCGTTAAAGGATTTGTGTATAGACACAAATATTCTAAATTTCATGAAGCAAGCTCAGAGCCAGCGCTGTTAGAGATTTAGCATTGGAGTCCAGAAGCTTCAAGTTACACCTCTGCTTCTAAGGAAACATCACAGTACACTAAACACAAGGATTAAGTAATGCGAAAATTCTTCAAACCATGTTGTATTATTTATGACAGTAAATCAAAGAGATGAAACGCTTTGAGGAAGTATATCTTGACAGATAAAGTATATCTTTGAAGATATGGCGGCAGGACACACAATTTTCCCCCTGCATTACCTTCCTCTCATCAAGCATAGCGGTGTACTGCACCATCATTTCTTTGAAGAAAGCAAGCGTCTTTATGTAGCTCCTTCTCTCCTTTATTCATAATGTACAAAAATAGTAGAAAAGTACTGTAAGTAAAAAAAACAAACTAAGTGCCGACAAGGCAAAAAATTATTTGACTTATCCTGCACGATCATCAGATCACCCTAGATTTATATCTATCCATCCATATAGTAAAAAATACCGGGACAGCAACAAACTGGAGGTGTCAACGTTTTGGCTGTTTTCAAGTTTGAAAAAGGCAGTTCACAGCCAAAACTTGCCACACCAGATGGGCTAATAAAGTTCTCTTTTTTATCTATTTTTTGAAGTGCTGCCTGCTTTTCTTATACAATATTTATCTATCTATCTATCTATCTATTTATCTATCTATGTAGATTACCTTTCACAGGCATACACATATATAATAATGCCCTATAAAAAAAACTCCTTATGGGCCCTGTCAGTACATTTTCTGACAGATTAAGACATTTTTATTAAGTTAAGGAAGCTGTCTACTTTTTTTGTTAATGGTCATAAGGTCATTTAAAGGAAATATGCCAGGAGGTTTTTGCTATGTAATCTGAGAGCAGCATGGTGTATGGGCTGAGACCTTGATTCCATCAATATGTCACTTTCTGGTCTGCATTCTGTCATTTTGATACAATCACTGTTTTTTCTGCTGTAGATCTAGCAGTGCTCAGAATGCTGAGCTCTTTATAACTTCATCCACACCTCCGATTGCCAGCTTTCTGTGTATACTGTACATTGACAGAAAGCTGCTAATCAGTGATGGGGCGGGGTTACACAGAGCAAGTGACTAGAAGGCATGAGACACCTAGTCCTGGAATGATAATCTCCTGCTAATAACATCACTTATATTGAAACAGTCCAGTAAGTGACAAATTGCTGAAATCAGGCTCTCATCCACTACGTCATGCTACTCTCAGATTACATAGTAAAAAACTGCTGACAGATTCCCTTACAAAAAAATCAGAGATTACAAACCCCAGACATGACAACATTTCTGCAGCAAGAAGTGGAGACCAGCAGAGGTTACATTTTACTTTTTTATTCTGTTAAAAAAAAAACTTCCAAAAGAACGGAAAACCCATATAATGATCATCTGAATTTTTCTAAAAAGGGACAGTTCTGTTAATACTGTTAGAAAGTGATGTGGCAGTATCCCCATTTCTGTGCAGCAATCAACAGATTCTTCAAAAGAGCACACACCCTGTTAATGAATATGGCTTTGGCTAAAAACACTAGTCTGCACCTTTTCCAATACATTTCTAAATAGAACAATGAAACATTTGTTTTATTAAAAGAGCAATTTGCACTGCATTTCATCTACTTTCCTCGATGGAAAAAGTTAAATAGGTGCTTTAAAAATATGAAAGTAATTCTGAATATCATCATGTTTATACATGAGATAACTGGCATATATACACTGATAAATCTCTATTATAAAGCTCCCATTTCATTTTAAGCGGCACATGATAAAATAGGTAGAATTCTGCCACCACTAGAGGGAGCACAGTGCACTTGGATTTCAATTGAACTCAGTGGAAGCAGAAAATATGTCTATGTACTGAGACTTAGTGAAGGCTGCAGGAAAATGCTAGGACTATATACATCAGAAAGCAGGAGAAAGTTCATCATCAAACCCCCTCTTCCCACTTCTCATGAAGGTGTGATGTTTATGATAAGTATACCCTAAACTTTCAAGGAGTGGTTGACTACAGGACTACAGGTTGACTACAGGACTACAGGTTGACTACAGGACTACAGGTTGACTACCGGACTACAGTAGTTGACTGTTTCTTAAATGGTGAAGTGGCCTCAATAAAATTTAAAAACAAATAATACATACTCACCTTCTGGATCATCATCGCCATTCCAGCAATCTCTGTGCTGTGTCTCCCGGCGAACACATGCCATTATTATGTTACGTGAGTGCTGCAGACAATCAGAGGCAGTTGATGGGCTGGAGCCTTCACAATTCAGTCTGATTGTTATGTCCCATGAGAGCTTCTCCAATATTACATGATTGCCCAGAGACACAGCACTGGACCTGGCGATGAGTATGAGCTTTTTATTTTAACGACACCACCCCCTAAACTCATATATCATTAAGTAGTTTCAGTAGTATCTGAGGAACATGGATTTAATTGTACAAGAACTGATTGTCAGAATTTGGGTCACAATTTATTTTAAGTCCTTGCAATCCCATGATGCCCATTGGAGGATTCCTCAGTCGGGTGGCCCAAGGGTAAAGGAAATGATTAATACTTGGTGGTCCAATGGACTGAAATGAGATTTATATAGTAAATACTATTTTTCCAGGGGAGATAAATATCAGTCCGCAGAGGATTGCAGTTATCAGGAATGAAATCCCTCTGGACTATTTGCTTACCTCAGCACCTACCCAGAAGGCCAAAAGTAGCAGTCGCTGACCCTGATTAATGCAACTACAAAGTAAAGTTGCCCATACATGTTCGATAGCTGGTCCCCATGCACACAGACACTTGGCTAAGAATGTACTTGTTCTGTATGGGGAAAATTAAATCAGCCAATACCATACAGCTATAGTAGTTTTAATAGCTGAAGAACAAAAGGATCTGAAATTTGAATTTAAGCTTCCTAATGATGCTCTTTTGGAAAGAGTTGGGAGTCCCCCATAAAAAAATTTGATGATTGGCGGGTTTGGCTGAATTTGAATGTCTATGGGGGGCCTTAGAGGTGTTTTTCATTAGTTTGATATTGATGACCTATCTTTAACATAGGTCATCAATATCAGATTGGTGGGGATCTAATACACGGCAGCCCCACAGATCAGCTGATATCAGCTCTGGCACAGAACACTCTAGCGCCTTGAAACTGTTCAGTGGCCGCTGCTGGGACTGCAGATTAGGTTCTGTTCAAGTAGAAGCTGGTTGGGAAGCGCAGGAAGGGTCGAAGTGCACAGAATCTCCACCAATGCAACCAAAGTAGAAACTTTGGAATTACAAATTCTGAAAAAATCCTAAGCAGTTTCTAAAATGATCTTAATATACATGAGCAAGAGCATTGGTTATCTGGTGTTATTCATTGTATAGTTTTCAGAATAAATGGAGCTCTCTCTATATTGTTGATAAAGAATGCCTAAGCAAATTACCATGTCTTCTATACAATAATAACCTGTGAATGCAGTAAAGTCACAAGCAAAACAAGTCATTGTACTGCAGAGAACAATGGGTCATTATGGGATCTACAATAGATACAGTCTGTATAGTGTCATATAGGACTTATTAAAGCGTGACTACATTCTTACTCATCAATCTAGCTGCTTTCAGCTGAGATTCTGCGCTCTTACTTGTCTCATGACAATGCATGTCTATGCCATTTAGATGTGATGGGGAAAATACTGGAGGTCGCATTAGTTCTAGTTTTGTTCTCGAAGGTCATACACTATTTAACCAGTACAACTTGTTAAAGGGAACCTATCACATTTCACATGGTGCCCTACTTGCGGGCAGCATGTTATAGGCCAGGAAGAGCTAAGAAGATTAATGCATGGTATTTTGGGCAGAGACAGAATATTATTATAGTTATGAATTCACAGCATTTATTCAGGAAGAGCTGCCCCCACCTCGTCCCACCCCTCTCACCAGTGATTGACTGGCTGCGGTGTATCTGCATTTATACATGCAGCCTCTTAAGAATTATTGAAAGGGGATTAGAAGTCAGGGGGGCACTACCTTCAATAATACAGAAAACTGTCTGAAGATTACTGATCCTCTAAACTACTGAGTTTTGAGGTTACTATCCTGTCTTTTCTAAGAGAGAAGACAATTTAAGTTTATCACCTATCCACAGGAAAATTAAATGTATGACACTGGGACCCTCACCAATCCTGAGAATGGGGGTCCTCTAGTCTCTTGTGTGAATGGAGTGAGACTGCATGCGTGTTACTACAGCTCCATTCACTTCTCTGGGACAGACTATCTCTATCAGTCCTATAGAAGTGTATAAGGCAGTCGCCTCACCCCGCACCCACCAATCTCAGGATTGATGAGCAGCCTAGCAGTTTGGACACCTGGGATCATGTATCTAGCACTAATCCTAAGGATAGGTGTTAAATGGTTTTTCCCTATAAACACATTGAATATAGAATGTTAGTGAGGACATTTCTTTTTATCTTAAATGCATGTATTTGGGGCTGAAAAGATATTTTTGCAATTGGGTTTCATTAAAAATGTTGCACTGATTGGCTTTTACAGGCTTTTTGTTTTACTGTACATTCAACTTTGATGTGGTCATAAATCAGTTAAGAGGAGCTCAGGAAAAGTAAGATAAAGAGTTACAGAACCTCTGGACAGTTAGTCTGACTGACGGATTCTCAGTTAATTCACTCTGTAACCAGCAGTGGACAGTGCAACACAGCGGCTATAGAAGGTAAACCGTACAAAGGTTTTAATGAAACCCAGATGCAAAAATGCTTTCAGCCCCTAATATATGCATTTACGTATAAAAAATATGGTCTAGAATAGTGTGGAAATTAGTCAGGGGGTAAAGGGGTTGGGGCATTTTTTTTTCCTATAATTTATCATAAGATCAAACAAAAGTTTACAATCATTGAAAAAAAATTGTTATTGAAAAATTTGTCAGAGTTAAATTGAATATGTCAGCAGGTTTTGCTATGTAATCTGAGGACAGCATGAGGTAGGGACTGAGACATTGATTTCAGCGATGTGTCACTTATTAGGCTCTGTGCTGTTGTTTCAATACAATGAGTGTTTTATCAGCAGGAGATTGACTGTCGGACTGGTGCCAGCGTGCTCCTGGTCCAACTCCACCCCCAGCACTGATTAGCAGCTCACTGTCAATATACAAAGAAAGCTGTGGTGTGGGAGGGGTTAGCTTTCTGAGCTCTGCTGGATCTAAGAACTCTGATTGTGTCACAAGTGCTGAACGCAGTAATCTAAGTGATACATCATTGGAATCAGGGTCTGCTTCCCTACACTATGAAGCTCTCGATTAAGATAGCAAAAACCTGGTGACAGATTTCCTTTAAATCCTCATGTAAACAGGCACCTCCTATATATTAGCAGATGAGACAGGAGGACAATGACAAGAAATATCAAAATGACAAAAAACATATGATTACTGTTAGACGTAAATGAAGGTTTTTCGAACCAACAACTTGTTATAGCACTTACAAATAAGGACCTTTGCTTATCTGTCCAGACTCCCATTGCCTCTGACCCTGGCTGCCCATAGTCAGCTTCCTCTCTAGTACAGGCAAGACCCTACTGTTGACCTCTCACCTCTTGATCTGAGTCTGCTCTTCTCCGGGACAAAATGCCTTACAGAATACACGTTAGAAACAAAGCAGCCATCACTGTCATCTGATCCAAGTGGTAATGTGTTTCTTGGACCAGTGGTGCTGATCATTTAGAATGACACACTTGGAGCTTGCATCTATAAATATCTGACATCAGATGTCTTTAATGTCTTTAACTGACATCACAATTGCTACATTAGGAAATGTACTATGGCCTATAAATCACTACTACATTAACCAGAATGGCAATGAAATACAGTAATGATAATAAGTAGTAATAATACTAATAATAGCCATCAGTCCAACAACCACACCATTACAAATCCTGTAACAAAGCTCTGAATAAACTAAACTGCACATACGATGTATTTATCCTGTACAGACACACCCCAGTCTTTGCTACACTTTTATGCACTGTGTGTCTGCTATTGTTGGGACTTGTTTTATTAAACTGTGCTGACATATTGGCCATTCTTCCCAGTCTCAAAGTTGAGTCAAAAGCCAATATACAAAGGACATCAATTTAGCAACAGGAAAAGGAATTCAATTCACCAAAAAAGCAACTGTGCACATTATATAACTATATCCTGCCTTAGAGAAGTCTATAACACTGTATTTATTGTAATTGAGCATATTCCCATTTTTTTTCTCATTAGAGCTTTAATTATGTAAATGAACATTCCAAAAATGGTCCAAGACACAAGATGGACACATACACTGTGAATGCCAATAAAGCCGAATTTGCTAATTATTTGCACATTTGACAGCCACAAATACAATATATCAATCACCCTGGTAAGCCAACTACTTAATGATCAACTTCAATGATAAAGTGGATACATGTAAACTTAACTCCGTATAGTCAAATGATACAAAGAGTTAAATCTTGCAAATATTAACTAAGCACACACTTATTTTTACTTTGTACATACTAAACCAAAGGTCTTAGGTATTAAGAAACACAGAAAAGTCAGATCCAAGTCCAGTATTTGTCTGTAGAACATCTATGGTCATTGACACACAAAGCCATAATGGGAAACAATAGGATATCATTGTAAGTCAGAATACATGTTACAAAACAACATGTTCCTGTAGTCCACCTGTACCAGCTAAAACTAGTTTACGCCAAACTGACATCATAGCCTCTGGTCAATCTACAAACAGTATGATGTAGTGCATTAGATGAGTGCACACACATATAGGAATTGTGATGCATTTGCTAGAAAGTGCCTATCAGTTTGCCTGCAAGTAATAAATGCAGAACATCTCGCTGGCAGCAGCAGGCAAAATATATAAACTGGATTCATTAGTCCACATTCCCAGACAAATTCTTGCAGTATGACATCAGGCAAATCTCTGTCCCCTGTGGATTTAGGTATACATCCACCCCAAAAAATGCAGCCAGTCCCATATGTAAGCCCAGCTACTATACAGACTCCCAGAGCTCTGCAATCTACAGAGAAGATCCATGAGCATTCCCCTTTGTTTGTAGCTTCACATAGCACAGAGCCTGTAATGATGCAGCAGCCCACAATGTATCTGGAGATGTCCCACAGAGAGTCTGGCTGTCTATGCCATGCTCCCCAGTGATCACCAGTGGACATTACCTGGGTCTTCCTGTGGTCTGATGCTCCCCAGTGATCACCAGTGGACATTACCTGGGTCTTCCTGTGGTCTGATACTCCCCAGTGATCACCAGTTGACATTACCTGGGTCTTACTGTGGTCTGATGCTCCCCAGTGATCACCAGTGGACATTACCTGGGTCTTCCTATGGTATGATACTCCCCAGTGATCACCAGTGGACATTACCTGGGTCTTCCTGTGGTCTGATGCTCCCCAGTGATCACCAGTGGACATTACCTGGGTCTTCCTGTGGTCTGATGCTCCCCAGTGATCACCAGTGAACATTACCTGAGTCTTCCTGTGGTCTGATGCTCCCCAGTGATCACCAGTGGACATTACCTGGGTCTTCCTATGGTATGATACTTCCCAGTGATCACCAGTGGACATTACCTGGGTCTTCCTGTGGTCTGATGCTCCCCAGTGATCACCAGTGGACATTACCTGGGTCTTCCTATGGTATGATACTCCCCAGTGATCACCAGTGGACATTACCTGGGTCTTCCTGTGGCCTGATGCTCCCCAGTGATCACCAGTGGACATTACCTGGGTCTTCCTGTGGTCTGATACTCCCCAGTGATCACCAGTGGACATTACCTGGGTCTTCCTGTGGCCTGATGCTCCCCAGTGATCACCAGTGGACATTACCTGGGTCTTCCTGTGGTCTGATGCTCCCCAGTGATCACCAGTGGACATTACCTGGGTCTTCCTGTGGTCTGATACTCCCCAGTGATCACCAGTGGACATTACCTGGGTCTTCCTGTGGTCTGATGCTCCGCAGCTCCTGCAGAATGCGATCAGCTGCTTGTGCTCAGTGTTATGCAGGCAGAAGTAGGAAGCAGCACAGGGCTTTGTTCTGCCAGCACTGAATCATACACAGGCAGCAAACCCAATCATAACATCCTTTTACTGGTCACAAAGTAAATCACTGCTGGGATCTAACATACCAGTGGCTGTCACCTATCTCATACCCATAGTGGCTTTGTATGTATGGATAATAAACACATAGACACACATTCACACTGGCTACATGTTGTTTACACAGCTCCCTGCTACATAGCATGCTGCAACACACAACAACCAGGAGCATCCAATAACATTGTAGCCATTCATGACAATGCAGCAGAGTCAGCCTCAGCCAAGGGCTATGCTATTTACACAACATGCAAGAGGGGCAAGGAATAACCTACAAGCTATGCCCAAATTATATGCACTTCTGTGCTGTCACCTAGTATGGTGAGGACATCCAGGAGCCAGGACTGAATCATTGCCAATCACTAAGCAGCACGCACACAATGAAGCCAGGCAGAGACATCAACAACCAGGAGTCTACAGAGCAGTGCCAGGAAGCCACAGAGGATGAGCCACCCACCTGGTACTGGAGAGCCTGGTCCCTGGGATGAGCAGAGTCCTGGTCCCAGCACTGGCAGCTCCACCACTGCGTTATGTTGTGTCTGGGCTGCTCCCTTCTTGTCACGCTGCTGAGCAGGGAGAGGAAGGGGAGTTTCTAATGCCTCTGCCTGTTACAGAGGAGTCAGAGAAAGTAGTTACACTTCCCACTCTCCCCTCACCTACACAAGGTAACCCCTAAAATCTACTGTGTCCTGTGAGCTGCTGGGAATCTCACTATTTTATTACTGGGTTCATGTGA
The DNA here is from genome assembly GCF_046119375.1 of Phyllobates terribilis. Classification (NCBI taxonomy): domain Eukaryota; kingdom Metazoa; phylum Chordata; class Amphibia; order Anura; family Dendrobatidae; genus Phyllobates; species Phyllobates terribilis. The sequence continues at coordinate 463,105,804 of NW_027362764.1, forward strand.
CTGTGTTTTATAATAAGGCAAATGGGTGGAATTGGTCTGAAGGGAAGCACCACTCCCCTACAAGGGACAGTAACATATGGTTCTGGTTAAAGGATCTAAAAATGCAATGTCTAACTAACTGTAAGATATATTGCAATTTAAAAAGTTGGTAGCGATTTAAAGAATGTGGGAAAATGTGTAATTAGCAAGTCCTCCAAGCATGCAGCATAAGACTGGGATTCCAGGTCATGGAGTGGTTTTGTTGTTTTGCGGAGTAGAAAAACTGGTGACTTTTATGGTATTGAAGCTCAGTTCTACAGTATTTATTATTATATATTATGCATTGCTTATATAGCACCATCATATTCCTCAGCACTTTACAGACATTATCATCACTGTCCCTATTGGGACTTACAATTTGCATTCCCTCCCAGTGTGGAGTGTGGGAGGAAGCCCACACAAACATGAAGAGAACATACAAACTCCTTGCAGATGTTGTCCTTGGGGGGATTTGAACACCGGACCCCAGAGCTGCAAAGCAACAGTGCTAACCACTGAGCCACCTGCTGCCCACAGTATATTATGCTCATAAAAATGAGGGGACAGGAGTTTATGTAATGTTCACCTTAGTCAGCAGGACAACTAAAATGTAGCACACCCAGATACCAGTAACCAATGACATCAAGGCCAGACTACTGGTGGGCCAGTTAGCAGACTGGAAGAAGTGGTACTGTTTCAGGCTGTGGCCCAAGCAGAACTGGCACAGAGCACACAAGAGCAAAATGCACAAAAGATGTTAGTACTGCTGCAGATGGACCCACAAGATACTATAGACAGTATCATCCAACATCTGGAGGCATTGTATGAAGACTCTACCCCAGACATAGGGGGCATATCAGACTGGAGAGAAGCTCCAGAAATTTGCTATCAGACATGAGAGCATATGAAACAAGCCAGCTAAGCTGGACCCAAATGAGGCAGAAGTCAGAGCAAAAGGCTGAGTTCATGTTGGCATTATGAATTTCAGTATGCCAGAGACCGATCCATCACATGATGAACACCATCTGTGCCAGACAGAGCCAATTGACAGCGATTGAAAGGCCGATGTGAAACTAGCCTAATAACGAAATCAAGACAGTGTTTTTAAGGAGCTAATTACTGTAAGCGTTTAGTGTTGAGCGAGCACTAAAATGCTCGGGTGCTCGAAGCTCGGGCCGAGCTCGCCGTGATACTCGGGTACTCGACCCGAGCAATGAGCCCAATGTTAGTCTATGGGAGACCCGAGCATTTTTGCAGCTGCACCCCCGGCAGTCTGTAGAAAGCCTAATAAGTGCCCAAAACGATAGTGACAGTGCTCAAAAGACATGGGGACAGCATGGGTATCGCCCCAGGAAGCATTTCTGACCCCCAGGTCACTGCTGTCAACAACGTGGTCAGAGGTATTAAGCCACTTTTAAGGGCTCACAATAAAACGTTCAAAAACGAAACTGAAACAGCTTTCCTGTGAAATATGTTAAGGAAGTTCCTTTCCAGGGTAAAAACTTGTGTATAAGGTAAAATAAATAACCAAAAACAAAAATACTCCTCCACACCTTGGGCTATGTTCACAAGTAGCATTTTTTATGCGTTCTTGCACTTTTGTATTTCTTTCAACCGTGACAAATGCATTCACCGGGAAATGTCTTTTTAACATTTTACAATCTTACCTGGCCATGTGCTGTGTGACACATGCATACAGTGCTGAAAAGACATGGGAACAGCATGAGGAAGACCCCTGGAAGCATCTCTGACTCCCAGGTCACTGCCTAAAAGTGTGCCCATCAGAAGTGATCCTTTCCGCATCAGAAGATGCAGACTTGCAACTATCCCCGTGCAAGTCCCTGTCCCAGGGCAGTGTTCAATTGTACCTCCCCCATTCCTTGCAATGCAAGCGCAAGTATGCAGCCTTCCACCCACCCACCCCCAGGCTGCAATACCATACTGCTAGCTTGCTTGCACTTGAAATGGGGCCTTTTAGTTTGGAGGAGGCCGAAGCTGGCCACTACCTCATGGCTGCTTCGGCAGCGAGGTATCCATACTCAGTCCCCAGCCGCCCGGCGGCCGGGTGTCCACGCTCGGTCCAGAGCCGCCAGGGGGCGGCCGGGTGTCCATACTCAGTCCCCAGCCGCCCCACGGCCGGGTGTCCACACGTGCTCCCCAGCCGCCTGGGGGAGGCCGGGTGTCCATAAACGGTCCCCAGCCGCCCCTATTTCTCCTTAGAACATCCCCTCACACACTTTTCTAAGCCCGGCCTGCCTTAGGGCAGCATTGGAAGAGCCCACCAGAGAACCAGACTCCTCCGGTCCGCCCTGGCTTCTCCATCAGGGGAGTTGAGAGTGCCAAGGTGAGGAGCATGATGATGATGATAGAAGTTAGCATCTGCTTTGTTTTCTTGGAATGCAAGCGCATGTATGTAGTAGCGGCAAGGCCTGAGGTGGTCAGCGTTTTGGCGCATATCCTACCTCCTCCGAGGATTGCTGGATGTTTTCCTGCTACTATACCAGTTCTATGACTCCCGTTAAAACAAAGCTTCAGGTGATGAATGATGGATGAGGTGGTGGCAAAGGAGAAAGAGCAGGAGGAACAGGGACCATTCACATCAATATCAGGCCAGTCAACCACACATGACTAGTAGGATATGTTTCTGTACCAAAAGGAGAGGTTCGGCTACACAGTTATAGGGCATGCAGTGAGTGCAATGCCTACCAAAAATTTCGAGGCACTCCAATGCCCCTTGGAAGTGACATGGAAGTCAGAGGGCCTTAACTAAACCATTTTTTCCATTTATAGCAACTGGGTCTCCTGTGCACTGTTGGCCTAAGTAGTGAATGGAAGGCTTTCCAAAAATTATGAGGAACTGCAGTGCCCCTTGAAACACGTGGATTACAGCATACTAAAAACCTTCTACCCATTATTGGGGAGTGGGTCTCCCTTAGTGTTCGCCTATGCATTGAAAAGCAAAAGCTGACTAAAATTAGGAGGAAATGCAATGCCCATTGGAAGAATGGTGGAGTTCGCAGTGGAATAAAAAGACAATATGAATGCCCCTTGAAAAGGTGGTGGAGGTCGCATTAGCTTAACAAGACGGTTTTAATGCCCCTTGAAAAATTGGTGGAGGTCGCATTAGCTTAACAAGACTGTTTTAATGCCCCTTGGAAGAGCGGTGGAGGTTACAGTAGCTTAACAAGATGGTTTTAATGCCCCTTGGAAGAGTGGTGGAGGTCGCAGTAGCTTAACAAGATGGTTTTAATGCTCCTTGGAAGAGACGTGGAGGTTGCAGTAGCTTAACAAGACAGTTTAAGTGCCCCTTGGAAGAGGTCGGACTGGAATAAGAAGACAATATCAATGCCCCTGGGAAAAGTGATGGAGGTCGCAGTAGCTTAACAAGACGATTTTAATGCCCCTTGGAAAAGTGGTGGAGGTCGCATTAGCTTAACAAGACGGTTTTAATGCCCCTTTGAAAAGTGGTGGAGGTCGCATTAGGTTAACAAGACGGTTTTAATGCCCCTTGGAAGAGCAGTGGAGGTCGCAGTAGCTTTACAACAAGGTTTTAATACCCCTTGGAAGAGCGATGGAGGTCTCAGTAGCTTAACAAGATGGTTTTAATGCCCCTTGGAAGAGTGGTGGAGGTCGCAGTAGCTTAACAAGATGGTTTTAATGCCCCTTGGAAGAGACGTGGAGGTTGCAGTAGTTTAACAAGACGGTTTAAATGCCCCTTGGAAGAGACGTGGAGGTCGCATTAGCTTAACAAGACGGTTTTAATGCCCCTTGGAAGAGCGGTGGAGGTCGCAGTAGCTTAACAAGACGGTTTTAATGCCCCTTGGAGGAGCGGTGGAGGTCGCAGTAGCTTAACAAGATGGTTTAAATGCCCCTTGGAAGAGACGTGGGGGTCGCAGTGGAATAAAAAGACAATATCAATGCCCCTGGGAAAAGTGGTGGAGGTCGCAGTAGCTTAACAAGACGGTTTTAATGCCGCTTGGAAGAGACGTGGAGGTCGCAGTGGAATAAAAAGACAATATCAATACCCCTGGGAAAAGTGGTGGAGGTCGCATTAGCTTAACAAGACGGTTTTAATGCCCCTTGGAAGAAACGTGGAGGTCGCAGTAGCTTAACAAGACGGTTTTAATGCCCCTTACAAGAGCCATGCAGTGCAGCATATTAAAAACATTATTCCCATTATTGGGGAGTGGGTCTCCCATAGTCTTTGCCTATGCCTTCCAAGCAAAAGCTGCCAAAAATTAGGACGGAGGAACTTGCAATGCTGGCAACACGGACCACGTTCACCCTGGTGGTATAGTGGTGGTGGAGGCTGAGGATAAGGAGAAAAGCAAAAAAAAGCCAAATTGAGGAAGCATATATCCAAGTGTGGGTGTGAAGTGGTGCATGGGAATACACCTCCCGAAATAACACAGTGGATTTGACTTTATGTTACTCTGTTGTCATTTGGTGGTGATGAGAAGTCTGGCCCAATCCAGCACTAGTTCATTTTGATAAGGGTCAGCTTGTCAGCATTGTCAGTTGACAGGCGAGTGCGCTTATCAGTTTTAATTCCCCCAACGGCACTAAAAACACGCTCCGATAACACGCTAGCGGCAGGGCAGGCCAGGACCTCCCAGCTAGGATACCCAAAAATTAAAAGGCACAGAGGAATCACGGAGGACGCTTGTACGGTCGGCAAGGTACTCCCTCACCATCTTTTGAAACTTGCCACTCCTTGTAAGAGTACCCCGCGCCTCAGGGCCTGTAAGCTGGGCGGGTCTCAGAAAACTGTCCCAGAACATTGACAGTGTTCCCCTGCCTCTTCTGGATTGGAGTTGCATCTCTCTCACCTGTATGCCTTGGTTGGGCAATGAACTGTGACCTCTGCTGCTAGCGTGTTTAGATGGAAATTTTTTTAACAATTCTGCAGCAAGGGCATTCTGGTACTGCCCCATTTTTGTAGACCTCTCCACCTCAGGAATAAGAGAGTGAAAGTTCTCCTTGTAGCGGGGGTCTAAAAGTGTCACCAACCAGTAATGACTGTCACCCAACATTTTGACAACGCGAGGGTCACGGTTAAGGCAGCGTAACATAAAGTCAGCCATGCGTGCCAGACTGGTAATGGGCAAGACTTCCGTGTCCTCACCAAGATGACGACTGACCATGCTCTCCTCCCACCCCCCTGTCCTCAGGCCACCCACGCTGAACCGACGGTATGACAGTTGTACAGGTACTACCATCTACAGTGCATGATACCAGCTCCTGTTCTTCCTCCTCCTCCTCCTCCTCCTCCCCTCCCTCATTGTTCCCCAATGCACGTTGGGATGAGATGAGGCTGGGCTGTGTGTAATCGCCCGCTACGGCTTCTTGATCCATCTCATCATACTCTGGCTGCAATGCCTCCTCTTTAATTCTCTGCAGAGAGCGTTGCAAAAGGCAGACAAGTGGGATGCTGATGCTAATGATGGCGTCATCGCCACTCACCATCTTGGTGGATTCCTCAAAGTTTGTCAGGATGGTACATATGTCAGACATCCAGGTCCACTCCTGAGGTCTTATGTGTGGAGTCTGACCTGAATATCGACGGCCTTGTTGCAGCTGGTACTCCACAACTGCTCTCTTCTGCTCACAAATCCTTTGCAACATGTGGAGGGTAGAGTTCCAACGTGTGGGGACATCACACACAAGTCGGTGTGCCGGAAGCTGCAAACGCTGCTGCAACACAGCAAGGGTGGCGGCAGCTGTAGCCGACTTGCGAAAATGAGCTGACAGGCGGCGTACTTTGACGAGCAGATCTGGCAACTCGGGGTACAATTTAAGAAACCGCTGAACCACGAGGTTAAGCACATGAGCCAGGCATGGTACGTGTGTGATCTCGCCTTGCCTCAGTCCCGCCACCAGGTCACGGCCATTGTCACACACGACCATGCCTGGATGTAGGTTCAGCGGTCTCAGCAACAGATCTGCCTACTCTTTCACAGCTGTCCACAACTCACAAGCAGTGTGAGGTTTATCACCTAAGCTTATGAGTTTCAGCACAGACTGTTGCCGCTTGGCTGAGGCAGTACTGCAGTGCTTCCAGCTTGTAACTGATGTGATATCTGAGATGGAGGCTGAACATGAGGAGGGGGATGAGAATGATGCGCAGGAGCTGTACACTGTGGGGGCAACTTTAACTGACATAGGGCCCGCAATCCTCGGAGTGGGGAGGATGTGTTCCATCCCAAGGTCCAACTGGGTCCCGGCTTCCACTGTGTTTACCCAGTGTGCCGTCAGGGAAATGTACCGTCCCTGGCCACAAGCACTTATCCACGTGTCCGTTGTCAGGTGGACTCTCCCAGTAACTGCGTTGTTGAGGTCACAGCAGATGTTTTGGGACATGTGCTTGTGTAGTGTGGGGATGGCACAATGGGCAAAATAGTGTCGCCTGGGGACCGAGTACCGAGGGACGGCCACCGCCATAAGGTTGCGGAAGGATTCCGTCTCCATCAGCCTAAAAGGCAGCATTTCCAACGCAAGCAGTCGTGAAATGTGCGAATTTAGGACTGTGGCCTGTGGGGCGTTGGCTGCAAATTTCCGCTTTCGTTCAAAGCTCTGGGATATGGACAATTGAACGCTGTGGTGGGACGTGGACGTGGATGCTGTTTCTTGAGAAACTGCCATAACAAGCGAAGACTGAGAGGAGGGGGCATCTTTGCATGCAGTATGGACAGGGGATTGCCTTGCACGCACAACAGGGGGTTCTATTACATGCACAACAGCGGAAGAAGCAGTGGTGACACCCGCTGACACTGGTCGTGGACCCTGGGGTTCGCCCCACAAAGTCGGATGCTTTGCTGTCATGTGCCTGATCATGCTGGTGGTGGTCAGGCTGGTAGTTTTGTCACCCCTGCTGATGCTGGCATGGCAGGTGGTACAAATGGCCTTTTTGGGGTTATCAGCAGAGTCTTTAAAAAAATTCCAGACTCTGGAAGACTTACCAGTTGTACTGGCAACGTCCCTCGTGTTGGTGTTACGGGGAACTGTTGCCTTCTGTGTGCGGCCACCACACTGCTTCTTCCTGCCTGTTGGGGTACTCTGCCTCCCTCCCCCTGTGTGCTGCTGGCCTCGCTCTGCGTGTCCTCCTGCCACATTGGGTCAGTTACTAGATCATCCACCACCTCCTCCTCTTCCACTTGCGCACCACGATCCTCCTCCTCACTTCATGGCAATTGCGTCTCATCATCGTCCACCTCTTGTGACAAATTGCCAGCATCGACTTCCTGTGGCCGTGGCTGTTCAAATATTTGGGCATCGCTGCATGGGATCTCCTCTTCCACCACTTCAAGCGGAGCAGGCGAGGTGCACAGATATGAAAATGAACCAGTGAACAGCTCTTCAGATTGTCCAAGTGTGGGATCAGTTGCTGTCTGATGACACTCGGCATGTTGGGAGGAAGGAGCATCAGGGTGAGGAGGAGTATGCGGTCGAGACTCACGGCTACTAAAACTTGACCATGTGGAAGACAGACCGGAGGTGGTGGTGCCCAGGTAACTGGAAGTATTATCTACTATCCAAATAATAACCTGTTCACACTGATCAGTTCACAATACTGGTGTTGTAGTGTGCTTCCCTAGTAATTTGGTCAAGAAGTGGGAGCGAGAAGATGTGGCTGTTTGTTGTGGCACATTTTGACCATGGCCACAGCCACGTCCTCTACACTCACCATCACCAGAACATCCAGTTCCACGTCCCTTGCCACACGCCTTGCCCATTGTAAATTAAGTAAAATAGCTTACACTCGTACTATCAATGGAAAAAGGGAAATAAAAAGGAGATTAGAACCGTGGAAGAGGAAAACCACAGTTCTCTTTCTCTGGCCTACACCAGAATCTTTTAAACAGATATATTTGTGACTAAACAGACAGGGAGACACTATTACAGTTTTTTTTTTACGTAAAACAGGCCAAAAGCTGGATAACACAGAGATTTGAACCGTGGAACTGCAAAACCACAGTTATAGTTATGTGGCGTACACCAGAATCTTTCAAACCGATATATTTGTGTCTGAACAATCAAGGAGACACTTTTGCTGTTTTTCTTTACGGAAAAAATACCAAAAGCTGGATAATACAGAGATTTGAACCATGGAACTGCAAAACCACAGTTCTAATTTACTGGCGTATACCAGACTGTTTTAAATAGATATATTTGGGGCTGAACAGTCAGCGGCACACTCAAACTGTTTTTTTTATGTAAAAAAGGCCCAAAAGTGGATAATACAGAGATTTGAACCATGGAAATGCAAAACCACAGTTATAGTTATGTGGCGTACACCAGAATCTTTCAAACAGATATATTTGTGTCTGAACAATCAGGGAGACACTATTACTGTTTTTCTTTACGGAAAAAATACCAAAAGCTGGATAATACAGAGATTTGAACCATGGAACTGCAAAACCACAGTTCTAATTTACTGGCGTATACCAGACTTTTTTAAATAGATATATTTGGGGCTGAACAGTCAGCGACACACTCAAACTGTTTTTTTTATGTAAAAAAGGCCCAAAAGTGGATAATACAGAGATTTGAACCGTTGAAATGCAAAATCACAGTTATAGTTATTTGGCGTACACCAGAATCTTTCAAACAGATATATTTGTGTCTGAACAATCAGTGAGACACTATTACTGTTTTTCTTTACGGAAAACATACCAAAAGCTGGATAATACAGAGATTTGAACCGTGGAACTGCAAAACCACAGTTATATTTTCTGGCCTACACCAGACTTTTTAAACAGATATATTGGTGTCTGACCAGTCAGGGAGACACTATTACAGGTTTTTTTACAGCAAAAAATGCCAAAAACAGGATAATACAAAGATTTGACCCATGGAACGGCAAAACCACAGTTATATTTTTCTGGCCTACACCAGACTCTTTTAAACAGATATATTTGTGTCTGACCAGTCAGGGAGACAATATTACAGGTTTTTTTTACGGCAAAGAATGCCAAAAACAGGATAATGCAGAGATTTGACCCGTGGAACTGAGAAAGCACAGTTATATTTTTCTGGCCTACACCAGACTCTTTTACACAGATATATTGGTGTCTGACCAGTCAGGGAGACACTATTACAGTTTTTTGTTTACAGCAGATATGCCAAAAACAGGATAATACTGAGATTTGACCCGTGGAACTGCAAAACCACAGTTATATTTTTCTGGCCTACACCAGACTCTTTTAAACAGATATATTGGTGTCTGACCAGTCAGGGAGACACTATTACAGTTTTTTTTTACAGCAAAAAATGCCAAAAACAGAATGATAAAGAGATTTTACCCGTGAAACTGCAAAACCGCAGTTATATTTTTCTGGCCTACAACAGACTCTTTTAAACAGATATATTTGTGTCTGACCAGTCAGGGAGACACTATTACAGTTTTTTTTACGGCAAAAAATACCAAAAACAGGATAATACAGAGATTTGACCCGTGGAACTGCAAAACCACAGTTATATTTTTCTGGCCTACACCAGACTCTTTTAAACAGATATATTGGTGTCTGATCAGTCAGGGAGACACTTCTTTTTTTTTTTTACGGCAAAAAATGCCAAAAACAGGATAATACAGAGATTTGACCCGTTGAACTGCAAAACCACAGTTATATTTTTCTGGCCTACATCAGTCTCATTTAAACAGATATATTGGTGTCTGACCAGTCAGGGAGACACTATTACAGTTTTTTTTAAGGCAAAAAATGCCAAAAACAGGATAATACAGAGATTTGACCCGTGGACCTGCAAAACCACAGTTTTATTTTTGTGGCCTACACCAGACTCTTTTACACATATATATTGGTGTCTGACCAGTCAGGGAGACACTATTACATTTTTTTTACAGCAAAAAATGCCAAAAACAGGATATTACAGAGATTTGACCCGTGGAACTGCAAAACCACAGTTATATTTTTCTGGCCTACACCAGTCTCTTTTAAACTGATATATTGGTGTCTGACCAGTCAGGGAGACACTATTACGGTTTTATTTTACGGCAAAAGATGCCGAAAACAGGATAATACAGAGATTTGACCCGTGGAACTGCAAAACCACAGTTATATTTTTCTGGCCTACACCAGACTCTTTTAAACAGATATATTGGTGTCTGACCAGTCAGGGAGACACTATTACAGTTTTTTTTACGGCAAAAAATGTCAAAAACAGGATAATACAGAGATTTGACCTGTGGAACTGCAAAACCACAGTTATATTTTTCTGGCCTACACCAGACTCTTTTACACAGATATATTGGTGTCTGACCAGTCAGGGAGACAATATTACAGGGTTTTTTTACGGCAAAGAATGCCAAAAACAGGACAATACAGAGATTTGACCCGTGGAACTGCAAAACCACAGTTATATTTTTCTGGCCTACACCAGACTCTTTTAAACAGATATATTGGTGTCTGACCAGTTAGGGAGACACTTCTTTTTTTTTTTACAGCAAAAAATTCCAAAAACAGGATAATACAGAGATTTGACCCGTGGAACTGCAAAATCACAGTTACATTTTTCTGGCCTACACTAGTCTCATTTAAACAGATATATTGGTGTCTGACCAGTCAGGGAGACACTATTACAGTTTTTTTTTTAAGGCAAAAAATGCCCAAAACAGGATACTACAGAGATTTGACCCGTGGACCTGCAAAACCACAGTTTTATTTTTCTGGCCTACACCAGACTCTTTTACACATATATATTGGTGTCTGACCAGTCAGGGAGACACTATTACATTTATTTTACAGCAAAAAATGCCAAAAACAGGATATTACAGAGATTTGACCCGTGGAACTGCAAAACCACAGTTATATTTTTCTGGCCTACACCAGTCTCTTTTAAACAGATATATTGGTGTCTGACCAGTCAGGGAGACACTCTTACATTTTTTTTTAAGGCAAAAAATGCCAAAAACAGGATACTACAGAGATTTGACCCGTGGACCTGCAAAACCACAGTTTTATTTTTCTGGCCTACACCAGACTCTTTTAAACAGATATATTGGTGTCTGACCAGTCAGGGAGACACTATTACATTTTTTTTACAGCAAAAAATGCCAAAATCAGGATATTACAGAGATTTGACCCGTGGAACTGCAAAACCACAGTTATATTTTTCTGGCCTACACCAGTCTCTTTTAAACAGATATATTGGTGTCTGACCAGTCAGGAAGACACTATTACAGTTTTTTTTATGGCAAAAAATGCCGAAAACAGGATAATACAGAGATTTGACCCGTGGAACTGCAAAACCACAGTTATATTTTTCCTGCCTACACCAGACTCTTTTAAACAGATATATTTGTGTCTGACCAGTCAGGGAGATACTATTACATTTTTTTACAGCAAAAAATGCCAAAAACAGGATATTACAGAGATTTGACCTGTGGAACTGCAAAACCACAGTTATATTTTTCTGGCCTACACCAGACTCTTTTAAACAGATATATTGGTGTCTGACCAGTCAGGGAGACAATATTACAGGGTTTTTTTACGGCAAAGAATGCCAAAAACAGGATAATAGAGAGATTTGACCCGTGGAACTGAAAAACCACAGTTATATTTTTCTGGCCTACACCAGACTCTTTTACACAGATATATTGGTGTCTGACCAGTCAGGGAGACACTATTACAGTTTTTTTTACAGCAAAAAATGCCAAAAACAGGATAATACAGAGATTTGACCAGTGGAACTGCAAAACCACAGTTATATTTTTCTGGCCTACACCAGACTCTTTTAAACAGATATATTGGTGTCTGACCAGTCAGGGAGACACTATTACAGTTTTTTTTTAGGCCAAAAATGCCCAAAACAGGATGATACAGAGATTTTACCCGTGGAACTGCAAAATAACAATTATATTTTTCTGGCCTACACCAGACTCTTTTAAACAGATATATTGGTGTCTGACCAGTCAGGGAGACACTATTACAGTTTTTTTACGGCAAAAAAATACCAAAAACAGGATAATGCAGAGATTTGACCCGTGGAACTGCAAAACCACAGTTATATTTTTCTGGCCTACACCAGTCTCATTTAAACAGATATATTGGTGTCTGAGCATTCAGGGAGACACTATTACAGTTTTTTTTACAGCAAAAAATGCCAAAAACAGGATATTACAGAGATTTGACCCGTGGAACTGCAAAACCACAGTTATATTTTTCTGGCCTACACCAGTCTCTTTTAAACAGATATATTGGTGTCTGACCAGTCAGGTAGACACTATTACAGTTTTTTTTGTACGGCAAAAAATGCCAAAAACAGGATAATACAGAGATTTGACCTGTGGACCTGCAAAACCACAGTTATATTTTTCTGGCCTACACCAGACTCTTTTAAACAGATATATTTGTGTCTGACCAGTCAGCGAGACACTATTACAGTTTTTTTTATGGCAAAAAATGCCAAAAACAGGATAATGCAGAGATTTGACCTGTGGAACTGCAAAACCACAGTTTTATTTTTCTGTCCTACACCAGACTCTTTTAAACAGATATATTGGTGTCTGACCAGTCAGGGAGACATTATTACAGTTTTTTTTTACAGCAAAAATGCCAAAAACAGGATAATACAGAGATTTGACCCGTGGAACTGCAAAACCACAGTTATATTTTTCTGGCCTACACCAGATTTTTTTAAACAGATATATTGGTGTCTGACCAGTCAGGGAGACACTATTACAGTTTTTTTTACGGCAAAAAATGCCAAAAACAGGATAATACAGAGATTTGACCCGTGGAACTGCAAAACCACAGTTATATTTTTCTGGCCTACACCAGACTCTTTTAAACAGATATATTGGTGTCTGACCAGTCAGGGAGACACTATTACTTTTTTTTTTTACGGCAATAAATGCCAACAGGTTAATAAGACGCGTATATGGACAGTCTGACTGAGGAAAAAAAAATAGAGGATTTAGATGAAAAAAAAAAAAATTTTCCTGGCCCCTGAGACCGGCGTGATAAGTCTAGCAATTTGACCAACAGGAGCACACAGCACTGTAATTCAGCGTTTGCTGGTATAACCACTGCGTTTGCTATACAGCCTTCCTGCCTGCCTGCCTGATATCTGGGATGGATATTAGTCCTGAGAAGGACTGTTTGTTTGATTTGGCAGGCTTTAGAGACCCTACACTACCTATTTCGCACTATATATCTCTCCCTAACTCTGCAGCACTCTCCCTACACTGTCTGATCCAGAGCGACTGTGTCCAAGAAGGCGGCGCCCGGTTTTAAATACTCGAGGTGACGCTGTGCGGCCAGCCAATCACTGTAATGCCCACAAACAACATGGCTGCGGCATTACAGTGACTGGCTGGCAATCCCTGCATGTTCATTGGCTCTGTAAAGAGCGCCAAACATGCAGAGCGGAGACCCGAGCTCCCGCCCGAGTAACCCGGAAATGCTCGGTGCTCGCCGAACATCCCGAGCAGCGTGATGCTCGGGCGAGTAACGAGTAGTGTCGAGCATGCTCGCTCAACACTATAAGCGTTGATTTCGTTGCTCCCTATCACATGGTGATTTTGCTACTGTGGCAATCCAGGGTACATCAACTTCACTTGTTACTACATTCACCCTTGAAGAAGTGTTACTGAAGAAGTTAGAAAGTAATCAATCAGCTACAGTAATTGAAAGTGACGGAGAACAACTGTGAAACTTAGATGTTCTGCTCTGGTATCACAACTGTTCTGACCTACATGGGCACAAGGCACAGGTCATCTCAGAGAGCCCGTAATAAAAGCACTGAGATGAGGCAGATTTCAAGCAGATACACATAGTAGTTGCAAACAGTACAGAGTGCATGTTACCCAAGTGAAAGGAATAGTGCAGTGGTTTAATACCAGCAGTTTCATCGGCGAAGCTGACTCTGACTATAGTGAAGAACAACTTGAAAAATTACAACCAAGCTTTTAGAGAGAAGAAGCCATAAAGTTTGTTGTGGCAAAAACAGAAAGAGGTACAATAGTTCATGCCTAACTGCAAGATATATTGCCTTTGAAAAAGTTGACAACAATCTCCGCTCTCCTCAGCCAGAAGAAGTTACAGTGAGTGTAACAGCTCAAGAACCCACCATGCGACAATCCATGTGGCAGAGGGACCGACAATCAATAGATTTATGGGATGCTGAGGAATCCCATGGGATCATCAGAGTAGCTCCAATGTAGCCTGTGAAGACACGGGGTCTTCTGTGGGCATAATACTACTCAGACAACACAGGGTGACGGTAAAACAGCTTGGCAATACTTTATTGAACCACAAAACAGGCAATAAACAGATAGAACAGTCCCAGCAAATACCCAAGAGGGTACAACTTACAGAGTCCTCAAACTTCCGCTGGCCTACTGGGAATAGAGTAGCTGCGATGTCAGGGCTTCCAGGGCCGACTACCCCCATCAGTGGCATCCCGCTGTTGGCTTGCCCCCAAAGAGAGGAGGTAACAACGAGCTTAGGAAACTTGCCGAGAGCAGTGAGGTCTGGGGCCAGGTGACCTGATTATCCCAACCTGGATTCTTCAAGACGTCTCTGAGGGTTCAGCAATGGTCAATGGAGTAGATCTGTATTCCTCCAGCTAGGGCCAAAGTCCCCTAAGCTGACATGGTGTAGAATGACACCAAATAGAGACAGAGACCCCCTTTTTATAGTTCACAATTGTCCTTTCAGCCATCATTCACAGGTCAGGGGTCAGGGATGAAGGTGGAAGGGGCTCATGACTCATTGTTTGAGCATTTAATCGACTTGCACAATTTGTTCTCCATTGCTCGGCAAATTACCAACTCCCTGGGCTGGTATAATATGTAATCAGCATATTATCAAACAGTATTGCTCCATGACCCTATCTTGCAATATTTGCAGACGACAAGTTGCAGTACATCTCAACTCAAGTGTCAACATTCAGGATTATTCAAACAATAGTCTGTGTTAATCAACCAAAGAAGAACACAAATGCAAAAGTCAACATGAAGATAAAAGCATATAGCTCCTGGCTTACCTAATTTATATCTGGCATTATTAAGAAGAAAAGCTGTGTTGTCACATAGCCTATCTGCCCAGCTTCCCAACAAACCAATTGACCAATAGTAAATATTCAGCCTTTCCAACATGGAAAAAATGAATGCTAAAGTGTCATAGTCAGCTTCATAAGAGTGGGAGACTGTTACCAAAGCAGAAATCAACACATATTTCTTCTCTTTTTTTTACAGCTGCTGCAACAAACAAGGTTAAAAAAACAATAAAGAGCTTGGACATGCAAGGTTGCTGTGGTAGTCAATGAGATTAGTCAGACAGTGACCATGTGAGTTTTCCCTGAGTGCAGGTGTCACCATTCTGTTGTCAGATTACCTGGGGCCAGGGGCTTCTACCCTTTCCATAACGCTAGGTGTACTCTAGCTATCCCTGCTCCCCAGATTACTTCTGATGGTGAAGATGCAGGGGCCATGCACCTTACTGAACTCCTAAATGAGCCCTATATCTGTCCCCTTCCCCTACCCAAGGAAGTGGGGAGTAATAGTGTATGCATATACACAAATCAGACAAACAAGGAAGAACGTACAGGTATAAAGGAAAATACCAATAATACAAATATGCACTCACAGACAGCAGAGAGGAATACGAGGAATACTGGGTAGAAAAGGAATGGAAACTAAATAGGAGAGTATGAGGATTTGAACACAGCTGAAACACCTAGCAACAGTCAAAGATAAACACTCCAAACACCTCTACCAACAACCGACTCCTCCACTCCTCACCGGGCAGTACAAGACGTAACACTGGCAATCCAGATTGCCAGAAGTGAGTATATATAGGAGAGGAGAGTGGCCAATACTGAACAGCTGAGATCATCCAAGCTGGGAAGCTTCAGAGACTACAAGCTGAACAGATTAATCACTGAGATGAGGGCAGTAGTAATAAATGATGAGCATTGAAACAAACTTAACATTTTTTAATCTACATGTCAACTCTTGTGTCCAGACCGAAAAGATGGGTTGTCTCGGCCACCAGTTGTTAAGCTGAATATAAAACTAAATGGTAATGCTACACACTTCCCAGAAAAATAGGAACTGATTGGCACAGTTCCAGTGTTCAATTTGTGGCTGAACTTTGGAGTGCTGAGGAAACTACTGGTTTAAGCAGGTGAAGTGCGAGGAGGTAATAATTGTTATCCTACTGCATGTTTCATTGTCAGAGACTGTTTCTCTATTTAAGGCAGACTGACTTATTATTTTAACATTTTTGTTTAATACAGGAAATTTAGATATGTGTACAACATATACTACATACTATACTCAGTTGATTAGGTGGCTTTGTTGCAGGAAGGTTATATAAGACACTGACTGCAAGAATAGCTGCCAGAATGGGATTAAATCCAAATAAAGTAATAGAGGAGGCTAAGATCCATCCACTGTGGCATGGACTCTAATGGAGTAAAGGGGGACCAAATGACCAAGATGTCACAGAGAAGAAGATAGGGAGTAGTTTGGCACCAAAGAGAAGGGAATGCAACTAATTCCTGTGCAGTGGCAATTGGTGCTGCTTTTTGTCTGCTGAGATTAGGTATGTGACCTGTGTCATCTAAGAATAATTTAGTTTGTTTTTTTTAGGCCAGAGCTGGTCACAATATTGGAAGACGTGTTGGACTGAAGACTAGAGAATTTTGCCTTTTGAAGCTTAGCAGTATACTAGAGAATGGTTGAGATGGCATTGGCCTAAAAGAAGCTATGAGGAGAAACACCCAACGTATTTTGTCTATTGTCTAAGAAAAAGCAGTTTGGCTCTTTTTTATATAGGAAGACCTGGCTGTCATGTTACTAACCTGCTCCAACACAAGCACCGAGTCTAGCTCCCTTCTTCTATAGCTGCCTCCCTTTGCCTGGTTTCTCAGATAATCCAGTGAAATCATCTGATATAGTCACCATAGGCAGGGTTGGACTGGGGTGTCTGGGGCCCACAGGGGAAATTGATCCTAGGGGCCCACCCTACAGCTTTATGCAAATACCCGTTAGCCATTATCCCTGTTATAGGGGAGCGTTAACTGTAAAACACAGGCGGCTTCTGCATATCTACTGTGCGACACCATAACTGGGATGTACAATTACGGTAATTTGCATTAAAGGGTTCTTTGGTTAAAACAAGTTATCACTGATCCATGGGCTCCACAGGATAGGTGATAACTTATTGATTATTTGGGTCCGACCATTGGAAAATGCACTGATCGGAAGAATGTGGAAGTTTTATCCCTGACAGGACACATTCCTATTTTAAAATGGAGCTGCAGGTGGGACGTCTGACCGCAGCCTCATTCATTCTCATGGGGGGGGGGCTACCCAAAAAAAAAATTGAGCTTTGCTCACAGCCACTGAGGGAATGAATGGATCAGTGGTGAAGTTGCCCATGCCGCTCCAGTCTTATGGCAACAAAAGCTCCACATTCTGCCAATTGGGTCCCATTAGTCAGGCCCCCACCAATCAATAAATTATCACTGATCCTGTGGAGAGGTGATTACTTTTTTTCACCAGAGAACCCCTGTAAGTGCATCTCTGCCGCGGTGTTCCAAGTATTTAATCTCTAAGGCCTCGGCCCCACTATCAGTATTCGGTCAGTATTTTTTCTCAGGAGTGGGAGCCAAAACTAGGTGAGGAACAATCAGAGAAAAGGTATAGAAGAAACAAGTCACCAATTCTGCATTTATCACCCACTCCTGGTTTTGGCTCCCACTCCTGAGAAAAAATACTGACCGAATACTGATAGTGGGGCTGTGACCTAATGGAAAAAATCTTCTCCTAGTTAATATCAGCAAGAACAAATGACCGTCATACACAACACAATCCACTATACCAACACCAATAATACCACATACAAGGAACAAATACTGCCACACCATGACCAGACCACATATTACCACCACATAGTGACTGAATAATACCACTTACAAGGAACAAATACCGCAACACCATGACCAGACCGCGTATTACCATCACAGTGACCGAATAATACCACATACAAGGAACAAATACTGCCACATCATGACCAGACCACATATTACCACCACATAGTGACTGAATAATACCAGATACAAGGAACAAATACCACCACATCATGATCAGATTACATATTACCACCACATAGTGACCACCAAATACTACAATACTGATCATGCTTATGAACCACAATACTAACAACACTGTTATTACCACCAGTGATGTTATACACCAGAGCCCTGTATATAGTGTCAGTGTACAGGTAATACAGTGATCACCAGTGACATACACAGGAGCTCTGTATATAGTGTCAGTGTACAGGTAATATAGGGATCACCTGTGACATTATGCATAGGAGCTCTGTATATAGTGTCAGTGTACAGGTAATGCAGGGATCACCAGTGACATTATACACAGGAGCTCTGTATATAGTGTACACCAGTGACATTATACACAGGAGCACTGTATGTACTTACTGCACTATACTTTATAGTGTATAGTGTAAGTGTACATGTAATACACTGACTCACCAGTGACATCTCTAGTTTAAGTCCTTCATCTTCGCTCTTCTTCTTCATCCAGCACAGACCACCATCACTTCTTCCAGCCAAGACTCATCTCTGCAGAAAATAACACAGTTATCAATACGTGATCTCTTCTAGAGCACATTCCACACTTTTTCCCCAACTTCTACACTGCGCCAGATGAAGAAAAAAAAGTGTCATAATGCCGACCTGCACAGTAACAGGAGCCCCCTTTTGTCCCCCTCCCCCATGGAAAACCATTTCCTAAGAAGTAAATGATATTACAATAGTAATAATGTTTCCCACTTGCCACCATGAACTAATAATGCATGTTCCTCAATATGGCCCCCAAACAGTAATTAAGTTCCTTATCCAGCCTGAACCCCCTGTGTCCCGTGTCCAGCCTGGCCCCCCATGTGTCCAACCTGGCCTCCCATATATCAATCCAGACCACCATGTGTCCAGCCTGCCCTCCCCCCATATTTCAATCCTGGCCCCCATGTGTCCAGCCTGCTCCCCCCATATATCAATCCTGGCCCCCATGTGTCCAGCCTGCTCCCCCCATATATCAATCCAGGTCCCCATGTGTCCAGCCTGGACCCACATGTATCCAGCCTACTCCCCCATACATCAATCCAGGCCCCCATGTGTCCATCCGGCTCCTCCCCATATATCACTCCAGGCGCCCATGTGTCCAGCCTGCTCCCCCCATATATCAATCCAGGCCCCCATGTGTCCAGCCTGCACCCCCCTTCATGTGTCCAGCCTGCACCCCCCTTCATGTGTCCAGCCTGCTCCCCCTTAATGTGTCCAGCTTGCTCTCCCTTCATGTGTCCAGCCTGCTCCCCCTTCATGTGTCCATCCTGTACCTCCCTTCATGTGTCCAGCCTGCACCCCTCTTCATGTGTCCAGCCTGCACCCCATCATGTGTCCAGCCTGCACCCCCCTTCATGTGTCCAGCCTGCACCCCCCTTCATGTGTCCAGCCTGCACCCCCCCTTCATGGTCCAGCCTGCCCCCCTTCATGTGTCCAGCCTGCTCCTCGTTCATGTGTCCAGCCTGCTCCCCCTTCATGTGTCCAGCCTGCCCCCTTCATGTTTTCAGCCTGCTCCTACTTCATGTGTCCAGCCTGCCCCCCCTTCATGTGTCTAGCCTGCTCCCCCTTCATGTTTCCAATCTGCCCCCCACCTCATGTGTCCAGCCTGCTCATCCTTCATGTGTCCAGCTTGGCCCCCCATATACCCACACAGGCTCCCATAAATCCATCCAGGGCCCCCATACGTGTACAAGTAATACAGGGATCACCAGTGACATTATACACAGGAGCTCTGTATATAGTGTGCAGGTAATACAGTGGTCACCAGTGACATTATACACAGGAGCTCTGTATACACTTTATAGTGTAAGTGTACATGTAATACACTGACTCACTAGTGACATCTCTAGTTTAAGTCCTTCATCTTCGCTCTTCTTCTTCATCCAGCACAGACCGCCATCACTTCTTCCAGTCAAGACTCATCTCTGCAGAAAATAACACACAGTTATCAATAAGTGATCTCTTCTAGAGCACATTCCACACTTTTTCCCCCACTTCTACACTGCGCCAGATGAAGAAAAAAAGTGGAATAATGCCGCCCTGCACAGTAACAGGATCCCCCTTTTGTCCCCCTCCCCCATGGAAAACCATTTCCTAAAAAGTAAATGATATTATAATAGTAATAGTGTTCCCCACTTGCCACCATGAACTAATAATGCATGTTCCTCAATATGGCCCCCAAACAGTAATTAAGTTCCTTATCCAGCCTGAACCCCCATGTCCCATGTCCAGCTTGGGCCCCCCATGTGTCTAACCTGGCCCCCCATATATCAATCCAGGCTGCCATGTGTCCCGCCTGCTCCCCCCATATATCAATTCAGGCCCTCATGTGTCCAGCCTGCTCCCCTCCATATTTCAATCCAGGCTCCCATGTGTCCAGCCTGCTCCCCTCATATATCAATTCAGTCCCCCATGTGTCCAGCCTGCTCCCCTCCATATTTCAATCCAGGCCCCCATGTGTCCATCCTTCTCCACCCCATATATCAATTCAGGCCCCCATATGTGCAGCCTGCTCCCCCCATATATCAATCCAGGCCCCCATGTGTCCAGCCTACTCCCCCCAGATATATCAGTCCAGGCTCCCATGTGTCCAGCCTGCTCCTCCCCATATATCAATCCAGGCACCCATGTGTCCAGCCTGCTCCCCCCATATATCAATCCAGGCCGCCATGTGTCCAGCCTTCTCCCCCCATATATCAATCCAGGCCCCCAAGTGTCCAGCCTGGCCCCCCATGTGTCCAGCCTGCCCCCCCATATATTATTTCAGGCCCCCATTTGTCCATCCTGCTCCCTCCATATATCAATCCAGGCCCCCATATGTCCAGCCTGCTCCCTCCCTTATATCAATTCAGACCCCCATGTGTCCAGCCTGCTCCCCCATATATCAATCCAGGCCCCCATGTGTCCAGCCTGCACCCCCCTTCATGTGTCCAGCCTGCTCCCCCTTAATGTGTCCAGCTTGTTCCCTCTTCATGTGTCCAGCCTGCACCCCCTTCATGTGTCCAGTCTGCTCCCCCTTCATGTGTTCTGCCTGCTCCCCCTTCATGTGTCCAGTCTGCTCCCTCTTTATGTGTCCAGTCTGCACCCCTCTTCATGTGTCCAGCCTGCACCCCCCATCATGTGTCCAGCCTGCACCCCCCTTCATGTGTCCAGTCTGCACCCCCCTTCATGTGTCCAGCCTGCCCCCCTTCATGTGTCCAGCCTGCTCCCTGTTCACGTGTCCAGCCTGCTTCCCACTTGATATGTCCAGCCTGCCCCCCTTCATGTGTCTAGCCTGCTCCCCGTTCACGTGTCTAGCCTGCTTCCCCCTTGATGTGTCCAGCCTGCCCCCCTTCATGATTTCAGCCTGCTTCTCCTTCATGTGTCCAGCCTGTCTCCCCTTCACGTGTCCAGCCTGCCCACCTTCATGTGTCCAGCCTGCTCACCCTTCATGTGTCCAGCCTGCTCCCCCTTCATGTTTCCAACCTACCCCCCTTCATGTGTCCAGCCTGCTCCCCCATCATTCATCCAGCCTGTTCCTCCTTCATGTGTCCAGCCTGCTCCTCCTTCTTGTGTCCAGCTAGGCCCCCAATATACCCACACATGCCCCCATACGTTCATCCAGGGCCCCCATACGTCCATCCAGGCCCCCTCACCCCATATACCCATCCAGGTCCCCGATGTGTCCGGCCTTCCCCCCCAAATTTCCATCCCACACAATAAAAAAAAATCAAATATCTCTCCCTTTTCCTGCAGGTCCGGTGTACTCAGCTTTGTCTTCTAACTCTGCAGTGCTCAGAGCAGAGGGCAGTAGTGACGTCACCTCGCCCTCTGCCCTGAGACGTCAGAATCAGAAGACTTTGACGCCACTGGAACTGCAGGGAAAGAGGAAAGGTGCGTATCTGAGGAGGAGGCGGTGTGGGGGGGTTCTCATTCTCCCTCCGGGGGGGGAGTCCCTCCCCCGACTGATGGGCCCAATATCATGCCAGTGTCACTTTTCCCCCCCGGGGCCCCAGCCCTTACCTGGGTGCGCCGTGTGGTGAAGCGGCTGCCGGCCATGGTCATTGCGACGGGTCAGGTCAGGCCAGTCTGACCCTGACCATAGACCTCTTAAGGCCTTCTGTAGCAGAGACCTGGTGCTTCGGTATTAAGTAACATTGTCCATAGTTGCCTCAAGTTTGTCAGGAATTTGCTACTACTTGATTTGGCTCAGCCCTAGTCAAGGAGTATGTCATTTCCTCATCTTTTCCTGACTTCCATGCTACAACCAGAGTTATTACTTAGCTCAGTCAAGTTTACTTGGTGATGTCCACACCAACCACTCAGCAAGGGATCAACGTCTTGCAACTGTTCTCAGTCTTGTTCACACGTGGCCTCTGCAATCAAGGTAATTCATCTCTTAAAGAGAATCTCGAGTTTGCCCATACTTCACTTTGATTTCCTGCAGTTAACAATTTCCATGCTACAAATCCCAGTTTTCATACATCACTGCTATTAACCATTACCCTGCTGTAAGATGCCAGACTGCATTTACTTGTTTGTTACTCCTGTGTTTAACTATTGCCCTGCTAGAAGATATCAGACTGCATTTCTGTGATTAACTGCTTCCCTGTCTAACTATTTCCTATACAGTTAATGCACCAATGTGTATTAATACACCTAGCACTGCTTCTTCTGTTCTACCTGCTCCGCTTGTTTGTCTATCATCCTGCGTCCTTGATGATCCATATATCATGTGTCAAGAGGTGATCCACTGCTCTATCACCTCCTGTTCATGCTGAGCAGATTGATATATATACGTTTCTGGGAAACGATTCAGAAAAAGTGGCATCAGAAGTCTACTGGTTGGTTGTAATCAGTGACTGATAGCTATCTCAGCATGTACACTTATACAGGGTAAACTGTCAGTAAGTGGTACGCACTACCCAATGGAACTCTGAGCAGCAATTTCAACGCTTATATGTTATTCTGAAATTTTTATCCTTACGACTACATATTAATCTATTCAGATCCTCCTGCTTTGAAGACCATAGGTTGCACAACATTTCCAAGCTGACAAGTTCCTTTTAAATCAACATTGAAAAATGCCTTATGGTCCAGCAACTATTACAAGGGTAAAACTATGAATACTAGACAACTGGGTCAGAGTATCTCAAAAACGGGGGTGTCATACAGAAAAATTAAAATCCGTAAGACATCTCCAGGGAGGGCACATCCCCATCCTACATAGAACATCAGGGACAAAGAGTTTACACTTTGGATATATGGGGACGAGGAAACCAGTTATAGTTAGGGAGAGAAAAAGTAATTAAAACAAGGGAAGTATGGACAGAGATAACACTCTAATCACTTTTGAAGCCGAGGATACCTGCTGCGGACAGGTAATTAAACAGGAAACGTCTTCTATGGGAAAACATATACCAAAAGGAGAGGTGTTGTGAGGGATCGGCTCTGTGGAATACGCTGGTTAACACACAGTGATGCAGTTCATTGGTCCAAAAAAAACAAAATAAAATAGCCTCTTCCAGGTACAGAAGGTATAACCGAACAAAAATTGGAAATAACCAGTCTACATAAAGCACGGGCTCAGCCGTTTAAATGTCGGTGCATTTCTCTGACTCAAGCAGGGTCTGAGCAGCACATGCAAGGCCTCTTCCCTCACCTTGCAAACACACAGAGTGATACAACACCAGCTGCCCTAAATCAGAACATTTAAAAACCTGGACTGGAGGTAAGTGAGCAGCCGATCCCACACAGCCGGCTCTTCTCATTCCACAGCTGCTTGGCTTGTAGAGACGCGTCCTTCTCCAGGGAGGAACCTTCCTGGGTTATCAGCTCTTTAATACGGCTGACAACCGGGTCACTGTCCTGGGTCTCCTTCCAGCTGTGGTGAGGCAGGTGGTTTAACGTCTTACCGCGATGCCTGCTGGAGGCTCGTTGCTCGTGGACCACTCCATTACGGTGGAAGGCAGGTAGCTCAATCTTCTCCAAGTCATCCACTTCTTCTTCAGTGTCCGACTGGTGAGGCATCCTGGACAGGGCATCGGCGTTGGGGTTCTTGCGGCCCGCCCGGTACTTAATAGTGAATTGGTAGTTTGACAGCCGAGCTATCCATCGTTGCTCAATGGCTCCTAACTTGGCTGTTTCTAGATGAGTCAAGGGGTTGTTATCAGTGAAGGCAGTGAATTTACTGGAGGCTAGGTAGTGCTTGAACCGCTCAGTGATGGCCCAGACCAGGGCCAGGAACTCCAACTTGCAGCTGCTATAGTTCTCTGGGTTCCTCTCGGTCGGGCGGAGCTTCCTGCTTGCATAGGCGATCACCTTCTCTCGGCCATCCTGCTTCTGACTCAGTACAGCTCCTAATGCTTCATTGCTGGCATCAGTGTACAGCAGGAATGGTTGGCTGTAGTCAGGGTAGGCTAGGATCTCTTCGCCGGTCAGGATACCCTTCATCTCCTCGAAGGATTCAGCTTGCTCCTTACCCCACTGGAACGGGGGGGTTTCTGCCTCTCCCAGACTGTCCTACCAGGAGATCTTGCAAAGGCGCCGCTTTCTTGGTATAGTCCTTCTCAAACCTCCGGTAATATCCGACTAGTCCCAGGAACTGACGTACCTCCTTGAGGCTCTTCGGCTCCGGCCATTTCTGGATGGCAGTGACCTTCTCCAGATCGGGTGCTACTCCCTCTGGACTAACGATGTGCCCAAGGTACTGTAACTTTCGCTTGAGCAGGTGGCACTTTGAGGGCTTCAGCTTCATCCCATACCGGGACAGCGACTCAAATACCTCTGCCAAGTGCTTCAAGTGGTCCTCATACGTTTTGGAGTACACTATCATGTCGTCCAGGTATAGTAATACAGTCTTGAAGTTGCGGTGTCCCAGGCAGCACTCCATCAATCTTTGGAACGTTCCGGGGGCGTTGCAGAGTCCAAATGGCATACTATTGAACTCGCAGAGTCCCATCGGGGTGGTGAAGGCCGTCTTCCCCCGATCCTCCTCAGCAAAAGCTACTTGCCAGTACCCACTAGTGAGGTCCAGGGTGGAGAAGTAATTTGAAGACTTTAAGGCAGCCAGGGATTCCTCTATACGTGGTAAAGGGTATGAATCTTTATGTGTAATGCGATTTACTTGTCAGTAATCTACACACATTCTCATGCTTCCGTCCTTTTTCCTGACTAGAACTAGGGGAGCTGCGCAGGGACTACAACTATCCCTTACTACCCCTGCCTTCTTCATGTCGTGCAACATCTCCTTCGCCTTCTGGTAGTGTGCTGGTGGTGTAGGCCTGTAACGTTCTTTGATGGGTGGATGGTCACCTGTGGGAATATGGTGTTGAACCCCCTTAATCCTCCCAAAGTCAAGTGGGTGCTTACTGAATACCTGCGCGTATTCCTGAACCACCCGGTGTACACCCTGCTTCTGATGGGCTGGAGTGGTGTCTGTCCCAACATGGAACTGTTGACACCAATCCTCCACCTGGGTTGCCGGGTCATTTTCCTCTACTTCGTCTGGTGAGGTTAAGGACTCCGCCGTGTGTATGGAGTTGTTATTTACTGTGTACAGTTTGGCAACAGTGGCGTAGCATGGTAATCTAACCTCGTCCTCCCCATAGTTTAGGAGGCGTACAGGCACCCTCCCATTGCGTACATCCACTACCCCTCTGGCAGTCAAGAGTGTAAGTCTATGCTCCGAGCTAAGGGGCTCTACTACCGCCTGGTAGCTCCATCCTTTGAGACCTATTGCTGCTCTACACCAAATCAGCATTTCACTCATCGGGGGAATCACAATGGGTACCGGGTCTGTCACCCGTACATTACCAATTTCACCGCCTGTTAGCTTTACCTGTTGCTGGTACATAAGGGCTCGGATCTCTTTCTGGAGCGCCCTTCTCTGCCCTGGTCTGGCAGTGTCAGCTGTCTGTTGGAGCAAGACCAACACTTCTCCCAAACAGTTACTAACAATATTTGTGCCCAGTACCATATACAAGTCTGTATCATCAGTATTAGTCTCTACTACAATTAGTCCCTGGTCCTTCAGTTCCACTCTTCCCACCTTTACTGCCACATCCTTAATCCCGACTAGGTTAAGGGGGAGGCCGTTTGAGGCATACACGGAAAGATTTGGATCTGGTGGGTGAAGTTCGTCTATGGACCAGAACCTTTTGTAGAGGACATCAGGTATGATGGTTACCTGAGATCCTGTGTCCAGCAGAGCAGGTGTCGCGATGCCGTCCAGCACGATGGACAGGAAAGGTCTTCCTCCCACGAACCTGCGGTACCAGTTTGATGGGCCTGAGGGGTCTACTCCTGGGTGTCGGCCCTCGGCCCCAGGGTTTGCTCGTTTAAAGGACAGCTCCGGATGGCATGACCTGTCTTGTGGCAGCGGTGGCAGACAGGGTCCTTCGGCGGGCAGCGCTGGTCACTGGTCTTCCCAGGGGGGGCATTGTCCTCCTCTTCCTTCTCATCCAGGGGACATACTCAGGGCTGTCGGCTAGCAGGATCCTCCCTTCCTCCTCGGGCTCCGTCCGCAGCTGCAGGGCACTCAGTACAGTGGTCAGGGTTTTCCTCAACTGACGCACCTCAGAGCGCAGGCTGTCCAGCTCACTAGGGGACGTTGCTGGAACCTTGGCTTCAGCAGCCACCGGGGAAAAGGTGGACGCTGCAGGCACTGGGGTGGCCCCACCCTGGTAACATTGGATAGCAGTTGTTTCCAGGGGCTGCAGTCCTTTTATAGCCATGTCCTTAAGGGTGTCAAATGTGGCATCTGGATGATCCAGCGACCACCAACGCACAGTTCTACTCTCCTCTTGAGACCTCAGTCCCCAGATTAACTGTTCCTTCAGCATTTTATTTTCATTATCGATGCTGGTTGGACTAACTTGTTTCAGAGCTCGCAGGGCCCCTTGTAACCGCCAGGCATAGTCCCGAACACTGTCCTCCGGTTGCTGAGAGCAGTTGTAGAACCTCATCCGGAGGTCTGTCTCAGTACGATTCTCAAAGACAGTCTGTAACTTTTTAAAGATTGCGGACACTGACTCTTGGTCTGCGGCCGACCAGGTTTCTACTTCTCGCTCCGCAGCACCAGTCAATTGTCCCAATACAACAGCGACTCTTTGCTTGCCTGTCATAGAGTACATGTCCAGTATGACGCATATTTTCCTTTTGAATCCAGACAGGGTATCTGGTTTGCCGCTGTACTGGGGGAGCCACTTTGCTCCAGGGGTGTACGGTAGGGCCATGGGTATGACAGGGGTTACAAGCCCTGCTGGTGGAGTGGCTGCTTCGGCCTGCTCGGCGCCGAGCATGGGTTGATCATCAGGGCGGTTAACCGATACTCTGGCGTTGTGCTGTTCTTCGGACATTCTGGCGCCCCCCTAGCGAACCGTGGCCTACCTTCTCTTCTTTTCTTCTGGTAGGCCGCAGCTCCGCAGGTGACGGTCTTCCTTCAGGACCTTGCGTCGCTTGCGTCCTACATCAGAGCGCTCATCGGGGCTCCTTCCAGGACCTGGCGCTTCCTGGTTTGACGTCGAGGCGTGGGGCGTGTCCGGGGCTTCGCGCGCTTCGGCAGGTACGCCTCTCAGTTTCCCGCGGTTATGCCCTTCTTCCCGCTCAGAATAAAGGTAAGACCCAGCACCACCATATAAACAGAAAATACTTGTGCCAAAGTCCCAATAAAGACAATTGAGAGAGATAAAAAAAAGGCAAGGGACAAAGCAGGCACCAAGCATGCTAAATAATCAATTATACAAGCAGTTTGATGGAAACATTTTGAAAAAGTTTTTATTAGGACAAACAACACCATTGATTAAAAACATGATTAAAAAACATGTAAAAAGACATGTAGACAAAAATATCCCCTTCATAGAAATTAACATACAGTACCAATAAGATCCTAAATATCCATTAGTTCATCTGTGGAAGATTCAAATAAATATAGTATATAGTCTAGTACATCTGATAATACAGCCGTATAATTTAAATAGATATTTTGGGCTCACTATGGATGTTGCTATTCTGATAAATAATTTAAGTAAATAAGCAGATATGCTCCCTAAAAATGTCAAAGGTAGAGACCTTCCCGCTTGGCGGCACAACAATGGAGGCGATCTTCGCCACATTTAAATACACAGTTCTGATTAAAGGCGCACAGTACCCGGTGGCAACGGGCACAACACTCCTTCGTTGCAGCGGGCACGGAATCCTTTTCGTGACGCCAGGAAGAGATGACGCGCCCAGGGGATGGGGACGACTCGGTGCCCGGGCCTTGTTGTTGCCTGACCTTGGGGGATGTCGCGGTGGTCGGCTCCCGGGCCCATACCCTGGGGTCACTCTTAAAAGAAGGGGGGAAGTTATATGGGATAGGGAATGTTCGTGACGCCACCTGTGGTGTCTGGTGAGGATCACCAGCGCTGCGACAGTCCTCTGAGGCCAGTGTTCAGGCAGCTTAGTTGGTGCGGCTCCCCACAGGTGGAGCGGGGCCTCAGGGCAGCGTAAGTGTAGGGATGCAGGACAGAGGGGACACAGCCGGGTCAGAGGAAGAATAGGCACACACACGACAGTTCACTTCAGTACCTTTACTGGTGGTGTTTCTGGCATGTTCCAGGGTACTTCCGGGTGAAGGTTGCATATCAGGACTCTCCCCAGTGAGCGGGTGTGGGGCCTCCTGTTTCTTGCCTTTCTTTGATAAGTTTTTGACCTGCCTGGAGCTAGGCCTAACTTGGTCTCTGTCTTGCAACTGCTGACCTGGTGGTAGGGCCTTCTGTTAGAGATCACACTCCCTGGTCTCTTGGGCCTCCGTGACTCCCGACCCTGGTATAACAATCAGCTTTTTGGTGTTCCTGGGACATATAGTTCGTCAGGGGTTCCGGTTGTTTCTGCTGGGCGTAAGGGATCCCGGCAGACGCGGACCCGGTGTCCGGTAAATGGTTTTGGGGTGAGCTGGTTAAGCTCGTCTGCCCCCTATGTTACTCTCTTTCCACTCGCCTTCGGCCACGCTCAGGGCCCTCACTAGGCTTTACACTGCAGCAGGCACACTGCGCTTCACCTCTC
Organism: Phyllobates terribilis; assembly: GCF_046119375.1. Classification (NCBI taxonomy): domain Eukaryota; kingdom Metazoa; phylum Chordata; class Amphibia; order Anura; family Dendrobatidae; genus Phyllobates; species Phyllobates terribilis. Next base: position 463,134,958 of record NW_027362764.1, read on the forward strand.
TTTTGGCGTCGGCACGCCTTAGGCTCACTAATCTGAGCTCTCTGAGTCTGGACTGACCTGACAACCTCTCTGGCTGCAGCAGACTGACTGACTGCCTAGCTCCACCTTCCCTTTTTATATCCCTATCCGGGCTCCCTCTGTGGTCTGAGGTGGAAGGTGGAGGTGTGTGAATGCTATGAGGGCATCTTGTGGAGGAATCCGTCCATGCACCCCTCTGGGATCTGTGGCACCAATGCGCAGCAGGGCGCCACACATCCATTGACATCCATATGTCATACGTTTTTATACATTAGCAGTTAAAAAATGTACAATACGAAATACAGTTTCCTCTGTTAATTACAATGTATCCATAAAAAGCAGATGCAATATGGATGTTTATATGGAATTTGTTTTTTTTTGTGCACACATAGACTTGAATGGGCGAGTCTCACCTGATAAACATACCAGTGCATGTTGCAATTGTCTTATCTGAACAGCCCAATGGAATAAAATTGGTCTGTGTGCTGTCCATATGCTATCTGATTATTTAGACACAGAAAACACACATACTTTTATACGCTCATCTGAAAGAGCTCTAATATTATATTTTTTTAATTAGTAATTTTGTAATGCTTTTTCATTCTTTATTGTCAATGTCTTAGAAGAATATTCAAATTTCAGAAAACAAAACTTATCTGTTTAATAGAGTAAGTACTGTATGTTTTTTTCAAACTCATTGCTGCAGTCATTTAATGGGTACCTTTAGTATTTACTTTCAGGGCGTAAAAATCATAAAAATGTAATAACAATCAAACATAGTCTAATAAAACTGCATAGAGATACGCTAGATATTTCGGAATGTATGTTTTCAAAATCATATGCAAACATTTTTATTAATGATAATGAAGTCATAATAATTTCCAATATTAAATTCAGTGTTGCATATTTATCAATACTGTCTAATTCTTAGACAGTGCAATCTTAGTCTTGACAGTCTTAAAATGTGCCAGATTTCTCATAGTTTTGCATGCTGTTTGCTAAAACGTATTTCTAGTCTAAGTTTCCGACACCTATTAGTTGGCTCACTTTGTGGCGGAAATTTGCACTAAATTTTACTGCATTTTTGGATGCACAGTGTTCCATGTTAGACTGCACTCCTTCTCTGGCAAACCATTACCCTATCAAGTGAGGCCACGCACCCTTGTTGGGCAAGGTATAGGTAGTGTCTAAATCATGTAATAAATATAGCTTGATAAATATCCCCCAACATGTATACATTTCAAACCACAGACAAATAGGTCTTACAGATTTAGGCAAGTCTTTCAGACTGTGAAGAATCCGAGAAATCTGATTGATTTTTATAAGAGTTATAACACTTTTGGATCTGGTGGGTGAAGTTCGTCTATGGACCAGAACCTTTTGTAGAGGACATCAGGTATGATGGTTACCTGAGATCCTGTGTCCAGCAGAGCAGGTGTCGCGATGCCGTCCAGCACGATGGACAGGAAAGGTCTTCCTCCCACGAACCTGCGGTACCAGTTTGATGGGCCTGAGGGGTCTACTCCTGGGTGTCGGCCCTCGGCCCCAGGGTTTGCTCGTTTAAAGGACAGCTCCGGATGGCATGACCTGTCTTGTGGCAGCGGTGGCAGACAGGGTCCTTCGGCGGGCAGCGCTGGTCACTGGTCTTCCCAGGGGGGGCATTGTCCTCCTCTTCCTTCTCATCCAGGGGACATACTCAGGGCTGTCGGCTAGCAGGATCCTCCCTTCCTCCTCGGGCTCCGTCCGCAGCTGCAGGGCACTCAGTACAGTGGTCAGGGTTTTCCTCAACTGACGCACCTCAGAGCGCAGGCTGTCCAGCTCACTAGGGGACGTTGCTGGAACCTTGGCTTCAGCAGCCACCGGGGAAAAGGTGGACGCTGCAGGCACTGGGGTGGCCCCACCCTGGTAACATTGGATAGCAGTTGTTTCCAGGGGCTGCAGTCCTTTTATAGCCATGTCCTTAAGGGTGTCAAATGTGGCATCTGGATGATCCAGCGACCACCAACGCACAGTTCTACTCTCCTCTTGAGACCTCAGTCCCCAGATTAACTGTTCCTTCAGCATTTTATTTTCATTATCGATGCTGGTTGGACTAACTTGTTTCAGAGCTCGCAGGGCCCCTTGTAACCGCCAGGCATAGTCCCGAACACTGTCCTCCGGTTGCTGAGAGCAGTTGTAGAACCTCATCCGGAGGTCTGTCTCAGTACGATTCTCAAAGACAGTCTGTAACTTTTTAAAGATTGCGGACACTGACTCTTGGTCTGCGGCCGACCAGGTTTCTACTTCTCGCTCCGCAGCACCAGTCAATTGTCCCAATACAACAGCGACTCTTTGCTTGCCTGTCATAGAGTACATGTCCAGTATGACGCATATTTTCCTTTTGAATCCAGACAGGGTATCTGGTTTGCCGCTGTACTGGGGGAGCCACTTTGCTCCAGGGGTGTACGGTAGGGCCATGGGTATGACAGGGGTTACAAGCCCTGCTGGTGGAGTGGCTGCTTCGGCCTGCTCGGCGCCGAGCATGGGTTGATCATCAGGGCGGTTAACCGATACTCTGGCGTTGTGCTGTTCTTCGGACATTCTGGCGCCCCCCTAGCGAACCGTGGCCTACCTTCTCTTCTTTTCTTCTGGTAGGCCGCAGCTCCGCAGGTGACGGTCTTCCTTCAGGACCTTGCGTCGCTTGCGTCCTACATCAGAGCGCTCATCGGGGCTCCTTCCAGGACCTGGCGCTTCCTGGTTTGACGTCGAGGCGTGGGGCGTGTCCGGGGCTTCGCGCGCTTCGGCAGGTACGCCTCTCAGTTTCCCGCGGTTATGCCCTTCTTCCCGCTCAGAATAAAGGTAAGACCCAGCACCACCATATAAACAGAAAATACTTGTGCCAAAGTCCCAATAAAGACAATTGAGAGAGATAAAAAAAAGGCAAGGGACAAAGCAGGCACCAAGCACGCTAAATAATCAATTATACAAGCAGTTTGATGGAAACATTTTGAAAAAGTTTTTATTAGGACAAACAACACCATTGATTAAAAACATGATTAAAAAACATGTAAAAAGACATGTAGACAAAAATATCCCCTTCATAGAAATTAATATACAGTACCAATAAGATCCTAAATATCCATTAGTTCATCTGTGGAAGATTCAAATAAATATAGTATATAGTCTAGTACATCTGATAATACAGCCGTATAATTTAAATAGATATTTTGGGCTCACTATGGATGTTGCTATTCTGATAAATAATTTAAGTAAATAAGCAGATATGCTCCCTAAAAATGTCAAAGGTAGAGACCTTCCCGCTTGGCGGCACAACAATGGCGGCGATCTTCGCCACATTTAAATACACAGTTCTGATTAAAGGCGCACAGTACCCGGTGGCAACGGGCACAACACTCCTTCGTTGCAGCGGGCACGGAATCCTTTTCGTGACGCCAGGAAGAGATGACGCGCCCAGGGGATGGGGACGACTCGGTGCCCGGGCCTTGTTGTTGCCTGACCTTGGGGGATGTCGCGGTGGTCGGCTCCCGGGCCTATACCCTGGGGTCACTCTTAAAAGAAGGGGGGAAGTTATATGGGATAGGGAATGTTCGTGACGCCACCTGTGGTGTCTGGTGAGGATCACCAGCGCTGCGACAGTCCTCTGAGGCCGGTGTTCAGGCAGCTTAGTTGGTGCGGCTCCCCACAGGTGGAGCGGGGCCTCAGGGCAGCGCAAGTGTAGGGATGCAGGACAGAGGGGACACAGCCGGGTCAGAGGAAGAATAGGCACACACACGACAGTTCACTTCAGTACCTTTACTGGTGGTGTTTCTGGCATGTTCCAGGGTACTTCAGGGTGAAGGTTGCATATCAGGACTCTCCCCAGTGAGCGGGTGTGGGGCCTCCTGTTTCTTGCCTTTCTTTGATAAGTTTTTGACCTGCCTGGAGCTAGGCCTAACTTGGTCTCTGTCTTGCAACTGCTGACCTGGTGGTAGGGCCTTCTGTTAGAGATCACACTCCCTGGTCTCTTGGGCCTCCGTGACTCCTGACTCTGGTATAACAATCAGCTTTTTGGTGTTCCTGGGACATATAGTTCGTCAGGGGTTCCGGTTGTTTCTGCTGGGCGTAAGGGATCCCGGCAGACGCGGACCCGGTGTCCGGTAAATGGTTTTGGGGTGAGCTGGTTAAGCTCCTCTGCCCCCTATGTTACTCTCTTTCCACTCGCCTTCGGCCACGCTCAGGGCCCTCACTAGGCTTTACACTGCAGCAGGCACACTGCGCTTCACCGCTCTTTTGGCGTCGGCACGCCTTAGGCTCACTAGTCTGAGCTCTCTGAGTCTGGACTGACCTGACAACCTCTCTGGCTGCAGCAGACTGACTGACTGCCTAGCTCCACCTTCCCTTTTTATATCCCTATCCGGGCTCCCTCTGTGGTCTGAGGTGGAAGGTGGAGGTGTGTGAATGCTATGAGGGCATCTTGTGGAGGAATCCGTCCATGCACCCCTCTGGGATCTGTGGCACCAATGCGCAGCAGGGCGCCACACATCCATTGACATCCATATGTCATACGTTTTTATACATTAGCAGTTAAAAAATGTACAATACGAAATACAGTTTCCTCTGTTAATTACAATGTATCCATAAAAAGCAGATGCAATATGGATGTTTATATGGAATTTGTTCTTTTTTGTGCACACATAGACTTGAATGGGCGAGTCTCACCTGAAAAACATACCAGTGCATGTTGCAATTGTCTTATCTGAACAGCCCAATGGAATAAAATTGGTCTGTGTGCTGTCCATATGCTATCTGATTATTTAGACACAGAAAACACACATACTTTTATACGCTCATCTGAAAGAGCTCTAATATTATATTTTTTTAATTAGTAATTTTGTAATGCTTTTTCATTCTTTATTGTCAATGTCTTAGAAGAATATTCAAATTTCAGAAAACAAAACTTATCTGTTTAATAGAGTAAGTACTGTATGTTTTTTTCAAACTCATTGCTGCAGTCATTTAATGGGTACCTTTAGTATTTACTTTCAGGGCATAAAAATCATAAAAATGTAATAACAATCAAACATAGTCTAATAAAACTGCATAGAGATACGCTAGATATTTCGGAATGTATGTTTTCAAAATCATATGCAAACATTTTTATTAATGATAATGAAGTCATAATAATTTCCAATATTAAATTCAGTGTTGCATATTGTTGCATATTTATCAATACTGTCTAATTCTTAGACAGTGCAATCTTAGTCTTGACAGTCTTAAAATGTGCCAGATTTCTCATAGTTTTGCATGCTGTTTGCTAAAATGTATTTCTAGTCTAAGTTTCCGACACCTATTAGTTGGCTCACTTTGTGGCGGAAATTTGCACTAAATTTTACTGCATTTTTGGATGCACAGTGTTGCATGTTAGACTGCACTCCTTCTCTGGCAAACCATTACCCTATCAAGTGAGGCCACGCACCCTTGTTGGGCAAGGTATAGGTAGTGTCTAAATCATGTAATAAATATAGCTTGATAAATATCCCCCAACATGTATACATTTCAAACCACAGACAAATAGGTCTTACAGATTTAGGCAAGTCTTTCAGACTGTGAAGAATCCGAGAAATCTGATTGATTTTTATAAGAGTTATAACACTTTTCTGCCAGCTGCTCCTACAGACAATATACAGGCCGAGATCAGGACTGACACAGGTATCTGAGATCTTGATGTTCCTTTGTCCACAGTGTGCAACATAATCAAGAGGTTTACAATCCATGGCACTGTAGCTAATCTTCCTGGATGTGGACGGCAGAGAAATATTGATGAAAGGTTGTAACCCAGGATAGTCCAGATGGTGGATGAGCATCCCCAATCAAGTTCCAAATAAATTCAAGCAGTCCTGCATCATCGACATTTGAATTAAATGGCAGGAGACCTAGGAGGATCCCACTACTGACACAGAGACAAAAAAAAGCTAGACAGCAGTTTGCTAAAATGTATGTGAGTAAGCCAAAATCCTTCTGGGAAAGTGTCTTTTGGACAGATGAGACCAAGATAGAGCTTTTTGGTAAAGCATATCATTCTACTGTTTACTGAAAACTAAATGAGGCCTACAAAGAAAAGAACACAGTACCTACAGTCAAATATGGTGGAGGTTCAAAGATGTTTTGGAGTTGTTTTGCTGCCTCTGGCATTGGGCGCCTTGACGCAAGGTATCAGGAAATCTGAAGATTACAAAAGGATTTTGGTTTGCAATGTACTGCCCAGTGTCAGAAAGCTGGGTTTAAGTCCTAGGCCATTAGTCTTTCAGCAGGACAATGACCCCAATCATACTTCAAGAAACACCCAGAAATGGATGGAAACAAAGCGCTGGAGAGTTCTAAAGTGGCCAGTAATTAATCTGGATCTAAATCCCATTGAACACCTGTGGAGAGATTTTAAAACTGCTGTTGAGAGAAGGCACCTTCAAATACGAGAGACCTGGAGCAGTTTGCAAAAGAAAAGTGGTCCAAAATTCCAGTTGAGAGGTGTAAGAAGTTTGTTGATGGTTATCGGAAGTGATTGATTGCAGTTATTTATTCCAAAGGGTGTGCAAATAAATATTAAGTTGATGGTGCCTACAATTTTGCCCAGTCCATTTTTGGGGCTTAGTGTGAAATTATGTCCAATTTGCCTTTTTTTCTCTGTTTTTTTTTGTTGTTCAAATACACACAACGGAAATAAACATATGTATTGCAAAACATGTGTAGTTACAATAATTTTCTGGGAGAAATACTTCATTTTCAGGAACAATTTCAAGGGTGCCAACACTTTTGGACATGACTGTATTTATTTTGTCCAAATACTCTTTGTTTTTTATTTAAATAAACAATGGAAAAGGGCAGAATTAATATTTTTGTTACTATTTACTTTTATTTACATTGTCTCCTATTAGGGCCTTGCCTGTGGTTTAATAGAAATACCAAAAATGGTAAACACTGTGGTGATAAGTAAGCTTTTGTCTTCAATGGCAACCCATCAGCACTATATGATCGAATCACGTGGGGACTGAAGGGGTGACAGAGTGTGTCTGCACTCTCTGACCACTTATATGTTGTGATAAGAGATAAGCAGATCTTTTGAAATGTAAATTTGCCGACTTCGCCAAATTTTTCCCAAAAAACGATTTGCAGAGAATTAATTAGTAAATGAGCATCAGTCGGTGGCGCTAGTAGGTGGTCCTAAGGGTATGCAGCAAATTTTAGAACAGGAGCCACTACCTGTCCAGAAGGTATCAGAGATAGAAACCTGGATAAAAAACTAGATTAATTTGCGCTGCCCTGTGGGCCAAAGTAATTAGATCTCAGGTGTAGAGATGAGCGGTGTTCGACTAGAACTGTTCGCCAATCTCAAATTCGAGCTGTTTTGGGCGGTGTTCGAGTTGTTCGACGAACCCGAACGATTTGCAAAAAATTCGGCTGTTCGAGGTTATGTTCGATAACTGTTCGTGCACCAAAAGCGTGTCCTGCATGTCTGGTGCTATTTAGAGCACCAATCATGCAGGGATTGTCTGCCACTCACTGTAATGCCACAGCCATGGTGGTTGTGGCATTACAGTGATTGCCCAAATCGATGGGAACAGTGCCAACAGTGAAACATGAAAAGCCGGCAATTCAGCAGCGGCATACACCGGTACCCGACAATTTAGAACCGAAAGAATAGAGCTTCACACATAGATTAGATAGATATAAACATGTCAGCCACATATATACGAAGTACAGTGAAAGTGCTGCTTACTGTACTTGTCATTTAGCGTAAAGGATTTATCAAAAAAAATAATAGTGTTTTCATGCACCGTCTCTTTAAAAAAGCCGGCCGGCAATTCAGCAGCGGTACCCGACAATTTAGAATAGAAGGAATAGAGAATCACACATAGATTAGATAGATAGAAACATGTCAGTCACATATATATGAAGTACAGTGACAGTGTTGATTACTGTACTTGTCATTTAGTGTAAAGGATTTATCAAAAAAAATAATAGTGTTTTCATGCACCGTCTCTTTAAAAAAGCCGGCCGGCAATTCAGCATCTGTACCCAACAATTTAGAATAGAAGGAATAGAGAATCACACATAGATTAGATAGATAGAAACATGTCAGTCACATATATATGAAGTACAGTGACAGTGTTGCTTACTGTACTTGTCATTTAGTGTAAAGGATTTATTAAAAAAAATAATAGTGTTTTCATGCACCGTCTCTTTAAGAAAGCCGGCCGGCAATTCAGCATCTGTACCCGACAATTTATAACAGACAGAATAGAGCTTCACACATAGATTAGATAGATAGAAACATGTCAGTCACATATATATGAAGTACAGTGACAGTGTTGGTTACTGTACTTGTCATTTAGTATTAAAATAAAGGATTTATTATTAAAAAAATTGGCGTGGGGTTCCCCTTAATTTTAGGCTCTAGCGGAGGTTAAGCAGACAGCTGGGGCAGATGTTTGAAGCCTGGGAAGGGGGTAATACCCACGGAGCTTCCCAGGCTACTAATATCAGCCCCCAGCTGAATACATAGCCTTTACTAGCTATTAAAATGGGGGACCCCCCAAAAAAAATGACGTGGGGTCCCCCCTAATTTAATAGCTAGCAAAGGCTAGGCAGACAGCTGGGGGCTGATATTAATAGCCCAGGAAGGGAGCCATGAATATTGGCCCCCTCCCAGGCTAGAAACACCAGCCGTCAGCCACCCCAGAAATGGCGCATTCATAGGATGCGCCAATTCTGGCACTTAGCCTCGCTCTTCCACGCTGCCCTGGTGCGGTGGCAGTGGGGTAATAGGGCTGGGGTTGATGTCAGCTTATAATGCCAGCTGACATCAAGCCCAGGTTAGTAATGGAGAGGCGTCTATAAGACACCCCCATTACTAACCCCATAGTCAAAGTTAAAAAAAACACAAACACCCAGAATAAAGTCCTTTAATTGAAATAAAGACACAATTCTTTATTGTTCTAAATTAAACCATACTTACCATCACGCCCATTCCAGCTGAAGCCAACGATCTCCTGTAATAAAAATAAAATAATAAAGCAACTTCATCCTTACCTTTCCATGGTTCCCACGACAGCTTCAGCTCTGCTACATCGAGATGACAGGCTGGACCGCAGCAGAACGCCGCCATCCAGCCTGTCATCCCGCAGACACTGAGAAGCGCAGGCTTGCTTGCGCTCTGCAGTGTCTGGCTGTGACGGCATAAAGATGAGACGAGTTCATGTCCAATGAACTCGGCGCACCTCATGCACGTCACTTACAGCGTGGGAGAATTCTCACGCTGAAGCGCTGAGTGCAGGAGAATTTTCCCACGCTGTCAGTGAGGTGCATGAGGTGAGCTGAGTTCATTGGACATGAGCTCACCTCATGCACGTCACTGACAGCGTGGGACAATTCTCCTGCACTCAGCACTTCAGCGTGAGAATTTTCCCACGCTGTCAGTGACGTGCATGAGGTGAGCTGAGTTCATTGGACATGAACTCGGCTCATCTGGATGCCGTCACAGCGAGACACTGAGGAGCGCAAGCATGCCTGCTCTTCTCAGTGTCTGCGGCATGACAGGCTGGATGGCAGCGTTCTGCTGCGGTCCAGCCTGTCATCTCGATGTAGCAGAGCTGAAGCTGTCGTGGGAACCATGGAAAGGTAAGGATGAGGTTGGTTTATTATTTTTCTTTTATTGCAGGAGATCGTTGGCTTCAGCTGGAATGGGCGTGATGGTAAGTATAGTTTAATTTAGAACAATAAAGAATTGTGTGTTTATTTCAAATAAAGGACTTTATTCTGGGTGTTGTGTTTTTTTTAAATACTTTACTAGAAATTTATGGCGGTCATGTCTAATACTGGCGTGACCCCATGAATTTTGGGCTTGGGGCCAGCTGATAATACCAAGCTGGCCCTAACCCCTTTATTACCCAGTGAGCCACCGCACCAGGGCCCTGGATGAGTTGGGTACAGCGCCAGAAGATGGCGCTTCTATGAACGCGCCATTTTCCGGGGTGGCTGCGGACTGCAATTTGCAGCGGGGGGGGCCCAGAAAGCTTGGGCCTCCCTGCGCTGCAGATTCCAGCCCCCAGCTGCCTAGTTGTACCTGGCTGGACACAAAAATAGGGCGAAGCCCCACGTATTTTTTTTTTAATTATTTCATGAAATTCATGAAATAATTAAGAAAAAAAGGCCTTCCCTATATTGTTGTGTCCGGCCAGGTACAAATAGTCAGCTGGTGGTTGGGGGCAGCCCGTTCCTGCCTGCTGTACCTGGCTGGACACAAATATAGTGCGAAGCCCCACTTCAATTTTTTTTAATTATTTCATGAAATTCATGAAATAATTAAGAAAAAAAGGCCTTCCCTATATTGTTGTGTCCGGCCAGGTACAAATAGGCAGCTGGTGGTTGGGGGCAGCCCATTCCTGCCTGCTGTACCTGGCTGGACACAAATATAGTGCGAAGCCCCACTTCAATTTTTTTAAATTATTTCAGGAAATTCATGAAATAATTAAAAAAATATTGACGTGGGGCTTCGCACTATATTTGTGTCCAGTCAGGTGCAGCAGGCAGGAACGGGCTGCCCCCAACCACCAGCTGCCTATTTGTACCTGGCCGGACACAACAATATAGGGAAGCCCTTTTTTTCTTAATTATTTCATGAAATAATTTAAAGAAAATTGACGTGGGGCTTCGCCCTGTTTTTGTGTCCAGCCAGGTACAACTATGCAGCTGGGGGCTGGAATCCGCAGCGCAGGGAGGCCTAAGCTTTCTGGGCCACCCCCGCTGCAAATTGCAGTCCGCAGCCACCCCGGAAAATGGCGCGTTCATAGAAGCGCCATCTTCTGGCGCTGTACCCAACTCATCCAGGGCCCTGATGCGGTGGCTCACTGGGTAATAAAGGGGTTAGGGCCAGCTTGGCATTATCAGCTGGCCCTAAGCCCAAAATTCATGGGGTCACGCCAATATTAGACATGACCACCATGAATTTCTAGTAAAGTATTTAAAAAAAACACAACACCCAGAAAAAAGTCCTTTAATTGAAATAAACACACAATTCTTTATTGTTCTAAATTAAACCATACTTACCATCACACCCATTCCAGCTGAAGCCAACGATCTCCTGAAATAAAAGAAAAATAATAAAGCAACATCATCCTTACCTTTCCGTGGTTCCCATGACAGCTTCAGCTCTGCTACATCGAGATGACAGGCTGGACCGCAGCAGAACGCTGCCATCCAGCCTGTCATCCCGCAGACACTGAGAAGCGCAGGCTTGCTTGCGCTCCACAGTGTCTCTCTGTGAGGGCATCCAGATGAGCCGAGTTAATGTCCAATGAACTCGGCTCACCTCATGCACGTCACTGACAGCGTGGGAAAATTCTCCTGCACTCAGCGCTTCAGCGTGGGAGAATTCTCACGCTGAAGCGCTGAGTGCAGGAGAATTCTCCCACGCTGTCAGTGACGTGCAGGAGGTGAGCTGAGTTCATTGGACATGAGCTCACCTTATGCACGTCACTGACAGCGTGGGAAAATTCTCCTGCACTCAGCGCTTCAGCGTGAGAATTTTCCCACGCTGTCAGTGACGTGCATGAGGTGCGCCGAGTTCATTGGACATGAACTCGTCTCATCTTTATGCCGTCACAGCCAGACACTGCAGAGCGCAAGCAAGCCTGCGCTTCTCAGTGTCTGCGGGATGACAGGCTGGATGGCGGCGTTCTGCTGCGGTCCAGCCTGTCATCTCGATGTAGCAGAGCTGAAGCTGTCGTGGGAACCATGGAAAGGTAAGGATGATGTTGCTTTATTATTTTTCTTTTATTGCAGGAGATCGTTGGCTTCAGCTGGAATGGGCGTGATGGTAAGTATGGTTTAATTTAGAACAATAAAGGATTGTGTCTTTATTTCAATTAAAGGACTTTATTCTGGGTGTTTGTGTTTTCTTTTAACTTTGACTATGGGGTTAGTAATGGGGGTGTCTTATAGACGCCTCTCCATTACTAACCTGGGCTTGATGTCAGCTGGCATTATAAGCTGACATCAACCCCAGCCCTATTACCCCCTGCCACCGCACCAGGGCAGCGTGGAAGAGCGAGGCTAAGTGCCAGAATTGGCGCATCCTATGAATGCGCCATTTCTGGGGCGGCTGACGGCTGGTGTTTCTAGCCTGGGAGGGGGCCAATATTCATGGCACCCTTCCTGGGCTATTAATATCAGCCCCCAGCTGTCTGCCTAGCCTTTGCTAGCTATTAAATTAGGGGGGACCCCACGTCATTTTTTTGGGGGGGTCCCCCATTTTAATAGCTAGTAAAGGCTATGTATTCAGCTGGGGGCTCATATTAGTAGCCTGGGAAGCTCCGTGGGTATTACCCCCTTCCCAGGCTTCAAACATCTGCCCCAGCTGTCTGCTTAACCTCCGCTAGAGACTAAAATTAAGGGGAACCCCACGCCAATTTTTTTTAATAATAAATCCTTTATTTTAATACTAAATGACAAGTACAGTAACCAACACTATCACTGTACTTCATATATATGTGACTGACATGTTTCTATCTATCTAATCTATGTGTAAAGCTCTATTCTGTCTGTTATAAATTGTCGGGTACAGATGCTGAATTGCCGGCCGGCTTTTTTAAAGAGACGGTGCATGAAAACACTATTACTTTTTTTAATAAATCCTTTACACTAAATGACAAGTACAGTAAGCAACATTGTCACTGTACTTCATATATATGTGACTGACATGTTTCTATCTATCTAATCTATGTGTGAAGCTCTATTCTGTCTGTTATAAATTGTCGGATACCGCTGCTGAATTGCCGGCCGGCTTTTTTAAAGAGACAGTGCATGAAAACACTATTATATTTTTTAATAAATCCTTTACACTAAATGACAAGTACAGTAAGCAACACTGTCACTGTACTTCATATATATGTGACTGACATGTTTCTATCTATCTAATCTATGTGTGAGGCTCTATTCCTTTTTGTCTAAATTGTCGGGTACCGGTGTATGCCGCTGCTGAATTGCCGGCCGGCTTTTTTAAAGAAAGCGTCTTCTGAGCAGTTTGTCAGCTTTTGGACACCTTTGAAGGTGTTTTCTATGTGTTTCTATGTGTTTTTGTTTGCCTGCCATTGGTTTTAACGGTGTTCGACGGTGTTCTAAGGTGTTCGACGAACAGTTCGACGAACAGTTCGACGAACAGTTCCTCGAACATCCCGGTGTTCGACGAACCGAACCGAACCCGAACACTACGGGGGTGGCTCAACACTACTCAGGTGTTAGCAGGTATATAAAAGCGGCTGAATAACAACCTAAATAGATTGGTAAATTAAAATAACAATTTAATGGTAAAGTTTAAAAGGACAATGACAATAGAAATTTAAAAGTACAACGAATATAAAATATTAAAATGGCTAGAGGTAATGACAATGATTGAGATAAATGGTGGGTATCGGCGTGGAATAAAAGGTGCAAGTGAAGTCCTTGTCAGATCCTGGTTAGTCAGCTGGTTAGCAGTTCGTAAGAGTCCGCTTGTATAATAGTAGGAAGCGGGGGCCAAAGTATGGGTGACAGTCCAGTTGCTGGGTCTAGAAAAAACGGAGGAGGGGGAAATTAATATAGGGAAGGTAACTGATGTAATAGCTGAATAGAGATGAATGGTAGTTACCTAAGGTACTAGGTTTGGTGTAAGTACTCAAGTGGCGGGAGGCCTTGTGAAGACACTGTGAAAGGTATAAACAAGAAAAATCAGTATAATGCTAGCAAACAAATAAGTGAAGTGTAAATGGTAGTTACCAGTAAAGATGGATGTGAGCCTTGTTAGGTAGGATGCAGAGTGAGCCCACTAATAGATGTTAAAAGGTTCTTTGGAGACCTGTGTAGATGGGAGAAAATAGGGATGAGGTTGATTGTTGATTCTAAATGATGGAGGTAGAGGTTATTACTTGCTTGAATGGGGAACGTGTGTGGTCCCAAAAATAGGGGCACGCCCCTAGGTGGTAAAAGGACCGATGTTCTGGCTGGGAGGGGGGGGGGTATGACCCCCAAAGTCCAATTGGCTGTTATGATCAATAGGATGATGCTTGGATCACTTAGGTGATCTGAGGAGGGAATAAGAATGGAGGTTAAAAAAAAGAATTAATTAGTGTAAATCTCAAAATTGGAAAGATTAAAATTGCTTGGAAAATACACGTAGAGGAGAGAGAGAGAGAGAGAGAAAGAACATTGCAGACCATAAGAGCTTACACTCTACAAGAGAGAAAGGACCCCACTGACCACAATAGCTTACACTCTACAGAACAGAGAAACTTACCCAGTGATTCTGGAAATGGAAAATGACTTTGCAACACAAATTTTGCTCCACTGGGATCCGCTGATGGCCCAGGTATTGATCACCAATGTACAAAGTATGATAATTCGTAAGATGTCATAACTGCAGGGCATTATAGGGAAGCCCGAACGGCAGCGCAAAATGACATTAGCCCGCTCTCTGATGCTTTAGCAGTGTGGGAAATGGTGCTCGGCAAGTAATTTTTTATTTTTTTTGCAAACAGCAAAATCGAATCTCATAATCTTTGACTTTGCATGAAACTGTGAATTTCAGGAAATTCAACTCAAACTCAATCCTCAATGGATCGGTCCATTCATCCCTAGTGGTGATCACTAGTTATTGACAACAATATTTCAGTCGGTAAACATCACTGAGGTTAACTAATTTCAGTAATATAGGTGAATGTAAGCTGTAAAACACAACTAGCAACCACCATATATAGAGCAGGCTCAGCTGCTGAGCCTGCTGCAAAACCCTGCACCAGACATGTGATGTACATGTTCATTGCATATCTGTAAGAGTTTAAATATTTGGTGTAGTGTCGGTTGTTGTAGTAAACATAAGCATTAAACACATTATCCAATTGAAATAACATTCTCTTTTGCTGTTCTTATATATTCAAAAGACACCAACCAAATTGTAAAATAAGGACAAGGAAGTTATTTCTAGTTAAGTTGTAAAACTTTGCAATGGTACTCCAATTAAACGAACAAAACTACTTGTTCAGAACGAGGATACCGTAAAAGTTTACGATAAGTCTAAGGCTGTGTGGCCACGATGCGTTTTTTAAGCGTTTCCGCAGCGGCGAAAAAACGCTGCAGAAATGCTTAAAAAACGCATGGTAGAAGGCCTGCCATGTCCCCCAGTGATAATCCGCATGTGCTGTGCACATGCTGCGGAAATTTCCACTGCAGATTATCATTGCAGAAAAAAACGCAGCACTACCAATTATTTTGCGGAAGTGCTGCGTTTTCGCCGCCATTGACTTGCATTAGAACGCGCCAATTCCGCAAGACTGCATCTGTACTTGCGTAATTGGCGCGTTCTAATGTGCGGATGGTACCCGGGTGTAGAGGAGAGGAGAGTCTCCCACACCCAGGTACCATTAAAAAAGCTGTAAAAAAAGAATAAAATAAAAAATAAATATATACTTACCTTCTGGCGGCCCGCGCTGCGCTCTTCCTTGCTTCCCGGCACTTCGCGATGGAATGAAGGACCTGCGCTGACGGGTCACGCGACGCTGACGTCGGCAGGTCCCTCAGTTACCGCTGCCGGCAAGGGAGAACGGAGTGAAGCAGGACACTGAGGGCCATCGGAGGGTAAGTATATATTTATTTTTTTATTTTTTGACATTCTCTCGGGTCACACTATATAAATCCATGCCGGTTGCATGGATTTATATAGTGTGACCAAGTTGTCAAGCACTTTCCAAGTGATGCTAAAATCGCTTGGAAAGCGCTTGTCAACCCGCATGCGGAAATGCAAGTGAAGAATGCTTCACATCTGCATGTCCCTGGCAGGAAAACGTATGTACAATCCGCATGTACAATCCGCATGTACAATCCGCATGTACAATCCGCATGCATTTTTTTCTGCCAGGGAGATGCAGAAACGCTCAGGAAAAAATCCTGAGCATTTCTGCATCGTGGGCACATAGCCTAATATACGAGTTCATCATCATGTTTGTTCTTAAATTCTGTTAATAAATTATAGTATGTGTTCAGTGTATTTATCTTGAAAATATCCAATAAAAATGCTAAAGAGTTTTAGTTGATACTGTTGTAAACCCTGTAGTTCACAAATTTAAACAACAGTTTAGCAGTTTAGAGCTTTTATCTCTTTACTCTAAAAAGTGCTTGAGGGGTACTCTACGTGGTGTCAGACTCATGAAGATAATATAACAAGGATAAAAGAAGAATCTTCACAAGGTTAAACATAACATATGACGAATGTCCCAACATGTATTATTTTGTATTTCAAATATTAAGGGGAATCCGTCAACACATTCCGCCCTTATTCCCCATATACTTCCTATATGGGTATGTAGGGGTTTGAAGCAAAAGGAAATATCTACCTTTATTGAAGAAATCCCTTGCTACATTACTGAAACAAAAATTATATTTTATTCCAATTGGAAATGAGACTGAAGTGCTTTGGGAGTGAACTGAGCACTTCCTGAGCCTTTGCCTCACTGGCTCTATTTCCTGCCTAGCGCCATATTCTGCTATGTAGTGAAGTCAGTGTAGTCAAGCTAACAAACTTAAAAATATCAACCAAAAACTTTTGGCCTAAAAAAGTTGAGATTTTAAATAGAACTTAATTCCAGGAAATGAAGAATTTATGAAAGTGAATGTGCAAAAGTCTACAAGACCTTGCTGCTGTACAATCAAGAAATTGATCTGTACATATTTATACAACTCCTATAAGGCAATCATCCACAGATGTAGTTGTAGATACTGCTTCGCACACCAGTCTTAGTGCAGAAATAGGATGTGCCAAATTCATTAAGAAGGACATGCTATTTAATGTCAGGAGGGTACTGCCACGCCCCATCTCACCTTTGTCCTCCCATGCTCCACCCATCTTGGCAGCTCTCCCCAAAACTGATGTGAAAATACTGTGCAACTTTTCAAATGTTTTACGCCAGTTTTCTGACATTAACACTTTGATGAATCAGTGCTTTAGTTTTTAGATCACATGAAATATTGTAATGTTGTATTATTGCTGCGGAGCATTACACTCTGGGTGTATTAGATACCAACTGCGGAAATAATTTACATATGAAAATACTAAGACTCCGATATCTCTAAGTACCGTAGCTCCCAACCATCCAGGATTCAATGGCACTGTCCCATTTTGCGAGAGAAGTCCTGATGTCCCAGCAGATCAGGGCTTTGTCTCAACTTTCACTCACTCTTTCTACAGGATGTGTTCTCTAGGCATCACTCCATAGCTCCTCCTCCATGGGGGTTGGGGCCAGCATCTCTGCTCTGTACATACTTGCATTTAATTAAATAAACAATTCTCATTTTTTCTTGTGATCTGGTCTCCCTCTGAATCAAACCCACAGCCTGCATCATTGCAAGCAGCAGCTAAAGCTGTGAATCACAGCCTGCACTGACAAGTTTGGGAGAAATTTCTATACTTGAATCTGCATTGCAGGCAGATGATGCTAGTACAAAGAGATACATTGCACATAGACATATATTTCTATGTCCCTGTATTGTAGAGGGAAAGTAAAAGTCAGATTTTTTTTACTATAAAATTACTAAAAAAAATTATGAAAAACAGTTACATAAATGTCATTTTTAATACGCCTTTTTAAAAAATAATAAACATCACAAATCCGCAAATAAGAGACATATGTGGTGTCCCTGTAATTGTAACAACCTGCACCACACAGTGATTTGTTTATTTATGATAATTGTTAAATGCCATAAAAATGGCATGATTGATTTTTTTCTCCATTAAACTCATAAAAAATTTAATAAAAATGTAACACTGAGGTTGTATTCACATGTACCATAAATGCTGCGTTTTTTTTTACTGTTTTTTTTCTGTATGTCTTCTGCAGGTGTCCACGTCACAGGACACAATAACAATCTTCTCTGATTTTTGCTGAGTTTTTTTATGCCTTTTCCCCTCTTATTTGATGCATTTTTGGTACAGATTTAAAGCGGTGATTTAAATGCTTTTTTTAATAGCACAGGCCAGCTTTGATTCTACACTTAAAAATGAAACAGCGTTTTCTTACATTTATTTTTTTTAAGTGTGATTGGGTACAGAAAAGTGTGAGTGGGCACAGAATAATGACTGTGTGCGTGCGGGAGTAGCATGGGGGGAGAGTGTAAGGGCACAGCCAGGAAGGTAAGCCAAGGAGGGGGAGTGTGATGAGAGGGCACAGTATAGAGACTGGACCCAGTATGAAAGGACAGTGTGAAGAGGAGGCCCAGTATGGAAAGGAAAGGGCAGTGTGGAGAACATGCAACATAATAGGGACAGTGTGTGGGGGTCATATTTTGTGCAGGGAATATAGTTATTTATTCAGGGGCTCAGTGTAGGGCAAATATTTTTTATACAGGAGCATTATAATGACACTGAAAACTTTAAGGGCATCATGTGAGGATGTGCTGCAGAAGACCGGAGAAGATGGAAGTCTGCAGAGATGAGCTGTGGATGAGAAAAGTCATCATGGCGTCTAGACAAGATGAAGAAGAAAAGAAAGAGAACGACTCCAGAGACAACGTCATCTATCAGGTACCTGGATGTAAATGTTTTTTTGATACTGACTAATTCTCATATTTTTATTTATGTTAGGAGCATTACAGGGGTTGTCCAAGTTTGTGATGAGTCTGCACTTATTCTATGTGAGTGCAGACTTCTGAATTCTCACAGGGTGTACTGCACGCTGTCAGGATTCTCCGGCAATTTGCATACATGAGGTCACGTGCCATCTAGACATGCGTAGCCTCACTCAATGAAAATGAATTGAGTGAGGCCGGACAAGTCTAGTCGGAATGTGGCCAGCGGTATACAGATCACATACTTGTGCCAGGGAGAATCCCAAAAGTGTGCAGTGCATGCGCTGTGAGAATTCAGAAGCCTGCAGTCACATAGAATGACTGCAGACATCTCAAACCTGGACAAGCCCTTTAATTACAAAATGAATCCCTGTAGCATGCCAATTCTAACAGCGTGTAATATACTCACTGTCAGGATTCAGCTCTGCTTGCTGGTTCCAGCAGTCATCACATAGCCACTTCAGTCATAATTATGGTCACGTGACAACGAGCTTTTCTTTCTGCTTCTCTCAGTTTTTCACTGAACATTGAGAGAATTAGGGAAAGCAATTCGTCGGCACGTAACTAAGTGTGCAAATCTCAAATGTGCTGGGAGGGGCGCCAAACTGAACTCTTGCCCCTGGTGCCAGAAAACCTAGATACACCTCTGCTGATGTCCTCACTAATATATACCACCAGGAGCCCATAAATTCTGATGTCCTCACTAATATATACCACTAGGAGCCCATGCATTCTGATGTCCTCACAAATATATACCACCAAGACCCCATACATTCTGATGTCCTCACTAATATATATCACCAGGACCCCATACATTCTGATGTCCTCACTAATATATACCACCAGGAGCTCATAAATTCTGATGTCCTCACTAATATATACCACCAGGAGCCCATACATTCTGATGTCCTCACTAATACATATCACCAAGACCCCATACATTCTGATGTCCTCACTAATATATACCAGCAGAAGCCCATACATTCTGATGTCCTCACTAATATATACCACCAGGAGCCTATACATTCTGATGTCCTCACTAATATATACCACCAAGACCCCATACATTCTGATGTCCTCACTAATATATACCACCAGGAGCCCATAAATTCTGATGTCCTCACTAATATATACCACCAGGAGCCCATACATTCTGATGTCCTCACTAATATATACCACCAAGACCCCATACATTCTGATGTCCTCACTAATATATATCACCAGGACCCCATACATTCTGATGTCCTCACTAATATATACCAGCAGAAGCCCATACATTCTGATGTCCTCACTAATATGTACCACTAGGAGCCCATAAATTCTGATGTCCTCACTAATATATACCACCAGGAGCCCATACAGTCTGACGTCGACACTAATATGTACCGCCAGGAGCCCATACACATTGATATCTTCACTAATATATACCTACCAGGAGCCCACGCATTCTGATGTTGTCACTAACATATACCACTAGGAGCCAATGCATTCTGATATATTCACTAATATATACTTACCAGGAGCCCATACATTCTGTTCTGATGTGGTCACTAATATATACCATCAGAAGCCCATACATTCTGATGTACTCATTAATATAAACCACCAGGAGCCCATACATTCTGATGTCCTCACTAATATATCTGATATACAGTATACCACCAGAAGCCCATCAATTCTAATGTCCTCACTAATATATACCACCAGGACCCCATACATTCTGATGTCCTCACTAATATATATCACCAGGACCCCATACATTCTGATGTCCTCACTAATATATACCACTATGAGCTCATACATTCTAATGTCCTCACTAATATATACCACCAGGAGCCCATACATTCTGACCTCGACACTAATATGTACCACCAGGAGCCCATACACATTGATATCTTCACTAATATATACCTACCAGGAGCCCACGCATTCTGATGTTGTCACTAATATATACCACTAGGAGCCAATGCATTCTGATATCTTCACTAATATAAACTTACCAGAAGCCCATACATTCTGTTCTGATGTTGTCACTAATATATACCATCAGAAGCCCATATATTCTGATGTCCTCATTAATATAAACCACCAGGAGCCCATACATTCTGATGTCCTCACTAATACATCTAATATATACCACCAGAAGCCCATAAATTCTAATGTCCTCACTAATATATACCACCAGGAGCCCATACATTCTGATGTCCTCGCTAATATATACCAAAAGGAGCCCATACATTCTGATGTCCTCACTAATATATACTACCAAGACCCCATACATTCTGATGTCCTCACTAATATATATCACCAGGACCCCATACATTCTGATGTCCTCACTAATATATATCACCAGGACCCCATACATTCTGATGTCCTCACTAATATAAACCACCAAGACCTCATACATTCTGATGTCCTAACTAATATATATCACCAGGACCCCATATATTCTGATGTCCTCACTAATATATATCACCAGGACCCCATACATTCTGATGTCGTGACTAATATGTACCAACAGGAGCCCATACATTCTGATGTTGTCACTAATATATACCATGAGGAGCCCATACATTCCGATGTCGTTGACGCGCCCCCAGGGCCGTGGGGTACTCGGCAGCCGGGCCTCTGGTTGCTGGGGGATATCACGGTGGCTGGCCCGGTCCGTGGCCCAGGGCGGTCACCCAAAAGGGGGGAATTATTTATAGGGGATTTGGAAAGTGTTCGTGACGCCACCTGTGGATTGCGGCTAAAGGGTGCCGCCGCTGCGGAGCAGTCCTCTGGAGTTGGTGTTACGGCAGCAGGGATGGTGTGGCTATCCACAGGTAGAGCTAGCAACAGGGCAGTGTTGGGGTAGATGGTGGATGCTGGGGAGAGACGGCAGGACAGTCCAAGAGGAAAGACGGACACTCACACGGGAGTAAGCTTCAGTACCTTTATTGGTGATGATGCAGGCACGGTCCAGGGTAATCCGGACGAAGGGCGCACTTTTGGACTCTCCCCAGTGAGTGGGTATAGGGCCTCCTGATCCATGGCTTTACTCGCTAAGCTTCTGGCCTGCCTGGAACTAGGCCTAGCTTGGTTACTGTCTCTCTCTCCCTTGCACCTGCTGACCTGGTGGTAGGGCCTTCTCTTGGAGATCACTCTCCCTGGTCGCTGGGGCCTCCGTGACTCCTAGCCCTGGTACTGTAGTCAGCATTTGGTAAACCTGGGACCTGTAGTCCTCCAGGGGTTCCGGTGGTCCCTACTGGGTATAAAGGGTCCCTGTAGGCACGGACCCGGTGTCCGGTGTATACTTCGGGGTGAGCCTGGTACGTTCCTCTGCCCCCCCAACTCCTCTCTCCTTTCCTCCTCTTGCCTTCGGCCACACTCGGGGCCCTCACTAGGCTTCAGTGCGTCCTGTAGGCCTCAACTTGCCTCACACAGCAGCCTGCATGCTGCCTCTCTCACTGAGCACACTCAACTCTAAATTAGACTGAGCTGCTTGACTCCACCCTCCGTATATATATCTCTAACGGGCTCCCTCTGCTGGACTGAGGTGGTAGGGTGGAGGTGTGTGAATGTAGTGAGGGCCTCTTGTGGAGAAGTCCATCCATGCACCCTTCTGGGTTCTGTGGCACCAATGCGCAGCAGGGCGCCACATCGTGACTAAAATGTACCACCAGGAGCCCATGCATTTTGATGTCGTCACTAATTTCCTCGAGTTCTCCGGCTTCCTCCCACACTCCAAAGACATACTGATAGGGAATGTAGATTGTGAGCCCAATGGAAACAGTGCCAATAATGTCTGTAAATTGTCTGAATTGTAAAGCACTGAGGAATATGTAGGCGCTATGTAAATAGAAAGATTATTATTATATATACCCCCAGGAGCCAATGCATTCTGATATCTTTACTAATATATACTTACCAAAAACCCATACATGCTGATGTTGTCACTAATATATACCACCAGGAGCTCATACATTCTGATATCTTCACTAATATATACCACTAGGAGCCCATCAATTCTAGGCTCAACCACACACACAGAGACACACACACACACATATAGATACAAACGCAGACAGAGAGACACATACACACATACAGTACAGACCAAAAGTTTGGACACACCTTCTCATTTAAAGATTTTTTGTATTTTCATGACTATGAAAATTGTACATTCACACTGAAGGCATCAAAACTATCAATTAACACATGTGGAATTATATACTTAACAAAAAAGTGTGAAACAACTGAAAATATGTCTTATATTCTAGGTTCTTCAAAGTAGCCACCTTTTGCTTTGATGACTGCTTTGCACACTCTTGGCATTTTCTTGATGAGCTTCAAGAGGTAGTCACCAGAAATGGTCTTCCAACAATCTTGAAGGAGTTCCCAGAGATGCTTAGCACTTGTTGGCCCTTTTGCCTTCACTCTGCGGTCCAGCTCAACCCAAACCATCTCGATTGGGTTCAGGTCTGGTGACTGTGGAGGCCAGGTCATCTGGCGTAGCACCCCATCACTCTCCTTCTTGGTCAAATAGCCCTTACACAGCCTGGAGGTGTGTTTGGGGTCATTGTCCTGTTGAAAAATAAATGATGGTCAAACTAAACGCAAACCGGATGGAATAGCATGCCGCTGCAAGATGCTGTGGTAGGCATGCTGGTTCAGTATGCCTTCAATTTTGAATAAATCCCCAACAGTGTCACCAGCAAAGCACCCCCACACCATCACACCTCCTCCTCCATGCTTCACGGTGGGAACCAGTCATGTAGAATCCATCCGTTCACCTTTTCTGTGTCGCACAAAGACACGGT
Organism: Phyllobates terribilis; assembly: GCF_046119375.1. Taxonomy (NCBI): domain Eukaryota; kingdom Metazoa; phylum Chordata; class Amphibia; order Anura; family Dendrobatidae; genus Phyllobates; species Phyllobates terribilis. Next base: position 463,158,402 of record NW_027362764.1, read on the forward strand.
GGTTGGAACCAAATATCTCAAATTTGGACTCATTAGACCAAAGCACAGATTTCCACTGGTCTAATGTCCATTCCTTGTGTTCTTTAGCCCAAACAAGTCTCTTCTGCTTGTTGCCTGTCCTCAGCAGTGGTTTCCTAGCAGCTATTTTACCATGAAGGCCTGCTGCACAAAGTCTCCTCTTAACCGTTGTTGTAGAGATGTGTCTGCTGCTAGAACTCTGTGTGGCATTCACCTGGTCTCTAATCTGAGCTGCTGTTAACCTGCGATTTCTGAGGCTGGTGTCTCGGATAAACTTATCCTCAGAAGCAGAGTTGACTCTTGGTCTTCCTTTCCTGGGACGGTCCTCATGTGAGCCAGTTTATTTGCTGTGCTTGATGGTTTTTGCAACTGTACTTGGGGACACTTTCAAAGTTTGCCCAATTTTTCAGACTGACCGACCTTCGTTTCTTAAAGTAATGATGGCCACTCGTTTTTCTTTACTTAGCTGCTTTTTTCTTGCCATAGTACAAATTCTAACAGTCTATTAAGTAGGACTATCAGCTGTGTATCCACCAGAATTCTGAACAACACAACTGATGGTCCCAACCCCATTTATAAGGCAAGAAATCCCACTTACTAAACCTGACAGGGCACACCTGTGAAGTGAAAACCATTTCCGGTGACTACCTCTTGAAGCTCATCAAGAGAATGGCAAGAGTGTGCAAAGCAGTCATCAAAGCAAAAGGTGGCTACTTTGAAGAACCTAGAATATAAGACATATTTTCAGTTTTTTCACACTTTTTTGTTAAGTATATAAATCCACATGTGTTAATTTATAGTTTTGATGCCTTCAGTGTGAATGTACAATTTTCAAAGTCATAAAAATACAGAAAAATCTTTAAATGAGAAGGTGTCTCCAAACTTTTGGTCTGTACTGTAAATTCAATGACAGACACAGAGACACACACACAGGCACACACACATAGATAAAAACACAGAGACAGACACACACATAGATACAAAGACAGACAAACAGAAACATACAAACATACACATAGATACAGACAGACATGAGACACATAGATACAAAGACAGAGACAGACACGCACAGACATAGATTCAAAGACAGAGAAAGAGGGACACAGACACACACATAGATACAAAGACAGAGAAAGACAAACACAGACACACACATACATACATAGATAAAAACAGACACACAGAGATACAAAGACAAACAGAGATACACAGACACACACATAGATACAAAGACAAACACACACACACACACACATAGATAGATACAAAGACAGACAGAGACACACACAGACAATAGAGCACTTGCCACCAAGTGCAGGACCTGTGGTGACATCACGGTCACATGACTAGTCACATGATCATGATGCCACCAAAGGTCCTGAAGTCCCGCAGAGTACAAGATCTGTGGTGACATCTGGTCATTTGACTGGTCACATGATCAGGATGTCATCAAAGTTCCTGAAGCAGTCTCCACATCGGAAGATACACTGATAAAGCTGTTATCAGTGTAGCCCCTGCTGTAGATGATGAGGGGGCCCCCAAGGGAGTGGGGGCCCTGATCAATTGCCCAGTCTTACACCCTATTGTCAGCCCTGACAATTACTGATATGGTGATCATTCTTTATTACATAACTATAACAATGTTTAATCCAATATGCATTTTATACACATATTATAAAATACATTTAAGACTAATATAGACTCGCGCTTCTGGTGCTGAGGGCATATAGCTTTCAGGCATTAAAATATTTGCCTATATTTCTTCATATTAGTCTTGGGCTTTGCCATAAAATAAATCATACAAGCAATTTTTAGTTTTAGAGACTGAATGTCAAAGCCATTCACTGTTTTATTTCTTGTAAAGTACTTGACTATATTATTTCTGTACTCTACCAATGGGGTTATTTTCTCAAGCAATGTACTGTTAAGACCTTTTTCCTCCAAATGTGAGATCTAGTGCACTGTGCAGATTGAAGAATTTCAGGCAATAATTTCTCATAAAATGTGAGCACTTTCTTGCAATGTCTGTATGTACTTTATAGTAAAATGTTTCTTGAAAAATGATAGCATATTTACTATTTCTTCATATTTCTGTAGGGTTATACACCATCTTCTACATCATTTTCCCTTATTAATAAGCACTGATCTATTTTTTTGCTGATCTTACACAATTTAAAGGTGCTGATTCCTAATATCTAGTCAAAATTGATGTTTCATATCAGAATTTTTTACAAATATGAAATGTTCATTGACACAGTTAGGTTTAACCCCTTAAGGACTGAGCCACTTTATAGGTTAATGACCGGGCCTCATTTTTCAAATCTGACCAGTGTCAATTTATGAGGTAATAACTCTGGAACGCTTCAACGGATCACGCTGATTCTGAGAATGTTTTTTGGAGATATATTGTACTTCACGGTAGTGGTAAAATTTCTTCGATATGAATTGCGTTTATTTGTGGAAAAATTTGAAATTTGGAAAAAAAAATAAAAATTTCACAATTTTTCAAACTTTGAACTTTTATGCCCTTAAATCAGAGAGATGTCACACAAAATAGTTAATAAATAACATTTCTCACATGTCTACTTTACATCAGCACAAATTTTGAAACAATTTTTTTTTTGTTAAGAAGTTATAAGGGTTAAAAGTGACCAGCAATTTCTAATTTTTCCAACAAAATTTACAAAACCTTTTTTTTAGGGACAACATCACATTTGAAGTGACTTTGACCGGTCTATATTACAGAAAATACCCAAAAGTGACACCATTCTAAAAATTACACCCCCCAAGGTGTTCAAACCCACATTCAAGAAGTTTATTAACCCTTCAGGTGCTTCACAGGAACTGAAGCAATGTGGAAGGAAAAAAATTAACATTTAACTTTTTTTTCACTAAAATTTTACTTTAGCCCCAATTTTTTTATTTTCACAAGGGTAACAGGAAAAAATGTACCTCAAAAATTGTTATGCAATTTCTCCAGAGTACGCTGATACCCCATGTGTGGAGGATAACCACTGATTATGCGCACGGCAGGGTTCAGAAGGGAAGGAGCATCATTTGACTTTTTGAACGTAAAATTGTCTGGAATCGAGAGCGAATGCAATGTCGCGTTTGGAGAGCCTCTGATGTGTCTAAACAGTGGGAAAAAAAAACAAGTGACATTTTGGAAACTAGACCCCTCAAGGGGCTGAATCCCAGATGCTTCACAGAAGTTTATATCATAGAGCCGTGAAAATAAAATCACATTTTTCCCAGAAAAAAATTCTTTTAGCCTTATTTTTTTTTTATTTTCAGAAGGGAAACAGAAGAAAATGGACCCCAAAATATGTTGTGCAATTTTTCCTAAGTGTGCCAATACCCCATGTGCAGGGGAAAACTACATTTTTTGATCGCTTTCTATTCCGATTTTTGGGGAGGCAGAAGGAACAAGAGCCAACAATTCAGGAATTGTTTTTTTTTTATCATGCTGACACGTTATCAAAAACAGTGAAACAACTAATATTAGAATGCACGTTGTACACTTTATTAGCTGCCTAGCCCCTGATGAGTCAAGGCAGTGACATAATACTGATGAAACGCGTAGGGCTTTAGTGGCATAGAGTACTAGTATGACCAAAACCTAACAGGACACGGAGGTACTAAATAACAGTGTAACACTATCATCAGTGTGAATAATGGTCAGATAGACAACAGTTGGTGCACTCTACGCTGTATAGGTTAATCAGTAGGAGTTGCTGACAGTATATAAAACAATCCATTTGATTGGAACCTACTGAATAACACAGGCTGGCAGACTTATCATTATTGGCAATATGACGACACGTAATTGAGTTAAGCAAGCAATCGCCAATTCGCCAATTTCAGTGGCGATAAGTAAATTTAGAGAATAGCACGATAATTAGTGCTGTTGTATATGACCATTTGATATTTTTAATAATTTATGTGTGTATGTGGTGGTTCGTTTTCTTATTATAAATAGATAATAAAAGTTATATTTTATTTATATTACTACAATTGGATTAGACAGTGAATTTCATGACGGGCATAACCCATCATTCTGCGGGAACAGACACCCGTTCATGATGGGCTATGTCCGTCATTGGACGTAAAGGGGTTAACGTGATGAATTAATAAAAGTCATGAAGAACAAAATAACACACAGGCCCTAATTCATCATGACCGGCAATTTTCTCGCCGGTCTTCATAATAGATCATGGTGGAGGATGAATGGTGTACACTACCATGCACTACGCCAGAAATCTTACTTCATTTAGAAACTAGAATAAGATTTCTGTATTAAGGAATGTCGTGAATTAGATGAGCTTCAGCTTCACCTATTTCAGTGTAGCTGGGAGAAACTGGCATAAAAATGGCAAAAGCTGCAAAAATTTGGCAAAACTCAGAATTGCACCAAAGATTTGCGATTTTTCAGAGATTTTAAGCCACATTTTTGGTGTGAAGGCTTTGATGAATCGGGGCCATATTTTTACATACTAAAAGGTTAGTCTATTAACCAAAAAATCCTTAGTTATTTAGATTTCTAATTATTAAGCACAAATTTTCTGTTTTTGGATTTTCTGGAATAGCTATGGTCAGGGATGTCTCACTGCAAACATCAGCAATAGCCTGCCATCATGTTTATTTTCTATCTGTCTTGATATCTGTGTTCCATGGTCTTGATTAGTGTTGAGCAAATTTGTTTAGCATTTCAAATTTGTGTTCGTGTTCGGGGTTCCAGCTTGTTTGCGCCAAAAAATTGGCTCCGCCCATGAACATCCCTGATTTGCCACACTGTCACGCAGATAACTAAAAATATGTAATTTTCGGCCCTGATATTCCCCAGAAAATTTCTAATCACATCAGAAAAAGCAGCCCAAGCATCCTTCTTTATGATGTTCAGGGTGTTAATAAATTGATGAACTATGCAGTTACCAAAAACAAGACCGGCATTTTGTGCAAAATGAGAATTTGACTGGAATAAGTGGATGTGATATTTTAATTCAGCACACCAACATTTACAATTTTCATATGTTGTTCTGCAGTAATCAACATTGATGTAAGCCAGTGTATGAATCTAATTTTGTCTAATGTTGCTTTAAGGGTCTATCCAACTTGTGTTAGGTTTTTTTTCTTAGTAAGGTTTATAATACCTTTTTCATGAGATCCAGCACGAAAAGAAAATTGAAAAACTGATATAGTAAGATGAGTAGGCCTAAAGAATGCCTTTTTGCCTCTAATACATTAATAAAATGAAGCGGCTTTGCAAATAGTCCTTATTAAAGCTAGCCGACTGGTTTGTGCAGAATCTCTATGGTACCAGACAACAAATAAACCCTGTGTAGTCTGATCATGCTGTCACAATTTCTTCAATCTGTCCCCTACGTCTTGTAAATCTGCAAAATATATGTAGCATATGTGTATTAGATTGGAGGATGAGAGTAGAACATACTTTTTGTTACCATGAAGACTGATAGGTCCCATAGGAAATGTAGAGACAAAATGGGAGGAAATGTTTAATAAACAGTTATTTAACCCCTTTCTGACGTGTGACCTAATAGTACGTCATGGTGACCTGGGCCGATTGGACCAATGACGTACTATTAGGTCATATGGCGATCGCGCCCGCACACAAGCGAAATCAATCGCAGCATTGCGGGAGCAAGGGGAGGTGATCGCAATACTCACCTCCTCTCCCGGCCTCCAACGCTGTCTGCTGCAGCTTCCCGGATGTTGCCAGGACGACCCAATGTTGTCAGCAGGAAGGTACTTTGGTCATGGCGCAGTGCATAACCAAAGTATCTTCTGCAGCGCTAACAGCCTGTATAGCACAGGGATGGTGCTCCATCCCTATGCTATACAGGCAATCAGAGTAAAAAAAAGGTGAAAGTCCCATAGTGGGACAAACAATAGAAGTCCAAAAAGTGTTAAAAAATGAAAAAAAAAATTGTAAAAATATAAAAAAAAAAAAAAATAAAATAATCCATCAAAAATAAAAATATAATGTACCCATCAATAAATATTATTATGAAGAAAAAAAAACAACCAAACAATAAAAGTACACATATTTGGTATCGCCGCGTCCAGAACGACCTGACCTATAAAACTGTCCCACTAGTTAACCCCTTTAGTGAACACGGTAAAAAAAAAAATATAGAAAACGAAGCAAAAAACAATGCTTTATCATCCTACCGCCAAACAAAAAATGGAATAACACGCGCTCAAAAAGACGAATATAAATAAAAATGGTACCGCTGAAAATGTCATCTTGTCCCACAAAAACAAGCCACCATACAGCTCCATCAGCCGAGAAATAAAGTTATAGCTCTCAGAATAAAGCGAAGCAAAAAAAAATATTTTTTTCTATAAAATAGCTTTTATTGTGTAAAAGCGCCAAAACATAGAAAAACGATATAAATGTGGTACCGCTGTAAATGTACTGACCCGAAGAATAAAGCTACCTTATCAATTTTACCACACGCGGAACAGCATAAAAAAAAAAAACATAAAAACAATTCCGGAATTGCTGGTTTTTGTTTATTCTGCCTCCCAAAAATCGGAATAGAAAGTGATCAAAAAATGTCACGTGCCTGAAAATGGTACAAATAAAAACGTCAACTCATCCCGCAAAAAACAAGCTGTCACATGACTCTGTCGGCCAAAATATGGAAAAATTATAGCTCTCAAAATATGGCGATGCAAAATCTAGATTTTACAAAAAAATGCGTCTTTTAGTGTGTGACAGCTGTCAGTCATAAAAATCTGATATGATTCTGGTATCGCTGTAATCGCACCGACCCGAAGAATAAAGTCGTCTAATCACTTATACTGCACGAGGAAAGACGTAAAAAATAAACTCTAAGGTTAGGGTTGTGTTAGGGTTGGGATTAGGGTTAGGGTTGGGATTAGGGTTAGGGTTGGGCTAGGGTTAGGGTTGGGGTTGGGGTTAGGGTTGGGCTAGGGTTAGGGTTGGGCTAGGCTTAGGGTTGGGCTAGGGTTGGGGTTAGGATTGGACTAGGGTTAGGGATGAGCTAGGGTTGGGGTTGGGGTTGGGCTAGGGTTAGGGTTGGGCTAAGGTTAGGGTTGGGGTTGTATTAGGGTTGGGGTTGGGTTGGGATTTTTTTTAAAAGTAAAAAAAAGATGACGATATGGCGACTAGTGTTGAGCGCAAGTGCTTTCTACTTGAGTTTGCATCGGGTGCTCAGGTATACACTAAGTATCGCGGGTGCTCGAGTGACATGCTCGAGTCTCCGCCCCATATGCTTTGTGGCCAAAAAAACCTCGCGGGGATTGCCTGCCATGCATGAGCAATCCCCACGTGTTTTTTTTTGGGTGTCTAATAACCGTGAAACATGCGAGTGGAGACTCGAGCATGTCACTCGAGCACGCACGATACATGGTGCATACCCAAGTACCCGATACTAATTCAAGTAGCGAGCACTTGCGCTCAAGACTAATGACAACTTATTCAATATGATGACCTAATGTTATCAAAGTCTGTGTCGTACCTCTGGGTTCAAAATGTTCACTATACCCCTTGATAAAATCCTTGAGGGGTGTAGTTTCCAAAATGGGGTCACTTCTGGGGGTTTTTCATTATTTAGTCACATCAGGGTCTCTCCAAACGCAACATGACATCCGCTCTCAATTCCAGCCAATTTTGCGTTCAAAAAGTCACACAGTGCTCCTTCCTTTCTGAACTCTACCGTGCGCCCAAACACTGAATTCTCCCCACATATGGGGTATTGTCGTACTCAGGAGAAATTGCACAACAGTTTTTGGGGTCCTTTTTCTCATCTTACCCTTGTGAAAATAAAAAAATTGGGGCTAAAACATCATTTTGTGGAAAAAGTTTGATTTTTTTATTTTCGCGGCTCCATGTTATAAACTTCTGTAATGCATTTGGGGGTTCAGAGTGCTCACCACACATCTAGATGAGTTCCCTGATGGGTCTAGTTTCCAAAATGGTGTCACTTGTGGGGGTTTTCCACTATTTAGGCACATCAGGGGCACATCCGCTAATTATTCAAGCTAATTTTACATTCAAAAAGTCAAATGGCGCTCCTTCCCTTCCGAACCCTGCCGTGCGCCCAAACAGTAGTTTTTCCCCACATATGGGGTATCTGCTTACTCAGAAGAAATCGCACAACAAACTGCATGGTGCAATTTCTCCTGTTACCCTTATGAAAATGCAAAATTGGGGTCTGAAAAACATGTTGGTGGGAAAAATGTGAAAATTTTATTTTTACGGCTCAATGCTATAAACTTCTGTGAAGCACCTGGGGGTTCAAGGTGCTCACCACACATCTTGATAAGCTCCCTGAGGGGTCTAGTTTCCAAAATGGTGTCAGTTGTGGGGGTTTCCATTGTTTAGGCACATCAGGGGCTCTCCAAAAGCAACATGGTGTGCACTAATTATTCAAGCAAATTTTACATTCAAAAAGTCAAATGGCGCTCCTTCCCTTCTGAACCCTGCCATGCACCCAAACAGTGGTTTTCCCCCACATATGGGGTATCTGTTTACTCAGGAGAAATTGCACAACAAACTGCATGGTGCAATTTCTCCTGTTACCCTTATGAAAATGCAAAATTGGGAGCTGAAAAACATTTTTATGGGAAAAATGTGAAAATTTTATTTTTACGGCTCAATGTTATAAACTTCTGTGAAGCACCTGGGGGTTCAAGGTGCTCACCACACAACTTGATAAGCTCCCTGAGGGGTCTAGTTTCCAAAATGGTGTCACTTGTGGGGGGTTTCTACTGTTTAGGCACATCAGGGGCTCTCCAAATGCAACATGGCGTCCGCTAATTATTCAAGCAAATTTTACAATCAAAAAGTCAAATGGCGCTCCTTCCCTTCCGAACCCTGCAATGTGCCCAAACAGTGTTTTTTCCCCAAGTATGGGGTATCTGCGTGCTAAGGGGAAATTGCACAACAAATTTTGGGGTCCATTTTTTCCTGTTACCCCTGTGAAAATAAAAAAAATTGCGTCTAAAGTAACATTTTTGTGAAAAAAGTTAAATGTTCATTTTTTTCTTCCACATTCCAAAAATTCCGGTGATAAAGACCCCTCAAAGTGACTTCAAATGTGATGTGGTCCCTAAAAAATGGTTTTGCAAATTTTGTTGGAAAAATGAGAAATCGCTGGTTAACTTTTAACCCTTATAGCTCCCTAATTAAAAAAAATTTTGGTTCCAAACTTGTGCTGATGTAAAGTAGACACGTGGGAAATGTTATTTATTAACTATTTTGTGTGACATACAGTACAGACCAAAAGTTTGGACACACCTTCTCATTTAAAGATTTTTCTGTATTTTCATGACTTTGAAAATTGTACATTCACACTGAAGGCATCAAAACTATGAATTGACACATGTGGAATTATATACTTAACAAAAAAGTGTGAAACAACTGAAAATATGTCTTATATTCTAGGTTCTTCAAAGTAGCCACCTTTTGCTTTGATGACTGCTTTGCACACTCTTGGCAGTCTCTTGATGAGCTTCAAGAGGTAGTCACCGGAAATGGTCTTCCAACAATCTTGAAGGAGTTCCCAGAGATGCTTAGCACTTGTTGGCCCTTTTGCCTTCACTCTGCGGTCCAGCTCACCCCAAACTATCTCGATTGGTTTCAGGTCTGGTGACTGTGGAGGCCAGGTCATCTGGCGTATCACCCCATCACTCTCCTTCTTGGTCAGATAGCCCTTACACAGCCTGGAGGTGTGTTTGGGGTCATTGTTCTGTTGAAAAATAAATGATGGTCCAACTAAACGCAAACCAGATGGAATAGCATGCCGCTGCGAGATGCTGTGGTAGCCATGCTGGTTCAGTATGCCTTCAATTTTGAATAAATCCCCAACAGTGTCACCAGCAAAGCACCCCCACACCATCACACCTCCTCCTTCATGCTTCACAGTGGGAACCAGGCATGTTGAGTCCATCTGTTCACCTTTTCTGCGTCGCACAAAGACACGATGGTTGGAACCAAAGATCTCAAATTTGGACTCATCAGACCAAAGCACAGATTTCCACTGGTCTAATGTCCATTCCTTGTGTTCTTTAGCCCAAACAAGTCTCTTCTGCTTGTTGCATGTCCTTAGCAGTGGTTTCCTAGCAACTATTTTACCATGAAGGCCTGCTGCACAAAGTCTCCTCTTAACAGTTGTTGTAGAGATGTTTCTGCTGCTAGAACTCCGTGTGGCATTGACCTGGTCTCTAATCTGAGCTGCTGTTTAGAAATGAGCGTTGTTCTACTCGAACTGTTCGCCAATCTCAAATTCGAGCTGTTTTGGGCGGTGTTCGAGCCGTTCGGCGAACACGAACAATTTGAGAAAAATTCGGCTGTTCGAGGTTATGTTCGATAACTGTTCGTGCACCAAAATCATAACTGGATTTTTTCTCAGTAATGATGAAAATTAATGTTAATACGCAGTTTGAGTGTACAGCGGGGTGGGGGGAGGGGCAGGGGATGGATCTCTGCAGGAACAATGAAGATCTCCATTTTTTTTTCTCTTTCCCGCATTTGCAGTGGGGAGGTGCAATCTGTCAGCCTATCAGCAGCGCACACACGGAGCGAAGTGCTTTTTTTCACACAAGCAAGGGCATGTGTCATTGGCAGTGTATGTCACATGTCCTTGCCCTATAAGACCAAGCCATTTTCCCCGTCGCCACCATTTTCTCACTGCTGCAGCTGCGTGTTAGACGGCACCGCTGTTGCTGTGTGCGCTATACCTTGTTAATTTCAAGCCAATTTTCGCACAAATCTACAGATAGCTTGGGAGTAGGGAATAGTTGTGATTGCAGTCCTTTTAAGGACTAGGTTACAGCATTTCCTACGACTTTTATCAGGGAGGTCTGTGCTCTTAAATAGATAGGTTGTGGGAGTAAAGACTAATTGTAATTGGAGTCCTTTTCAGGACTAGGTGACATCAGTTCCTATCAGTTTTTGCCAGGCAGGTCTGTGCCAGTGCTGTGCAAGTTTTTTTCACAGCATTTGGCTGAATCTAGCAAAGCTAATCCTTTTTGGCCTATTGCAGAGTGTGTTAGTCAGTGGAGTAGCCTATCTGTGTTGCAAGATATACCACCTGTGTATAGAATACCAATTTTTTTACTGCACCTAGTGAAGTAAAATCTTTTGGGCATAGCATCATTCTATTAGTCCATCTATACTGACCTCCATCAGGTTGCAAATTAAAACTAATTTTTATCTGCATCTACAGTACCTCTGAAAAAATATTTGGGCTTCTACCTGTGTGTGGGACTTGTTGTATTAGTCCATCTATACTGACCTCCATCAGGTTGCAAACTGAATATATTTTTTTCCTGCATCTACCTCTGAAAAAATATTGGGCTTCTAGCTGTGTGTGGGTCTTGTTCTATTAATCCATCTATACTGACCTCCATCAGGTTGCAAACTGAATATAATTTTTTTCTGCATCTAGCTCTGAAAAAATATTTGGCCTTCTAGTAGTGTGTCGGACTTTCTCTATTAGTCCATCTATACTGACCTCCATCAGGTTGCAAACTGAATATAATTTTTTTCTGCATCTAGCTCTGAAAAAATATTTGGCCTTCTAGTAGTGTGTCGGACTTTCTCTATTAGTCCATCTATACTGACCTCCATCAGGTTGCAAACTGAATATAATTTTTTTCTGCATCTAGCTCTGAAAAAATATTTGGCCTTCTAGTAGTGTGTCGGACTTTCTCTATTAGTCCATCTATACTGACCTCCATCAGGTTGCAAATTAAAACTAATTTTTATCTGCATCTACAGTACCTCTGAAAAAATATTTGGGCTTCTAGCTGTGTGTGGGACTTGTTGTATTAGTCCATCTATACTGACCTCCATCAGGTTGCAAACTGAATATATTTTTTTCTGCATCTACCTCTGAAAAAATATTGGGCTTCTAGCTGTGTGTGGGACTTGTTGTATTAGTCCATCTATACTGACCTCCATCAGGTTGCAAACTGAATATATTTTTTTCTGCATCTACCTCTGAAAAAATATTGGGCTTCTAGCTGTGTGTGGGTCTTGTTCTATTAATCCATCTATACTGACCTCCATCAGGTTGCAAACTGAATATAATTTTTTTCTGCATCTAGCTCTGAAAAAATATTTGGCCTTCTAGTAGTGTGTCGGACTTTCTCTATTAGTCCATCTATACTGACTTCCATCAGGTTGCAAATTAAAACTAATTTTTATCTGCATCTACAGTACCTCTGAAAAAATATTTGGGCTTCAAGCTGTGTGTGGGACTTGTTGTATTAGTCCATCTATACTGACCTCCATCAGGTTGCAAACTGAATATATTTTTTTCTGCATCTACCTCTGAAAAAATATTGGGCTTCTAGCTGTGTGTGGGACTTGTTGTATTAGTCCATCTATACTGACCTCCATCAGGTTGCAAACTGAATATATTTTTTTCTGCATCTACCTCTGAAAAAATATTGGGCTTCTAGCTGTGTGTGGGTCTTGTTCTATTAATCCATCTATACTGACCTCCATCAGGTTGCAAACTAAATATAATTTTTTTCTGCATGTAGCTCTGAAAAAATATTTGGCCTTCTAGTAGTGTGTCGGACTTTCTCTATTAGTCCATCTATACTGACCTCCATCAGGTTACAAACTGAATATAATTTTTTTCTGCATCTAGCTCTGAAAAAATATTTGGCCTTCTAGTAGTGTGTCGGACTTTCTCTATTAGTCCATCTATACTGACCTCCATCAGGTTGCAAATTAAAACTAATTTTTATCTGCATCTACAGTACCTCTGAAAAAATATTTGGGCTTCTAGCTGTGTGTGGGACTTGTTGTATTAGTCCATCTATACTGACCTCCATCAGGTTGCAAACTGAATATATTTTTTTCTGCATCTACCTCTGAAAAAATATTGGGCTTCTAGCTGTGTGTGGGACTTGTTGTATTAGTCCATCTATACTGACCTCCATCAGGTTGCAAACTGAATATATTTTTTTCTGCATCTACCTCTGAAAAAATATTGGGCTTCTAGCTGTGTGTGGGTCTTGTTCTATTAATCCATCTATACTGACCTCCATCAGGTTGCAAACTGAATATAATTTTTTTCTGCATCTAGCTCTGAAAAAATATTTGGCCTTCTAGTAGTGTGTCGGACTTTCTCTATTAGTCCATCTATACTGACCTCCATCAGGTTGCAAACTGAATATATTTTTTTCTGCATCTACCTCTGAAAAAATATTTGGCCTTCTAGTAGTGTGTCGGACTTTCTCTATTAGTCCATCTATACTGACCTCCATCAGGTTGCAAATTAAAACTAATTTTTATCTGCATCTACAGTACCTCTGAAAAAATATTTGGGCTTCTAGCTGTGTGTGGGACTTGTTGTATTAGTCCATCTATACTGACCTCCATCAGGTTGCAAACTGAATATATTTTTTTCCTGCATCTACCTCTGAAAAAATATTGGGCTTCTAGCTGTGTGTGGGTCTTGTTCTATTAATCCATCTATACTGACCTCCATCAGGTTGCAAATTCAAAATAATTTTTTTCTGCATCTAACCCAGCCAATAGTTTTGGCCTAATACCACAGTTTGGCCACTCAGCTCTGCTCGGTTACCATCCATTGTTTTTTTGTGCAAACAACTCCAGAGTTGTGAATTAGTTAACCACCAAAATGAGTGGAAAAAGGCCTGCTGCTGGTGGAAAGGGGAATAGGCGTGTTGGGAAGGGGAAAAAAGGTTGTGTCCGTGGGGTAGGTGTTAAAGCAACAGTAACATCTGCAGAAGAAAGACCATCTTCCAGCCAAACTAAAATGTCTACTTCTTTTAGCGGACAATGTGATAAGATCCCTTTCTTACGGCCACGCCAATCGCTACAAATTCCAGATGAGGCACAAAAACAGCAGGTGCTTCAACGGATATCAAGTGCTCCTTTAAGTGGGCTCTCCTCCACATCAACTTCAACATCACAAATACTCCAATCCTCAAAGGTGTCACCCAAATCGCACTTGCTTCCTCACAGCTCCCAAATCTCCAGCTGCCCGTCTGAGTATGAGGTAGAACAGATGGTTGAGTCTGCAGAGCTGTTTACTCATACTATAGCCTGGGAATCAGAGGTCGACTCCAGTGCTTCTGTGAATCCAGACGAGGAAATGATCTGCACTGATGCCCAGAATCTTTATGAGTCGGATCCAGGACCAGACGCAGAAGGTTCTGACCATAATGTAGACCCTCATTCCCAAACTGTAACTCCTGTTGGTGGAGACAATGAGGAAGACGATGATAAGACTCAAATACCTGATTGGAGCGACAACTTTAGTTTTTTGTCAGGGCAGGAACAGGTTGGCTCTGAGGACGACGGGTGTGATAACGCACAGGGTGATGATGATGAGGTCGGAGATCCCACTTACTGTCAACCCACAGTCAGCCAAGAGATGAGGTCAGCAGAGGAGGTGAAGGAAGATGCTAGTGACGACAAGGTCAGGTTGCGCCTTCCTGGACAGAGACGTAGTACTGGAAGCACGTCAACAACTGCATCCTCAAACACAACTCTGCCTCTCACCACAAGTCGTGGTGGCTCTTCAGGTCGCATGGGTGCTAAGCCTTGCATAGCCTGGGCATTTTTTCAGATCGATAAAGATGACCCAACTCGTGTTATCTGTAACATTTGTCAGCAAAAGCTAAGTAGAGGCCAAAAAATACATTGTTTGAGTACTTCATGCATGAACCGGCACATGGACATGAAGCATAAGTTGCAGTGGGAAGCTCAGTGTGCTACAATGCGGCCTAGCCGGCCGGGCCAACCACCGTCTGCCATATCTTGTGCATCCGCGGCCTCTTCATCCTCTGTGACTGGGGGGACAGCAGTCACACCTGTTTTGGGGCGCAGACCTGCCACCTCTTTACCCGCAACAGCCAGCGTGATTGGCAGGTCATCATTTTCTTTGAAGGTGGTAACACCAGCTGGTGTTGAGCGCTGTCCGACATCGATAGCACCACCTTTGGATCAAGGCAACCTAACATGTCCGTCTGCATCTTCCTCACAGACTGGCAGTTTGCCGGGGACACCCTTATCAACCCCGTCTAAGCACAATAGCCAGCCCTCGGTCCCTCAGATGTGGACAAGTAAAAGACCATTTCCTCCTAGCCATGAGAAAGCTAAGAGGTTGAATTTCACCATCTGCAAGCTCTTGGCTACAGAAATGCTGCCTTTCCGCCTGGTGGACACAGAGGATTTTCGAGACCTTATGTCCGTCGCAGTGCCCCAGTACCAGATGCCCAGTCGGCACTACTTCTCAAAGAAAGGTGTGCCTGCGCTCCACCAGCATGTCGCACATAACATCACCGCTTCTTTGAGAAACTCTGTGTGTGACAGGGTGCATTTCACCACAGACACTTGGACGAGTAGGCATGGACAGGGGCGTTACATGTCGCTGACTGGGCACTGGGTAACTATGGTGACAGCAGGACAAGGGGCTGCTGTCCAAGTCTTGCCGTCCCCACGAGTTGTGCGTCAATCCTCTTTATGTCAAAGTTCCTCCACTGCTTCTGCCTCCTCAACCTCCTCTCGGTCTTCCACCTGCACCCAAAGCCTGTCTGGTCATGCCACAAGCTTTCTAACTGCGCAGAAGGGATCCTGCACACCTCCTTACTATGCTGGCAGTAGGGCTCAACGTCATCAGGCGGTTTTTACATTGAAATGTCTGGGAAATGTGAGTCACACAGCTGAGGAGTTGTGGTCAGCTCTGGAGAACCAGTTTCATGAATGGTTGTCTCCACTGGACCTGAAACCAGGGAAGGCCGTGTGCGACAATGCTGCAAACCTGGGTGCGGCCCTTCGCCGGGGCAATGTCACACACGTGCCTTGTATGGCTCACGTGTTGAACCTGGTTGTCCAGCAATTTTTAGCCCACTATCCCAGACTAGATGGCCTTCTGCAGAGGGCACGGTCGCTGTGTGCTCACTTCCGCCGTTCGCATCCCGCAGCTCAGCGACTTACATCTCTACAGAAGTCATTGGGCCTGCCACTTCACCGGCTAAAATGCGATGTGCCTACCCGGTGGAATTCAACTCTGCACATGTTGCAGCGACTGTGGCAGCACCGACAAGCCCTGGTGCAATACGTTCTGACGTATAGCCTGGGCCAACGAGATTCAGAGGTGGGGCAAATCACGCTGGAGGAGTGGTCTCAGATCAGGGACCTATGCACCCTTCTGCACAGTTTTGAAATGACGACGAAGATGTTTAGTGCTGACGATGCCATTATCAGCATGACTATTCCGGTGATTTACATGCTGGAGCACATGTTAAACAGAATTCGGAGTCAGGTGGTGGCACAAGAGGAGGTGGAGGAAGTAGAGGAGGAGGAGTTGTATACGGAAGGGCTAACATCTTCAAGGTCCAGACGGTCGGCAGCACCAAGGCGGCAGGCATGTGAGGGTGGGGGAGATGGTTTTACCAGGGCGCATGGTAGCAGCCAAACTAGTGAGGAAGGTGCAGGAGCCCAGGAAGAAGTGGAGGACGAACTGATGGAAGACTCATCAGATGAGGAAGACCTTGATCACATTTCTGTTGTGTGAGGTTGGGGGGAGAGGACAGAGGAAGGAAGCATGATTGTTACCTCGCCACCAACACAACAGGGACTTGGTGCTCCTGGATGCGCAACACACATGAGTGCCTTCTTGCTGCACTACCTGCAACATGACCCTCGAATTGTGAGAATTAGAAATAATCCTGACTACTGGGTTGCCACACTGTTAGATCCCCGGTACAAAAGTAAATTTGCAGAAATTATTCCTGCCATAGAAAGGGATGCACGCATGCAGGAGTATCAGCAGAGACTGTTGCAGAATCTTACATGTGCTTTTCCACAAAATACCAGTGGTGCACGTAGTGAATCTCACAGTTCCAACTTGCCAACCGTGGGACCGTCAAGTGTTCAGCACTCAAACCGTAACAGAACCACAGTATCTGCTGGTAACATCAATTTTGCGGAATCATTTCACCACTTTTTTAGCCCATCCTTTGCAAGGCCACAGGAGACAAGAAGTCTGACACATAGTCAACGCCTAGAGACGATGGTACAGGAGTATCTCCAAGTAAACATTGAAGCCACGACTGTGTCACTGGACCCTTGCTCTTTTTGGGCTTCCAATCTGGATAAATGGCCGGAGCTAGCCACTTACGCCTTGGAGATCTTGTCATGCCCCGCAGCCAGCGTTCTGTCTGAACGTGTGTTCAGCGCTGCTGGTGGTGTGCTGACAGATAAGCGCACGCGGCTCTCCACTGATAATGTAGACAGACTCACGTTCATAAAGATGAACAAATCATGGATCCGAAACGACTTTTCTACCCCTGTGTCATCCTGGGGAGAGTAAAAGCTTGATGATTGGTTAAAATCACCCTACCAACCGTTTTAAGCTTTCAAATTACTAATCATGTTTATCTGTATCTTGACTGGAAAATAATTTGGGCTTTGTAGCAGTGTGCAGCACTGATCCTATTAGGCCATCTATACTAAAGCTTCACCAGATTTAAAATTAAAAATAATTTTTAGCTGCATCTAGCCCGGAAAATAATTTTGGGGCTCCGAGATGCGCAAGGCACATAAGTGCCTTCTTGCTGCACTACCTGCAGCATGACCCTCATATTGTCAGAATTCGAAGTAATCATGACTACTGGGTTGCCACACTCTTAGATCCCCCAAACTTTTCGATCAACCTTTTCATTTTAATAAAGACCAAAAAAATGGTCATTTTTGAAATTATAAGCATTAGCAGGTTGTTAGAAACTGAAATCAAACAGTTTTCAACTCAAAACTTTATTCTAGGTGATGTTACATTTTCACATAGGACCCCTTGTTCGAAAGGAGCTTCTGAACTCTCCCGTCCATTGAATTTGTCAGGTTTTGGATGGTTTCTGCTTCAATTGTTTTGCATGAGGACAGAATACCCTCCCAGAGCTGTTGCTTAGATGTGAACTGCCTCCCGCCATCATAGACACTCCTTTTAATGATGCTCCAAAGGTTCTGAATGGGGTAGAGGTCAGGGGAGCATGGGGGTCACACCATAAGTTTGTCCCCTTTTATGCCCATATCAGCCAGAGATGCAGATGTTTTATGTGCAGCATGAGATGGTGCATTATCATGCAGAAAAATGATCTTGCTGTGAAATACACGGTTCTTCTTCTTGAACCATGGCAGGAAGTGCTGTTTGAGAAAATCCACATACATTATGGAGTTCATCTTTAGCGCCTTCAGGGATCCTAAAGGGGCCGACAATCTCTCTCCCCATGATTCCAGCCCAAAACATTACTCCACCTCCTTCTTGTTGGCGCTGTAGCCGTGTTTGCGTGGGGTGTCCATCAACCAGCCATCCTCCACTCCATCCATCTGGACCATCGAGCGCTGCACGGCACTCATCCGTGAACAAAACAGTTTTGAAATCAGTCTTCATGTAATGTTTGGCCCACTGGAGCCGTTTCTGCTTGTGTGAAGTGGATAGAGCAGGTCGACAGGATGGCGCATGCACAGCTGCAAACCTCTGAAGGACCCTGCATCTTGTTGTTCGGGGGACGTTGGAGGCACAAGCAGCTTCAAAAACTTGTCTGCTGCTATGACAAGGCTTTTTTGCCGCTGCTCTTTCAACCTGACGTAATTGCCTGTAGGAAAGAGTCCTCAATTTGCCCTTATCAGCACGCACACGTGTGTACTGTGAATCAGCTACATACTTCTTGATTGCCAAGACACTTCATCCTGATCATCGCACAATGTTGATTGTAGTCATGCCTTGACCTAAACACTCCACAATTTGTTGCTTCTCAGCAGCCGACACATCCTTTTTCTTTCCCATTTTGGCAGAAAATGTAGGCTGCTTAATAATGTGAGAGAGCCTTCTTAAGTAGTCTTGCCTTTCATTGGACACACCTGCCAAACTAATTAGCACAGGTGTCTGCAATTGCTTACAGTGATATAAAGAGCCCTGACACACATCACCATCAATGAGTTTAACTGACAAACAAACAAATTCTTCCCTTATCACTCCTAAACACTTTTTGCATAATAATTTGGAACGCAGTGTACATGTGCTTTTCCACAAAACACCAGTGGTTCACGTAGTGAATCTTACAGTTCTAACTTGCCAACCGTGGTCTGTATGGAGTTGTTCAATAAAGGGCCCAAAATTAAGATAACATAGATGGGAGAGGTCTCTATGAATAGGAATTCCTAAGTATTTGATACCCTGTGAGGCCCAGGCAAAGGGAAAGTTGGACTGGATGGAATCCTATATGGATTTGGGGAGGGAGACATCGAGGGCCTCAGACTTCGCTGCATTGATTTTAAAATTTTACCATGTAACAAAGTGATCTATTTCAGCCATAACAGCATGGATGGATATATGTGATTGAGTGATATATACTAGGACATCATCAGCAAATAGAGAGCACTTGTACTCGGTGCCTCCCACCTCAATCCACCTAATATTGGGGTTATGGCGAATTGATGAGAGCAGGTGCTCCGTCACTAGGATGTATAAGAGAGGGGACAGAGGACATCCCTGCCTTGTCCCATTGGTGATTGTGAAAG
This sequence comes from Phyllobates terribilis, assembly GCF_046119375.1. Lineage (NCBI taxonomy): Eukaryota > Metazoa > Chordata > Amphibia > Anura > Dendrobatidae > Phyllobates > Phyllobates terribilis. Next base: position 463,177,978 of record NW_027362764.1, read on the forward strand.
GTGATGAAAATGTTCTGACGCACCCCCTGGGCCTTGGGACACCCGGAGCCGGACCCTTTTTGGTGGATGCTGGTGGTTGTAGTCTTCGTGGCGGCGACGCGGTTCCGTGGCTCAGGGCGGTCAAACCAGTGGCGGAACTATTTATGTGGTTTTGATGTTTAAATGTTCGACTACGCCACCCGTGGATTGCGGTCAGAGTGAACCGCCGCTACAGGGCAGACCGCTGAGGCTGGTGTTGTGGGTGCAGCAGAGCGTAGCATAACTCCCCACGGGAGGAGTATAGCCTCAGGGCAGTGTATGCGGAGGATGGGGGTGATGGTGCAGGGCAGCAGCAGTAACGACACGGAGTCAGTGATGCAGTTCAGGGCCTTTACTCACAGTTCTTATTATCCAGACCACGTCTGCAGGTAACGGCTGCCCACGTCGTACTGTGCTCACCAGGTGAGGGGCTCAGACAACTCCCAGATAACTTTGGAGCACTTCACAGGACCCTCTTTGTGTGTCCTTTGTCTGGCCTTTCTTACCAACACTTCTGTCCGGCTGCCTCGGGCCTCCTCTTGGTAAACTTGGCGCCAGTTTCCCTGACCCTATGTGGTGCCTTCCTAGCGGGTGTAGCGAGGGGCTGCGCCACATAAAATGTCAGAGCCTCCGGTTTCTAGCTGAGGGTCGTTTCCTGCCTCCACTAGTTCGGGGACCGGTCTCCCCCTTTGGCCTGACCCCTCCACGCAGGTGGATTCGGGCGTGCGGTGGCGACTCGCCCGTCCGCACCCCTGGGATCCCTTCATTCCTCGTTCCTGGAGCCTTCTCCGCTCCTCTTCCTTCCTTCTCCCTCTTCCAGGCCTGGGCCTCTGTTACTAGGCCCGCCTCCGGAGCAGAGCTCATGCAGAGCCCCTGCTCCCTGCCACTTCTGCTCAGACTTCTCTGCACTGAACTAAGATGGTGCCCACCTTTTATACTCCCTTCTCAATGCACCCAGGAACTGCTTCCTCCCTGCTCCTGCACTACAGGGTTCCCCTTCCTCAGTGTTCCCTCCCCCCACTCCAGCCAGGGACAGGGACTGTCGTGCCCATCTCAGGGGCATATTGGTCGCCCTGCCCCACGGCAATGTGGTGTAATGCATGCAGGTGTCGGGTCCTGATCCACACTCCATCCTTACCTGAGAGTGAGATATCACACCTCTGGGTGAGGTGCAATACGTCTGTAGCAACCGAGCCCTCAGGGTGCTACAGTTCCATTTATCTTCAGCCTAGGTGACGTATTGCGATACAGGGCCGTGATTTTGGCTATAAAAGGGTCCCCTAGACCCCTACCCCAAGCTTTTTAAGAGAATCATATATGGCGTGCCAGGAGACTCTATGGAATGCTTTCTCAGCATCCAACGAGAGTATCTAATTACAAATTTTTAACTGCATCTAGCCCAGGAAATACTTTGTGCCTAGTAGCAGTGTCTGCTAGTCAGCGGATTATCCCGGCTGTTAAGCAAGCTGCACCACCTGTAGTTTAGACACTTAATTTTTTCAAAGGAAATGCTTCGGGACCATGGGATACTTAGTGAAGAGCATCAGGAGGCACCCCAAGGCATAGGGGCTGGGACTGGCAGTAGGATGCCTTGCGGTGGACAGCCAAGCTCGATCCTTATAAAAGCTTTTTAACTGCAGCAGCTTTAGTGGACGCTACTGGAGCTGGAATTACCGCGGCTGCTGGCATGAGACTTGCCCTCCAATAGATCCTTGTAAATGGATTTAAAGTGTATTCATTCAAATTAGAGAGACAATTTAAATTAAAAAGCTTAGAGCTGCCTCCACCACAGGGGGGCTCGCTCGACCCACCAGCGGACAGGCACCAGTATTGGGAGAGGGGGGCTGGCCGTCAGGGTTCACCGCGGCTCTGGCACAAACCCGGCGACACGGAGGTGGCACGGGCAGGAGCGGACTGGCCGTGTCGGCTTCTCACTTTTTGGATTTTAGAAGGGCATGACATGCCTATATCTGTGTCTCCCCCTCCTTTTACTCCTCCACCTCTTTTATTTTCGCATGACTATATGTACTTGTCACTTTTCCATGTGTTAGTTATGTCTTCTGAGCAGTTTGTCAGCTTTTGGACACCTTTGAAGGTGTTTTCTATGTGTTTCTATGTGTTTTTGTTTGCCTGCCATTGGTTTTAACGGTGTTCGAAGGTGTTCGACGAACAGTTCGACGAACAGTTCGGCGAACACACGGGTGTTCGACGAACCGAACTCGAACACTACGGGGGTGGCTCAACACTACTGCTGTTAACCTGCGATTTCTGATGCTGGTGACTCGGAGAAACTTATCCTCAGAAGCAGAGGTGACTCTTGGTCTTCCTTTCCAGCGGCGGTCCTCATGTGAGCCAGTTTCTTTGTAGCGCTTGATGGTTTCTGCAGCTGCACTTGGGGACACTTTCAAAGTTTGCCCAATTTTTTCGCACTGACTGACCTTCATTTCTTAAAGTAATGATGGCCACTCGTTTTTCTTTACTTAGCTGCTTTTTTCTTGCCATAATACAAATTATAACAGTCTATTCAGTAGGACTATCAGCAGTGTATCCACCTGACTTCTGCACAACACAACTGATGGTCCCAACCCCATTTATAAGGCAAGAAATCCTACTTATTAAACCTGACAGGGCACACCTGTGAAGTGAAAACCATTTCCGGTGACTACCTCTTGAAGCTCATCAAGAGAATGACAAGAGTGTGCAAAGCTGTCATCAAAGCAAAAGATGGCTACTTTCAAGAACCTAGAATATAAGACATATTTTCAGTTGTTTCACACTTTTTTTGTTAAGTATATAATTCCACATGTGTTAATTCATAGTTTTGATGCCTTCAGTGTGAATGTACAATTTTCAAAGTCATGAAAATACAGAAAAATCTTTAAATGAGAAGGTGTGTCCAAACTTTTGGTCTGTACTGTATCTCTCTGATTTAAGGGCACAAAAATTAAAATTTTGAAAATTGCAAAATTTTCTAAATTTTCGCCAAATTTCCGTTTTTTTTAACAATTAAACGCAAGTAATATCATAGAAATTTTACCACAATCATGGAGTACAATTGTCACGAAAAAACAGTCTCAGAATCAGGGGGATCCGTTGAAGCGTTCCAGAGTAATTCCCTCATAAAGTGACAGTGGTCCGAATTGTAAAAATTGGCCGGGTCATTAACGTGCAAACCACCCTCGGGGGTAAAGGGGTTAAAGAGAACCTGTCAGATGGTTTTTCGATTGTAAACCACCATCGCTACCACCTTATGCAGCTCTCCAATAACTCCCTTACTATCATGCTTTTAGTGAAGCTGGATTACAAAGAATGATGCAGTAAACTACATTTTAATAATGTGTTTGCTTTATTATAATAATTTCTGAATAGTTATCTGGGTAGTTTTGTTCCCCTAAATAGTCACACAGTCCAGACTGTAGCCATTATTCCTTGCTTGTGCAGTGTAGTGAAGCAAGGTGTTGGAATAATGCTTATTATTGTATATGTTGCATCAGCTACTATTTACTACTGTTTAATAGTGCATGAGTTTCTGTCTCCAGCATGGTAACACAAAACCTACGCCAAAATAATTATAAATAAATAAACTAAACACACTAGGAATGGATAAAAAACAGGCCGTGATATTTATTATGAGTATCATGAAGTTTAATCAATTAACGAAGATACCAACTCAATAAATATCAAATAAATATTAATTTAAAACCATATAACTAAACTAATCCACCCAGCCTAACTGGGCGATTTTCCCACTAATTAACATCATGACAAAATAAAATGGTTGAAACAAGGGGAGTGCAGGTGGGATCTTCACTCTTTTGCGCAGCTCACAATGACACGGGGACCACAACAGCTGTTCTTATATACTCCATAAGCCTTCCTGCACTTTTTAGCTTAGCCAATCCGTTTCCTGGAAAAACCGCCAAAACATCTGGCTGATACTGGTTTTAACCTGCTCGTGACAGCTCACAGCTTACCAAGTGACCTTTTAACCCTATGATGTTAAAGATGACATAAAATACCATTAATCCTTAAATGAACATGACCAGCATTATTAAAATAAGCTGACAGGGCCTGTGTTACCATGAGACCCCCATTCTATTCTTGCTTCAGGGGGGGCTTAAGTTTAATCAATTAACGAAGATACCAACTCAATAAATATCAAATAAATATTAATTTAAAACCATATAACTAAACTAATCCACCCGGCCTAGCTGGGCGATTTTCCCAAATGGCCAGCCTTGAAGAGGCATGGTCACCCCCACCACATCACAGCCATTTTTTGACAATTGTTTGCAGATCGATGTTAAAAATGTCCAGGCCAATTTCAGACAAATGTATGCAGTCTTTTTTGTACATACCGTGAATAAATCCTTCTAAATCTCTATGCCTGAAAGAGAAACCATTCAATAACCCCATAAATTTCTCCATTCCTTTGTTTATTCTCTTATGGATTTTTTTCCATAAAACTTAGGCTTGGCCTAGACCACAGAAGTCTCGGGATTATCTCTGAAAAAACAAAAGATGTCTTGGGAAAATATATCTTAAGAAATGAAAGATTATTTTTCATAACTGACAACAAGTCCAAAGTACGATTTTTTCCGAGGTCATTTCCACCACCGTGAATTATAATGAGGTCGGGTGAAGGCCAACTAACTGCTAACTTCTGCATTTCCAAAACTAAGTCTTTCCAATTCAAACCTCTGACACTGTGCCATAAAACTCGAACTAGGTCAGGATCAAAAGAAAGATTCATAATATATGGCCGTTCAATAGCTCGGACCATTGCCCAGTGGACAAAGGAATGACAGACTATCCAAACAATAACTGGACCTGAAAGAATAAATAGATAAACACTATTACTTAAAATGCTAGATTTGGCCTAACATAGAGTTTGAACCTATTTGATTCCCATCTGCCAATTCGCATAATTTTTTCGTCACTCAGCCCTAGACGAGCTGCTTCTGTAGCTGCCCCGATTCGAAAAGAGTGGGATGAAATTTTACAAGTCTCTAAACTATAGCAAACAAAGACATTTCTTTAAAACGGCATTGAACTGGAATTTAGTCACAAATTCACCATTGGCATGAATAAATAACGGGCCTACCCCGATGGACCTAATAAAGTACCACTTTTTAAGATTAACTACTGGGCATATTTCTTCATCTAAAATAGAATTTAGACTCACGGACACTCCCCTACCCAGCTGATCTGTCTTCGACTTATGTATGAATAAATTGATATGAGAATCCTGTATTAAAATATCTTTGACATCCAGCCCAGAAGGGCTTGATTTGCGAGAAGATACTAATTCCCCTATTCTCAGAGGTGCAAAAAATGCAAGAGAAAATGCTGATTTAAATAAGAAAGTTTCAAGCTTGTCTTTGCAAACAGATGTTAACGTCAAACATAGATTTTTTAATAGATCCAAAGTAATCGGACGACATTCATCTGGTTTTGCATTAAACTTCCTATAACCTTTTAGCAATTGTTTGATGGGAAAAAAATTACTAAATGGTGATTTTCCCGCCAATTTAAAAAAGAATGATACACCTGCCAATTCTTTATTAACTGCAGAATAAGATAGACCCTTTTTAATTAGGGATTCAGTAAATTGTAAGGTGGCATCCACTTTAGACTCATAATAAACCAGGTTATTTTTGGCACAAAAATTAACCCAATGATACCATGCGGCTGAGTAATCGGCCCATGTTCTTTCGGACAACGACTTTTCAATAAAATATGGAATTACTCCGAAATCAAGCTGATAAGGCAAGCTGGGCACGCCATCCCTTCTACGTCGGCCTCCGGCACCAGATGATGGAAAAGGGACCATTGCTGGTGAGAGAGGGCATTGAGAATTAATTCATACTTACTGACTGAAAATGAGGCTTTAAGCCAGATATTTAAATCTAAACATGTAAGAACTATTCTTAGAGTGTTAACTGCGAGCAAAAACCCCTGGTTGTTGGAATGAAGTAAGATCCTCTTATTCTCCAAATAACGACCCCATAGTACCAGTGCTACCAGTACGGAAAAAAGCTCAACAACAAACTTATTGTTCCTGAGATTGAGTAACAGCTGCTTATTTGGAAATGAACCCACTGACCAATGCTTATTAAAAAAGACTTTGTATTCCCCTTCTTCATTACTGCCTATTAGTAAAGAAAGGGAATCTGCATTTATAAAACCTGACTGCCAGCAAGATTTACCATTAAACTTAGCCAAGAATTGGAGCCAGATCCTCACTTTAAGATCCTTGTTCAGTCTGATATGGGCTCTAGGAAAGGTATAACCTTTATTCGCATCATACAAACCCCTAGAGAAAGCCCTTCCCATCGGAATGATTTTTAATGCAAAGTTCAGCAAGCACAGTAGGGATTGCAATTCCCTTAATGTGACTTTGTCCTTCTGCAGGCAATATGACAACATATCACAGATTCTAGAAACCTTTTCAATGGGAAGGCTACATTCCATTTTTTCAGAATTTAACAGAATACCCAGAAATTCCAAACAATGTGTGGGTAGCTGGGTTTTTTCCATAGCAATCGGGATCCCAAAATAACTAGCTAATTCCATGAATTAATTTAATAAATTTGAACAGATTGGAGAATCATTAGGGCCAATGAATAAAAAATCGTCTAAATAGTGAGATATTTCACCACCTTGACATTCTTCTCTCACCACCCATTGAACGAATGTGGAAAAAGTTTCAAAATAAAAGCAAGATAAAGAAAAACCCATTGGGAGGCACTTGTCAAAGAAAAATTTATTGTCAAAGTGAAAACCCAATGAATTAAAACCTAAAGGATTAACCGGTAATAATCTGAAAGCTGCTTTTATGTCCAATTTAGCCAACAGGGCATTATGACCGCATTTTTTTATCAATTCAACCACTGAATCAAACGAAGCGTATTTGACTGACGATATAGACTTATCCACATCATCATTCAAAGAGGCGCCTGGGGGAAAAGATAAATGATGAATCGGCCGGTACGTACCCGGTTCTTTTTTGGGAACAATGCCTAACGGTGAAACCCTGAAATTCTCAAAAGGTGGAGAATCAAATGGGCCAGAGATCCTACCAAGTTCTAATTCTTATATCACTTTTTCACGAACAATATCACTAAATTGCAAAGCTGAAGCTAAATTATCATAAACATAACAGCCTGTTCCTTTAAATGGAGGGACTGAAAAGCCAATAGAAAAACCGGATATTAATAAATTCCTACTCTCCTGGTCTGGATAGCGACCTAACCATGGAAGCATTTTTTTAATTTTTACTGGAGTCAATGCTTTTTGGAAATTGCTCTTTATTAGCAGATTGCTCTCCTTGAGCCATTTTTTTCTAAAACATTTTGCCATAGGGTGTGATCCGCCACAGAAGGAGCATTCATGTCGAAACCTACAGCTGTTTTGCCATTTGCAACTTGATTCATTATATGCAAAACAGATCCCCTTTTTATTAATAGGGTTAGATGACAATTTATTAAAAGGGCCCCTCTGAGGTAACATAAGGTTTAACCACAGCACAACGTCCTTGGAACCCCATTTTAAATTCGGATGAACAGCAATGAACAGCAATCTTTTGACGGAAAGATTCATCGTAATTTAGCCATACCATACCCCGAAAATTGCGGTACGCTTCCAGGATTATATCTATATGCTGGAAGAGGCCACTGCAAAGATTAGGAGTTTTTTCCACTAATACAGAAGAATAAATTGCAAAAGACTGGAGCCAATTATTGAACGATTTCGCAGCTCTGCGCCTTTTGTCATCCCCAATCCCCCTCTCATCTTTCTTGTCACCCCTACTAGTCTGATATTTTACATATGGGGGCAGTGAGAACAAATCAATATAATCCCTATCCCAAATCTTTTGTTTAACTCCTGCTGTAAGATGAAATCCCAAAGGGGAAATCTCACAGGATAAAGCCTCTTTTAACAGGGGTTCCGAAACCCCTGTCCTAACAGACAATGAATTATTATTAGCATTAATGAGGGGATTAACAATGTTGCCACCTCCCCACCCACTAAACATTTTAGTCAGAGCATCCTTAAAAAGTAATTTCATGTCTAAATGAGAGACAGACAGGGGTACATGCATCACCTCACCCCTTCCGTTAGGTTCTGATGATGCCTCCACCGTAGCCGCATCGCCATGGCTCGAGCCCATAGGGGTTGGCGAACCCGGCCACTCCGGTGATGAAGTGGCATGATGAAAAGGCCCCATGTCGGCGGCCGGCAACACCCTCCAGGATGCTGCCGCAGAAGAAACCCGGGATCTTCTATTCCTCCTCAGACTTCTGCTTCGCCTTCCGGATGCTGGCACCACTTCAGGACGAGACACCGATGCCGAAACACCGGTAAGACTCCCATATTCAGGTTTTTGTGCTGAAGGTCTCTCCATCGCCAGACAGTTCCTCAGCAAATCGATTCCGCCTTCCTCCTAAGCACGCTATAAGCTGTTCCAGTAAGGTTTCCATCTTCACTCTTTTGCGCAGCTCACAATGACACGGGGACCACAACAGCTGCTCTTATATACTCCATAAGCCTTCCCGCACTTTTTAACTTAGCCAATCCGTTTCCTGGAAAAAGAACATCTGGCTGATACTGATTTTAAGCTGCTCGTGACAGCTCACAGCTTACAAAGTGACCTTTTGACCCTATGATGTCAAAGATGACATAAAATACCATTAATCCCTAAATGAGCATGCCAGCATTATTAAAATAAGCTGACAGGGCCTGTGTTACCATGAGACCCCGATTCTATTCTTGCTTCAGGGGGGGGCTTACATTACTTATATTGCCAAAAATGCATTGTTAAAAAAAATGGGAAGGTCCTGTTCACACACTGTGTGTCTAGCTGGAGCACACTTTACTTTCACTTTGCACTCTGTCAGACAAGATGCTAAAAGCCTAAGCTATAAGAAATACCAGTTGCAAGCTGTGTTATCTTTGTTCCTGAATAAATATATATTCACTGTTGAACAGCTGGTCAGTACAGAGATTAATCCGCTGCCAACAGGTTATGGGTCCAAAGACACAGAGACCCAGAAACTCAAAGGCCCAGAGGAGAGAGAACAACAGTGTACTAAGAAGAAGAAGAAGCAAAGATGGTCTCCAGAAATAGCTCTGTGAAGTTGACAGTGCCAAATCTGACTAACCAGAACTACCAATCCTGGAAATTCAAGGTAAAGATGCTGCTAATAGGAGAAGGTATGTGGAAATACACAAAGGAGTCTACACCTGGCCCACTACCAGAGGACTGGGTAGAGAAAGATCAAAAAGCACAAAGCACTATATCCCTCAGATGGTGATCGTATTGTGCATGTATGTAATTGTGAAACTGCAAAAGAAATGTGGGAACAGCAGCAGAAAGTATATGAAAGGATAAATCTCAGCAATAGGCTCTATTTAATGAGAAAGCTATATCAGTCTAAGCTAAATAAGCCCAAGATATGCAGGATTACATAATAAATACTCTAGAAATTGTGTAGATCCTGTGGGGCATTGGAGAAACCTAACGGATTTCCATGTTGCTGCACTACTGCTAAGCAGTCTACTAGAAAGCTATGACACACTTGTAACTGCACTAGATGCGCGCCCAGATTGTAAGCTTACATTGGAGTATGTCAGAGGAAAGCTTGTAGATGAGTATAAGCAAAGACAGAAAGTATAAGCAGCATTGGGGTATCATAAGCAGAATCCACTTTAAAAACCCAAGATCTATCCAAAAATAAAAGTAATTTTAAGGAAACATGTGAGTGTTTTGTCTGCAAGTAATCAGGGCAAATAAAGGCTTACTGCACAGTCTGGAAAGCTAGAATGAATCAGCTGAAAAAGCAAAATAATTATCAAAGGGTTAAAAGTGCCATTATTGAAGAATATGACACTTCAAGTACTGAAGTTGCATTTTCTATTAATTCAAGTACATCAACGCATGCATGGTGTAAAAACTCTGAGGCAACTAGTCATATGATCAATGACAGAAGCTTCTTCTCTAATCTTGACCAAAGTAAGTCATAGAAAGTGATATTGGCTAATGGTCAGTATATGAATTCAGAGGGAATAGGAGATGGTTACATTAAATATCAAGTCTCCCAAACGCAAAGCAGAGAGATCCCAGTAAAGGACGTGCTCTATGTCCCTAGTCTTGAAATCTTGTTATCTGTGAAGAAACTCACAAGACAAGGAAATTAAGTAACATTTAAAGATGACAGCTGTATCATTTTAAAAGAAAGTCACACACTAGTAGAAGGAAAAATCAAAGATAAGTTGTACCAGCTAAAATGCAAGGAAAGTGTATACATTGCTAAACATTAACAGCACAAGAATTGTATCCATGTATGGCACAGGTGTCTTGCACATCGAAACCGAGAAGCAATAAGAAAGTTAGTTCAAAAACAACTTGCTGATGGTATTACAGTCGATCTGTGTAATCGAACAATGAAATGTACTAGCTGTTTTAAAGGGAAACCATCAAGAAAATCCTTTCCTAAGAATAGTACTACAAAATCAAAACAGCTTCTAGATTTAATACACACAGATATTTGTAGTCCAATAAGTACTCAAACTCCTGGAAAGAAGAGATATTTTCTCACATTTATCGATGATTATTTAAGATATATAGTTGTCCATCTGCTTCATAGCAAAGATGAAGTTCCAGAGAAACTTTAAATATATCTCGCTGAAGTATCTAACAAATTTGGGAGAATACCAAAAATTCTGCGTGCAGATAATGGAACTGAATATACAAGTAATGAGACACAAAGCATTTTAAGGAAAAATGGAAACGGGTTTCAGACCACTATATCATACAACCCTGAACAAAATGGTGTAGTGGAAAGAATGAACCGGACACTTTGTGAGAGTGGGAGAAGTATGCTATTTGAGGCAGATTTGCCAAAAACATATTGGGGTGAAGCAATCATGATAGCTTGCTATCTTCAAAACAGACTACCAGGTAAAGCTACCGAGAAAACTCCATTTGAGCAATGGAACAGCAATAATCCTGAACTACAATACATAAGAATATTTGGAAGTAAAGTATTTGTACATATTTCCAAAGAAAAATGTACTAAGTGGGAATCTCATGCAAAACAGGGTATCCTGGTGAGCTACAGTGAAACCCAGAAAGGATATAGAATTCTGCACCCAGACATGATCAAGGTCACAATAAGCAGAGATGTAATGATTGATGAGAACTTCGTGTCGCTTAAGTTTCATGACCTCATACCAGTAATCCATCTGAAGCAACAACAATCTCAGTCACAATTTTAAAATAACAGGGAAAAGGATGTAGAAGTTTGGTTAAGTTCTTCAGCCACTGAAAAAGCAACAGAAAAATCAGGTGAACCTGAAGTCAGGAGATCGTCGAGATCAAACAAGGGTATACCAGCTAAGCGTCTATCCTACTCTATCAAATCACTACCTGAATCAGAGCCGCAGTCATGGGATGAGATGCAACAACTACCTGTTCATGAAAAACTGAAGTGGATTAATGCTGCCAATGAGGAAATGAAGGCCCTTCATCAACTTCAAACTTGGAAACTCACCAAACTACCTCAAGGCAAGAAAGCAATCAAATATAAATGGGTTTTTAAGACCGAGTATGGCTCTGAAGGCAAGGTTCACAGATTTAAAGCAAGATTAGCCGCAAAAGGATATTCTGAGAAATATGGTGAAGATTATGATGCCACATTTTCTCCAGTTGCTAAGCAGACCACATTCAGGACTCTTATGGCTATAGCTGCTGTACAAAAGATGTTAATCAGATATTTGGACATCAAAACTGCCTTTTTAAATGGTGACATTGAAGAGGACTTGTAGATGACTCAACCTGATGGTTATATCAAAGAGGGTGAGGAGAATCTCGTTTGCTAACTACAAAAATTTCTATATGGTCTTAAGCAATCGGCAAGAGTGTGGAACACCAAAATGAACAAAGTCTTATTGGAAGAAGGATTTAAAAGAGCTCAAGCAGATGCGTGTTTATACACAAAATGCACAGACAGAAAGTGGATGCATATTCTCTTATATGTTGACGATGTGATTATGGTTCATTAAGAGGAAACAGAAATTGCAAAGATGACTAAAATTCTGAATCAGCATTTTGAAAGTAAGGACCTTGGAAATATGACATATTATCTAGAAATCCAGGTCCAAAGAAAAGAAGATGGAAGCTTTCTTCTAAAACAAAGTGCAAATATCAACTAAATTCTGAATCAGTTTGGAATGTCAGAACCCTAAGGTATATCAACCCCAATGGAACCATCCTACTTAAAGTTGGAAGGAGAAGATGATCTGTTACCTATCAATGAGAAATATAGACAGGAAGGGGGCATTTCTATACATAGCAACTATGACTCAACTGGATATCACAGCAACAATTGGAATTCTCTGAAGATATGTAGAAAAACTGCGCCAAAAGGAATGGAATGCCGTTAATAGAGTTCTTCGATATTGAAAAGAGACTCAAGACATAAATTTAAGGATATCTGCAACAGGAGATCTAAAGCTCACAGGCTATGTGAACGCAGACTGGGCTGGTGACTAAAGTGATCGTAAATTGAGAAGCGGCTATTTGTTCAAGCTAAGAGAAAGTTTAATTTCTTGGTGTAGCAGAAAACAGGTGTCTGTAGCCTTGTAATCTACAGAAGCAGAGTATTTGTCTGCAGCCCATGCAAGTCAAGAGGTCATTTGGTTAAACCAATTATTAGGCGATATCGATAAGCCATCAACTCAACTGATGGTGATTTATGAAGACAACCAAGGATGCATTAAACTTGCATGCTGTGAGAAGATCAATGTGAGAACCAAACACATTAACGTTAAACATCATCACCTGCGTGATTTAATAGAACATGGTATAATTAAGTTTGTTTATTGTGAGACTGACCTGATGATAGCTGATTTTATGACAAAGCCACTTCCAAAAGCCACATTTTTTTTTCAGTTAGTGTGTACTCTGTACATATAAAAGTGTAGCCTGCCTTTTCCTTGAGCTGTAAACTCTATTCCTCTTGCTCCCCATGTCTGTGTGTCTACTAGCCGGGCTCGGTCTTTCTTAGCTCTTATCCACATGCATGTCACTTGACAAACGGTAAGGTTTTAAATATTAGAGTTAGGACTGTCCAGAACAGGGTGGTGGAATGGCCTTTGCATTATTTTGATCAAAATTATGTCAACTAAGTACCCTATATTATTTTCATGCACTATTGCTGTTAATTTATTTCAGGGTATTTGCGTATTATGTTTCTGTGTTTGGTTTTTACTATTTACTACTGTTTAATAGTGCATGGGTTTCTGTCTTCAGCATTATTAATGTTATATTGCCAATAATGCATTGTTAATAAAACAAACAGGAAGTTCCTGTTCACTTACTGTGTGTCTAGCTGGAGCACACTTTGCTTTCACTTTGTAAGCTAATAGACAAGATGCTAAGATCCTAACCTATAAGAAATACCAGTTGTAAGCTTTGTTATTTGTTATCCTTTTTCCTGAATATATATATATATATATATTCACTGTTGAACGGCTGGACAGTACAGAGATTAATCTGCTGCCAGCAAAAATGCTTCATCTGCACACTGCTTGTGTGCTAGGTGTGTAAGACAGTGTGCAGGTGATTCAGCTACAGTTGAAACCAGAAGTTTACATACACTATATATGGATGTAAATACTTTTATGCCAAAAATGACAAAAGTATTCTCGGAGTGATACTTTTATTGGCTAACCAGAAATATATATATATATATATATATATATATATATATATATATATATATATACAAGCTTTCAGAGGACAGAAGCTCCTTCGTCAGGCAAGATTACAAATGAATTGATAAGAAAAAAGGCACAACATTTGAGAGATGTTACAACAAGAAATTTGTTCATGAGGTATAAGTTGTGATGCCTTCTACTGATAAGTTATGGAGATCATATTCATTTTTTTTGTTGCAAAATGAGAGGCCTTGGGAATGTTTAATTATCTACAGGTGTGAATTGTGTCCATGTAGTGAGTCATAAACCCAGGTGTTATATTTAGTCCTGTTGTCAGTGAACTTTGGGAACAATTTATACCAACAATATATGGGTAGCGCCATGGGAAGCAAAATGTCCCAACAATATGCCAACCTATTTATGGCTAAACTAGAGGAGGAGTTTTTGTCATCTTGCTCTATTAAACCCCTAGCATACTTCTTCTACATTGATGATCTGCTAATAATCTGGACAGGCTCAAAAGATGATCTGCTCACCTTCCACGATAACTTCAACAGGTTCCACCCAACCATCCAGCTCACCCTCAACATCTCAAAATCCCAAATACATTTTCTGGACTCGACCATATACATCAAAGACAACACCATACAAACATCAATTTACCATAAGCGCACAGGACGTCCGGCATATCTTAGATGGAACAGCTTTCATCCAAGACACACAAAAAAATCCATCATATACAGTCAAGCTCTGAGGTACATTCTAATCTGTTCAGATAGCAAGGACAGAAAACTGCAGCTACTATCACTGAGGAATACATTCCTACTACAAGGATACTATCCACTGATAATAGATGAACAGATTCACAGAGCTACAAGGATACCAAGAAGTAGCCTCCTGAATTACAGACAAAGGGAGGACAACAACAGGGTACCTCTTGTGGTCACATACAACCCCCATGTAGCGCCGGCGTCCCTGCCCTCTGCTAGGCAGGGACGCTGTTCCCCTCACCTCTCTGCTCCGTGCCCGGCGTCCTCCTCCCGCTCTGCTGGCAGCGCGCGCTCCTTCCCGGCCACTGTGCTTAGGGCGCGAGCGCGCGCTCTCCCTCCCTCTTAAAGGGGCCGCGCGCGCCGTCTTAAGGAGTCCCCGGCCAATGGCCAGAGGACTTCACCATATATAAGGCACCTCCTCCAAAATGGAGGTGCCCGAGCAATGTTGTTGCACTGTTCACTACTCTGCTTCAGCCCTCAGGTCCCATTGCCAGTTACCTGCCAGATACCTGCCAGATTCCTGCCAGCTTGCTGTCTTATTCCTGCCTGATATTCTGCTACCTGCCTGCTAGCCTGAGGTCCGACGGTCTGCCTTACTACTCCTGTCAGTCTGTCTAAGGACCAGCTTGCCCGCTCACCTGGGAGCGCACATCAACTACCTGCCTGCTTGCCTGAGGTCCGACGGTCTGCCTTCCAACTCTTGTCAGTCTGTCTATGGACCAGCTTGCCCGCTCACCTGGGAGCGCACATCTGCTACCTGCCTGCTAGCCCACCTGGAGGCTCTGCCGTCATGTGCTGTGACCACCTGCCTGTCCAGTGACTCCTGCCCGCTCACCTGGGAGCGCACATCTGCTACCTGCCTGCTAGCCTACCTGGAGGCTCTGCCGTCACGTGCTGTGACCACCTGCCTGTCCAGTGACTCCTGCCCGCTCACCTGGGAGCGCTCATCTGCTGCCTGTCTGCTAGCCTACCTGGAGGCTCTGCCGTCACGTGCTGTGACCACCCGCCTGTCCAGAGACTTCTGCCCGCTCACCTGGGAGCGCTCATCTGCCGCCTGTCTGTTGGTCTTCCTGGAGGCTCCGCCGTCACATGCTGTGACCACCCGTTTATCCAGAGACTCTCGCCTGCTCACCTGGGAGCTCACGTCTACCATCAGCCGCCACAGGTCGTACCAACCCTTTACCCAGAGACTGCCCCGGTCACTTGCCGTGACCATCTGCCCGTTCACCCAGATACTGCCCCGGTCACTTGCCGTGACCATCTGCCCGTTCACCCAGAGACTGCCCCGGTCACTTGCCGTGACCATCTGCCCGTTCATCCAGAGACTGTCCCGGTCACCTGCTGTGACTGCCTGCCTGGTTGCCACCCGCTCCCTTACAAGGACCGCCCCCTTGTATAGTAGCTCAGAGGTTCCGCCTCCCAGACCCGTTACAGTTTGCTCGGGCCATGGAACCCGGTGGCACCCAAGCTCCCTCGCTCTCGGACCTGTGTCATGAACTGCCCCGTCAGAGGTCCCAACAGGAGTCCATCCTGGGTCACCTGCGGAATGTCAATTCTCGCCTGGACACTCTGACTGCTCCGCCAGCAACCTCCGCCAGTGCCATGACTCGCAATCCGGCAGCTCCGCTGTCCACTAATACCATGGTATCCTACCCCGGACCCCGGCTTTCTGCACCTCCTCGCTTCAGAGGCGACTCCGCCCAGGCTCGGGGCTTCATAAATCAGTGCACCCTGCACTTTGAACTCCTGTCCCACCAGTTTAACTCCGACCGGGCCAAAATTGCCTTCATCATGTCCCATATCACCGGGGAGGCCCTGGCCTGGCTAAATCCTCTATGGGAGAGAGGAGACCCCCTGGTGTCCGACTTGCCTGCCTTTCTCATGGCTTTCCGGAAAGTCTTCGACGAACCCAGACGGAAGACCTCATCCGCATCATCACTGCTACGCCTCCGTCAGGGAAGTCTCACCGTGGGCCAATATGCCATACGGTTCCGTACCCTTGCCTCGGAGCTGGCCTGGGATAACGACGCTCTGGTATCCGTCTTCTGGGAGGGTCTGTCCGGCCGTATTAAAGATGAACTTGCCGGTCGGGACATTCCTACCACTCTCGATGACCTAACAACTCTTGCCACCCGGATTGACCTACGGTTCCAGGAGCGTGCCAAAGAGGTCACCCGTGAGAGGAGGTTTCCACGTCTAGCTCCTACTTTTCAGAAATCCGTCTCTCCCCAGGTACACTCTCCTGAGCCTATGCAGGTCGACCAGACCAAGATGGTCAAAACCCGTCAGGACTTACGCCGTGCCGAGGGGAGCTGCTTCTACTGTGGCAGTAAGGAGCACCGGATCCGTGCCTGCCCGGAGAGGTCGGGAAACGCCTGTGTCTAGGTTCGCTCAGAGAGGTCGACCTAGACAAGAATAAATCCTCTCCATCTCTGCTGCTGTCAGTCTCAATTGTCTGCGGGGAGAACCGTTATTTCGAACTAGCCCAACTTGACTCTGGAGCAGCCGGGAATCTTATTTCACAGTCCCTGGTAGAGAAATACCGCATCCCCACCAAACCTCTGGCTGTACCCTTGTCTGTTGCTGCCGTGGATGGGGGTCTCTTACCACGCCCCATCCAACTCATCACCGAATCCATTACTCTGCAGGTGGGAATGCTGCATTCTGAGAGTATCTCCTTTCATGTTCTGCCTGGACTCTCTCACGCCCTCTTGCTAGGTCTACCTTGGCTCCAGAGACATGCACCCGTGCTTGACTGGCAGACCGGAGAAGTCCTTCGCTGGGGACAGGACTGCCATAAGACCTGTCTGGTTCCCGTCCATCCCGTCCGTCCTTCTCCTACCCCAGCTAATTTACCTGGACTTCCGATTCCTTATTGGTCTTATGCTGATGTTTTTAATAAAAAGGAGGCAGAGACACTACCCCCTCATAGACCATACGACTGCCCTATCGACCTGTTACCTGGTACTACTCCTCCCCGTGGGCGTATTTATCCATTATCCGCTGCTGAGACCCGGTCGATGTCCGAATATATTGAGGAGAATCTGGCCAGGGGATTCATCCGGAAATCTACCTCCCCGGCGGGAGCAGGCATCTTTTTCGTCAAAAAGAAGGACGGCTCTCTCCGTCCCTGTATAGACTATAGAGGCCTTAACCAGATCACGGTGAAGAATAAGTGCCCCCTTCCGCTCATTCCGGAGTTATTTGATCGTCTGAGGGGGGCTAGAATCTTCACCAAACTGGACCTCCGTGGGGCGTACAACCTGGTTCGTATCCGTCAGGGGGATGAATGGAAGACGGCATTCAACACCCGGGAGGGCCACTATGAATATCTGGTAATGCCCTTTGGTCTCTGTAACGCTCCTGCCATCTTTCAAGAGTTGGTCAATGACATCTTCCGGGACCTTCTCTACTCCTGCGTAGTGGTGTACCTGGACGACATCTTGGTCTTCTCTCCGGATCTCCAGACTCACCGGAGGGACGTTCGTCAGGTCCTGCTCAGGCTCAGGCAGAATCACCTCTTCGCTAAATACGAGAAGTGCCTCTTTGAGCAGTCCTCGCTTCCGTTTTTGGGCTATATTATTTCTCAGACCGGCCTACGAATGGATCCAGAGAAACTGTCTGCCATCGAGAAATGGCCTCGACCGGAGGGGTTGAAGGCCATTCAGCGGTTCCTGGGCTTCGCCAACTACTACCGCCTCTTCATACCGCACTTCTCTTCCCGGACTGCCCCAATTTCCGCGCTCACCCGTAAGGGTACTAATCCCAAAGAGTGGCCGCCCGAAGCAGAGGAGGCCTTTCTTTCCTTAAAACAGGCCTTCTCTTCCGCCCCGGTGCTGCATCGCCGGGATGGCAACAAGCAGTTCTTCCTGGAAGTTGACGCCTCCTCCTCTGGAGCCGGAGCGGTACTTACTCAAAAATCATCTTCCGAGAGGATGGTAACTTGCGGCTTCTTCTCTAAACTCTTCTCCTCCTCAGAGCGCAATTATTCCATAGGAGACCGTGAGTTATTGGCCATCAAACTGGCATTGGAGGAGTGGCGTTACCTGCTTGAGGGGGCTCTTCACCCGGTAATAATTTACACTGACCACAAGAACTTGGCTTACCTCCAGCATGCCCAGAGACTTAACCCGCGCCAAGCCCGGTGGTCCTTGTTTTTTGCTCGCTTTGATTTTGTTCTTCATTTTCGCCCGGCTGACAAAAACGTCAAGGCGGACGCCTTGTCTCGATCCTTTCTGGTGTCTGATCTCGAGGAAGATCCGAAACACATCATCGATCCCGCCAGAGTAATGCAGGTGGCTCCCGTGAGTCTAAATCGTCTCCCTCCCGGAAAGACGTTCGTATCAGTACCTGATCGGGAGAAGATCCTTCACTGGGGTCACTCGTCTAAACTGGCTGGCCACGCCGGTCAGAAAAAGACCCTCCAGCTTATTACCCGGCACTACTGGTGGCCTACCCTGCACAAGGACGTAATAGATTTTGTTTCTGCCTGTGTGTCCTGCGCCCGCAACAAGGTTCCGAGACATCTGCCAGCCGGTCGCCTCCTTCGGCTTTCTGTACCTGCTGCCCCCTGGCAGCATATAGCAATGGACTTTATAACTGACCTCCCAGTCTCTGCCGGTTGTACGGTCATTTGGGTGGTCGCTGACCGCTTCTCCAAGATGGCTCATTTCGTTCCCCTGCCAGGCCTCCCGTCTGCACCCGAGCTAGCGAAAGACTTTATTCGTCACATCTTTCGTCTTCATGGCCTGCCCCTCCACATCGTGTCGAATCGTGGGGTACAGTTCACCTCACGCTTCTGGAGAGCCACTTGTAAACTGCTAGACGTCACCCTGGACTTCTCTTCCGCTTACCACCCACAGTCCAATGGTCAAGTGGAGCGGATCAATCAGAACCTGACCAGTTACCTCCGGCACTTCGTTAATGCCCATCATTCAGACTGGGTGGATCTCCTACCATGGGCCGAGTTCTCTTATAACAATCACGAGAGCGAATCCTCCTCCAAATCCCCGTTTTTTGTAGTCTTCGGTCAGCATCCTCGGATTCCTTTTCCTGTCTCCACCTCTGTGGACAACCCGGCTGCGGAATCTCTCGTTAGCAAATTTTCCTCCATTTGGGAGAGTACCCGATCCGCACTCCTTCAGTCGTCCGAACGGATGAAAAGACACGCTGACAAAAAACGCCTGGATCCTCCACAATTTCGTCCTGGAGATAAAGTCTGGCTCTCATCTAAATATGTCCGACTCAAGATACCTTCTTACAAGTTAGGGCCTCGGTTCATCGGTCCTCTGGAGGTCATCAGTCAGATCAACCCGGTGGCCTATAAATTGAAACTCCCGGCCAACTTACGGATCCCTAACTCCTTCCATGTATCTCTCCTCAAACCTGTGGTACTTAACTCTTTTTCCAAGTCTACAGGTACGCCTCCTGCTCCGGTTTCTGCTGAGGACGAGTTTGAGGTAGAGAACATTCTTGCCACCAAAAGGGTAAGAGGAAAGACCTTTTTTCTAGTAGATTGGAAGGGTTTTGGTCCTGAGGAGAGAACGTGGGAGCCCCGGGAGAACATCCATGCCCCGCTCATCCTTGCTAAATTTCTGTCTGGCCTAAAAAAGGGGGGGCCTAAAGGGGGGGGGTACTGTAGCGCTGGCGTCCCTGCCCTCTGCTAGGCAGGGACGCTGTTCCCCTCACCTCTCTGCTCCGTGCCCGGCGTCCTCCTCCCGCTCTGCTGGCAGCGCGCGCTCCTTCCCGGCCACTGTGCTTAGGGCGCGCGCGCGCGCTCTCCCTCCCTCTTAAAGGGGCCGCGCGCGCCGTCCTAAGGAGTCCCCGGCCAATGGCCGGAGGACTTCACCATATATAAGGCACCTCCTCCAAAATGGAGGTGCCCGAGCAATGTTGTTGCACTGTTCACTACTCTGCTTCAGCCCTCAGGTCCCGTTGCCAGTTACCTGCCAGATACCTGCCAGATTCCTGCCAGCTTGCTGTCTTATTCCTGCCTGATATTCTGCTACCTGCCTGCTAGCCTGAGGTCCGACGGTCTGCCTTACTACTCCTGTCAGTCTGTCTAAGGACCAGCTTGCCCGCTCACCTGGGAGCGCACATCAACTACCTGCCTGCTTGCCTGAGGTCCGACGGTCTGCCTTCCAACTCTTGTCAGTCTGTCTATGACCAGCTTGCCCGCTCACCTGGGAGCGCACATCTGCTACCTGCCTGCTAGCCCACCTGGAGGCTCTGCCGTCACGTGCTGTGACCACCTGCCTGTCCAGTGACTCCTGCCCGCTCACCTGGGAGCGCACATCTGCTACCTGCCTGCTAGCCTACCTGGAGGCTCTGCCGTCACGTGCTGTGACCACCTGCCTGTCCAGTGACTCCTGCCCGCTCACCTGGGAGCGCTCATCTGCTGCCTGTCTGCTAGCCTACCTGGAGGCTCTGCCGTCACGTGCTGTGACCACCCACCTGTCCAGAGACTTCTGCCCGCTCACCTGGGAGCGCTCATCTGCCGCCTGTCTGTTGGTCTTCCTGGAGGCTCCGCCGTCACATGCTGTGACCACCCGTTTATCCAGAGACTCTCGCCTGCTCACCTGGGAGCTCACGTCTACCATCAGCCGCCACAGGTCGTACCAACCCTTTACCCAGAGACTGCCCCGGTCACTTGCCGTGACCATCTGCCCGTTCACCCAGAGACTGCCCCGGTCACTTGCCGTGACCATCTGCCCGTTCACCCAGAGACTGCCCCGGTCACTTGCCGTGACCATCTGCCCGTTCATCCAGAGACTGTCCCGGTCACCTGCTGTGACTGCCTGCCTGGTCGCCACCCGCTCCCTTACAAGGACCGCCCCCTTGTATAGTAGCTCAGAGGTTCCGCCTCCCAGACCCGTTACACCCCACATGAACATCCTAAGGAAAATTGATGCTGATCTCCAACCCATATTCCACAGAGACCACAAACTGAAAGAAATATTGCCAGAACTACCACTTCTCTCCTACAAACAGTCCCCTAACTTAAGGAATCTCCTTGTCAGAAGTGTCCTCTCATCACCATCAGTGACGGGCACATTCCCATGTAAAAACAAAAAATGCAAAACTTGTACCCACATATTACCATCAAATACAGTCTGCACACCTAACACAAATCAGGACTGCAAAATAATGGATGTCTTTTCATGTACATCCTCTAATGTGGTGTATTACATGATACAATGTACAAGGTGCCCAGAAGGAGTTTATATTGGAGAAACGGTGCAAAAACTGCAAACGAGAATGAATTTACACAGACACACAATTAAGAATGAACTGGACACACCTGTGGGAAAACATTTCTCTGACCCGGGACACTGTATGACAGATCTAAAAGTTTTAATACTAAAAGGTCACTTCAAGGGCAACAGAGAAAGAAAAATTTGGGAATTCAAATTGATAAGGATGTTCAGTTCACTGACAACAGGACTAAATATAACACCTGGTTTTATGACTCACTACATGGACACAATTTACACCTCCAGATAATTAAACATTCCCAAGGCCTCTCATTTTGCAACAAAAAAAAACTAATTTGATCTCCCTAACATCAGTAGGAGGCATCACAACTTACACCTCATGAACAAATCTCTTGTTGTAATATCTCTCAAATGTTGTGCCTTTTGTCTTATGAATTCATTTGTAATCTTGCCTGACGAAGGAGCCTCTGTGCTCTGAAAGCTTGCATATATATATATTTCTGGTTATCCAATAAAGGTATCACTCCGAGAATACTTTTGTCATTTTTGGCATAAAAGTATTTACATCGATTTTTCAGGCTAACACGGTACCACAATTTAACTTTGTATTGTACATCATACACTATATAAAAAGACACATATGCATGTTTTTCTCAATATCTGACATGAAATCAGAATAAACCTTTCCCTTTTTAGGTCAATTAGGATTACCATAATTTTTATTATTTCCCAAATGCCAGAATAGTGAGAGAGAATGTTTTAAGGCATTTTTGTTAGGTACTGCAAAGTCAAAAGTTTACATACACTAAGATTACTATGCTTTTAAACAATTCTGGACTGTCCAGATGATGATGCCATGTGTTTGGAAGCTTCTGATAGGTTTTTGGCAACATCTGAGTTAATTAGAGACACACCTGTGGATGTATTTTAATGCAGACCTGAAACGCACTGCTTCTTTGTGTAGCATCATGGGAAAGTCTAAAGAAATCAGCCAAGATATCAGGAAGCGAAATGTGGACTTGCACAAGTCTGGCTCATCCTTGGGTACAATTTCAAGATACCTGAAGATGCCTCGTTCATCTGTACAAACAATTATTCGCAAGTACAAACAAGATAGGAATGTCCAGCCATCATACCGCTCAGGAAGATGATGGGTTCTGTGTCCCAGAGATGAATGTGCTTTGGTCCGGCATGTGCATATCAACCCAAGGACAAAAGCAAAAGACCTTGTGAAGATGATGGCAGAAGCTGGTAAGATTGTGTCAATATCCACAATGAAACGAATACTGTATCAACATGGGCTGAAAGGTCACTCTGCCATTAAGAAGCCATTACTCCAAAAGAAACATAAAAAAGCCAGATTAATATTTGCAAATGCACACAGGAACAGAGATATTACTTTTTGGAGACATGACCAGTGGTCTGATGAAACTAAAATTGAACTTGTTGGGCATATGACCATTGTTATGTTTGGAGGAAAAAGGGAGAAGCTTGGAAGTCTAAGAACACCATCCCAACTATGAAACATGGGGGTGGCCACATCATATTGTGGGGTTGTTTTTCTGCAGGAGGGACTGGTGCACTTCACAAAATAGATGGTATCACCAGTTTTGTCAGTAGGAATGGGCCCAAATTCCGACCAACTATTGTGAGAAGCTTGTGGAAGGATATCCCAAACGTTTGACTAAAGTCATTCAGTTTAAGGGCAATGGTATCAAATACTAATGAAATGTATGTAAACTTTTGATTTTGCAGTAAGTAATAAAAATGCCTTAAAGCATTCTCTCTCTCTCATTATTCTGGCATTTGGCAAATATTAAAAATTATGGTAATCCTAATTGACCGAAAACAGGAAAGGTTTATTCTGATTTCAAGTCAGATATTGAGAAAAACATGCAAGTGTGTCTATTTATATAGTGTACATAAACTTCTGGTTTCTACTGTAAGTATTTGATTTGCAGCAATGTCAGCCCCAAAATGCAAATTAAACTACTTAAACATTAACATAGGAGACTTAGCCCATATAATAATCATGCTAGCAGTATATATTTTAGAATTTTGGTGGAAGATAAATCAACTTTTATTTAATTTGTAAATGAGGGCGGTTGAGTGCACCCTTGGCAGGACCCTGAGTTATGCCCCCCAAATTGCATATAGAGCTCCTTCCCTGATCTTGATTGAGAGAACTTTTTGGCCTTGAACTCAAAACTCTGTTCTGCATGTAAGCACTGACACTAGAGGAGCTCTGATCCCTGACTCCTAGACTCCTATCTGCGGCCGCTGCTTGCTACACCAATACACCCGGAAGTGTAGTGATTGAGCCACTTTAGAGAGCAGACAGGGATCAGAGTGCACCCACACTGACACTGTGGGCACTCTGTTCATCTGTTTCAGTGTCAGTGTGCACTAACAGGAACAGGGATTGAGCACTGTCAGTGAAGATGAGCTAAAGTGCTCAATATGCAAATTGGAGGGCTTAACAATGCAAAGAGCCCTTGTCCATGCCAAGGATGCATCAAAGTGACCTAATTTGCATATAAAATAAAACTTGATTTCCCTGCATACAAAAAGAAAATGTTTAATCGGTTTTATTTCCATTTTTAGGGTGACAGACTCTCATGAAACATCATGGAATACAGTTTTTATAGCTTTGCACACATATAAAAAGACAAACATACAGTATATATTAACTCCTTCCCAACTGGGCAATTTTCCATTTTTGCCCTTTCCCCTACTTCTTCCAAGAGACATAACTTTTTTATTTTTCCGTTGATATAGCCATGTGCATGCTTTTTTTGTGGGACGAGTTATACTTTTGAATAAAATATATTCGGAGTGCACATATGAAGGTACTTACTTTTGAATAACCCCATCTATTTTATCATGTGATGTACTGAAAAGCTGCCAGACACATTCCTCAGATTAAGAGTGCAGCTGCTAAAATACCATTAAAAAGCAGCAAACTGGTATTTAAAAGTGCTTGCAGTTGTGCATAAATTTACTATTCGGCCACCCCTTAACAGTGCTCACAAGCAGA
The DNA here is from genome assembly GCF_046119375.1 of Phyllobates terribilis. NCBI lineage: Eukaryota > Metazoa > Chordata > Amphibia > Anura > Dendrobatidae > Phyllobates > Phyllobates terribilis. Next base: position 463,202,739 of record NW_027362764.1, read on the forward strand.
AACAGTTGCAGTGAGCCCAGACATACATGAAGACTAAATTTAAAGCAGTCTTGTTTACTGATGAGTGTCGTGCAACTGTGGATGACCCAGATAACCACCATGTTGCAGCCTTGTTGGAACATCAGCAAGTAGGTAGTAGAGTCATGTTTTGGCCAGAATCATAGGAAGAGGGCTGGTAGGTCCCTTTAGGATCCCAGAAGGTGTGAAAATGATCTTGACAAAGTATATAGAGCTTCTGACTGACTACTTTCTTCTATGGTACAAGAAGAAAAACCGTGTCACCCATAGCAAAATCATCTTCATGCATGACAATGCACGCAAAGAATACTTTTGCTGCTATGGGCATAAAAGGAGAGAAACTCATGGTGGGACCACTGTCTATCCTCAACCATATTAAGAACCTTTGTAGTATCCTCAAGCAAATGATCTATGAGAGTGGGAGGCAGTTTACAGCAACTCTAGGAGGCTATTCTGACATCATGCAAAGAAATTCAAGCAGAAACTATCCAAAAACTCACAAGATCAATGGATGCAATAATTGTGAAGGTGATATCAAAGAAGGGGTCCTATGTAAATATTTAATTTGGCCTATTAAGATATTTTTGATTGAAAAAGCTTTTGATTTCAGTAAATGTGACCTCTTATTGCTGCAAATTCAACAAATTACAATTTTCAGTTGTTTACAAACTATAAAATGTTTGGAAACTCTGTTGTGCATAATAATTTGGAACAATGCATTTTGAGTTTTTTTAGTTTTGAAAAAAATACTGTTATCATTGGGAGGTTTGTTCAATAAAATTTGATTTATACTTTAAAGTTCAATGATTTGACTGACTTATTTGAATCGACCATTTAGCAAAATCAGAGGAAAATAGCATTTGCATAATAATTTGGAACTCTGGGTATATACCAAAAATCACAGTCTAATAAGAACGCCAGCCACGGGCTGGGCTGGCTTTCACAGAAATACTGTCACAACAAGCACAGACCCCCAGATTTTATAACAACTGATAGGTGAGTAGAACAGCATGCCCCCCAGGATGTGTGCTGTAAATGCCGGTGTCACAGATTGACAGTGGTATTTAACAGGTCAACAGCAGCGGGCAGAGCTCCGCCCCACATGCATCTGTTAGAGGCTAATGATAGCTGAATAATACAGCCATCATCTGCCAGTAAGGTTAAGTGCCCACGTAGCATTTTTGTAGTGTTTTTGATGCGTTTTTACGGCTGAGAAAACGCTTGTAAAACAGTCTGCCATGCAAAGCAATGTGAATTCCGATGTGCTGTGCACATGATGCGCTAATTTGTGCGCCGAATTCGCATTGCATTGCAAAACGCAGCATGACCATTTCTACCGCGATTACGCTGCAAATTCGCGGCCATTGAGGAACATTGAAACGCAGCAAACCCGCAGGTATATGTGGATTTGCTGTGTTTCAATTAAATTCAATGGCCGCGAATTTTCAGCGTAATCGCGGTGCATGTGGTACCCGGGATGAAGAGGAGACTACAACCCCTCCCATCCCGGCTACCACGCGGTGAAAAAAATAAATAAAAAAGTTAAAAATAAGCAAAACCTGTATATTCACCTCTCCGGCGGCCCCCGGTCTGCTCCCGGCCACGTTCTCTCTCCTTGGCGTCCCACAGTGTACTGTCAGGACCTGCGGTGACGTCATTTAGTCACCTGATGGTCACGCGACCGCTGACGTCGGCGGTCAGGTGATGGTCGCGTGACCTTCAGCTGACTAAATGACGTCACCGCAGGTCTTGACAGTACACTGCGGGACGCTGAGGAGAGTGGACGCTGCTGGGAGCAGACTGGAGGAGACCGGAGAGGTAAGTATACAGTTTTTTTTTTTTTTTTTTAACTCTCTTTTTTTTACTATAGATGCTGCATTTAAAGCATCAGTTGTTCACACATTATAAATCCATGCCGGTTGCATGGATTTATATTGTGTGACTAACTTGTCAAGCACTTTTCCAAGTGATGCTCAAAATCGCTTGGAAAACTGCTTGAAAAAACGCATGCGAAAACGCATGTAAAAAAACGCTTCTCTCTGGCAGAAAAAACGCTTGTAAATCTGCATGTGTTTTTTTCTGCCAGAGAGAGGCAAAAACGCTCTGCATCAAATCTGCTACGTGGGCACCAAGCCTTAAGATTGCAAAATCAAGGAGCCAACATATGACGCAATTGTGCATCATATATCTGCAAGGGGTTAACTTTCACTCCAGACTGGTCAATCTCACCTTCATAGACACCATGGTTAATGTTATCTTAACACAGACCACCTGTCTTAGCACAAATAAACTGGATAACACACAACTAACTTAATTTACTTTCTAGGAGAAGGAGCAATCTCCACAAACTCACTGTCAAAATTCCCCTATGATAATCTCTATGATCTTGCACTAAGCACTTTATTTTTCTACCCTCGATGCATATTATTGGCTTGATAGGTGGCTATACTTGTAAATGTATCACATGGTAATATTCTTTGGGAATTTACCTATGCATTTGGGTAGAGGAGCATAATTATTACTACATGTGTAACTTTCTCTACCTTTTTGCCTTGTTCCTTCTTGTCATTACAAATATCCCCTCCCCTCCTTGGGTATATCTTGGGGTATATTACAAAATAAGGAACATAGCATTTTGATCAGTTATAATGCTCACACCTTTGCAATTTTGTGTCGCTGCCCACCTGTCCATTTATTGTACAATTACTATTACATTGCTAAAACCTGTTTTTAGACAATTTTTGAATAAAGATTTATTTTTATTAATAAACAGGTTTCTTTGACTAACTTTAAATACTCAAATGGGCTTTATGCTCCTTCATTTTTCTCTCCTGTACATGTATCAATCTATGCTTGTTGACTTGAAAATTCACATGTGTTGAAAGGCAATTGTGAATGTCGGTACAAGTATTTTCATGTATACCTGAAGTCTACCATGTTTAGCAATTATATCATGTCATGTACAAATGACGACAAAGACTTATTATTCTGTAAGAATGGGAGCCAGCCTGTCTCTATAATTAACCTTAATGAATAGGCAAAAATCTACAACATATTTGGCATGTAGAATAATCTTTCAAAAACTCTAAGTTGCCAGATTTTAAGTCTCTTAAGTGATGAAAAATTAGAATTAAACTGGCTGTCCTCCCATGAGTTTAAAGAGGAACAGGGTATCAGTTGGTCACTGTGAATTCAGTTTCGTAAAACCCAAGATGCCCTATGTGACTCCATACAAGTCCTGCTACCGTATGTGACTCTATATACCCCAACAGAAAGAGATGTCTTTCCTTTAGCCGTATAGAAATTTGCAATACATTTTTATGTAGTAATTCCCTCCTAAGCTCAACCAAAACACATTTTTAGATGGAGATGGCATTTAAAATATATGCAACGCTACCGTATTTATGTTTTTCATCTGTAAGAAGAATTTCTGCCCTCAGCAGATTTCTAAAGTGTCCTTAACCAACTTATATTAAATAGATTGGAAATGTAAGAGATAAATGTTAAAGATGATTTATCTTCATTTTTCCCTTGTAAGTTTTTATAGACTTTTTTCTTTTACAAGTGAATAACCATAAAGTAATGTAACATATTTTAGTTTACAATGTCATACAGAGAATATAAAAAAGTCTACACACACTTTTAAAATTTCACATATTTTTGTTTATTTGAAAACCTGAAATCAAGATAAATAATGTTATGTGTTTCCGTCAATATGAACCTGACATTTTCAATATTCCAACACCAGGTCAGATTACCAATGCACTATAGGATGCAGCAGACCCCCATAATAAAGGCAGGGTCACAGGTGCAAAATACTGATGATGAAAAATCAACTCACAAACCTGTCATTTATGAGGGGTTTGGTTGCCTAGTATCAGAAATGCACACAAATGAGGCTTGTATAAGTTGCCAGTCACACAGGCCAAAATATCAACCGATACCTTATGTATTTTATACTTTTTTTTTATCTTTTTATTGGACATTTTTCCATATTTAAGCATGATGCAGCCATGCTCCTAAAGTGTTGGTTGCGTAAATTGTGGTGTCTGTCCTTGTTGGGTGAAGCAGTCACTGATTGGCTGCAGAGCTTGTGTGACATAGAAATGTCATACAAGCCCCAGGAGAGCCAGTGCCAATACTGCTGGAATGGTGCCCGCACCAGAGGTGAATATAGCTGTTATTATTTTATAAGGGAGGGACATGGTGTTTGAGAAGGGGTTGTCCGAGTAGTGGACAACACTTTGAAAGCAAACTCCTTCCTGTTGAAATGCCTTAAACCATGATTTAACTTATAAGACACTTATTAGACTTATAAGAACAAAAGAGATAACTGGGTAGAAGAAGAGGTAGAAGTTGTGCAGAATAAGCAGTAGAAGATGAGCACTCTAGGAACTATGCCATATGTGATGTGGCAGGGTGATGGGGGGGTGCATACTAGCAAGGATACAATCGAGTGAAATTAACTGCCTATCTTACAGATTAAAAAGACAAATATAAAAATACAACTTTCCGTTTGATAACATTTTGCTTTTGTACCTTCCTTTATCCAACCATGCTATGTTCTTAGTTCTTCCTAAATGATGATGCATGTTTCTCTGCAGTAAACTACAAAACCTTCTTGACACTTATGACCTGAGGCACTTGTACTCTTCTCCTCTGAAATCAGAAATAAAGTCATATACTCATTGAGAATTATGGAATAGGATTATTGTCACTCGTGAAGTTTACTAAATGTAGGACAGAATGTACAATCACAGACCGTACATGTTTGGTAAAATATTTATATATCACATTCAGTTGATATTCAACAACCTAAAAACTAATGAATCATGGTTTGGAAAGAATAATAATTCATGGAGTTAAACTTCAGTGTAAAATAACTCCATCTTTAATTATAACAACACTTTCAAACAGACGTCAGAAAAGTACTCAACATATCTGTTTGTACAGCTGAGATAATTAGGCTTATCATTAGTATTCATGCTCAGAAAATCCTTTGCACGCTTCTACAAAATCAAATGTCGCAGGAGATTATAAATACATTATCACTGCGTCCACAGGCATTTTGGTTTCATATAGATCTCTTACCTACAGAACATTATTTTTTATTTTTATTTATTTTTTAGTTTTATTTATTACTTTTCCTGCAGGCAAAGCTTAGCAGATGCTTTCCAGCATTTTATACTATGAATTTGCATCCAGATGTTTTTCCCTCTGGAAATGTTTCTTTGGGCTAGTAACTGTTTGTCTGGCGGCCTGTCAACAAAATAATGAAAGCCATCTGGGAAACTGAGAGATGCACTTCATGGGCACTGGATGGTGGCACTGAGAATATGGAATGTGGTGTATTGTCTGTCACCAAGAACACTTTCTCAGGAAGCAGGATCCTCAGGGAGACTGAACACAAGGTGATCTAATAGACTTTCTTCACATCGATAACAGTGGAAGCACTTCATCCTCTTGTATATACATTAAGAAAAACACCAAATATACTTTGCCATTTTTAAATATTTTAAGAATAACTAGTAAAAATAACACAGAATCTTAATAAAAAAAACAATCAGTTTCTCCTCTTACTCTGCTTACAATAAATAACATATACGTAATTAAGGACCTATATATTGCACAATATAAATATTATATAATATAAACCATAATTGAATAGAGATATTACAGAACTCATTAGCAAGGCCACCAATATTGACAGGTTCAGCTGATAGTCTAATGTGTATAGGGGCCGCTGACTGATGATTGTCAGGGCAGATAAGGATCCGGCATATTTGATTTCAGAAATCAGATCCTTTTATTCGCTAAGAGATATGTAACCACCAAAAATGTCTGACGGCAGCTCTCTCATATAGAACACATTAGCACTCTGCAGAACTAGCACTCCTTCTTGTATTTGGAAAAGTCTGGCATATATACTCCTTAGCATTGAAATTGCAATACCAAGAAAATGTCATGGAATTATGAAAACCATAGGATTGATAGACATGATGATTATATGCAAATGGTAAAACACTGAAAACAAAATTTCAAAACATCTTGAATTATTCAGTATCAAGAATGAGCACCACGTGCAGAAATACACGCACTTACACGCCTTGGCATGTTATCAATTAAGTCGATAATGTCTGTCTGAGAAATATTTTGCTGTATAGAATTGGGCACACAAATCATCAAGATCCACTACTGGCAGGTCCCTGTACAATTGTTGACCAATGATGTCCTAGATGTACTTGATGGAAGATGAGTCCATAGACGATTCAGGCCATTGTAGGTCATACAAACTGTTGTGTTGAAAAATGGCTCCTATAGCACTCTCCCTAGCGAAGAGCTCTTCATGATATTGCCCACATGGTCTCCAGACTAATCTCCAGCTGTCATTGCATCCAAGACAAAAACAGGACTCATCCTTGAAGAGAATAAACTTTCATTCCAGCCTCCATTGCTCTGCACTATGATAGCCTTTGAGAGCGGTGGCATGAGGTCATTGGGACACCTGTAACTGGATGTCTGGCTTGTAACCCAATGTCATGTAAATGACTTCCAATGGTTTGTGTAGACACTTATGCCTTAGGCTTGGTATCTGATGTCTAATTTCACTTGAAGTACAGAATGGATCACTACGAAACATTCTTTGAATCCAATGAGACCACATGGGCAACGACATGAAGAGGCCTTCATGAGGGAACTTCATGCCAGTCCTATTCACCTATTTGGTGTAGCATAATGTATAGTAGCTGGATCCTGCTAGTTTTCATTCCAAGTGTGCTTAAGGGTCAACGTTACGTTGATGAGCAGCCTGCATAGCCTAAATGTGCTACTATGGTCTGCAGTGTCTCCGGACTTGTCTCCCATCTAGCACATCTGAGACGGCATTGGTTGACAATTGCAAGGGGAGCTGTCAGCAGAGTATCTTGATGATTTGTGTGCCCAAGTGCATTCAGCATGGCAGAACATTCCTCAGACAACCGTTAATAAACTCATTGACAGAATGCCAAGACTTGTAAGCGTGGCACCCGTACTCAATGAATAAATCACAATAATTAGAAAATTTTGTTCCATGCTTATCATCATTTGCATCATCACATCTATCTATTCTGTTATTTTTATAACTCCAGGACTTTTTCTTCTTGGTATATCAATTTCAATGACACATTTAGGAAGCAGCTTATTCATGAACAAAAACATGGAAATATGTGATATAAAACACTTAATAAATACTATTCAGCTTGTGTATGTGGTCATTTTCCAAATACAATAATAGCCCCAGTCATGCCAGCTTGGACCTGGTCATTCAATGTGTCCTGCCAGTATGTAATGACTGTCTGATTATCTGCTCACTAATAATGGTAATTTATTCAGCACAACACTTTATTGATGTTAAACCTATTTGCTGCAATGGAAATTTGAGAGAATATTTAAAGAAGTACTTTATATTACCCCCCCCCTCCCCCCCAATGTATCCCTCCGGGGCCCCTAAGAATTTTTGTAATTATCTTACGTTGCTGATGTTACGCACATGCCTGGACTAACTGGCGTGAGCGTGGTTAGTGATCCCACTGGACCATGAACCGAGGAGTGCCTGGAGGGGGGTGACTAAATATCAACTCGGTCCGACCAAGGTCGCACGGCGGCTCAGTCGACTCCGTGAACCAGGGAGGAACCGAGCAGAGGGACCAGGTGCTACTCCAGGTCAGACCCCGGTCACAGCAGTTGACCCACACCGGGGAACGCAGGAACGGGCAGGCACAGTTGGTATGCAGACAGGTGGGTACTGGCAGGCACGGCTGGTATGCAGACAGGCGGGTACTGGCAGGCACGGCTGGTATGCAGACAGGCGGGTGCTGGCAGGCACGGCTGGTATGCAGACTGGCAGATACTGGCACAGTAACAGAGCCGCGGGTGCGGTGAACTAGCAGAGTGGACCACAGGCGCGGAGGACAAGCAGAGCAGAGCGAAACCGCAGGTGTGATGGACAAGCAGAGCAGAGCGAAACCGCAGGTGCGGTGGACAAGCAGAGGAGAGCGAAACCGCTGGTGCGGTGGACAAGCAGAGCGGAGCGAAACCGCAGGTGCTGTGGACAAGCAGAGCGCAGCGAAACCGCAGGTGCGGTGGACAAGCAGAGCAGAGCGAAACCGCAGGTGCGGTGGACAAGCAGAGCAGAGCGAAACCGCAGGTGTAGTGAACAAGCAGAGCGGAGCAAAACTGCAGGTGCGGTGGACAAGCAGAGTGGAGCGAAACCGCAGGTGCGGTGGACAAGCAGAGCAGAACAGAGCAGAATGTGTAGGCAGACAGGACAGGGCTCTGTTCACATGGAACAGACTGGAAAATACAGGAAGATAGTTAGAACACAGGAGGTAGATACGGAGGCAGGGAAACGGGACAAGCAGAACCAGATACACACAAGGTACTTACAATGAAGTAGCGAGTGGACACAAAACTTACAAACAGAAGAACAGAGACAATGAGTTGGAGTTAGGTGCAGGTTCAGACACTGCAGGAAAAGGGCAGGTACAGACATAGAGACAAACTTGTAACGGGCTAGGGCACAGTTCAGACAGGAACTATAAGTCACAGATACAGATAAAGGGCCTGGGTATACAGCCCCCAGGGTGGCAGAACAGACTAGAAGTCACAGATACAGATAACGGGCCTGAGTATACAGCCCCCAGGGTGGTGGAACAGACTAGAAGCCACAGATACAGGTAACAGACCTGGGTATACAGCCCCCAGGGTGGCGGAAACAGACAAGATACAGGACAGGACATGGCAACTCAGTTGCACAGAACATGCTGAAAGAAAGTGTTGCTCAGGCACCTTCTACTGGGTGGAGGGGGTTTAAGTATCCAGTGACTCACCGCAATAGACTGGGGAGGCATTAGGAGTGCGCACACAGTAACTATAAGAATCAGGCAGTAACTGCGCCGCCGCCCTAAGCAATCAGACAAGAGACATGCACACAGCAGGTAGTGGAGCAAAGTGTGCAGCCTGGACTGATAGGTAAGATGGCGGTCTTGCATGGTGGGAGGTGGTAAGCCATGCCAGTGCGCCGCCAGGGATGTTACAGATGATAATGCCTGTGAGCGGCGTTCTCGGTGGCCGCTCACAGGCATCACATGACCCCACGCTGACGTCACGACAAGTGAGGTGTGACTCAGCGCTGGGGTCCCCGCGGGGGCTGCTGGGTTGTGGGCGGGGTTACCTCCCATGTCACACCCAGCATCCACCGCGCACTTTCCCAGTGAATGGGGAGAGGCAGAGCGCAAGGTGGATGCTGGGCATGATGCGTGGGTTAACCACGCCCACAGCCTGGCATCCACCGTGGAACACAGAAGACAGAGACCCCCAGCTGCTGCCAGCACTTGTCGTGACATCAGCGGATGCCAGAGTCGGCTGCAACCGGGGGTCACGTGATGCCTGTGAGTGGCCAGAGATAGCGCCACTCACAGGCAGTATCTGTAACGTAAGCTAATTACAAAAATCCTTAGGGGCCCCGGGGGGATATATTGGGAGGGTAATCTAAAGTACTGGACAACCCCTTCAACAAAAACAAAAGACAAAAATATGGTAATTATCAAAATGTTCTTTAAGTGTTTATTAGATATCCTCTACTAAATATTTGCTAAAAAATGCATACTTCACTAAAATGCCTTATACACATGAGTATGTGCACTTTTGGTTGAATCATATTGCAAACAGTGCAGATCCATGTGAGTTTTTATATGACGACCTTTGCTTTTTTCAAGAAGCTCTGTAAAAAATAAATATACTACTATACTGCTCAAAAAAATAAAGGAAACACTCAAATAACACATCCTAAATCTGAATGAATGAAATATTCTCATTGAATGCTTTGTTCTGTACAAAGTTGAATGTGCTGACAACAAAATCACACAAAAATCATCAATGGAAATAAAATTTATTAACCAATTAAAGTGGAAAAACACACTACAGGCTGATCCAACTTTGATGTAATGTCCTTAAAACAAGTCAAAATGAGGCTCAGTATTATGTGTGGCCTCCACGTGCCTGTATGACCTCCCTACAACGCTTGGGCATGCTCCTGATAAGGTTGCAGATGGTCTCCTGTGGGATCTCCTCCCAGACCTGGACTAAAGCATCCGCCAACTCCTGGACAGTCTGTGGTGCATCGTGACGTTGGTAGATGGAGCGAGACATGATATCCCAGATGTGCTCAATCGGATTCAGGTCTGGGGAGCGGGCGGGCCAGTCCATAGCTGCAATGCCTTCATCTTGCAGGAACTGCTGACACACTCCAGCCACATGAGGTCTGGCATTGTCCTGCATTAGGAGGAACCCAGGGCCAACAGCACCAGCATATGGTCTCACAAGGAGTCTGATGATCTCATCTCGGTACCTAATAGCAGCCAGGCTACCTCTGACAAGCACATAGAGGGCTGTACGGCACTCCAATGAAATGCCACCCCACACCATTACTGACCCACTGCACAGGGACCTGCCAGTAGTGGATCGGCAGGCAGCAGATCGCTCTCCACGGCGTCTCCAGACTCTGTCACGTCTGTCACATGTGCTCAGTGTTAACCTGCTTTCATCTGTGAAGAGCACAGGGCGCCAGTGGCGACTTTGCCAATACTGGTGTTCTGTGGCAAATGCCAAGCATCCTGCACGGTGTTGGGCTGTGAGCACAACCCCCATCTGTGGACGTCGGGCCCTCATACCACCCTCATGGAGTCGGTTTCTAACCGTTTGTGCAGACGCATGCACATTTGTGGCCTGTTGGACGTCATTTTGCAGGGCTCTGGCAGTGCTCCTCCTGTTCCTCCTTGCACAAAGGCAGAGGTAGCGATCCTGCTGCTGGGTTGTTGCCCTCCTACGGCCCCCTCCATGTCTCCTGGTGTACTGGCCTGTCTCCTGGTAGCGCCTCCAGCCTCTGGACACTATGCTGACAGACACAGCAAACCTTCTTGCCACAGATCGCATTGATGTGCCATCCTGGATGAGCTGCACTACCTGAGCAACTTCTGTCGGTTGTAGAGTCCGTCTCATGCTACCACGAGTGTGAAAGCACAACCAATATTCAAAAGTGACCAAAACATCAGCCAGAAAGCATTGGTACTGAGATGTGGTCTGTGGTCCCCACCTGCAGAACCACTCCCTTATTGAGTGTGTCTTTATAATTGCCAATAATTTCCAGCTATTGTCTATTCCATTTGCACAACAGCATGTGAAATTGATTGTCAATCAGTGTTGATTCCTAAGTGGAGAGTTTGATTTCACAGAAGTTTGATTTACTTGGAGTTATATTCTGTTGTTTAATTGTTCCCTTTATTTTTTTTAGCAGTGTATATCTTATACAGCATGCCCCCATCGAAAATAGGAATACCCATTTATGTTTTTTCTTTATATGTGGACTTTGATGAACTCAGATTGGGATAATAAGATCCTGGATAATTTTCATGATAGAGCCATTTTAAATGAAGAATTTACCAATATATCATAAACTGTACTCTTCCATTGAGTACTGTGTTTGCAATTTTCTATTGCTCTATGGGTCGAATTAAGAATAAATGTACTCACTTTACCGTGATCAATTCAATTTAATCAATTACAGGAAAAATCTATTTGTGAAACATGGCATCATCACTTAGAGAGCCATTACATTATATAAAGGGGGGTCATATGCATTGGTGATTAATGATCTGGGTTTGACCTGCAATTGACTGGTCCAGAAGTGCTGATGCAATATATAATTGCCACCTTGCTGGACAACAATGAGTTTTTACTTTCTGTTTATATCCGGCAGTTGTGAACATAATAAAATGATCAAATATGTTACATTCGGTATTTAAAATAATAACACTTAAGCTTTTATGTCAATCATATTTTTAAACATGTTCGTTTTTTCTTTCTAATTTTCTATTTCATTAACTATAGTTACAAAAAGTAATTCTAAACTCTTGCAGTCACAAATCTTCACAATAGGCTGACAATTTGACAGTGTTCACACGTTGCATTTTTGATGTGTTTTTTCTACAGGCAAAACCTGCTCTCTTGGCAATAAAGAAGTGCTTCAAAAACGCAGGTTTTTCTGAGTTTTTGGTGCGTTTCTTTACTGGGTTTTTGTCACAGTTCATTTGTCTCTTGTGCATGCGGATAAAATTTAGTGGAAAAAAAGAAAAAAATAACCTGATTCAACTTCCTCAGGTTTTGCAAACAAAAACGCAGAAATACCTGATACCTGCATTTTTGCACCGGTTTTTGCACTACCCAAGCAATGGGTGAAAATGCTGCGAAAACGCTAAAAGAAGTGACATGCTGCATTTTGCAAAAACCAAGGAATTTGACTATGGAATCTCATAGACTTTGCTGCTACTGTAAAACGCAGCTGAAAATTTGCATAAAAAAAGCATAAAAAAACCGCAACGTGTGAGCCTAGCCTTTCTGTTCTTTAGAAGTAACATATCTAATATAAATCTGCAGCCATATACTCCAGGATATAAGATTCACTGTATTTGATATACCAAGTTCACTTCCCCCAATCCACCAACGTCACGTTGCACCACAGACTTTCCAGGAGTTGGCAGATGCTTTAGTCCCGGTCTGGGAGGAGATCCCACAGGAGACCATCTGCAACCTCATCAGCAGCATGTCCAGGCATTGTAGGGAGGTCATACAGGCACGTGGAGGACACACACAATACTGAGCCTCATTTTGACTTGTTTTAAGGACATTACATCAAAGTTGGATCAGCCTGTAGTGTGTTTTTCCACTTTAATTTTGGGGGTGACTCCAAATCCAGGCCTCCATTGGTTAATAAATTTGATTTCCATTGATGATTTTTTGTGTGATTTTGTTGTCAGCACATTCAACTTCGTACAGAACAAAGTATTCAATGAGAATATTTCATTCATTCAGATTTAGGATGTGTTATTTGATTGTTCCCTTTATTTTTTTGAGCAGTGTATATACACTGCTCAAAAAAATAAAGGGAACACTTAAACAACAGAATATAACTCCAAGTAAATCAAACTTCTGTGAAATCAAACTGTCCACTTAGGAAGCAACACTGATTGACAATCAATTTCAAATGCTGTCATGCAAATGGAATAGACAATAGATGGAAATTATTGGCAATTATCAAGACACCCTCAATAAAGGAGTGGTTCTGCAGGTGGGGACCACAGACCACATTTCAGTACCAATGCTTTCTGGCTGATGTTTTGGTCACTTTTGAATGTTGGTTGTGCTTTCACACTCGTGGTAGCATGAGACGGACTCTACAACCCACAGAAGTTGCTCAGGTAGTGCAGCTCATCCAGGATGGCACATCAATGTGAGCTGTGGCAAGAAGGTTTGCTGTGTCTGTCAGCGTAGTGTCCAGAGGCTGGAGGCACTACCAGGAGACAGGCCAGTACACCAGGAGACGTGGAGGGGGCCGAAGGAGGGCAACAACACAGCAGCAGGACCGCTACCTCTGCCTTTGTGCAAGGAGGAACAGGAGGAGCACTGGCAGAGCCCTGCAAAATGACCTCCAGCAGGCCACAAATGTGCATGTGTCTGCACAAACAGTTAGAAACCGACTCCATGAGGGTGGTATGAGGGCCCGACATCCACAGATGGGGGTTGTGCTCACAGCCCAACACCATGCAGGACACTTGGCATTTGCCATAGAACACCAGGATTGGCAAAGTTGCCACTGGCGCCCTGTGCTCTTCACAGATGAAAGCAGGTTCACAGTGAGCACATGTGACAGACGTGACAGAGTCTAGAGACGCCGTGGAGAGCGATCTGCTGCCTGCAACATCCTTCAACATGACGGGTTTGGCAGTGGGTCAGTAATGGTGTGGGGTGGCATTTCTTTGGAAGGCCGCACAGCCCTCCATGTGCTCACCAGAGGTAGCCTGACTGTCATTAGGTACCGAGATGAGACCCTCAGACCCCTTGTGAGACCATATGCTGGTGCGGTTGACCCTGGGTTCTTCCTAATGCAGGACAATGCCAGACCTCATGTGGCTGGAGTGTGTCAGCAGTTCCTGCAAGATGAAGGCATTGAAGCTATGGACTGGCCCACCCATTCCCCAGACCTGAATCCGATTGAGCACATCTGGGACATCATGTCTCGCTCCATCCACCACCATCACGTTGCACTGCAGACTGTCCAGGAGTTGGCGGATGCTTTAGTCCAGGTCTGGAAGGAGTTCCCACAGGAGACCATCAAAGTTGGATCAGCCTGTAGTGTGTTTTTCCACTTTAATTTTGGGGGTGACTCCAAATCCAGGCCTCCATTGGTTAATAAATTTGATTTCCATTGATGATTTTTGTGTGATTTTGTTGTCAGCTCATTCAACTTTGTACAGAACAAAGTATTCAATGAGAATATTTCATTCATTCAGATTTAGGATGTGTTATTTGAGTGTTCCCTTTATTTTTTTGAGCAGTGTATATAGGGTTGTGCTAAAAAACTCACACTACCCCAGTTCATCGACCATTTTGGCACTCTATGGTGGTGTGAACGTCCTCGGAGATGGGATAGGGGTACGCCTCTTCCGATTACTAGACTCCTGCATGTATGACACTGGAAGCCTAGTAATACCAAGATTCCTATGTTGTTGTTCGGTGGTACAGTATATACTACTAAGCATTGAAATTACAACACCTAGAAGGAGAAGTCATGGAATTGTGGAAATCACAGGATCGATAGATATGTTAATCATATGCAAATGGTGAAAAATAGAGAAAAAATTCAAAACATTTCAATTTATTCAGTATCGAGCATGAGAGCCACGTGCAGAAAGACACTCACATAGAAGCATTGGCATGTTATCAATGAGGTTTTGAAAATTTTGTTTCCATTTAATCATCATTTCATATTATTAACATAATTCTATCCTGTGATTTCCAAAATTGCACAAGTTTTTCTTCTTGTTGCAATTTCAATCTTGAGGAAAATACATATATTCCTCCTGCGGTCATGTAATTACAAGGGGTGCCCTTTGAATGCCAACATCCTGGGTGCCTCTTGCGATTACTAAGCTCCTTCAATAACATGATGTTACAGGGGTCTAGTCATCCCAAGAGGCGTCCGTCCTATGTTGCTGTTCAGCGCCAGCTCATATAAAGTACAGTACAGACCAAAAGTTTGGACACACCTTCTCATTTAAAGATTTTTCTGTATTTTCATGACTATGAAAATTGTACATTCACACTGAAGGCATCAAAACTATAAATTAACACATGTGGAATTATATACTTAACAAAAAAGTGTGAAACAACTGAAAATATGTCTTATATTCTAGGTTTTTCAAAGTAGCCACCTTTTGCTTTCATGACTGCTTTGCACACTCTTGGCATTCTCTTGATGAGCTTCAAGAGGTAGTCACCGGAAATGGTCTTCCAACAATCTTGAAGGAGTTCCCAGAGATGCTTAGCACTTGTTGGCCTTTTGTCGTCACTCTGCGGTCCTGCTCACCCCAAACCATCTCTATTGGGTTCAGGTCTGGTGACTGTGGAGGCCAGGTCATCTGGCGTAGCACCCCATCACTCTCCTTCTTGGTCAAATAGCCCTTACACAGCCTGGAGGTGTGTTTGGGGTCATTGTCCTGTTGAAAAATAAATGCAGTGGTTTCCTAGCAGCTATTTTACCATGAAGGCTTGCTGCACAAAGTTGTTGAAGAAATGTGTCTGCTGCTAGAACTCTGTGTGGCATTGACCTGTTCTCTAATCTGAGCTGCTGTTAACCTGCGATTTCTGAGGCTGGTGACTCGGATAAACTTATCCTCAGAAGCAGAGGTGACTCTTGGTCTTCCTTTCCTTGGGCGGTCCTCATGTGAGCCAGTTTCTTTGTAGCGCTTGATTGTTTTTGCAACTGCACTTGGGGACACTTTCAAAGTTTTCCCAATTTTTCGCACTGACTGACCTTCATTAAAGTAATGATGGCCACTCGTTTTTCTTTACTTAGCTGTTTTTTTCTTGCCATAATACAAATTCTAACAGTCTATTCAGTAGGACTATCAGCTGTGTATCCGCCAGACTTCTGCACAACACAACTGATGGTCCCAATCCCATTTATAAGGCAAGAAATCCCACTTATTAAACCTGACAGGGCACACCTGTGAAGTGAAAACCATTTCCGGTGACTACCTCTTGAAGCTCATCAAGAGAATGCCAAGAGTGTGCAAAGCAGTCATCAAAGCAAAATGTGGCTACTTTGAAGAACCTAGAATATAAGACATATTTTCAGTTGTTTCACACTTTTTTGTTAAGTATATAATTCCACATGTGTTAATTTATAGTTTTGATGCCTTCAGTGTGAATGTACAATTTTCATAGTCATGAAAATACAGAAAAATCTTTAAATGAGAAGGTGTGTCCAAACTTTTGGTCTGTACTGTATATATTTGTACATATAATATATAAATTTTATATGAGCGAGTACAGAGCAACAAAATAGAGAAACGATCAGCACTTGTTTTATATGCATTAAGCATTGTGAATGTGCAAACTGTATGGAGGGGAACGATCATTACAATTATTAGCTCCCATTGAGTTTGCATTATTGTCAGACCATGTTAAAGAGCAGCCTGATGGTTCAGTGCTTAGCAGTGTTATCTTCGAGCACTTGGGACTCTGGGGAGGGTCGCCAATCGTCCAGAAATTCCTGAATAGTATATAAAAATAGGGCAATTTTTTCCCGTTTGTAGAAAAAAAAATTGATGTGTCCATGAATTTTTAACATTGCAGAAATTTGTACAGTTTATTATGATTGTTATAGCCATCATTTTACAGTTCACAGTGAATGCAGCTAAAGTTTTGCTTCAGATTTATGGGCTGTAGACTTGTATCACTTAGAAAGGAATAATTTATTATGGTATTTCAATGTGTCCATAAAAAACGGTCTGTCTGTGATTTTTGGATGAAGTGTCCAGAAAAAATAAAAAATCAAGTTGGTAACCCTAACTCTGTGTACAACTCTGATCACAGACAACATGGATTCATGAAGTTTATATGTTCTCCCCTTTCTTGAATGGGTTGTTTGTCGGTACTCTACTTTGTTCCTGGACTCCATAAGACATACTGATTGGGGAATTTAGATTGTGAAGCACAATGGGGGGCGGTGAATGATGACAATGTCTGTACATCGCTGTGGAGTATGATGGCGCTATATAAGTGAGCATAAAGTTTACTCTCTTGCTCGGAGGATCAAGCAAAGTGGATGTTAACAGGATGGACATACATTATAAACAGGTCACTTGTAACGCGTTACTTACACGCTTTCTTCTTTCTGTACCTTGATATTTCGCACAGTTTGGATAATTGAGTAGGTTAAAGGTACCTAGATTAAAGTTGTTGAAATTGTACGATTTTTACTATAATCATTTCAGCCAGACAAAAGATCTGTCATATTCACAAAGTATCTACTGTACTAGAGCGATCTATCTATAAAAGAACACCCCCAGACATTGACAATGTATGGCCTGGTTGAACAACTGTAATGACCAGGCAAAACACTTCACAAGACAATTGTTCGTTCAATGGTTCTTCAACCATCAATCTTCTCCTATCCTATGGAAACCACAAACAACACATTGCAACAAGTAAAAGTTATATCTCTGCTAAATCTGTTACCTTGGGCTTCTTTAAACACTTAAAAAGGACCTGTCACCGGGTCAAAAGTGACCAGTTTGTGCTCTTGTTTTATTCCTGCTGCTGTTTTATTGTTGTCATCTTAAATGCTTTATGATTTTATATGTTTCTTCCCCTGTGAACAATGAAGTTATAAAAACAAGGTATGAGCATGCTAGATCATAAACTATTGCAAAAAATGTCAAATACCGGCATGAAAAACATGACAAGAACCTTTTGGGTGGTGGTAGAATACAAAATGTAGACATTATGGTATTTTTCCTGTTTCTTTTCTGTCATTCTATTTTATGCTTTTTTTCTGGTCTATGTAAATTTAATGGTGGAATTGTAATAATTTTGGACCGTTTAATTTAAGAGTGCTAAAACTAACAAACTTTCTATTGTTCTGACAGACTAAGTTTGATAAATAATATGCTTAGATCTGTAGTTCACTTGAAATTATAATTGCCTGAACCTTTATGTTCACACTTGTGCATACTTGTCAGCTGCTATCTAAAATCTTAATTCTGAAAAAAAATTCAAGGTTTCTTTATTTTAATTGTACAAGATAATATAAAGGTGAGAGGGTAAGAAAAAGAGAACACTCACAGAAAGAAAAGTAAATTAAAGCTTTTGACTAGTGTAGGGGAGGACAGAGATGTAGGGGGGCCAACCCAATAAAACAGGGTAGAAAAGATAATAAATAGAGGTGCCAACAATGTTAAAGTTCCATACAATAAATAATATAAAGTGCAAACAGTGCATACAATAATAAGGACAATGTCCTGTTTCTGGATTCTGTGTTCTGTGGTCGGCGTCTCTTTCTGCTGAGCCACAGCTTGTACACCTTTTGCTTGGGTGTTTTAGTTCTGTTATCTTTGTTTCTGTCAATTTTGTGTGACAAGTGTTTTTCATTTACTCTGTTTGTCTGTCCTATCACCTTTCGGGTGCAGCTTTAAATGCCTCCCCCTACTGATGTTTCCTGCTGGTGATAGACTTTGTTGGATTAATTCACTTACAGTAGCTGTTGTTTGTGTTGGTTGCAGTTGCGTTGTGTGTGATTCCTCTATTCCTTGGGGAACTGCTACTCAAGCAATCCTAGGAGCTGAAAAGGACATTCAGGGTAAGCCGCTGCCAAGTGGAGGCACCATTACTTTACCTTAGGGTGCCAACCTCCACTGTCAAGCAGGGACAGACCAGGGTCAGAGAAGGGCTTTTTCTAGTCTGAACAGAGACCTGTCTGGTTCAGGTAGTTGCCTTCCTGGTTTGTACGTTACCCATGTGAATGTGCTTTGGCAGTCATAACAGACAAATCAAGGCTCACCCACCAAACACCCGACGTGAGTTTTGACAATGCTTCGTCAGGGCAAAATTGATATAATGGATATGACTGCCTTAAAGGTGTTGTCCCCTTTCAGACAATGTTCTGCCCCAGCTACAGTTTGTTAAAAAACAAACCACTCTTTACTCACCTTCCCTGGGTCCACAGGCGAGTCTCTGGCCCTACTCTTGGTGTCTGGTATTGGCTGTGGTGCTGACATCATGTTGCCAGTGTGGCAGCCAATCAGTGAGTTCAGTAGCTCAGAAGGGGGTATTCTGTCTACATGGGCAGAGCCACTGATCATACTGATTGGCTGCCGCACTGATATCATGATGTCAGCACCGCAACAAATTATAGACACCGGGAGTAGCAGTAAAGACTCGTCGGTAAATGTGAGTAAAGTGTAGTTTGTTGTTTTCTTAACAGACTGCAGCCGGAGCAGAACATTGTCGGAAAGGGGACAAGCCTTTTAAGTCTGAAGTCTGAACATTCAGGGCAAAAAAATGATATTACACAAAAAAAACCTGTGAGGATTAAAGGGGTTTTCCTGAATTTACATGTTGATGACCTTTCCATAGTGAATGGTATATAAACAGCTGTACTCAGGAACAGCCACTAAACAAACCATGGAGCTGCATTTTCCACTCTATATCGCTTACATCTGACCACTGACAAAACATATATCAGTTAACCAATGGTGTGCCACGTGTCAGACCCTCACCAATCTTCAGATAGGGCCTCAATATGTATGTCCCAGACAACCACTTTAAATTACTAAGCATTGATCTAACTTTACACCCATGGGTTCCAGCACCAAAAAGGGGTCACAGATACACAAAACAAGAACGAGGATACCGTAACCAACTGATGAGAGAACATAGGTATAATGGATGGGCAACTACAGTGAATGAGGTAAACAAACTAATGAATACAAAACATTAAAAGGTAAAGTGTTTTCATTGTGATTTCCATGATTCATGACAATTTTGCTATTATTACTCAATTTCTCAGAATTATTTCAATGAGTCATGCAATCTATAAATTAAAGCAATTCATTACCCCTAATGTAATGTGTCAAAAGGAAAAAATGGCTAGTTTGTTCCTAAAGGCTAACCTGGAACAAGCTTTTTCTTATCACTTATCTGACCTTTGAACACCTTGGAAAGTCATGTGCAGTCACAGTACATTTGTCACAATGAAAGGTTTAGCTTTA
Organism: Phyllobates terribilis; assembly: GCF_046119375.1. Taxonomy (NCBI): domain Eukaryota; kingdom Metazoa; phylum Chordata; class Amphibia; order Anura; family Dendrobatidae; genus Phyllobates; species Phyllobates terribilis. The sequence goes on from NW_027362764.1 coordinate 463,222,904, forward strand.
TGTGTGTCAAAGACTTCAATAAAATGAGTTTTTAAATGCTGAACTTTGAGACAAACTTACTTAATTGCTTTCATTTCAGGAGGATTAAATATTCCCATGGAAATAGTATCTAAATGAAAAAGCACATGATATCTAAATCCCATGGAATATGTAGAGTCATGAACCGAGCGTTCACTGCAAGTACATTTATTTCATCGCATGTATAATTTATTAACACGTTTTGTCAGTCTCATGACAGCTTTTGTGTCTTAGAATAAGCATATGAATATAAAATAATACTAAGTCTTATAATGTTCATAGGTTTGAATGATGTTTTTGGACATGGGTTGCGGATTTATGAAAGTGTCTAAAAGAAAAAGAAACTTTCTTTCCCACGACAACCAATCACAGTGTGGCCTCCATTTTATATTCTGATCTTGAAAAATAAAAGCTGCGTTGTCATTGGTTGATATGGGCAACCAAGTGTAATTCTTTTTCTTCTGGACGGTTTTCATAAATCTGCCCGATCATGAGCTTAGGGTTCATTAAAGGTTTTTTCCCTTTCAGTTAATGTTCAACCCTGGAGTCAGTTTGGTATAAAAGAAGAATAAGTGAGTCTCTGCCACTGACATAGGCTGAAGTAGTCACAATGACAGCGTCACAGCCAATCAGTGAGCTCAGCAGCTCAGTGGGGCTTTTCATCTACACTGTTCGCTGATTGGCTGCCACCGTGTTGATATGACATCAGTGCCGCAGCCAATGCCAGATAATGGGAGCAGCAGCGGAGACTCTCCAGAGGACCCAGGGTCGGAGAGTAGTATTGTATGGTTAGGGGGTTTTTATACCAAACTGCCCCCATGGATGAACATGACTTAACTGGGACAACCCCTTTAATTCCTTGACAACATATGATGCATATATATGATGGACCCCATCACTACCATCTTGTCATAGCTGGGCCATGGGTCATAAAAGGCTTGGCTTCTATGGGGAGAAAAGACAACCCCTCCTGTAATAGACAAAGATAGAAATATTATTGCAGATGGGCCCATTGCAGTGGCACTGATTGTCCTATATATGAAATGGCTCCTTCAGTTAGTGTCTATTCATAACAGCATAAAAGCTCGAGTGTCTAATGAAATATTTTATATTGCATGTATGGAAATAATCTGCACAAGGCTAGTTACTCGAATTGTTCATTATTATGCTTTTACTTTGCCGCTAATCTCTGGTAACCACTAAAAGAAGAAACTGAATGTATAATTCTAACTATCAGTATTATTCGATTATTTTATTGTGTTCAGGTACAGAGAGAACACAAACCATTTTACTATCCCATAATACAGCTCTCCACAGGGTTACACCATGCCAGCTACAAAAAGGAAATTAGGAAATGAAAAAAATGGCACATTAGTTGCTTTACAACATTACATATAAAACAGCATCACAGAAGACAGATAAACTGTAAAAGTCGAATAATTTCTACCATTGCTGCCCGGATTTTCCTGCTAGACCATATATTACAAATATACAATACATAACTAAAAGGTTGATGCCACACATCAGTAGACGCCAAAAATCAGATCTAGCAAAGGCTACATTGATTCAGATAGCACAGAACTGGCATATCAGGACATGGAAAGTGTAATTCATTCAAATTAATTTTAACATGACCTTGAAAACCAGTTTCAATATGGTTAATTGCTCCTCCATCAAATATTAGAGTGTAAGCTTGTGAGCAGGGCCCTCACCCCTCCTGTAACTGGTGAAATGTGTGTTACTTTGTATTGTCTTTATTGTCTGGACATGTCACCGCTTAATTGTGCCGCGGAATATTATTACAGACTGGAAACCTTGAAAACCACATTGCCAAATGCTGATTCGTGATTTATAACTCAAGAGAATGCGTCAAACTCCAGTAGAGCAGTAGAGATAGTGTATGTTTTACTCATGTATGGAAGTCTAATACATACAGCTGAGACAGCCTTTGCTAATTCTAGCAAAATTCAATGATCAAATCTAATTTCTTATTCTTAAAAAATGTAGCTTTGTTTTTTACTAGTCTAAAAATGAGCATATCTTATAATAATAATAATAATACAATTCAGTGGCATGGCCTGATGTGAATATGTTTCAAAGCAGCTATAAAACTTATGAAGTGGCACAAAATGTGCATCAAAGTGGGCACCAAAGTAGCTGGTTTAAAAGGTTAAATGATTTTGGGTCACTGATCTCACACTGCCAACACACACATAGGAATGACCTGCATCATGTTTTATTGAGTTTCACCTGACCCAAAAAGGTTATGGGCATAAAAACTGACATCAAATTGGGCAATCACATACTTTTTACAGATTAGAATAAGTGGTGTTTTTAAAGGGTTGAATGACCTTGGCCTTCTGATCTCATACAGGAAGTACACAGGAGTTGCAATGCATCAAATTTTCTCCAGTCCAGGCTGGCCCCTGAATAGGAAACCACCTGTAGCCCTAAATAATAAGGTGGACATGTAGGAAACCAATATCATCATCGCTAGCAAAATAAATGTTGCCGACAGGGTCAGACTGGGCTGCCAATGGCCCTCCAGTAACAATGATTTTGGGTGCCCACTCTACACCTACAGTACAGACCAAAAGTTTGGACACACCTTCTCATTTAAAGATTTTTCTGTATTTTCATGACTATGAAAATTGTACGGTGTTTGGAACCAAAGATCTCACATTTGGACTCATCAGACCAAAGCACAGATTTCCACTGGTCTCATGTCCATTTCTTGTGTTCTTTAGCCCAAACAAGTCTCTTCTGCTTGTTGCCTGTCCTTAGCAGTGGTTTCCCAGCAGCTATTTTACCATGAAGGCCTGCTGCACAAAGTCTCCTCTTAACAGTTGTTGAAGAGATGTGTCTGCTGCTAGAACTCTGTGTGGCATTGACCTGGTCTCTAATCTGAGCTGCTGTTAACCTGCGATTTCTGAGGCTGGTGACTCGGATAAACTTATCCTCAGAAGCAGAGGTGACTCTTGGTCTTCCTTTCCTGGGGCGGTCCTCATGTGAGCCAGTTTCTTTGTAGCGCTTGATGGTTTTTGCAACTGCACTTGGGGACACTTTCAAAGTTTGCCCAATTTTTCGGACTGACTGACCTTCATTTCTTAAAGTAATGATGGCCACTCGTTTTTCTTTACTTAGCTGCCATAATACAAATTCTAACAGTCTATTCAGTAGGACTATCAGCTGTGTATCCACCAGACTTCTGCACAACACAATTGATGGTCCCAATCCCATTTATAAGGCAAGAAATCCCACTTATTAAACCTGACAGGGCACACCTGTGAAGTGAAGACCATTTCCGGTGACTACCTCTTGAAGCTCATCAAGAGAATGCCAAGAGTGTGCAAAGCAGTCATCAAAGCAAAAGGTGGCTACTTTGAAGAACTTAGAATATAAGACATATTTTCAGGTCATTCACACTTTTTTGTTAAGAATATAATTCCACATGTGGTAATTCATAGTTTTGATGCCTTCAGTGTGAATGTACAATTTTCATAGTCATGAAAATACAGAAAAATCTTTAAATGAGAAGGTGTGTCCAAACTTTTGGTCTGTACTGTACATGCAAATAATTATTAAGTGATATTAGCTGATTGTAGATTCCTGGCAAACACATTCTCCATGCATTCGAATCGTTACTGCCTTTGTGTGTAGCCACATCTCTGCTGAAATATATTGAGGGAGAATGCAATATGGGAATTGGTGGACGACCATTCACCTGATTGATAAGGATCTCAGAGGTGACACATCCTGTATAAGAAGGATGATTGCACAAGTTTCACCATAGACTCCTGACCTTATTGTATGTAGAGCATCAAGTGTACTGTGTCAAGCACTGATCATGTACTCATCAATTTTTTTATTATTTGGGAGCAGATTTCCTTAATAAGTTGACTTACTGAATCAGCTGTGAACTTCCAGTTAAACTGCTTTGTTCATGTCCTATGCATCTTCTTCTAAACCCTAGTGGAATACAGTGTAATGTCGCATTCACATGTGTCATGGTCCGAGTATGGTCTGTGATGTTCTGACTGTCTGCAGGTCTCCTTACCTGAACTTTGCAGCCTCATAGACATATATGAAGCTGAAAGTTTGGATCCGTAGACCCGCAGACAGTCAGCAAAGTGACATACAGATAAACCCATGAGATCTCAATAGCTATGGCAAGGTCTCTCTGCTCTAATAGCAATTATCGATATATACAGTGCTGGCCAAAAGTATTGGCACCCCTGCAATTCTGTCAGATAATACTCAGTTTCTTCCTGAAAATGATTGCAATCACAAATTCTTTGGTATTATTATCTTCATTTAATTTGCTTGCAAGGAAAAAACACAAAAGAGAATGAAGCAAAAATCAAATAATTGATCATTTCACACAAAACTCCAAAAAAGGGCTGGACAAAAGTATTGGCACCCTCAGCCTAATACTTGGTTGCACAACCTTTAGCCAAAATAACTGCGAACAACCGCTTCCGGTAACCATCAATGAGTTTCTTACAATGCTCTGCTGGAATTGTAGACCATTCTTCTTTGGCAAACTGCTCCAGGTCCCTGATATTTGAAGGGTGCCTTCTCCAAACTGCCATTTTGAGATCTCTCCACAGGTGTTCTATGGGATTTAGGTCTGGACTCATTGCTGGCCACCTTAGAAGTCTCCAGTGCTTTCTCTAAAACCATTTTATAGTGCTTTTGGAAGTGTGTTTTGGGTCATTGTCCTGCTGGAAGACCCATGACCTCTGAGGGAGACCCAGCTTTCTCACACTGGGTCCTACATTATGCTGCAAAATTTGTTGGTAGTCTTCAGACTTCATAATGCCATGCACACGGTCAAGCAGTCCAGTGCCAGAGGCAGCAAAGCAACCCCAAAACATCAGGGAACCTCCGCCATGTTTGACTGTAGGGACCGTGTTCTTTTCTTTGAATGCCTCTTTTTTTTTCCTGTACACTCTATGTTGATGCTTTTTCCCAAAAAGCTCTACTTTTGTCTCATCTGACCAGAGAACATTCTTCCAAAACGTTTTAGGCTTTCTCAGGTAAGTTTTGGCAAACTCCAGCCTGGCTTTTTTATGTCTCGGGGTAAGAAGTGGGGTCTTTCTGGGTATCCTACCATACAGTCCCTTTTCATTCAGACATCGACGGATAGTACGGGTTGACACTGATGTACCCTCGGACTGCAGGGCAGCTTGAACTTGTTTGGATGTTAGTCGAGGTTCTTTATCCACCATCCGCACAATCTTGCGTTGAAATCTCTCGTCAATTTTTCTTTTCCGTCCACATCTAGGGAGGTTAGCCACAATGCCATGGGCTTTAAACATCTTGATGACTCTGCGCACGGAAGACACAGGAACATTCAGGTCTTTGGAGATGGACTTGTAGCCTTGAGATTGCTCATGCTTCCTCACAATTTGGTTTCTCAAGTCCTCAGACAGTTCTTTGGTCTTCTTTCTTTTCTCCATGCTCAATGTGGTACACGCAAGGACACAGGACAGAGATTGAGTCAACTTTAATCCATGTTAACTGGCTGCAAGTGTGATTTAGTTATTGCCAACACCTGTTAGGTGCCACAGGTAAGTTACAGGTGCTGTTAATTACACGAATTAGAGAAGCATCACATGATTTTTTGAAAGGGTGTCAATACTTTTGTCCACCCCCTTTTTTAGGTTTGGTGTGGAATTCTATCCAATTTGGCTTTTTGAGTTTTTTTCATTGAAGGCAAATTAAATGAAGAGAATAATCCCAAATAATTTGTGATTGCAATCATTTTCAGGAAGAATCTGAGTATTATCTGACAGAATTGCAGGGGTGCTAATACTTTTGGCCAGCACTGTAATATAACTGCCATAAGTAGATCTCTCAACACTAAACTATATGCGACCGGCGATTTAGCAGTAGCTGCACTGAGCATGATCAATTCATCATAACAGGAAGTTCAATGTCCCCCATCCTGGCCCCATTCTGAAATAATGGCCCCTATCCTGGGCCCTTTATTTAATAATGTCCCCCATCCTAGCCCCATTTTGTAATAATGCTCCTCATCTTGGACCTATCTTGTAATAATGACCCCCGTCCTGGCCCATTTAATTAACAATGTTCCCCACCCTGGCACCCATACTATACTAATTACCCCATCCTGACTCTCTCTTGATTTTGGTGTCTAGTAGAACCAGGTCCAAGGTGTAACTTCTATTACCCTGAATGTTTTATTTAGTGAACAGATGACAAGAGAACCCCAAATACAGTGCCAGTGTCACAAATTGCAGGCTTCCTGTGCCATGTTGCTTATGCTGAAAGAAAAGAAGAAATACTTTATTGACTTTAGTACTAGCAATTAATCTGATAAGCTATTCATTTTTCTTCTCTATGGCATACCTAGTTTTTAAAGTTCAAATTCCAGTGGTCATTTAGTTCAGTAATCCATCAATAGGATATAACAAGTACACGGGAGGCTACTAAACTGTTTATGATCTCTGGAGTTACCTGACATATAACATTTTAGTAAGCTCAACTTTTTTTTATGGCCAGTGGCTCATTAGAAATAGTGTCACAAAATTCTAAAAAGGAATGACAAATATAGCGATGGGTTATTGACTTGTGTAAGCCTCCAATTTCCCATGACTCTGACTTCTGCTGTCTTATGCCTCCTGTTATCAAGTCACAGATTACGACATAGGGAAACATATGAAAAAACTGTGTGCGTATACTGTAACTGGATGTGTTTCAAAGAGTCTCATATACACACATATTCATTAACCTAACACACAATTAATTAACTGTACATTGTCACAGAAAGGTATCTTGATGCAGAAAGCTGTAAATGGCCACTTAACACAGCACAAGCCAATAAATATGCCAAGTAAGATGACAAGTTACACTTGTGGTATTTGTGAAGTGTCATGTTAAAAATGCTACATCTTTACATATGTAGAGGTAAAAGTACTAGTTAAAGGGGTATTAAAGAGGTATTCTCATGTTCTTAAATTGCTTTAGTTAGTTAGGCAGCATGAAAATAAGCGAGTTTGCAATTGACTTGCTTTTTTTATCTGCTTTCATTCTCCTGCAATGAAATCTTACATAGTATATATAAGAGATAACCACCCAAGCCTGGTCCAGTTTGAGCAGTAGCTACTTTCCAGGCTTTGGAGTTAACTTATTAGATACCAGTCAGCTATCTCCAGCACATCGAATTCTGCTCATCACCTTCCCCTTCCCTTTCAGTTCCTGAGCTAATTAAAAAAAAATCCGGCACAATTGAAATTGCAAGAAAATTGACCTTCTTTAGATGGATTGCACTAAGAACACCAAAATAGACAAATGAAACAGCACTGTGCAGCAGGTGGACGTGTTGCCCAGAAGGTATTTTCTTGCAATTTCAAGAGTGCTGTTTTTTTCCTTATTTGGTTCATGGAGTGCTATCCTATCCAGGCACCACATCGCTATACAGAGTATAGTTCTGTAAAATCACCAGCCCCTAACCCCACCATCAGGAGCTTCCAGAGCAGTTCTCCTAATCATAGCTCTCACTTTCCTGAGCTGTGTGCTGGTTAAATTCACTGTTATCTTTATATGCAAATAAACATACTCTGGGCAAAGCTCCTAGACCAGAAGTGTCACTCAAGGAGGAGTGCATGCCCCCCAAGCAACAAGGGAGTGAAGAGACCGGAGAGCTTTTTGCTGGTGAAAACATAACTTGAGAATACCCCTTTAAATTGGTTTCTTCGCTACCCATGTGGTTCCCATACTTCTTAATAATGAAACTCCAACTAATCAACTGATATCATCAGGAAAAGCTCCAATTAATGTATACTGTAATGAGCTGGCACTACCAAAACAGAGGCTGCTCTTTTTAATGACTACCTAGATAGTAGAGCATCTTGCCACATTTTTTTTAAGTTGAGACAATCCCTTTATAAACATATATACTTTATTTTAAAATTGGAAACATAGTTCATAAAGGCTTATAAATGCTGCTTAAAATGTTTTTCTCATCAACTAAAGTCCTGTCTATATTCCCCGTAGGACTTCATAAGAGAGATCTACAGCTGGCAATCTTCCTTTATGAGTCAGGCAAAAAAGTCACTCAGAGAAGTTCACACATTATATATATTTATGCATAGCTGGCATGTAAAAATACGTACCTTGGAGTCTCTGCAGAGAACCATCCCCTCTCAATAACATCTGATTACCGGAGGATCCAGGAGCTAATCCCATAGCAGTTAGCTGATCACAAGGGAGCAGGTTTTTTAAGAGCAGAGTTATTTTTCTTTTCATGAGAAAGTTCTTTTTTGAGAAGCATTTGTAATGACAAGTTGTATACTTGAATTGTATAAGCTCTAGTCATAAAAGGCACATTACCATCATATTGTTTCTGCATTAATTCAAACGGGTGATTACTTATCTATTATGACTGAAATCATAGTATGAAATGAAAAATGTAATAATAACCCGACTGAATTAATGCAGAAACAATATGATTGCAATGTGCCTTTTATGACTAGAGTTTGTACAATTCAAGTATACAACTTGTCGTTACAAATACTTCTCAAAAAAGATAGGTAATCAACCAATGAAAAATCCAGCTCCTTCTACATTTTATCTATAGGCCACTATATGTGTTTTATAACTTTATGATTACAGCATAATACTACCTGGATGGAGCGATATGTCTTAATAAGGTGATGCGAAGAATTCAGCAGCGATTTTTTTCTGTGATAATCTGCCCCATCAATGTCCTAACAGTGCACACAGATATGAAAGTAGATAAAGAGAATCAAAGCAAACAAATGAGGCAAAAATATTAGACTTTGTCTTTTTTTAGGAAAATGATCCAATATCACGTCTGTAAGTAGCATAAGTATGTGAATCTCTCCGTTCAGTATCTGATGTGAACCCTTGTGCAACAATAATTGCATCTGTTTCCAGTTATTGTTGATTAGTCCTGCACATCGGCTTGGAGGAATTTTAGCCCATTCCTCACTACAAAACAGCTTCAACTCTGTTATGTTGGTGGGTTTTCTTCCATAAACTGCTCACTATAGGTTCTCCCACAAGACACTATAAAAATGTGAAAAATGTGTAAACACTATAATTGTACGCAATGTGATATATGTCGTGTATAAATAACATAAATATAAGATAAAAATATATCCCTTATTTTAATATACCTACCTAGAAACAAATCTACTAGTTTAAAATTGCTGTGAATAAAGATGGAAAGATATCTTAAAACAAATACATTGGGGAAAAAAAGTATTTAGTCAGCCACCAATTGTCCAAGTTCTCCCACTTAAAAAGATGAGAGCGGCCTGTAATTGACATCATAGGTAGACCTCAACTATGAGAGACAAAATGAGAAAACAAATCCTGAAAATCACATTGTCTGATTTGGAAATAAATTGTTTTCAAATTTTGGTAGAAAATAAGTATTTGGTCACCTACAAAAGTTCATCTCAATACTTTGCTATATATCCTTTGTTGGCAATGACAAGGGTCAAACGTTTTCTGTAAGTCTTCACAAGGTTGGCACACACTGTTGCTGGTATGTTGGCCCATTCCTCCATGCAGATCCCCTCTAGAGCAGTGATGTTTTGGGGCTGTCGCTGGGCAACACGGACTTTCAACTCCCTCCAAAGGTTTTCTATAGGGTTTAGATCTGGAGACTAGCTAGGCCACTCCAGGACCTTGAAATGCTTCTTACGAAGCCAATCCTTCATTGCCCTGGAGGTGTGCTTGGGATCATTATCATGCTGAAAGACCCAGACACGTTTCATCTTCAATGCCCTTGCTGATAGAAGGAGGTTTGCACTCAAAATTTCACGATACATGGCCCCATTCATTCTTTCATGTACGCGGATCAGTCGCCCTGGTTCCTTGGCAGAGAAACAGCCCCAAAGCATGATGTTGCCACCCCCATGCTTCACAGTAGGCATAGTGGTTTTTGGATGCAACTCCGCATTCTTTCTCCTCCAAACACGACCAGTTGTGTTTCTACCAAACAGTTCTACTTTGGTTTCATCTGACCATATGACATTCTCCCAATACTCTTCTGGATCATCCAAATGCTCTCTAGCAAACTTAAGATGGGCCCGGACGTGTAATGGCTTAAGCAGGTGGACACGTCTGGCACTGCAGGATCTGAGTCACTGGCGGCTTAGTGTGTTACCGATGATAGCCTGTGTAACGTTGGTCCCAGCTCTCTGCAGGTCATTCACTAGGTTCCCCCGTGTGGTTCTGGGATTTTTGCTCATCGTTCTTGAGATCATTTTGACCACATGGGGTGAGATCTTGTGTGGAGCCTCAGATCGAGGGAAATTATCAGTGGTTTGTATGTCTTCCATTTTCTAATTATTGCGCCCACAGTTGATTTCTTCACACCAAGCTGCCAGCCTATTGCGGATTCAATCTTTCCAGCCTGGTGCAGGGCTACAATTTTGTTTCTGGTGTCCTTCGACAGCTCTTTGGTCTTCACCACAGTGGAGTTTGGAGTGTGGCTGTTTGAGGTTGCGGACAGGTGTCTTTTATACTGATAACAAGTTCAAACAGGTGCCAGTACTACAGGTAATGAGTGGAGGACAGAGGAGCCTCTTAAAGAAGAAGTTACAGTTCTGTGAGAGCCAGAAATCTTGCTTGTTTGTAATTAACCAAATACTTATTTTCCACCAAAATTTGAAAAAAATTATTTCCAAATCAGACAATGTGATTTTCAGGATTTGTTTTCTCATTTTGTGTCTCATAGTTGAGGTCTACCTATGATGTCAATTACAGGCTTCTCTTATCTTTTTAAGTGGGAGACTTAATACTTTTTTCCCCACTGTATATGACTTAAAAACAAAGACTAATCAAAAAACCACAATACATAAATACCCAAAGATGCCATCATAGAATAAACATTTCAGTCAATAACATTTTTTCAGTATTTTGTATTATCATTTATGTGCAGATTAATTTTATGGCCTCAATTTTATTACTTTATGATTTGAAAAGCTTTTTAGATCGTTGTATTGTCTAGTTTCATATCAACACTAGATTTCACCATCACCTTTAGTTAACTGCCTGTCTTTGGTAGTTTTTTTTACTTTATAGGTCATATATTTGTATTATGTTTCATGTTATTTTTCAAGAAAAGTATCAGTATGGAAGTGGCCAAAAATACTTTATTCCTCTACCTTGTTACTGTGCAAGTGCACATGTACAGTGATCCCTCTATGGCTCTTCATGTCTTGGCCAGGTAATTGCCACATGTATGCTCGGTGCATTGCTCAGGGCAGAAGTTCTTTTTAGGCGATTGGTTGAACTATAGTTCTGTCACTACCTCGGCTATCACATATATATATTGTTACATTCATTCATCTCCTCCCTATGATGTACTGATTCCCATTAATATTTATACTGCCTCGTTTCTTCTAACCATTACACACTGTAAACATTGTTAAGAATTTGTGATCCATCTTCTTCCTCAGCACTCTCGGTATCTCCAGTATTAGATCAGATTAACATGGTGGAGAACAGAGTGAGCAGCCTCTTCTTACCTCAGCCCCCTGGTGTCTTCAGTATTAGATCAGAAAGACAGTGTGGACAGCAGTGTGAGCAGCCTCTTCTTACCTCAGCACCCCTGGTATATCCAGTATTAGATCAGAATAAAATGTTGGAGAACAGTGTGAGCAGCCTCTTCTTACCTCAGCACCCCTGGTATCTCCAGTATTAGATCAGAAAGACAGGATGAGCAGCAGTGTGAGCAGCCTCTTCTTACCTCAGCACCCCTGGCATCTCCAGTGTTAGATCAGAAAGACAGGATGAGCAGCAGTGTGAGCAGCCTCTTCTTACCTCACCACCCTTGTTACCTCCAGTATTAGATCAGACAGACAGGGTGAACAGCAGTGTGAGCAGCCTCTTCTTACCTCAACACCCCTGGTATCTCCAGTATTAGATCAGAAAGAGAGGCTGGACAGCAGTGTAAGCAGCCCCTACTTACATCAGTACTCCTGATATCTCCAGTTTTGGATCAGAATTTCTACTGGCAGGACAAATTCCTACATATGAAGGATGGGTGTGATGGTGGTCCTACTGCACAAGTTCACAGGCACCTGCCCTGTTAACATTCTACTCAAACATTTCTGTGAGTACAGAAAGACAGCAGACATTTTAATTCTATAGTGATTACCTCCCCAGACAAAACTATTGGGATTTGTATAATTTGCACTCTGTGTGGTCTGCCTTTTTTGGAGCTATAGGTATGTGATCCGCCCCCTGGGCCGTGGGGCACTTGGAGCCGGGCAACAGGGCAATAATGGGGGTAGTAGTGGCAACCCGGTCCGTGGCTCAGGGTGGTCAGACCAAACGTTGTGGCAGTCTATTTGTATGGTTTTAAATGTCCGACTACACCACCCGTGGATTGCGGTCAGGGTTAACTGCCGCTGCAGTGCAGACCGCTGGGGAAGATGTAGGTGTGCAGCACTAAGTAGTATAACTCCCCACGGGAGGAGTGTGGCCCCAGGGCAGTATATAGCTGGATGATGGAGGGGATGATTCCGATCGCAATAGCCAGGAGACGGAGGCCTCTTAAACAGTTCAGGGTCTTTATTAGAACAGGTGAGATGACCCAAAAACAGTCCCGGCTAGGAGGGGGCCTGGATGTCTGAGAACAAGTGGGAAGCTCGTTCCTGAGCTCGGCGTGTCTTCTCGCCCGTATGGCTTGCAACTTGAGTTCCTTTCTATTCTTGGCCTGGTGCAGCTTTGCTGGTCCCTTCTGCTGTGGCGGAACCTCCGGGCTTCTTAGGCCAAGGGACATACAATCCCCTGTGGACTGGTTATTTGCTGTAGGACTTGGAATCCTAACAGCCTCAGACACCAAAGTCCGGTAGTTCAGTTTCTCTCTCAGCCAGGACAGGCTCCCCTCGCCTTCCGTCCCTGGCTCGTGGCTCCTCTACTGCCACTCGTCCTCCTCAGCCTCAGCTGGACTGGCTCTCCCTCCTCTGGGACACCTCTCAATCCAGAGACAGGTCGTCCAGAACTCTCTAACCCTGTCCCCAGTTCCAGCTTTTATAGGGGCAGCCTGCTCCCCCTACTGGCCTGGGACAGGAGGTGCTGCATGCCAATGGTCCCTGACCAGAGAACCTCCCCCTTGCTCTCAGACACAGCTTTATTATACATTTGTGGCATCCAGGCCAGGGTGACACATATGCAACTGGTAATAAGGGACTTTTCTGCAACTTTTATTTTATCTCAAGACTTGAAAGTTTCTTAGAACCTGAAGAGTCACAGATTTCAGATCTGTGATGTAAATACATAAGACACTGTACACGCATAGTCCTATTTATGGAACCTCATATTACCACACATATTAGGCTTGTTCACAGACTCACAGCACTGCCAAAATAAGAATGTGTTCTCCCCTCTATAGGGAAAAGCAGGGTAAAATAGTCACAATCCACAGTTCCATGCATGGCAAAATAAGAAAGTGGCAAAAATAGACAACAATAGTCAGACTCAGGCTAGGTAATTGAGAACACAGAAATATATTCAACTGTGTTGCTATTTTCTGATATTATCTATTCCTGTGTTTACTTTTTAATTGACAACATGTGGCCATTTTATGGGTGGTCACATAGATATAGTAGATGGTAAAAATATTTGTGAAAACTCTTATTGTAGCGCTGATTCATTCTCATCTTGACTACTACTTCCTCTCACTAAACTATCCCCTTTACAATCTATCATGGCTGCAGATGCCAGGCTCATATTCATGTCCAGCAGCTGCACAGATGCTCTGACCTTGTGCCAGTCATTGCACTGGTTGCCCATTTGCTACAGAATGCAATATAAACTTTTCACACTCACCCACAAATCTTTCCACAGTGTTGCAGCACCCTGCATCATCTCGGTCAACTACCCTCTCCATTCTGCTAGTAATCTAAAACTAACATCAGCCATAAACTGAACCTCCCATTTCTATTTCACAGACTTTTCTCATGCTGCATCATATCTCTGGAATGTAGTACACTAGACAATCCAATGAACTCCCAGTCACTCTATAATATCTGATATTGTGTGGAATTGGTTTGTGCTATATAGAGATTATATTTTTGTATTATTATTATTATACCCACATTTAGTTGATTAAATATCTCCTGAGCACAGAGACCAGATTTACTATAAATTTGAGCCCTAATTCTCTTACTGATAGTCTGTTATAAATGTGACAATAAGGTATGCACTTTTTAATAAATTTGGCTCCAATACACCAGACTTATTAAATATGGGTCAGTGTGTTTTTCCAATGGTAATAAGACTCTAGTCTCGACATATGATGATCATACAGGCACATTTATTACATTGTAGTTACCAGAGTTCTCTCTTGTAACCAGCAGTTCAGGAGTGTGATACACACATGAGCAGGGTAGATTTGCATCGCTTGGGACTAAACAATAAATGTTCCCTTTCAATGACGACAAACAGATCAAAAGGGAAAGGATTTGATACACAAAGTGTATCAGAAAATTGTGTAACTTTTGCGTTATACAATAAATAAGATGTTTTTGCTGAAAATGGAAAACTCCTTTAATATAAAATTGTGAAAGGCATATTTCTATAACTATGTAACTAGCTACCAACAAAACTGGAACTACAGAGAGTCAATAAAAGATAAGTATAAATCAATATATACCACTTCAAATCCAAAAATCGAATCTTAAATTGTTATTCACAATTTGACGTGAAATATGAATCACTTACTACTTACCGTATTTATAATGCAAAGTTATACCATAAATGGGTGATTGTGATTAATGGAGCCTAAATCCAATGACTCAGCAGCCAGTCCTGACTAGCTATTCCTCACAAACATTAGAAGACATTACATTTTTCTTTGATGAATAACGGAAAGAACTGTTTTGTTTTTCTTGTACTGTATATCATGTTCACTCATTGAAAGTGCTATCTGCAGACAACAGACTTTCAACTGCAAAGGAGAACATGTCAGAGTAAACATGGACAAATTTCTTGCAAAAAGAAGAGATTGGCAGCAGAGCTTAAAGCTTCCATACAAATTAGATAAAAATTGTCCAAACCCACCAAAATTGGTGCCCATATAAGGTGTACGGGTATCTCTGGACTCTGCTCCGTTAGTGGATGTTGGCAGAGGTAAAGATCAGGCAGTTGGAATTAGATTGCCCTATTCTCTAGTTATGCAGGCAGATGAGACTCTGCCAAATGTGTTGTAGTTTTGAGGATCTTTTTAGTGATCAAATTGACTCTTCAGAGAAAAAGAGGACTTGAACTCTATAGCGCCACCTATTGAAGAGGCAATTTGCATATTCAATTTCCCAGAGCAGTATTGCCCGGGCGAATAAGCCTCCTTACCTTGGCATGCCAGAGCCGGTATGTCACTCTCCACATGGAGAAACATTACCCCTTAGACCTCAGTCCAGAGCCTCTCATCTAGCCAAATCAGTTCTCATACTTTGCACTGACAAGGGCCAACAGCCCGAAACACCATGCAATGTGGGATTCTGATTTGGCTATTATCCTAAATCATATTGCAAGAGATTAAAAGGTCGATTGTGACTTGTAGGATTGATGCTTCCAATAGGTGGCGCTATAGAGTTCAAGTCCTCTTTTTCTCTGAAGAGGCAATTTGCATATTAAATTTACCAGAGGAACATTGCAGGGCAAATAAGCCTCTTTACCTTGGCATGCCAGAGCTGGTGTGTCACTCTCCATAAGGAGAAACGTTACCCCTTAGACCTCAGTCCAGAGCCTCTCACCTAGCCAAATCAGTTCTCATACTTTGCACTGACGAGGGCCAACAGCCCGAAACACCATGCAATGTGAGATTCTGATTTGGCTATTATCCTAAATCATATTGCAAGAGATTAAAAGGTCGATTGTGACTTGTAGGATTGATGCTTCCAATAGGTGGCGCTATAGAGTTCAAGTCCTCTTTTTCTCTGAAGAGGCAATTTGCATATTAAGTTTCCCAGAGGAGCATTGCACAGCGAATAAGCCTCCTTACCTTGGCATGCCAGAGATAATATGTTACTCTCCACAAGGAGAAACGTTATGCCTTAGACCTCTTTTTAGTGAAACATTGTTTCATATTTTGTAATGTATTATCAAATAACATTGAGAGAAAAATGAGAAAAATTACCAAAAATAAGTTATCTATAATGTGCAAGGTTATCTTTTTACCTATCTATATATCTAGATATATGTTTCTGTTCACATCAGATCCAATTAAATTCTGACAGATTTCATTAACTTTTATTGCAGTCCATCAGGAGTTGCCATGTCTTTGACAGCAAGAGTATTGCTGAAGTCTATGCTCTATTTACTACTAAAAGAACAGTGGAAACCCGTTGCAACAAGGAAAAACATCATAATGAACAGAGCCTAAAATGTACTTACTGTATAACATATGACTGCAGCACAAAATAGAGACTGGACTTGGTAATATAGATTTAAAAAATAGCTTTATAAAAGTGATTGGAGGTACCAAATGTAAACCAACCTATTAAAGTGGCAAAGTATTTCACCCAGGGGTGAGTTCTAGCAAGAATACTTTAAGGAGCATTCTTAAGTTGTCTCTTGAGCAGCTCAGACCTATGAGGTCTCCTTACCTCTGAGTTGCTTAAGGGGCAGGCATTTCTCCTTGAGTGACATTTCTGATCAGCAGCCTGCTCTTACAACAGCATGGTCTTTCAGTGTTTCTTCTTATTCTACACTGTTATTACAATATTTACATATATAGAGAACAGTGCATTTGAACAATCACAAGAATCTGGAAAGTGAGTGCAGTGATTAGGAGAACTGTTCTGGAAACTGCCAATGCTGTTGGCCATGGAGGGGTGATTGGGATTATACAGGATTGATAACAGCCCTGTAAGGAGCTGAGAGGGAGGGGGGGAGGAGAGTAGCGAACTCTTGTATAGAAATCAAAGGGATGGAGAGACCTGTCTGGGATCTTAGGAGTTAACTCCTCCCATGGAATATAGCTACTGTGCATACTCAGCCAGGCGCGGGTAGTTGATATCTTCGGCAACAAGCTGTACACTAAGTAATATAAAAGCTGGAAAAGTGAAAAGAGCGCCACTTCCACAGGTAAAATAAAAGCACTATTTTATTTCTTTATAT
The DNA here is from genome assembly GCF_046119375.1 of Phyllobates terribilis. Taxonomy (NCBI): domain Eukaryota; kingdom Metazoa; phylum Chordata; class Amphibia; order Anura; family Dendrobatidae; genus Phyllobates; species Phyllobates terribilis. The sequence goes on from NW_027362764.1 coordinate 463,240,052, forward strand.
CATAAAACCCAACATACAAAGAAAATTTGTTGCATACAGTGCCTACAAGTAGTATTCAACCCCCTGCAGATTTAGCTGGTTTGATAAGATGCAAATAAGTTAGAGCCTTCAAACTGCAAACGAGAGTAGGTTTTATGAACAGAAGCATAAATCTTACAAACCAAAAAGTTATGTTGCTCAGTTGAATTTTATTAAATTTTAAACCTAAAAGTGTGGGTCAATTATTATACAACCCCTATGTTTAATATTTTGTGGAATAACCCTTGTTTGCAATTACAGCTAATAATCGTCTTTTATAAGACCTGATCAGGCCGGCACAGGTCTGTGGAGTTATCTTGGCCCACTCCTCCATGCAGATCTTCTCCAAGTTATCTAGGTTCTTTGGGTGTCTCATGTGGACTTTATTCTTGAGCTCCTTCCACAAGTTTTCAATTGGGTTAAGGTCAGGAAACTGACTAGGCCACTCCAACACCTTGACTTTTTCCCTCTTGAACCAGGCCTTGGTTTTCTTGGCTGTGTGCTTTGGGTCGTTGTCTTGTTGGAAGATGAAATTACGACCCATCTTAAGATTCTTGATGGAGGAGCGGAGGTTCTTGGCCAAAATCTCCAGGTAGGCCGTGCTATCCATCTTCCCATGGATGCGGACCAGATGGCCAGGCCCCTTGGCTGAGAAACAGCCCCACAGCATGATGCTGCCACCACCATGCTTGACTGTAGGGATGGTATTCTTGGGGTCGTATGCAGTGCCATCCAGTCTCCAAACGTCACGTGTGTGGTTGGCACCAAAGATCTCGATCTTGGTCTCATCAGACCATAGAACCTTGAACCAGTCTGTCTCAGAGTCCTCCAAGTGATCATGAGCAAACTGTAGATGAGCCTTGACATGACGCTTTGAAAGTAAAGGTACCTTACGGGCTCGTCTGGAACGGAGACCATTGCGGTGGAGTACGTTACTTATGGTATTGACTGAAACAAATGTCCCCACTGCCATGAGATCTTCCCGGAGCTCCTTCCTTGTTGTCCTTGGGTTAGCCTTGACTCTTCGGACAAGCCTGGCCTAGGCACGGGAGGACACTTTCAAAGGCTGTCCAGGCCGTGGAAGGCTAACAGTAGTTCCATAAGCCTTCCACTTACGGATGATGCTCCCAACAGTGGAGACAGGTAGGCCCAACTCCTTGGAAAGGGTTTTGTACCCCTTGCCAGCCTTGTGACCCTCCACGATCTTGTCTCTGATGGCCTTGGAATGCTCCTTTGTCTTTCCCATGTTGACCATGTCTGAGTGCTGTTCACAAGTTTGGGGAGGGTCTTAAATAGTCTGAAAAGGCTGGCAAAAGAGATCTTTAATCCACACATGTGAAGCTCATTATTCTTGGTGCCTGAACTACTTCTTAATACTTTAGGGGGAACAAACAGAATTCTTGTGGTTTGAGGGGTTGAATAATAAATGACACTCTGAATTAACTTTTAACGTTTAAAAAAAAAAAAAAAAAAAAATTTGCTGCAGTGCATTTCCCACTTCCAGGCTGATCAACAGTACAAATGTCATAATGCAAAGTTAATTCCGCATGTGTCAATCAGCTAAATCTGCAGGGGGTTGAATACTACTTGTAGGCACTGTATATTGATTGGTCACTTTTTGTTTCTTATTGCATGTTTTTTACTCCTGCACACCTGCTAAATTTGGACAGCAAAATATTTCACATGTATGAACTAGAAGATAGATCTCTCTTAGAATATATATATATATATATATATATATATATATATATATACAGTACAGACAAAAATTTTGGACACACCTTCTCATTTAAAGATTTTTCTGTATTTTCATGACTCTGAAAATTGTACATTCACACTGAAGGCATCAAAACTATGAATTAACACGTGTGGAATTATATACTTAACAAAAAAGTGTGAAACAACTGAAAATATGTCTTATATTCTAGGTTCTTCAAAGTAGCCACCTTTTGCTTTGATGACTGCTTTGCACACTCTTGGCATTCTCTTGATGAGCTTCAAGAGGTAGTCACTGGAAATGGTTTTCACTTCACAGGTGTGCCCTGTCAGGTTTAATAAGTGGGATTTCTTGGCTTATAAATGGGGTTGGGACCATCAGTTGTGTTGTGCAGAAGTCAGGTGGATACACAGCTGATAGTTCTACTGAATAGACTGTTATAATTTGTATTATGGCAAGAAAAAAGCAGCTAAGTAAAGAAAAACGAGTGGCCATCATTACTTTAAGAAATGAAGGTCAGTCAGTCCGAAAAATTGGGCAAACTTTGAAAGTGTCCCCAAGTGCAGTTGCAAAATCCATCAAGCGCTACAAAGAAACTGGCTCACATGAGGACCGCCCCAGGAAAGGAAGACCAAGAGTCACCTCTGCTTCTGAGGATAAGTTTATCCGAGTCACCAGCCTCAGAAATCGCAGGTTAACAGCAGCTCAGATTAGAGACCAGGTCAATGCCACACAGAGTTCTAGCAGCAGACACATCTCTTCAACAACTGTTAAGAGGAGACTTTGTGCAGTAAATGTCATGGTAAAATAGCTGCTAGGAAACCACTGCTAAAGACAAGCAACAAGCAGAAGAGACTTGTTTGGGCTAAAGAACACAAGGAATGGACGTTAGACCAGTGGAAATCTGTGCTTTGGTCTGATGAGTCCAAATTTGAGATCTTTGGTTCCAACCACGGTGTCTTTGTGCGACGCAGAAAAGGTGAACGGATGGACTCGACATGCCTGGTTCCCACCGTGAAGCATGGAGAAGGATGTGTGATGGTGTGGGGGTGCTTTGCTGGTGACACTGTTGGGGATTTATTCAAAATTGAAGGCATACTGAACCAGCATGGCTACCACAGCATCTTGCAGCAGCATGCTATTCCATCTGGTTTGCGTTTAGTTGGACCATCATTTATTTTTCAACAGGACAATGACCCCAAACACACCTCCAGGCTGTGTAAGGGCTATTTGACCAAGAAGGAGAGTGATGGGGTGCTACGCCAGATGACCTGGCCTCCACAGTCACCAGACCTGAACCCAATCGAGATGGTTTGGGGTGAGCTGGGCCGCAGAGTGAAGGCAAAAGGGCCAACAAGTGCTAAGCATCTCTGGGAACTCCTTCAAGATTGTTGGAAGACCATTTCCGGTGACTACCTCTTGAAGCTCATCAAGAGGATGCCAAGAGTGAGCAAAGCAAGTCATCAAAGCAAAAGGTGGCTACTTTGAAAAACCTAGAATATAAGACATATTCTCAGTTGTTTCACACTTTTTTGTTAAGTATGTAATTAGACACGTGTTAATTCATAGTTTTGATGCCTTCAGTGTGAATGTACAATTTTCATAGCCATGAAAATAAAGAAAAACCTTTAAATGAGAAGGTGTGTCCAAACTTTTGGTCTGTACTGTATATATATATATGCAGTACAGACCAAAAGTTTGGAAACACCTTCTCATTTAAAGATTTTTCTGTATTTTCATGACTATGAAAATTGTACATTCACATTAAAGGCATCAAAACTATGAATTAACACATGTGGAATGATATACTTAACAAAAAAGTGTGAAACAACTGAAAATATGTCTTATATTCTAGGTTCTTCAAAGTAGCCGCCTTTTGCTTTGATGACTGCTTTGCACACTCTTGGCCTTCTCTTGATGAGCTTCACGAGGTAGTCACCGGAAATGGTCTTCCAACAATCTTGAAGGAGTTCCCAGAGATGCTTAGCACTTGTTGGCCCTTTTGCCTTCACTCTGCGGTCCAGCTCACCCCAAACCATCTCGATTGGGTTCAGGTCTGGTGATTGTGGAGGCCAGGTCATCTGGTGTAGCACCCCATCACTCTTCTTCTTGGTCAAATAGCCCTTACACAGCCTGGAGGTGTGTTTGGGGTCATTGTCTTGTTGAAAAATAAATGATGGTCCAACTAATCGCAAACCAGATGGAATAGCATTCCGCTGCAAGATGCTGTGGTAGCCATGCTGGTTCAGTATGCCTTCAATTTTGAATAAATCCCCAACAGTGTCACCAGCAAGGCACCCCCACACCATCACACCTCCTCCTCCATGCTTCACGGTGGGAACCAGGCATGTAGAGTCCATCCGTTCACCTTTTCTGCGTCGCACAAAGGCACGGTGGTTGGAACCAAAGATCTCAAATTTGGACTCATCAGACCAAAGCACAGATTTCCACTGGTCTTATGTCCATTCCTTGTGTTCTTTAGCCAAAACAAGTCTCTTCTGCTTGTTGCCTGTCCTTAGCAGTGGTTTCCTAGCAGCTATTTTACCATGAAGGCCTGCTGCACAAAGTCTCCTCTTAACAGTTGTTGTAGAGATGTGTCTGCTGCTAGAACTCTGTGTGGCATTGACCTGGTCTCTAATCTGAGCTGCTGTTAACCTGCCATTTCTGAGGCTGGTGACTCGGATAAACTTATCCTCAGAAGCAGAGGTGACTCTTGGTCTTCCTTTCCTGGGGCGGTCCTCATGTGAGCCAGTTTCTTTGTAGCGCTTGATGGTTTTTGCAACTGCACTTGGAGACACTTTCAAAGTTTGCCCAATTTTTCACACTGACTGACCTTCATTTCTTAAAGTAATGATGGCCACTCGTTTTTCTTTACTTAGCTGCTTTTTTCTTGCCATAATACAAATTCTAACAGTCTATTCAGTAGGACTATCAGCTGTGTATCCACCTGACTTCTGCACAACACAACTGATGGTCCCAACACCATTTATAAGGAAAGAAATCCCACTTATTAAACCTGACAGGGCACACCTGTGAAGTGAAAACCATTTCCGGTGACTACCTCTTGAAGCTCATCAAGAGAATGCCAAGAGTGTGCAAAGCAGTCATCAAAGCAAAAGGTGGCTACTTTGAAGAACCTAGAATATAAGACATATTTTCAGTTGTTTCACACATTTTTGTTAAGTATATAATTCCACATGTGTTAATTCATAGTTTTGATGCCTTCAGTGTGAATGTACAATTTTCAAAGTCATGAAAATACAGAAAAATCTTTAAATGAGAAGGTGTGTCCAAACTTTTGATCTGTACTGTATATATATATGACGCGCCCCCTGGGACATATTCCTTTTTGAGGGGAATACCCGGCACCGGATCAGATGGGGGGTTGTAGTCTCCGAGCGGCTGTGACCCGGCCCCGTGCCCAGGGCGTCAAGCTCAGTGTTATGTGGCAGTCCTACAGATGTTATTAAGAGTTCTTTTGTGTCGACTACGCCACCCGTTGTGATGCGGTCACTGTGGCCGCCGCTGCAGCAGGGTCCGCTGAGGCTGATGGTGGGTGCGCAGCTTGATGAGATAACCCCCAACGGGAGGGGTATAGCCTCAGGGGGGACAGGTGCAGAGGATGGGGGTTGTGGTGGTGTAGTGCAGACGGCAGTGAAGACAGAGTCGGGTTGTGCAGTTAAGGGTGTTTACTTACTGCAGATGTTGTACTGGTCACTCCAGCTGCTAGTGACCACCCGAGCCGTGCTGCGTCCACCAGGTCCTGGATCCAGCCAACCCCCAAACAAGTCCGGAGCGTGGCCCTGAGCTCTCCCTCTGTCCTTTCTTCAGCCGTCCCCACCAGTGATCCACCTAGGTCCAGCTCCCTCGGGCCTGCTGTTGGGACACCCTTGGCCTTGGGTTCCCTGACCCTTCATGTGGTGTGCCTTCGGGGTGAATGTGGTGGGTGGCCGTGGCAGATGCTGCCCACGGCCTCCGGTCTCTGGCTGGGGATTGTTTTTACCCCCACCAGTTTGGGTTCCGGTACCCTTTTGCTGACTCCTCGTTAGACTTCTTGCCTCCGGGTGCGCTCGCTCCAGACTGCTCCAGGCGGCACCCATCTTTGCTCTCTCCTTTCGTCTCCTCCCACTTCGAGGGCGGTCCCGGGGCCACTTGGTGATTGTCAGCTCCAGGGGCAGTTCTTTCACGCTGACAGACACCTCTAGCATCACAGTCTCTGTTGGTGGGGGCGGTTTCCACTTTTGGCGCCATTTTCTGTCCCGGCCCACGATGGGAGGCGGCCTCTCGCCCTCCTTTGGCACGCCCATAATGGCGTCCGCTGCTCTTCCAAGGCGGGAAATCTTCGGATTTGGCGGGAAGCGTCGCCCAGTGGCGGGAAACTCTGCAGATGGCGGGAACAAGTTGGAAATGGCGGACAATCGGCGGGAAACGACTGGTGATGGAGTCCGATGGCGTGGACCCTCCGGAACCGGCGGGAGACTTCTTTCTGAGGTAAACTTGCACTTTTCTTCAGGCACGCAGTACCCGGTTGTTGCGGGCACGTAATCCTGCCGACTACGCCAAAGTTGACGCGCCCCCTGGGACATATTCCTTTTTGAGGGGAATACCCGGCACCGGATCAGATGGGGGGGTTGTAGTCTCCGAGCGGCTGTGACCCGGCCCGTGCCCAGGGCGTCAAGCTCAGTGTTATGTGGCAGTCCTACAGATGTTATTAAGAGTTCTTTTGTGTCGACTACGCCACCCGTTGTGATGCGGTCACTGTGGCCGCCGCTGCAGCAGGGTCCGCTGAGGCTGATGGTGGGTGCGCAGCTTGGTGGGATAACCCCCAACGGGAGGGGTATAGCCTCAGAGGGGACAGGCGCAGAGGATGGGGGTTGTGGTGGTGTAGTGCAGACGGCAGTGAAGACAGAGTCGGGTTGTGCAGTTAAGGGTGTTTACTTACTGCAGATGTTGTACTGGTCACTCCAGCTGCTAGTGACCACCCGAGCCGTGCTGCGTCCACCAGGTCCTGGATCCAGCCAACCCCCAAACAAGTCCGGAGCGTGGCCCTGAGCTCTCCCTCTGTCCTTTCTTCAGCCGTCCCCACCAGTGATCCACCTAGGTCCAGCTCCCTCGGGCCTGCTGTTGGGACACCCTTGGCCTTGGGTTCCCTGACCCTTCATGTGGTGTGCCTTCGGGGTGAATGTGGTGGGTGGCCGTGGCAGATGCTGCCCACGGCCTCCGGTCTCTGGCTGGGGATTGTTTTTACCCCCACCAGTTTGGGTTCCGGTACCCTTTTGCTGACTCCTCACCCGATGCTCTAATTTGGGTTCTTGGGTCCCTTCAGTCTTCCCCCTCTGGGTCTTTCTCTGCTCCACTCTTTCTCTCTCCAGGGCTGCTGTTTCCTTCTCTCTGCCGATTTGTTCTCTGCATCAGACAGGCTCCTCTCCAACTGACTTGTTCTCTACAACTGACCCTGATCTCTGATGGTGCCCACCTTATATACACCCTCTATGTGTGAGCTCAGGTGACCAGCACCCAATGAGCTCCTATCTTTACCCAGGCTGCTCCCCCTATCTGCCCCTACACTACATGGGATGTACCACCCCCCTCCCACTCCAGCCAGGAACAGACTCGGTCGTACCTGCACATTTCTAAGTGGGAGTACCGTCGGCCTGTTCCTCGGAAATGGGATGTATGTAGTGCATGCAGCCTACCGAGCTCAGTTCCACACTCCATCCTTACCCGGGAGTGGAATATCACACCTCTGGGTTGAGGTGCAATACCGCTGTAGCAGCCGAATCCTCAGGGTGCTACATATACACTGCTCAAAAAAATAAAGGGAACACTCAAATAACACATTCTAGATCTAAATGAATGAAATATTCTCATTGAATACTTTGTTCTGTAAAAAGTTGAATGTGCAGACAACAAAATCACACAAAAATAATCAATGGAAATCAAATTTATTAACCAATGGAGGCCTGGATTTGGAGTCACCCCCAAAATTAAAGTGGAAAAACACACTACAGGCTGATCCAACTTTGATGTAATGTCCTTAAAACAAGTCAAAATGAGGCTCAGTATTGTGTGTGGCCTCCACGTGCCTGTATGACTTCCCTACAATGCCTGGGCATGCTCCTGATGAGGTTGCGGATGGTCTCCTGTGGGATCTCCTCCCAGACCTGGACTAAAGCATCCGCCAACTCCTGGACAGTCTGTGGTGCAACGTGACGTTGGTGGATGGAGCGAGACATGATGTCAAACATGTGCTCAATCAGATTCAGGTCTGGAGAACGGGCGGGCCAGTCCATAGCTTCAATGTCTTCATCTTGCAGTAACTGCTGACACACTCCAGCCACATGAGGTCTGGCATTGTCCTGCATTAGGAGGAACCCAGGGCCAACCGTACCAGCATATGGTCTCACAAGGGGTCTGAGGATCTCATCTCGGTACCTAATGGCAGTCAGGTTACCTCTGGCGAGCACATGGAGGGCTGTGCGGCCTTCCAAAGAAATGCCACCTCACACCATTACTGACCCACTGCCATACCGGTCATGCTGAAGGATGTTGCAGGCAGCAGATTGCTCTCCACAGCGTCTCCAGACTCTGTCACGTCTGTCACATGTGCTCAGTGTGAACCTGCTTTCATCTGTGAAGAGCAAAGGGAGCCAGTGGTGACTTTGCCAATCCTGGTGTTCTGTGGCATTTCTTTGGCGGGCCGCACAGCCCTCCATGTGCTCGCCAGAGGTAGCCTGACTGCCATTAGGTACCGAGTTGAGATCCTCAGACCCCATGTAAGACCATATGCTGTGTTACGGGTCCGGGTGGTGGAGCCTCTGTGCCGAGGTGCAAGGAGGGACCCAGAGGGGCGTGACTAAGTATCAACCCGAACCGACCCTGGTCGGACGGCAGCTAACGACACCGTGACCAGGGAGGATCCGGGCTGAGGGACCAGGTGCTACTCTGGGGATGACCTTGTAAGAGAGCTGGTGGCTCCCATGGGTCAGATGGCTGGGACTGACCGGTATGACGGATGGACACGGCAAGCAGGCAGAAGTCTCTGGTAGCTGACAGGTGGTCACAGTACGTGACAGCAGAGCAGGTAGTAGTCTCTAGGTTTACCAGGCAGGTGGTCACAGCAAGTGACGGCAGAGCCTCCTGGCAGGCTGGCAGGAAACAGGCGGGCGCTCCCAGGTGGGCGGGCAGACCGACAAGGCAGGTAACAGGCAGGTAACAGGTGAGCGCTCCCAGGTGAGCGGGCTGACGGACTCTGCAGGTAACAGACGGATGCTCCCAGGTGAGCGGGCAGACGGACTCTGCAGGTAACAGACGGATGCTCCCAGGTGAGCGGACTGACAGACAGAGCAGGTAACAGGCGGATGCTCCCAGGTGAGCGGACTGGCAGACAGGGCAGGTAACAGGCAGGTAACAGGTGAGCGCTCCCAGGTGAGCAGGCTGGCAGGCTCGGCAGGTAACGTGCAGATAACTGGCTGGCAGGCAGGACGAAGAATCAGGCTAGCAGCGGGACCTGAGGGCTGAAGCAGAGATCAGATACTGTGCAACAACTTTGCTCGGGCACCTCCATTTTGGAGGAGGTGTCCTATATATGGGAGGACCCTCAGCTATTGGCCGGGGACTCCTTAGGGCGGCGCGCGCGGCCCCTTTAAGAGGGGGGAGCGCGCGCGCCCTAAGCACAGTGCCCGGGGGACTGCGCGCGCAGACAGCAGGCTGAGAAGCAGAGCGGGGAGCGTGGTGAGAGGGACGGCGTCTCTGCCCGGCAGGAGGCAGAGATGCCGAAGCTACAGGGCTGCGCGCGCCGATAGCAGGCTGGGAAGGAGAGCGGGGAGCGAGGAGGTGAGAGGAACGGCGTCTCTGCCTTGAAGAAGGCAGAGACCCCGATGCTACATGCTGGTGCGGTTGGCCCTGGGTTCCTCCTAATGCAGGACAATGCCAGACCTCATGTGGCTGTAGTGTGTCAGCCGTTCCTACAAGATGAAGGCATTGAAGCTATGTACTGGCCCGCCCGTTCTCCAGACCTGAATCTGATTGAGCACATCTTTGACATCATGTCTTGCTCCATCCACCAACGTCACGTTGCACCACAGACTGTCCAGGAGTTGGCGGATGCTTTAGTCCAGGTCTGGGAGGGGATCCCACAGGAGACCATCCGCAACCTCATCAGGAGCATGCCCAGGCGTTGTAGGGAGGGCATAGAGGCACGTGGAGGCTACACACAATACTGAGCCTCATTTTGACTTGTTTTAAGGACATTACATCAAAGTTGGATCGGCCTGTAGTGTGTTTTTACACTTTAATTTTGGGGGTGACTCCAAATCCAGGCCTCCATTGGTTAATAAATTTGATTTCCATTGATGATTTTTGTGTGATTTTGTTGTCAGCACATTCAACTTTGTACAGAACAAAGTATTCAATGAGAAAATTTCATTCATTCAGATCTAGGATGTGTTATTTGAGTGTTCCCTTTATTTTTTTGAGCAGTGTATATATATATATATATATATATATATATATATATATATATATATATATATACATATATATATATTCTAATAGAGATCTATCTTCTAGTTCATACATGTGAAAAATTTTAATGTCCAAATTTGGCAAGTATGCAAGAGCGATAAACATGCAAAAAGAAACAAAAAATAAGCAATAAATAAATATATATATATATATATTTATTTATTTATTGGTTATTTTTTGTTTCTTATTGCATGTTTTTTGCTCTTGCATACTTGCCAAATTTGGACAGCAAAATATTTCATATGTGTATTTGGAAGTGCATTGAGGTGAAGGGTGCATTGCTGGAAAAGGAAAAAAAAAAAAACTCTTTAAATCTCTTAGTTTGCGAGTGTGAACGAGCTGCGTGTGTCCGGAGTGTTAGTGCGAACGAAAGTAAGTGTGTGACTTGTTTTTCAGTGACTTTGGATTCAGGGAGTTTGGAAGGGAGGACTTAGGACTGAATTGCTGACTGTATTTCATTCTTTCTTTACTTTACTTTTTACTTAATTAATCCACCTGACCTACTTATCTGATTCCCCGTGCATACTTGATACTTAATTGATCCCCCGTCCATACTTAACTGATCCCCCGCCGATATCTAATTGATACACTTGCACATCCCTAATTGATCCCCGTCCATACACCTATATATAAATAATTGTGTTTTGTACTTGTATATATATACTGACTGTATCCCCATATTTAGAATGACGTCCATGTTGGCCGGAGCCGTGCAGTGTACATCTTGCGCAATGTATGCATTCCGTGAGCAACCGCTCGAGGATCCATACTGCTGCGAGAGATGTGAGCATATCGTGCACTTGGAAGCCCAAATTCTGGATCTAAGTGCTCAGATAGCGATACTGAGGAGCATTGACAACATGGAACGGAGTTTGCTGCTCACCGAGCAGACACTCAATGGGTCAATACTGGGGGTGGAGCATAGAGGGGAAGTGCAGGCTGAACAGGCAGGGAGCTGGATAACAGTTAGGAGGGATAGAGGGAAGAAGTATAGGAAGGCTGGTTCAGAACCGGCATTATTGGAGCACCACAGATCCTCTGACCGCCGGGGGAGTGTATGCTCCAGTAATGAGGGGGAGGGGGGAAGTGTAGGGCAGGCAAGACAGGTTCTGGTAGTGGGTGACTCTATTATTAGGGGGACAGACAGGGCAATCTGTCACAAAGACCGGGATCGCCGAACGGTGTGCTGCCTCCCTGGCGCTCGAGTCCGGCACATCGCGGATCGGGTTGACAGGTTACTGGGTGGGGCTGGCGAAGACCCAGCGGTCATGGTCCACATCGGCACCAATGACAAAGTGAATGGTAGATGGAGGGTCCTTAAAAATGATTTCAGGGACCTAGGTAGGAAGCTTAGGGCAAGGACCTCCAAAGTAGTTTTCTCTGAAATACTACCAATCCCGCGAGCCACACAGGAGCACCAACGGGAAGTTAGGGAGGTGAATAAGTGGCTAAAGAGTTGGTGCAAGGCAGAAGGGTTTGGGTTCATGGAGAACTGGGCCGACTTCGCGGTCGGCTACAGGCTCTACCGTAGGGACGGGCTGCACCTCAATGGGGAGGGTGCAGCGGTGCTGGGGAAGAAGATGGCTAATAGGTTGGAGGAGTTTTTAAACTAGAGACGGGGGAGGGAAACCAAGGAAATAGGTGGGATGTGAGGCAAGCAAGGGGGAAGGGGAGAAGTGAATATAATGAGGGTGGAGAGGGGGTGGGGATAGTACAGTTAGATCGTTAGAGAAGAATAGGATGCTAAATAACCCCAAAGTTTTATCTTGCATGCTGACCAGCGCAAGAAGCCTGACCAATAAGGCGGATGAGCTGCGGGCGCTTATATCGGAGGAGAGGTATGACATCGTAGGTATAACAGAGACTTGGCTAGACGATAGCTACGACTGGGCGGTAAATTTATTAGAGTATAGTTTATTTAGAAGGGACCGGAAACAGGGGAAAGGCGGAGGAGTCTGCTTATATGTAAAGTCATGTCTAAAACCCAGACTAAGGGAAGATATAGGAGAGGAAGAAGAGGGGGTCGAGTCCATGTGGGTAGAGATAGAGGGGGCAAAAAATAATAATAAAATATTACTGGGGGTCTGCTATAAGCCACCAAATATAACAGAGGAGAATGAGAATCTGCTATTAGGACAAATAGACAAAGTAGCAAAACATAATGAAGTGATTGTAATGGGGGATTTCAACTACCCGGATATTGACTGGGAAACAGAAACCTGTAGATCTCAGAAAGGAAAAAGGTTCTTGACAAATATTAAGGATAATTATCTCTCCTAACTAGTGCAGGAACCAACGAGAGGGAAGGCGCCGTGTTGGACTTAATATTGACTAATAGGCCTGATAGAATAACTGAGGTACAGATAGGGGGGCACCTAGGTAATAGCGATCATAATATTATCGACTTCAAAATGCCCTTCAGTAGGGTTATCAATAAGGGAACAACAAAAACATTAAACTTTAGGAGGGCAAAGTTTGATCAGCTGATAGAAAACCTTCAACTTATTGACTGGGACAAAGTACTTAATCAATGGAATACGAATAGTAAATGGGAAACCTTCAAAAGAATTCTGAATACTCAGTGCGAGAGATATATACCGTATGGGAATAAAAGGGCCAGAAATAAGAGGAAACCAATATGGTTGAACAAGAACGTAAAAGGGGCATTAAATAGCAAAAAAGAGGCATTCAAGAGATTAAAACAGGAAAACAGTAAGGAGGCACTAATGTGTTACAAGGAAAAAACGAGAACCTGTAAAAAAACAAATAAAAATAGCGAAGGAGGAAACAGAGAGACGTATTGCTAGGGAAAGTAGATCAAATCCCAAACTGTTCTTTACGTATATAAATAGTAAAAGGATTAAATCGGATAATATTGGACCGATAAAAAGTGATGAAGGCAAAATCATAGAGAAAGATGAGGATAAAGCTAATCTATTAAATAATTTTTTTTCGACAACTTTCATAAAGGAAATAGAACTAACAGGAGAAATGAGAAATGACAAGCTTAATCCTCCACTAAGTATGATAAATCTAACCCAAGTTGGGGTACAGAAACGACTCAGTAACATTAAAATAAACAAATCACCAGGACCTGATGGCATACACCCACGGGTACTAAGGGAACTAAGTAATGTGATAGACAGACCGTTATATCTTATATTTAAGGACTCTGTTGAGACTGGGTCTGTGCCACTTGATTGGCGACAGGCGAATGTAGTGCCAATATTCAAAAAGGGAGCGAAAAGTGACGCCGGAAACTATCGGCCGGTGAGTCTGACGTCCGTTGTGGGCAAAATTTTTGAAAGCTTCATTAAAGAGGCAATTACGAAGCATCTTGATGCTAATAATCTTTTAATCCCGAACCAACATGGATTCACGAGGAATCGCTCCTGCCAAGCAAACCTGATTGACTTCTACGAGGAGGTTAGCTCTCGAGTAGATCAGGGGGAACCAGTGGATGTCGTGTAATAGGTGTAATAGGTTGATATACAAAATGAGAATGATGGGGCTGGGGGAAAATGTCTGCAAGTGGGTAGCTAACTGGCTAAAGGATAGAAGGCAGAGGGTGGTTATAAATGGAATATGCTCAGATTGGGTAAGCGTCACTAGTGGGGTACCACAGGGGTCTGTACTAGGCCCAATGTTATTTAATATCTTTATTAACGACATAGTCAACGGGATAAATAGTAAAATATCAATATTTGCAGATGACACAAAGTTATGTAAAACAATTAATACAAAAGAGGACAGTGCAGACCTACAGAGGGATTTGGATAAGCTGGGTAGGTGGAGCATTAAATGGCAAATGAGGTTTAACGAGGAGAAATGTAAGGTCATACATATGGGAAGGAAAAATGGAAGTCACCAGTACTCACTGAATGGGAAATCATTGGGGAATTCAGAGATGGAGAAGGACTTGGGCATCTTGATTGATAGCAAACTAAATTGGAGTGCCCAAAGTCAGGCCGCTGCTGTAAGGGCAAACAGGGTAATGGGATGTATCAGAAGAGGTATAGCTGCAAAGGATGAGAACATTGTTCTTCCACTGTACAAAGCACTGGTCAGACCACACTTGGAATACTGTGCTCAGTTATGGGCCCCAATATATAGAAAGGATATAAATGAGCTTGAAAAGGTACAAAGGAGGGCAACAAAATTAATAAAGGGAATGGAGGGACTACAATACCCAGAGAGGTTGGCAAAACTAGGACTATTCAGCCTGGAAAAGAGAAGGTTGAGGGGGTACATAATAAATGTGTACAAATATGTTAGGGGACAGTATAGAGATCTTGCCCGGGATTTGTTCAAAAGGAGGGATATTACGGTAACAAGAGGGCATTCACTAAGACTGGAAGAGAAAAGGTTTCAGCACCAGCATAGGAAGGGGTTCTTTACGGTAAGAGCAGTGAGAATATGGAATTCACTGAGTGAGGAGACGGTAATGTCAGATTCACTACACCAGTTCAAGCGGGGACTGGATGCATTTCTAGATACCAGGCAGATTTCAGCATATACTTAAAAATAAAATAAAATAGTAGGTTGATACAGGTATTTATTCTGACTGCTGGTTTCAGAGTCGGGAGGGAATTTTTCCTCAGGTGAAGATTGGCTAAATCATTTGGGGTTTTTGCCCTCCTCTGGATCAACTTTAGCAATTACAGAACTAACAGGTCGAACTTGATGGACGCAAGTCTTTATTCGGCTTTACAAACTATGTTACTATGTTACTATATACAGTTGAAACCAGAAGTTTACATACACTATATAAAAAGACACAAATGCATGTTTTTCTCAATATCTGACATGAAATCAGAATAATCCTTTCCCATTTTAGGTCAATTAGGATTACCATAATTTTTAATATTTGCCAAATGCCAGACTAATGAGAGAGAGAATGGTTTAAGGCATTTTTATAACTTACTGCAAAGTCAAAAGTTTACATACACTAAGATTACTATGCCTTTAAACAATTCTGGACTGCCCAGATGATGATGTCATGTGTTTTGAAGCTTCTGATAGTTTTTTTGGCAACATCTAAGTTAATTAGAGACATGCCTGTGGATGTATTTTAATACACACCTGAAACATACTGCTTCTTTGTTTAGCATCATGGGAAAGTCTAAAGAAATCAGCCAAGATATCAGGAAGAGAATTGTGGACTTGCACAAGTCTGGCTCATCCTTGGGTACAATTTCAAGATACCTGAAGGTACCTCATTCATCTGTACAAACAATTATATGCAAGTACAAACAAGATGGGAATGTTCAGCCATAATACCACTCATGAAGGAGACGGGTTCTATGTCCCAGAGATGAACGTGCTTTGGTCCACCATGTGCATATCAACCCAAGGACAAAATCAAAAGACCTTGTGAAGATGATGGCGGAAGCTGGTAAGATTGTGTCAATATCCACAGTGAAACGAGTACTGTATCAACATGGGCAAATTGATGAAACTAAAATTGAACTTTCTGGGCATAATGACCATTGTTACGTTTGGAGGAAAACGGGAGTAGCTTGGAGGCCTAAAAACACCATCCCAACTGTGAAACACAGAGGTGGCAGTGTAGCACCCTGAGGATTCGGCTGCTACAGGGGTATTGCACCTCAACCCAGAGGTGTGATATTCCACTCCCGGGTAAGGATGGAGTGTGAAACTGAGCTCAGAGAGCTGCATGCACTACACACATCCCATTTCCGAGGAACAGACCAACGGTACTCCCACTTAGAAATGTGCAGGTACGACCGAGTCTGTTCCTGGCTGGAGTGGGAGGGGGGGTGGTACATCCCAAGTAGTGTAGGGGCAGATAGGGGGAGCAGCCTGGGTAAAGATAGGAGCTCATTGGGTGCTGGTCACCTGAGCTCACACATAGAGGGAGTATTTAAGGTGGGCACCATCAAAGAACAGGGTCAGTCTGTCAGCCTTTTGTCAGAGCAGAGCAGAGGAAGAGGAGCAGAGCAGCCCCAGAGAGAGAGAGAGGAGAAAGGAAGAAAGACCCAGAGGGGGTGAAAGAAAAGGACTCTGAGAACCCAAGGTCCATCACCGGGTGAAGAGTTGGCAAAAGGGTACCGGATCCCAAACTGGTGGGGGCTAAAGCACACCTCAGCCAGAGACCGGAGGCCGTGGGCAGGATCTGCCACGGCCACCCACCACATCCACCCTGAAGGCAAACCACATGTAGGGTCAGGGAACCCAAGGCCAAGGGTTTCCCAACAGAAGGCCCGAGGGAGCTGGACCTAGGTGGATCCCTGGTGGGGACGGCCAGAAGACAGGACAGGAAGGAGGGCTCAGGGTCACGCTCTGGACTTGCTTGGGGGTTGGCTGAATCCAGGACCTGGTGGACGCAGCACGGCTCGGGTGGTCACTTGAAGCTGGAGTGACCGGAACATCAGCAGTAAGTAAATACCCTAAACTGCACAACCCGACTCTGTCTTTAATTACCATCTATGCTGCACCACCACAACCCCCATCCTCTGCACCTGACCCCCTGAGGCTATACCCCACCCTTTGGGGGTTATACTATCAAAAGCTGCACCAACACCATCAGCCTCAGCGGACCCTGCTGCAGCGGCGGCCGTAGTGACCGCAATACAACGGGTGGCGTAGTCGACATAAAGAACTTTATAACATCTGTAGGACTGCCACATACTCTGAGCTTGACACCCTGTGCACGTACCGGGTCACAGCCACTCGGAGACTACAACCCCCATCTGATCCGGCTCCGGGTATTCCCCTAAAGAATATGGCCCAGGGGGTGCGTCAACTTTGGCGTAGTCGGCAGGATTACGTGCCCGCAACACCCGGGTACTGCGTGCCTGAAGAAAAGAACGAGTTTACCTCAAAAAGAAGTCTCCTGCCGGTTCCGGAGGGTCCCCGCCATCGGACTCCATCACAGGTCGTTTCCCGCCGGTTGTCCGCCATTAACAGCTTTTTCCCGCCATCTGCAGAGTTTCCCGCCACTGGGAGACGATTCCCGCCATTTCCAAAGGTTTCCCGCCTTGGAAGAGCGGACGCCATTATGGGCGTGCCAGAGGGTGGCAAGAGGCCACCTCCCATCGTGGGCCAGGACCAAAAATGGCGCCAAAAGTGAAAACCGCCCCCACCAACAGAGACTGTGATGCTAGAGGTGTCTGTCAGCGTGAAAGAACTGCCCCTGGAGCTGACAATCACCAAGTGGCCCCGGGACCGCCCTCGAAGTGGGAGGACTGAGAAGAAGAGAGCAAAGATGGGTGTCGCCTGGAGCAGTCTGGAGAGAGCGCACCCGGAGACAAGAAGCCTAGAGCTGAGTCCAGGAGAAGCTTACCCGGAGATGGGAGAAGAGCAGAGCAGCACCGGCCCGCTGGCCAGGAGCCTGCCGGGAACAGCAGAAGGAGAGCAGAGCAGCACCGACCCGTTGGTCAGGAGCCTGCTAGAAGCAACGACCCCACTAGGCTTAGTGGAGGTCCTAGCACAGCTCCCCCGAGACCGGGAGTGTGCGCAGACCGCTCTGGAGGGCCTCGCAAGGAGGATGGCCCGGGTGCAACGAGAGACGTTGGCGCAGTGGAGCCGAGAGATGGCCCAGCAGACCGAGACTCGTCAGCGGAGCACGCCACCCAAGACGAGGAAACAGACCGCCTCTGAGGATGGCGCAGGAGGACTCAAGGCCGGAGACGGCGCCGAGAAGGGAGCCGAACGAAAGGAGGCAGGTAAAGGGGACGTCTCTACCCCAAACCGGGAAACCGCGTAACTGCCCCAGCTCCCCGTCGCAGAGCCCGAAGTACCCCCTGCCGTGCCCGTAACCGCAACGTCACCGCCACAGACTAGGCCTCAACCGGAAGCCGCAGCCGCGACCCCTGTGACGTCACACGCCTCGACCCCGAGCGTGACCAAGCAGGAAGTACCACCAGCCTGGTCGCAAGGCCTAGTACCCCCGGGCGCCGCAATACCAACAGCGCCCCCTACCTCCGCGGAGCCACCGGCCTGGTCGCAGGGCCAAGTAGCCCAGGGCGCCGCCGTCCTTACGGTGCCCTTCACTTTCCAGGTGCCCCAGGCCTGGCCGCAAGGCCTGGGCAACCCGGGCGCCGCCACCACCACCGCGCCCATGAAACCTAAAGTGCCGCATCTGGGAGAAGATCTGTTCGCCCAACACACATGGCCGGACGGGCAGCCCTTTGTCTGGCCCAGGGAGTACTACGAACAAGAGCTCCAAAAGAGGGCAAGGCCCATGTGTGAACCCCTGATCCCGGCTCCAAAGCCCGTAAAAAGGATCTCGCCCCCGCTAGCAGAAGCGCAGTTTGAGTGGGACCCCACCGGAGAAGACCTCATGGGGTTCACTCAGGAGACCCGGGCAGCCGCAGCGGAGCGTGCAGAGTGCTGCCGCCAGCAGCTCGAGGTCTTTGAGAGGGAGCGGAGAGAGAGGCGGGTCCGGGAACAACAAGCCCAGATAAGGAGCGCGGAGCAGAAGAGCCGGGCCAGGAGAGACCCCCGTGAAGCGCATAGTCCCCGCACCACCGGGACTGTGATCAAGTTTAACATGCAGCATGGGTGGGGCTTCATCCGAGACCACCGCACCCCAGGCGACGTCTTCGTGACCAGGAGAGACGTTGAGTCCCACCTACCGGAGGGACACAGAGGTCGTGACCTTTACATCGGGGACGAGGTCACCTTCACCCGGCACAAGTGTGCCAAAGGACCCTACGCCCTCCATGTGCATCGCCTGACGGAGGAAGAGCTGCGGTGTGAGGAAGAGCAAGAGGACCCGGACGGGTCTGAAGCTAAAGGTAACCACAAAGAAAGAGCAGGAGGACGCCGTCGTTAAGTACAGCAGAGTACAAGCTGTATATAGTTGCCCGTCGGGGCACAGTGAACTGTTGCTAATATAGTCCCCGTTGGGACCAGCAAGTGTGAACTGTTTACCCGTTTATCCCTTAAATCCCACTGACCGAGGACTGAGAGCGGTCATTCCTCCCTAATACCTGGCCGAGGACTGAGAGCGGCCATATCCCTTGTAAATAGTTGCGCGTCCTAAAGCGCCCCCTACTGGTTTTAAAGGAAAGCCACGAGTTCCAAAGACTGTCGCACTTTACCCGGTCACACGTTGCACAGTGACCGGAGGAGGAGCTAGAAGCGAGGAAAAGTCTACAAGAATGTTATTAATATGAAAAGTTTTATTGATATAGATATATATAATGTTTTATATGTTTATGCAAAAATTGTATGTTTGTGGTGTTTATATCTTACAGCCCGAGGACGTGCTGTGATTTACCAGGGGGGAATGTAGCACCCTGAGGATTCGGCTGCTACAGGGGTATTGCACCTCAACCCAGAGGTGTGATATTCCACTCCCGGGTAAGGATGGAGTGTGAAACTGAGCTCAGAGAGCTGCATGCACTACACACATCCCATTTCCGAGGAACAGACCAACGGTACTCCCACTTAGAAATGTGCAGGTACGACCGAGTCTGTTCCTGGCTGGAGTGGGAGGGGGGGTGGTACATCCCAAGTAGTGTAGGGGCAGATAGGGGGAGCAGCCTGGGTAAAGATAGGAGCTCATTGGGTGCTGGTCACCTGAGCTCACACATAGAGGGAGTATTTAAGGTGGGCACCATCAAAGAACAGGGTCAGTCTGTCAGCCTTTTGTCAGAGCAGAGCAGAGGAAGAGGAGCAGAGCAGCCCCAGAGAGAGAGAGAGGAGAAAGGAAGAAAGACCCAGAGGGGGTGAAAGAAAAGGACTCTGAGAACCCAAGGTCCATCACCGGGTGAAGAGTTGGCAAAAGGGTACCGGATCCCAAACTGGTGGGGGCTAAAGCACACCTCAGCCAGAGACCGGAGGCCGTGGGCAGGATCTGCCATGGCCACCCACCACATCCACCCTGAAGGCAAACCACATGTAGGGTCAGGGAACCCAAGGCCAAGGGTTTCCCAACAGAAGGCCCGAGGGAGCTGGACCTAGGTGGATCCCTGGTGGGGACGGCCAGAAGACAGGACAGGAAGGAGGGCTCAGGGTCACGCTCTGGACTTGCTTGGGGGTTGGCTGAATCCAGGACCTGGTGGACGCAGCACGGCTCGGGTGGTCACTTGAAGCTGGAGTGACCGGAACATCAGCAGTAAGTAAATACCCTAAACTGCACAACCCGACTCTGTCTTTAATTACCATCTATGCTGCACCACCACAACCCCCATCCTCTGCACCTGACCCCCTGAGGCTATACCCCACCCGTTGGGGGTTATACTATCAAAAGCTGCACCAACACCATCAGCCTCAGCGGACCCTGCTGCAGCGGCGGCCGTAGTGACCGCAATACAACGGGTGGCGTAGTCGACATAAAGAACTTTATAACATCTGTAGGACTGCCACATACTCTGAGCTTGACACCCTGGGCACGGACCGGGTCACAGCCACTCGGAGACTACAACCCCCATCTGATCCGGCTCCGGGTATTCCCCTAAAGAATATGGCCCAGGGGGTGCGTCAGCAGCATCATGTTTTGGGGTTGTTTGTTGCAGGAGGGACTGGTGCACTTCACAAAATAGATGGCATCATGAAAAAAGATTATGTGGCAATACTGAAGCAACATCTCAAGATATCAGCCAGGAAGTTAAATCTTGGGCGGAAATGGGTCTTCCAAATGGACAATGACCCGAAGTATACTGCCAAAATGGTAACAAAGTGGCTTCAGAATAACAAAGTCAATGTTTTGGAGTGGCCATCATAAAGCCCTGATCTCAATCCTATTGAAAATTTATGGGCAAAACTGAAAAGGCAGATGCGAGCAAGGCGACCTACAAACCTGGACCAGTTACGCCAGTTTTGTCAGGAGGAATGGGCCCAAATTCCAACCAACTATTGTGATAAGCTTGTGGAAGGATATCCCAAACGTTTGACCCAAGTCATTCAGTTTAAGGGCAATGGTGCCAAATACTAATACACTGTGTTCCAAATTATTATGCAAATAATATTTTCTCAGATTTTCCCAAATTACCTATATGAATTGCAGTCATTGTAATTTTCCAGTCAAATAACTATTAGAGTACAATTGAAAGGTCTTTGTACAAACTGCGTATGATAACAGTATATTTTTTAAAAAATCAAAAACTCAAACTGCACTCAAAATGCATGTTCCAAATTATTATGCACAGCAGAGTTTTCAACCTTTTCATTTTAATAAAGAGCAAAAAAATTGTCATTTTTGAAATTATAAGCATTAGCAGGTTATTACAAACTGAAATTAACAGTTTTCAACTCAAAACTTTATTCTAGGTGATGTTACATTTGCACATAGGACCCCTTGTTCGAAAGGAGCTTCTGAACTCTCTCGTCCATTGAATTTGTCAGGTTTTGGATGGTTTCTACTTTAATTGTTTTGCATGAGGACAGAATACCCTCCCAGAGCTGTTGCTTAGATGTGAACTGCCTCCCGCCATCATAGACACTCCTTTTGATGATGCTCCAGAGGTTCTCAATGGGGTTGAGGTCAGGGGAGCATGGGTGCCACATCATAAGTTTGTCCCCTTTTATGCCCATAGCAGCCAGAGATGCAGATGTGTTATGTGCAGCATGAGACGGGGCATCATCATGCATGAAAATGATCTTGCTGCGGAATGCACGGTTCTTCTTCTTGAACCATGGAAGGAAGTGCTGTTTGAGAAACTCAACATACATTATGGAGTTCATCTTTACCCCTTCAGGGATCCTAAAAGAGCCGACAATCTCTCTCCCCATGATTCCAGCCCAAAACATTACTCCACCTCCTCCTTGTTAGCGCCGTAGCTGTGTTTGCATGGGGTGTCCATCAACCAGCCATCCTCCACTCCATCCATCTGGACCATCGAGATCATTTCATGCATGATAATGCCCCGTCTCATGCTGCACATAACACATCTGCATCTCTGGCTGCTATGGGCATAAAAGGGGACAAACTTATGGTGTGGCACCCATGCTCCCCTGACCTCAACCCCATTGAGAACCTCTGAAGCATCATCAAAAGGAGTGTCTATGATGGCGGGAGGCAGTTCACATCTAAGCAACAGCTCTGGGAGGGTATTCTGTCCTCATGCAAAACATTTGAAGCAGAAACCATCCAAAACCTGACAAATTCAATGGACGAGAGAGTTCAGAAGCTCCTTTCGAACAAGGGGTCCTATGTAACAAGGGGTCCTATGTGCAAATATAACATCACCTAGAATAAAGTTTTGAGTTGAAAACTGTTTGATTTCAGTTTGTAATAACCTGCTAATGCTTATAATTTCAAAAATGACGATTTTTTTGTTCTTTATTAAAATGAAAAGGTTGAAAACTCTGCTGTGCATAATAATTTGGAACATGCATTTTGAGTGCAGTTTGAGTTTTTTATTTTTTAAAAAATATACTGTTATCATAGACAGTTTGTACAAAAACCTTTCAATTGTACTCTAATAGTTATTTGACTGGAAAATGACAATGACTGCAATTCATATAGGTAATTTGGGAAAATCTGAGAAAATATTATTTGCATAATAATTTGGAACACAGTGTAAAATGTATGTAAACTTTTGACTTTGCAGTAAGTAATAAAAATGCCTTAAAACATTCTCTCTCTCATTATTCTGGCATTTGGCAAATATTAAAAATGATGGTAACCCTAATTGACCTAAAATAGGAAAGGTTTATTCTGATTTCATGGCAGATATTGAGAAAAACATCCATATGTGTCTTTTTATATAGTGTATGTAAACTTCTGGTTTCAACTGTATATATTGATTGGTTATGTTTTGTATGTCATTGCATGTTCTGTGTTCCTGCACATCTGCTAATTACACGTTATTTTTAGCCTATCTGTGATTGGCTGTGTTTAGCTTAAAATAAGACCATTGCCATTACCATTACTATGCTATGATTAAGGGCGCCTAGGATGCCAGAAACCAGAAACGCGTCAGTATTTTATCTTTGTATGTCGGGTTTTATGGTATAAAGAAATAAAATAGTGCTTTTATTTTACCTGCGGAGGTGCCACGCTTTTCACTTTTCCATTGTTGCTGAGCCACACCAGCTGGAGTCATGGCACCCACTGGCTTTCCTCCCATGGATTTCCAACTCCCAAAGCGCAGTAAGCTCTGATTCCTTTTTCTACATAATATAAAAGCTGTCATTGCAATAGAATGAAGATAAATAGAAAAGGAAAAACAATTGCAAACTTGCTTATTTGTGCACTGTCTAACTAACTTAATCAATTAAATAACCGGAGAATACCCCTTTAAGGTCCCCACACACAAGACTGTATCTATAGTGGGTGCAGGGGTTACAACCTCAACTGGCCCAGGAGTCTAGGGTGTCTCAAAAGATCCCTTTGACCCACATAAGAAACTAATACTATTAAAGAACCATGATATTTTTAGGCCCTGTTGGACATTTTACATTGGAACCCACAAGCTTCAAATTATGGCACTGCCCATACAAATGATAAAAAAAGTGAAATAGCCTACAATTTGTTTTTGTATGACGGCTTCTCTACTCTCTCCTCCTATCATTGAAAAATGGTGGAGGAGAGAAGGATCTAACATCTTTCTTTGAAATGCACAAGTCTTTTGAGCAACGGCTTACTCCACTTTCTTTCTTGAAAAGTCATGTATGCTTAGCTGAGTCAATCATGCATGTATATAGACTAGTCAAACAAGATAACTGACAGCCAACAGTTATCTAAAGTGTATGGACACCATTAAACTTATTTGTGCTTTATGTCACCATATCCCAGATGGATATAGAGTGACATCTTTAACATGCATTTCCTTGAGTTGCTCAACTCCTTTGCACTGGATTTCTATAATGATCATGGCAATTAGGGATAGTTTCATGGTCTGTGTCTGTGGATCCTTTCTTTGTTTCTATTAAATCACTTTTATGAACCATAGGCAATAAATAACAATATGCTTGTAAATAAGTAATAATCTCAACTTCTTAACTGGAGATTAGAAATTGCCCCAATGTGTAGATAATAGTAGATAATAATAAGACATGAAGACAATGTGAATTGATTACTAAGCAGTGAGATAAGAGGTCTGTATCCCATTCTGGAATGATGTTCTCCTTTGTTTTCCTCAGGCTTATCTTGGCACTTGTCATATAATTACAGTTTAGTTTATCTGTGGGTAGGGGTTTTGGGTCAGAGATCAAGTGCTTTGACCCAACAATCCACTATAAATTCCAAGCACGTGAATGTCAGCTGAATGATCTACAGCCAGAGAAACTCTGTTTCAAAACTAGTTAGGCACAGAGTTGCCCATTATGGTTTTATGTCTGGGCAGCTTATAAAGAAATTCCAGACAGCCAACATTTTTTTGTGGGCACATTGAAAAACTACAATAAATCATTAATATTTGAAGTTTTATATGTTTAAAATCCATGGTTCTGATATGAAGACATTAGCTCCATTCACTCTTAACTGTAAATTAATGATAATTACACTCATAATATTGTATACAAGTTTCTAAAACTTCAAAAGAATGCATCATAAAATGTTTACAATCAGGGGAAACAAATGTGCCCCATACTTATAAGGGATGTCCAGGAATTTCAGGGTTGTTGGTATCTCTGTTTAGGCATGAACTGCAGTCTACTATTATTGATGTCAAACTGGGTTGGTTAGTCGTGGATTCATTACTAGGTATCTCATGACTTTTACTACCAAGTCACTTGCTGAATACAAGAGATTAGGTTATTATATAAATTATAGGATTTTAAAGGAGCTTTTCATATTTTTTTTTTACAAAAGCACCTGAAGGTAATTGGAACACAGGTTGTTGTCACCACCAAAAATTAAAATAATAATTTCATAGTTCCCAATTAAATTAATGGTCCGCTTTTACAATACATGGTCATCATGAGTCAGAAACATTTTTTTATAGCTGCTCTTTGCTAAGGCTAATCAAAGATGATCCTAAATTGAAGAATTTTCCATAGTAATTACTTGAGTATTTGAAAATGGTGTCTTTTAGAGCAGACAACCCCTATATATTGCATATGATATGTTATGATTAGTGATGAGCGAGCATGCTCGTTACTGCTCGGTGCTCGCCTGAGCATCTCACTGCTCGAGATGTTCGGCGCTCGCCGAGTATTTCCGGGTTGCTCGTGCGGGAACTTGGGTCCCCTCCCTGCATGTTTGGTGCTCTTTAGAGAGCCAATGAACATGCAGGGATTGCCTGCCATGCACTGTAATGCCGTAGCCATGTTGGTTGTGGGCATTACAGTGATTGGCTGGCCGCACAGCGTCATCAGGTCTATATCAGACCTGGCGCCGCCATGCTCATCACAGTCACTCCGGATCAGACAGTGTAGGGAGAGCTGCTGCTGTGTCAGGGAGAGATTTGATTGTGTATTAGGTAGTGTAGGGAGAAAAAACATACATTACACATATCCATCTTAACAAACAGTCCTTCTGAGGACTAATCTATCTGCAGAGATATCAGGCAGGCAGGGTGTATAGGCAGGCAGTGTATATAGCAGACTGCAGTGCATATAGCACAAGAGGCTCCATTCGAATTCAGCCTTCTGCTGCTGTTAAATATTTCTATATGAAGGCCCAGGTCTCAGGGGCCAGGAATACTTTTCTTTGGATCTTAATCCTCATTATTTGCTTAAAAAGCAATCCAGAGAACATCATTTTTTCTGCACCATTTACTTGTTGGCACTGCAGAATACAGCCAGATCCTTTCCATATTAGAGCGCTAGAAATCCAGCTATTTAAAACTGTATTTCTCCGTCAAACGGATCACATATACGTTGTCAGAAAATACTGCCATTTCTGGCTTCCATTAAAAATTTCCTTTAGTGTGTCATTGAAGCAATTCACACCAGTTTGCTGTTCAAACTACTTACCTACAGGCCAGGTATTTAAAACTGTGTTTTCTCCGTCAAACGGATCACATATACATTGTCAGAAAATGCTGCCATTTCTAGCCTCCATTAAAAATTTCCTTTAGTGAGTCATTGAAGCAATTCACCGCAGTTTGCTGTTCAAACTACTTACCTACAGGCCAGGTATTTAAAAATCTGTTTTCTCTATCACACGGATCACATATAAGTTCGCTCCAAACTCAGTCATTTGTAGTGTGCGTGGAAGATACTGTCTTCTATTTAAAATGGGCAAGGCACATGGCAAGGGATGGGGAACTGGACGTGATGGTAATGGTGCATGCAGAGGCCGAGGACAAGGCCGTAGGCAAGCCGAAATTGTGCCACAACAAACACCCACATCTTCTCTCCTGACCTTCCTGTCCCAATTTTTAGGGGACCACAGCACACCACTATTGAACCCAGAGCAGTGTCAAAAGGTGGTTGGTTGGATAGCGGATAATGCTTCCAGTCACTTAGCCACCACCACCACCACCCTGTCTTCCACACGGTCAAGTCTCAGTAGCTGTGAGTCTGGACCGCATATTCCTCACCCTGATCCTCCTTCCTCACACCATGCTGAGTACCCAGAGACAACTGATCCCACACTTGGACACTCTGAAGAGCTGTTCACTTTTCCATTTATAGATTCGGGCCTCTCGCCCGGTCCACTTGAAGCGGGGCAAGAGGAGATCACGTGTAGCGATGCCCAAATATTTGAGCAGCCACGGTCACACGAAGGCGACGGTGGGAAAGTGTCACAAGAGGTGGACGATGATGAGACACAATTGCCAGAAAGTCAGGAGGAGGACCAGGGTGCGGAACTGGAAGACGAGGTGGTGGATGATATAGTAACTGACCCAACCTAGCAGGAGGACATGTGTGGTGCCCCTGAAGGTTCAGTCGCCACAGAGGTACTGCACCTCACTCAGAGGTGTGGTGCCTCCCTTCACTCAGGTTAGGAGGGAGTGCTGCACGGAACCCCAAACACTTGCATCCAACACTACACTGCTCCAGGCCAGCTGGAGGGGCGACATGCAGAGCACAGCTGCTGAGCCCTGTCCCTGGCTGGAGTGGGGGGAACCCAAAGGTAGGGGGAACCAGTAGTGGGTGTGGATGGAGGAAGTAGTTTAGGGGAGCACTCATGCAGTAAAGATATCTTAGAATAGTGCAGTTCAGTCAGTGAGAGGAGAGAGTGAAGACAGTCTGGGAGCAGAGTCTCAGTCAGAGCTCTGCTCCCCAAGCAGGGCCTAGCCTCAGAGGCCCAGGAGGGGAGCAGGGAGGAAGCTCCGTTCTGAAGAAGGGATCCTAGGGGGTAAAGCGAGTGCAGGCGGCACCCGTACACCCCGAAACTGCCAGGTGTCAGGAGGATCTAGGCTGCAAGAAGGGGACCGGCCCCTGACCCAGTCATGCAGCTTCAAGCCTCGGCTGGAAAAACCGGAAGCTTCTGGCTTTTATAGCCAGTAGCCAAATCCCCACTCCAATCCAAGTAAGGTCAAGCAGGTCTGTGTAACTCCGACGGACAGGGGGGACCTCGCAGCACCCGAATAGGATTCACAGTGGGAAGCGCAGGGCAGGAGGGAGTAAGACCCAGCGTGAAGTCGGTCTAGAGAGGCACACAAGAAAGTGGGGTTCTGCTAGGTACGCCCGAGCTGCCTGAGGAAGGCCTGAACCCCTGCCCAGTGAACGCAGTGCGACGCGGGAGGCTTGCACCAGTACAGTGCACCTGTCGACTGTCTAAGAACTGTGAGTAAATCTTGGATGACTGCACTGAGCTGCCTCCGCTCCTTTATTTCGCCGGTGCCATTTCCCTCCCTGCACTACAATGCTCAGCGCCCCTCTATTCATCTTCACTGCCGTGAGGCCTGCTCCACCTGTGGGGAGCCGTTCCATCTCAAGCTGCCCTAACACCTGCCTCAGAGGACTGTCGCAGCACTGGTGATCCTCACCAGACACCACAGGTGGCGTCATGAAAAATCTCGAAAACCCCATATAAAAGCATTCCCCCATTTCACTGACCGCCCAGGGTCACGGACTGGGCCAGCCACCGTGATATCCCCTGAAAGCAGCCTTAAGACCCGGCTGCCGAGTACCCCATGGCCCTGGGGGCGAGTCACATGCAGAGCGAGGACAGCAGCAAACAGGGGGAGGGAGGCAGAGCACCCCAAAAGGCAGGAAGAAGCAGTGTG
Organism: Phyllobates terribilis; assembly: GCF_046119375.1. Taxonomy (NCBI): domain Eukaryota; kingdom Metazoa; phylum Chordata; class Amphibia; order Anura; family Dendrobatidae; genus Phyllobates; species Phyllobates terribilis. The sequence goes on from NW_027362764.1 coordinate 463,268,351, forward strand.
GTGGCCGCAGACAGAAGGCAGGCAACCTTTCCCCGTAACACCAACATGAAGGAAGTTGCCAGTACAACTGTTAGGTCTTCCCGAGTGTTAAGAGGGCGGTTGCAGACAACTTTATTTTAATGGAACGCAACCGACCCCGGGGTCCGCGATGCAGCCTGGAGGACTGCTGCCGAACACTTCCCGGGTGGAAAGGCAAGCGACAACTTAAATGTTAAACCCTTCCGTGTTTCTTCACACAGAAACGGGTAAAGCGGTACGCTCTATCTCCGTTAACTGCACGGAGGGAGAGCGACCGGCGACGCACCTATCAAATATCTTAGCCCTTCGTGTTAATGCACACGGAAGGGTAAGATGGTTCGCACAATCTCCAAGAACCACAGGGAGACGTGCGACCGTGGGAGAGGCAGTAGCCCTGTCTTTGATACAGGCGCTACGCTATGGGGATTGGCGCTAGTATAACGGTTCACACAATCTCCAAGAACCGCAGGGAGACGTGTGACCGTGGGAGAAGCAGTAGCCCTGTCTTCGATACAGGCGCTACGCTACAGGAGTTGGTGCTAGCGTGTGGGTGTGATTCCCGCCGGGTATTCGAGCACTCAGCTGGCGTGCTACCGGACTGAGCAAACCCGCTCTATATAGCTCACAGGCAGAACAGACTTTTTCAGACCTGCCTAGCTAAAGCTATGGCTCTACGAGGAGCCCAAGAGTAAGCGTGCACACCACAAACAGCCAGCTCAAATGATCTGAGAGCGTCGCCATCTTTGTGGGCGGGCCTTTTAAAGACTAAGCCCTGCCCACTGACGCGCCATTGGTGATGTTACCCGTGGACCAATCAGGCGGTGCCAGGTCACCAGGTCAGGAGGGTGCCAACCCACCAATCATGATCCGCCAGTGCGGCAAATCCTGGACTTAGATTCCACAAGCCCTGTCTCCCTCTGCAACCCAGGCTTAACATTGCTAGGCACAACTACCTGGGAGACAAACAGTGCTTGTGGACCAGCTAGGTGTTGGGGCTGATGGTGATGCTGAGCAGCATCAGCCTTGGCTGGACTGAAATGGGAGACCACAGAAGGTCCTTGACCCATTTCAAATACAACACCAGACCGACGCCTAATACCGAGTCTGGTTGTTTTTTAAAGACTCTGCCGATAACCCCAAAAAGGCCATTTGCACCACCTGCCAGGCCAGCATCAGCAGGGGTGGCAAAACGACCAGCCTGACCACCACCAGCATGATCAGGCACATGGCAGCAAAGCACCCGACTTTGTGGGCCGAACCAAAGTGTCCAGATACAGTGTCTGCAGGTGGCGCCATTGCTTCTTCCGCTGTTGTGCATGCAAGCCAATCACCTGTCCATGGTGCATGCGAAGATGCCTCCTGCCCTGCACCTGTCGTTGCACACTCTCAAGGAGCAGCATCAGGAAGCACGTCAATGTCCTTGTCCCAGCGCAGCGTTCAGTTGTCCATACCCCAGTCCTTAGAAGGCAAGCGCAAATATGCAGCCAACGCCCGACAGGCCACACTACTAAATTCTCACATTTCACGACTGCTTGCGCTCAAAATGTTGCCTTTTAGGCTCATGGAGACGGAAGCATTCCGCAACCTGATGGCAGCGGCCGTTCCACGGTACTCGGTCCCCAGCTGCCACTATTTCTCCCAGTGTGCCGTCCCCGCATTACACAAGCACGTGTCCCAAAACATTAGCCGTGCTCTCAACAACGCAGTTACCGGTAAAGTCCTCCTAACCACGGACATGTGAACAAGTGCTTGTGGGCAGGGACGGTACATCTCGCTGACGGCACACTGGGTTAACACAGTGGAAGCGGGGACCCAGTTGGACCTTAGGACGGAACACGTCCTCCCGACGCCAAGGATTGCGGTCCCTAGGTCAATCAGGGTTGCCCCCACGGTCTACAGCTCCCGCACCTCATCCTCCTCAGCCTCCTCCTCCTCTTCAGCCTCCATCTCCGAAATGACCATATCAGTCACAAGCTGGAAGCACTGCAGCACCACCTCGGCCAAGCGGTAACAGGCTGTGCTGAAGCTAATATGCTTAGGTGACAAATCGCACAATACTGAAGAGTTGTGGACAGCTCTGAAAGAGCAGGCAGATCTGTGGCTCACACCGCTGAACCTACAGCCAGGCATGGTCGTGTGTGACAGTGGCCGGAACCTGGTGGCGGCTCTGAGGTGAGGCGAGCTCACACACGTACCATGCCTGGCCCATGTCCTTAACCTCATGGTTCAGTGGTTTCTCAAATCCTACCCGGAGCTGCTGGATCTGCTTGTTAAAGTACGCCGCCTGTGTGCCCATTTTAGAAAGTGAGCTACAGCTTCCGCCGCCCTTGCAGTGTTTCAGCAGCATTTGCAGCTTCCGGCTCACAGACTGGTGTGTGATGTCCCCACACGCGTTGGAACTCTACACTGCAGATGTTGGGAATGATTTGTGAGCAGAAGAGGGCAGGTGTTGAGTACCAGCATCAACAAGGCCGTCGGTATTCAGTTCAGACTCCACACATAAGACCTCAGGAGTGGACATGGATGTCAGACATATGTACCATCCTCCAAAACTTTGAGGACTCCACCAAGATGGTGAGCAGTGATGACGCCATAATTATCATCACCATCCCGCTTCTCTGTCTTCTGAAACGCTCTCTGCTCACAATCAAAGAGGATGCATTGCAGGCGGAGCACGATGAGATGGAGCAAGGAAACATACAGGGTGATTACACACAGCCAAGCCTCATCTCATCCCAACGTGGATAGGGTGACAATGAGGAAGAGGAGGAGGAGGAGGAAGGACAGGAGCTAGTTTCATGCACTATAGACGGTACTACCTGCACAGCTGTCATACCGTCTGTTCAGCGTGGATGGCCAGAGGACAGAGAGGAGGAGGAGGAGGAAAGCATGGTCAGTCATCCTCTTGGTCAGGACACGGAAGTCTTGCCTGTTAGTAGTCTGGCACGCATGGCTGAGTTTATGTTACTCTGCCTTTCCCATGACCCTCGCGTTCTCAAAATTTTGGGTGACAGTCATTACTGGTTGATGACACTTCTAGACCCACGCTACAAGCAGAACTTTATATCTCTGATTCCTGAGGCGGACAGGTCTACAGAAATGGGGCAGTACCAGAATGCCTTGTTGCGGAACTATTAAAAAAATTCCCATCTGAAAACGCTGACGGCAGAGGGCACACTTCGTTGGATAACCAAGGAGTACAGGCAAGAGAGACACAACTTCAATCCAGCAGAGGCAGGGGAACACTGACAAAGTTCTGGGAGAGTTTTCTCAGACCCTCCCATCGCACAGGCCCTGAGGCGCGGGGTACTCTCACAAGGAGTGCAAAGTTTGGGAAGATGCTGAGGGAGTACCTTGCCGACCGTACCAACGTCCTCCGAGATTCCTCTGTGCCTTATAATTATTGGGTATCCAAGCTGGATACGTGGAATGAACTGGCTCTCTATACCTTGGAGGTCCTGGCCTGCCCTGCCGCCAGCGTTTTATCAGAGCAAGCTTTTAGTGCCGCTGGTGGAGTTATAACTGATAAGCGCATCCGCCTGTCAAATGAAAATGCTGACAGGCTGAATCTTATAAAAATGAACAAGGGCTGGATTGGGCCAGACTTCTCAACACCACCGAATGATAGCAGCGTAACATAAACTCAAATCCAGTGTCTTTTCTTGGGAGGTGTATTCCCATGCACCTTTTCACACCCACACATGGGTATAAGCTTCCTGATTTTGTCTATTTGCTCTTGTCCTCCTCCTTCTCCTCACCCTCCACCACCATATCACCAGGGTGACCGTGGTCCGTGATGCAACACCCACATATTTTTTTTAAAGGGTGTTTATGATGCCCGTGAAAAAAAAATTTTTATACAGTATGTTCATGTATAGCCCCCAGGGGTAAATGTTTGTCAGCCCATACACTTAGCGCATGGGCATTACAAGTATAAGAGGCCCGCTCCTTTCTAATGGGAACATTTTTTTATGAGGCCCTCCTCCACGTGTTAACCCAGTGTGCCGTCAGCGAGATGTACCGTCCCTTCCAAGGGGCATTGAAGTGCCTCCCAATTTTTGCCAGCCCTTGCATTCACTGCATAGGCTAACACTATGGGAGACTCTCTCCTTTCTAATGGGAATTTGTCGTTACTGTGGCCCTGCTCTGTGTGTCTTTAAATTCTTAGTGGGGTTTTTCCTAAAATTGGTCAGCCATTGGACTCACTGCATACCCTATAGCGGTATAGCAGACCCTCTCCTTTCTAATGGGAACATGTCGTACCTTGTTACTGTGGCCCTGCTCCGTGTGTCTTTAAATTCTTAGTGGGGTTTTTCCTAAAATTGGTCAGCCATTGGACTCACTGCATACCCTATAACTGTATAGCAGACCCTTTCCTTTCTAATGGGAACATGTCGTACCTTGTTACTGTGGCCCTGCTCCGTGTGTCTTTAAATTCTTAGTGGGGTTTTTCCTAAAATTGGTCAGCCGTTGGACTCACTGCATACCCTATAACTGTATAGCAGACCCTCTCCTTTCTAATGGGAACATGTCGTACCTTGTTACTGTGGCCCTGCTCTATGTGTCTTTAAATTCTTAGTGGGGTTTTTCCCAAATTGCAGTCACAGCATGGGTATTGCCACTATAGGAGACCCGCTCTTTTATAATGGGAACATTTTTTTTTACTGAGACCCTCCTCTATGTCTCTTCAAAGGGGCATTGGGTTGCATCCAAATTTTTGGCAGCCATTGCCGTCACTGGATAGGTAATAACAGTATAGGAGACCCACTTGTTAATAATGGGAACAACAAAGCATTGCCGGCTGATGGCTCTCTAACAATAGCTACGGCCGACTGCTGGCCTTTTAAGAATAGTAAGGGCCGTCTGATGTCCCTGTAAAAATAGGCTTTATGACTTTCAGAGTCCCTCCATCATAAATAAAAAAGGATGTGTCTGATGATGTGTCACACACCACATTACCAGATAAGGTTGTAAAATGTTAAAATGACATTTCCTGGTGAATGCATTTGTCTTAAAAAATAACGTAAAAAAAACAAAACTATAGGATCTTTCTTTAGTATAAAAAACAGCGTCACCAATTTAACCTCAATGTAATCACATTGTTCAGCTAATGCACCTCCTCCATCTCCGAAATGATCACATCAGTCACAAGCTGACAGCACTGCAGCATTGCCTTGGCCAAGCGGCAACAGGCTGTGCTGAAGATAACATGCTTAATGCTTAATTGACAAACCGCCCAGCGCTGCAGAGTTGTTGAAAGCTGTAACACAGCAGTCTGATCTGTGGCTCTCACCGCTGAACATACAGCCAGGCATGGTCGTGTGTGACAATGGGCGGAACCTGGTGACGGAGAAATGACAGCCGGGGTAGATACAGTTTCCCTCTATGCCAGCCCTTTCACAAAGCTAAAGAATATGGCTGTGGTGAAATACAACTCCCACTGAGAAGCTGTTTCAGATTGAAAAACATTGTGCCCATCAGAGGATTTGGTTCTGAGGGCTAACCTTTCTCACCCGCTCAAGAGCCCCATAGCAGCTGCAAAGTTAGCGCTATCATGAACTCTCCTGAGGTAGAAGCCAAGGCACACCAGAGGATTCTCTGGTGGGACCGCCCAACCCTGCTGAGAAGCAGTCCTGGCTAAGAAAAGTGTGTGGGAAGGTTCCCGAACACTCTATGGCTGCTTTTTTACTGAGGAGGAAACACACGCAAACATGCTGGGATTTGAACCCAGGATCCCAGAGCTGCAAGGCTTCAGTGCTAACCACTGATCCAATGTGCTGCCGTTCACCCTCTAATATCTAACAGGCTGGAAAAACTTGCACCTACTGCCACTCTATCTTCAGCTCCTTTGTGAGAAAATGTATTTGGGCAGCCACTCAGTCTACCGAATAAAATTCCTGAAAAGGAAATTGGGGATGGCTTTGCTACTGGTACTGGGGGCAGTGCTAATACCATGGCGTCATACCATAGTTTGCTGGAAATATTCCAGGCTGTTAGGAGGCAAGCAAATTCCCACAGAAAAGTACCAGCAGTAATGTTCAGGCCACATTTCAAGTGCAAGCAGCTTTAGAGGACTTCCTGGGAGAAATGACATGCAGGGTAGATACAGTGTCCCTCTATGCCAGTCCTTTCACCGAGCTAAATAGAACTGTCAGCCAAAAAAGTTGTGGACTGGCTCTGTACCGTCCCTGGCCACATTCACCTGTCCAAGTGTTTGTGGTTAGGTGGTCCTTCCCAGTAAGTGCACTGGGGAGGGCACGGGTAATGTTGTGGGACCCGCGCTTGAGGAAGGCAGAGGCGATACCGGGAAATATAGTGGCGGCTGGGGACCGAGTATGGACACCCGGCCGCCGCCGGCATGAGGTTGTGAAAAGCTTCCACGAGCTTTAAAGGCCATATCTCAAGTGCAAAGAGCTGCCCAGAAATCTGGCAGTTTAGTGTTGTGGCCTGTGGGTGGGTGGGTGGATGGCTGCATACTTGCACTTGCATTCCAAGTAACAGAAAACTAAGCGGATGGTAGCCTCTATCATCATCATGGCCTCACCTCGGCACTTTGAACTCTCCTGAAGGAGAAGCCAGGGCCCGTCGGAGGAGTCTCCGGTTCTGTGGTGAGCCCGTCCAACCCTGCCGGAAAGCATCCCTGGCTAAGAAAAGTAGGGGGGAAGGTTCCTGGACACTCTATGGCTGCTTTTTTAATGTGGATCGGCCATGCTTATGCATGTTATTTCTCAAAACGCATTACAGATCAGGCCATTGTCCAACTCTGTATTCAAGAAATTAAATGCGCAAAGAAAGATGTGTGTGTGTGTCAAAGCACCACCGACAAGTGCGAGTTGATGTTGGGCGGGCTGCCATTTCTTCTTCAACAAGCTGAATTACAGGACTTCCTGCGAGAAATGACACGCAGGGTAGATACGGTTTCCCTCTATGCCAGTCCTTTCACCGAAATAAATACAACTCTTAGCCAGTTGTGGACTGGCTCTGTACTGTCCCTGGTCACATTCACCTGTCCACGTGTTTGTGGTTAGGCTGTCCTTCCCAGTAAGTGCACTGGGGAGGGCACGGGTCATATTGTGGGACCCGTGCTTGTGGAAGGCGGAGGCGATACCGGAAAATATAGTGGCGGCTGGGGACCGAGTATGGACACTCGGCCACCGCCGGCATGAGGTTGTGAAAAGCTTCCACCTTCATGAGCTTAAAAGGCCAAGCAAGCAGCTGTCAAAAATTTGGCAGTACAGTATTGCAGCCTGTGGGTGGGTGGGTGGCTGCCTGCATACTTGCGCTTGCATTCCAAGGAATGGGGCAGGGACAACTGAACGCTGCAGTGGGACAAGGACGTGGACGGTGATTGTTGCAAGTCTGCAATGACAGGTGCATGGCGGGAGGCATCTTCGCATGCGCCAAGGATTACTTATGATGGGCACACTTTTAGGCAGTGACCTGGGAGTCAGAGATGCTTCCAGAGGTCTTCCCCATGCTGTTCTCATGTCTTTTCAGCACTGTATGCATGTGTCTGATGATGTGTCACACACCACATGGCCAGATAAGGTTGAAAAATGTTAAAATGACATTTCCCAGTGAATGCATTTGTCTTGGTTGAAAGCAATTCAAAAGTGCAAAAACGCATCAAAAACGCTACGTGCGAACATAGCCTAAGTTGTGGAGGAGTATTTTTGTTTTGGGTTATTTATTTTGCCTTATATACAAGTCATTACCCTGGAAAGGAATTTTCTTAACATATTTCCCAGGAAAATGCATTTTGGTTTAGTTTTTGTATGTTTTATTGTGAGTCCGTAAAAGTGGTGTAATACTCTGACCATGTTGTTGACAGCAGTGACCTGGGAGTCAGAAATGCTTCCAGGGGTCCTCCCCATGCTGTTCCCATGTCATTTGAGCACTGTTCCCATCAATTTGGGCAATTTTTATGCCCTCTGCAGAGCGCCGGGGGGAGCCGCCTGAAAAATACTCGAGTTTCCCATAGTCTTACATTGGGCTCGTTACTCGGGTCGAGCACCCGAGTATTCCAATTTGCTCGACCCGAGCAACGAGTAACCAAGCATTTTAGTGCTCGCTCATCACTAGTTATGATATGATTCCATGTGATATAACAATGACCATATAATATGTGAGATACATTATACTGATCTCTTCAATCACAAAAATGCAAGAGCATCAAATGGAAACTACACGTACAAAGGCATGTAGTCCCCTGAACTAACATTGGGTGCGCTGTTGCATTTTATCAACCACCAAACTGCAAGTCTGTATTTTTGCTGTGATCAGTCATAGGTGACTTGATAACATTGGTAGCACTAAGAGATCAGATTATTTCTTAATCTATAAATGTTTTATTAAACGTATTTAATGAACAATACATGATTTACATGTTTAAGTGATTAACAAACATGTTTTCCAATTGATAAACAGACTGTAATCATAATGTTCCCATAACAATTTACATATATCAAAGGATCCGAATAAAGAAAAGCTGCAGCTTTGTACCTGAGGAATGACAAATTACCAGTTCAGCAGCTCACCGTGTAAAGCAGCTGCTAATCTTTATATAGGCTCAGAATACTTTCATCGTGTATCTATTTTGGAAATGTATTTATCTCCTACAGTTTTATTCAAGTTGTCTTCTACAGACGTGTTTTATAACATCATGATAGCGCTAGAGAAGAGCGACTATAGATGAAAGAGTAACTATACAAGTACAGCACTTCCATATATACAGTGCTCACAATAAATGAGTACACACCCTTTGAAAAATTAGATTTTAATCCATATTTCACTGAATACAAAGTTGCACAGTATAGGTTGAAAAAAAGAGATAGATCCATCAAGTTCAACCTTTCTCCATCAGTTCTACGTTTGGTGTCGCTAGATTAATTAGAACCCACAAGGCCATTTGTTGTGAGAAAAGCATCCAGCCTGTTTAAAAAGCTGTTAGTATCCACCATTAATACTTCTTGTGGTCGGCATTACACATTCTGACTGCTCTGACTGTAAAGAACCCTTTCTTATTAAGCTGCTGGAATTGTCTTTCTTCCACCCGTAATGAGTGCCCCCTGGTCCTTAGTATGGTATTTGGAAGGAATAAGTCATGTGCCAGTCCTTTGTACTGACCACACATATTTATACATGTAAACGAGATCTCCTCTGAGATAACTTTTTTCAAAGCTAAACAAGCCCAACTTTTCCATCCTCTCATCATAGGAGAGGCCTTCCATCCCATCTAGTAATCTAGTTGCCCGCCATTGAACCAAACTCTAACTTCTGAATATTCCTTTCCAGATTGTTGCCCAAAACTGGATCCTATATTCAAGATATGACCTTACAAGTGATTTATAGAGGGGTAACAATACATTGGGGTGATAGGATTTTATCTCTCTTTTATACACCCAAAAATCTTGTTTACTTTTGCGGCTGCTGCTTGACATTGAGTACTGCTGCTCAGCTTACTTGTAACTAGAATACCCAAGTCCTTCTCCTGTTCCGTAGTCCCGAGTATACTCCCATTTAATGCTTATGCAGCAATAGGATTACTCTTGCCTTTCCTCCACGCGCAATGAATGCCCCCTGGTCCTTTTTAAGGGTTTTGGTAGAAACTTCTTGTGTTCAGTGAGATATTGAGATATTTATTAAAATCTTACTTTTGAAAGGGGTTGTACTCATTTATGCTGAGTATTCTAACTTGAATCTTTGCATTAGTATTCACAGACTGACTATCACTACCATGTTTAATGAAAGTTGTACACCACAATCAAATTCGGCCTTTATCTATCCCTGTGTGGAATGAGCTGCGCGCTCTGACCTTCTATCCCTACTCTGTACAAGCCAAAAAATGACACTCCTTGGCCGGCCCCATGGTGAAGCCTGTGCGGCTCTGCCTGTCACAATAAGTCTGCTCTTTAATGGCATCTGAAATAGCACCGGTGGTGGGGGGGGCATTCTTTTTTGGCAGCTCCTCGATAATCAAATCACAGAAGTGTGACTGCAAGGTGCGAATTTCAGGAAATGCACCTTGCAGTCAATCCTTCGTGGATCGATCATCTCATCTCTAATGGCGACATAACAAAAATTCAGATCCCTAATGTTTTTGCAAACTATATAGCTACCTTAATCTGTTATCTAGGTCCCACAAGCTAATTGAACATTTTCAGCCTCACGATACTATATCAAATGAGAGCGGCAGAACACTAGACCTCATTGGCTGGAGTACCCTTCCAATGGACTTCTATGTAGCCTTAAGAAATTGGCGCAGATCAGAGATTCACACCAGGATAATAATCCTAATAACCAAACAACTGGATCCAAAGAAGACACAGTAATAGAAGGACAAACATGTCAGTGGTTGATAAAGAATGCTGCCAATATGTGACCGTATTCCTACAATCAGTACAGTATGTCTGAGTAAAATGATAGAAATTCAGTAAATTACCAGTATAACCGATTAATACAAAATAAAATGGAAAAAAAAAATGAATTTCTTACATTTCTTTATTTATTTCCATGTTTTAATTTGTTACCGATCTTATTAATTTTCTACACAAACAGCTTTGTCAATTTATTTTTAAAAAAGTTTTACTGTATTAGAATACATGATATTACAGCATTATAGAATTTTGCAATGCAAATTTTATTATCATTATTTTTACGATTACTAATGATTACTACTAATAATAATAAGTTTAGTGGCATTTGGAGAGACTATATTGTAACAGAAGTTTAAGGTATATAATGTTTATTATTATGTACAGTAGACATAGGGAGTATGCTTTTAATGTCGTTTGGAAAAATTAAAATCTATTTTGAAATATTTTATTGCAAAGCTTACAGCTAAATAGAAAAAAATTGTTGAGACACTTTAGTGCTCTTGTGTGAGCGATTCAGCCGCTTAAAATGTAAAGTAACGTTACATTAGCATCGTACTTAGTCAGGGTCTAAAATGTGAACTTTTGAACTATGCAAATGATTCAAGATGTTGTCTTACAAATTTATTTCCTCCCTCGCTTGCATCTGCTTTGCTGTTGTTCATAGAAAATTAAAGTTCTTCCTACAAATGTAAAACTTTCTTTTTCTTTATTTTTTTTTTATCAACCACACTTTAATGGCAGCTGCCAGGGGCGGATTAAGAGTAGCTAGGGCCCCGGCAGTTAAGAAGGCGTGGGACCCCAGGTTACCGGATGTATCACGTGACATGTCACATGATTCTGTTTGATAGACCATGTGATAGGTCATGTGAGCATCACACATGTGCTTTGGTGCACATCCATACACGGAAAAAGACAGAGATAGCTTAGCGCGCCACGTAAATTTTTCCCTTATGTACAACACTATACATAGCAGCGCTATACATAATAGAGCAGGGGTGGGAAATTAATTTTCCCAAGGGACCACATGAGAGACCGTGACTATTGTGGAGGCTGAACCAATAGGCTGAAATTAATTCTCCTCGATATTAACATAGTATAAAAAATAATTATTAATAATTGTATGACTTAATATTAAGCAGAATTAAGTATGCTGACATCCGCCTACATACAGTATGACCCACCACATAGCTCCCGTACATACAACATGAGCCCCCACAATCAACAACCAAAGCGATCAACCTATGGGGCCCTTATACATGTAAACCATAACTAAAAAAAAAACTTAAACTCTCTCTTTATCTAGTTAGTTTAATACCCCAATACATACAGACATAAATGCACACACATTTGCACAGAAGCAAACAGCGATTTAAAAAAATAAGAGCAGAAATGAGTGGAGATGGGGACTAGTTTTGCCCTTCACAATTCCCTTCCTGACAGAGGAGATTGGTACCCTACAATCGACATCGATCTGGGGCACCATACAAAATCTCACCTCGTGGGGTATCCTTGATCATGAGGAAGGTGAGAGATCAGCCTAAAACTACACGGGGGGAACTTGTTAATGATCTCCAGGCAACTGGGACCACAGTCACCAAGAAAACCATTGGTAACACATTACGCCTTAAAGGTTAAACTTCTGCAATGCCCACAAGGTCCCCCTGCTCAAGAAGGCACATGTGCAGGCCACTTAAGTTTGCCAATGAACACCTGGATGATTCTGTGAGTTATTGGGAGAAGGTGCTGTGGTCAGATGAGACAAAAATTGAGCTCTTTGGCATTAACTCAACTCGCCGTGTTTGGAGGAAGAGAAATGCTGCCTATGACCCAAAGAACACCGTCCCCACTGTCAAGCATGGAGGTGGAAACATTATGTTTTGGGGCTGTTTCTCTGCTAAGGGCACAGGACTACTTCACTGCATCAATGGGAGAATGGATGGAGCCATGTACTGTAAAATCCTGAGTGACAACCTCCTTACCTCCGCCAGGACATTAAAAATGGGTCGTGTCTGGGTCTTCCAGCAAGACAATGACCCAAAGCATACAGCCAAGACAACAAAGGAGTGGCTCAAAAAGAAGCACATCAAGGTCATGGAGTGGCCTAGTCAGACCTTAATCCCATAGAAAACTTATGGAGGGAGTTGAAGCTCTGAGTTGCCAAGCGACAGCTTCAAAATCTGAATGCTTTAGAGATGATCTGCAAAGAGGAGTGGACCAAAATTCCTCCTGACATGTGCGCAACCCTCAGCATCAACTACAAAAAACGTCTGACTGCTGTGCTTGCCAATAAGGGTTTTGCCACCAAATATTAAGTGTTGTTTGCCAGAGGAATCAAATACTTATTTCTCATTGCAAAATGCAAATAAATTTATCTAATTTATACAATGTGATTTTCTTGATTTTTTTTTGAATATTCTATCTCTCAATGTTAAAATTAACCTACCCTTAAAATTATAGACTGTTCATGTCTTTGTCAACGGGCAAACTTACAAAAACAGCAAGGGATCAAATAATTATTTCCTTCACTGTATATCATCAATATTTTTCAACAATCTGATCAGAAAAAAAACCCTAACAAAGTCCAAGAAGAAACATATATGATGTCCTTGTCAAACAAACAATAACCCTTCAGATCATAAATGATAAGTCAAGTGGCAGCGCAATTAACACCACAAAACATCCATATACCTCATAGTCACGTTTCTATGGACATGGACTATCCTATATATATAGACCCTATAGAGCCTGAACAATTGTGTACTTAGTTTAATGGCATCTTCTTCCGACGCGTTTTCACCCTCTTTTAGTCATTCCTTCAATCAGGACAAGAAAAGGAGACCATAAGCCGTACTGCAATGAGGATAACAGTTCACAAGCCCAGGCAATATGCCCTCACATAGCCCCTACATACAATATGAGTCCCCACACAGCCCCATACATACTGTATGATCCCCCACATAGCTACCTACATACAGTATGAGCACTCGCATAACTCCTTATATACAGTATAAGCCCCACATAGCTCCCTATATACAGTATGAGTCCCCACATAGCCTCCTATAAACAGTCTGAGACGGCGCATAGCTCCCTATATAGAGTATGAGAACGCACATAGCTCCCTATATACAGTATGACCCCCATATAGCCGCCTATATACAGTATGAGTCTGCACATAGCATCCTATATACAGTATTAGCCCACACATAGCCTCATGTATAGAGTTTAAGCCCCCACATAGCCTCCTATATACAGTGTGAGCCCCCATATAGCCTCCTATATACATTATGAGCCTGCATATAGCTCCCTATGTACAGTATGAGCCCCCATATAGCCTCCTATATACATTATGAGCCTGATCATAGCCTCCTGTATACAGTGTGAGCCCCTATATAGCTCCTATATACATTATGAGCCTGCACATAGCAGCCTATATACAGTATACACATTCCATACACATATTATTAAAAAAAACACACACATACAAACATACTCACCTCACTCCTGTTCCCCCGATGCTCTGTTCCGGTACCTGAGTCTTCACTTCCAGTTTGGACAGTGCGTACATGCAGGTGCATGATGATGTCTTAGCGCCAGCGCCAACTGATGATGTCATTGCGCTGGCACATCGCAGAAGCGACTGAAGCTCCACTGGCTCTGCGCTGCCATTCTGTATCACTGGCAGCACAGCGCCAGCGGAGCTCCCTGCCGGGATAAGTGTGCCGCAAATGGCGGCGGACAAAACATTATAATGAGGGCAATCTGGCGATGGGCCCCCTGGAACCGAGGGCCCCAGGAGGTAGCCCAGATTGCCCTCATTATAATCCTCCTATAAACAGTCTGAGACTGCACATAGCTCCCTATATAGAGTATGAGAATGCACATAGCTCCCTATATACAGTATGGCCCCCATATAGCCTCTTATATACAGTATGAGTCTGCACATAGCCTCCTGTATACAGTATTAGCTCACACATAGCCTCCTGTATAGAGCTTAAGGCCCCACATAGCCTCCTATATACAGTGTGAGCCCCCATATAGCCTCCTATATACATTATGAGCCTGCATATAGCTCCCTATGTACAGTATGAGCCCCCATATAGCCTCCTATATACATTATGAGCCTGATCATAGCCTCCTGTATACAGTGTGAGCCCCTATATAGCTCCTATATACATTATGAGCCTGCACATAGCAGCCTATATACAGTATACACATTCCATACACATATTATTAAAAAAAACACACACATACAAACATACTCACCTCACTCCTGTTCCCCCGATGCTCTGTTCCGGTACCTGAGTCTTCACTTCCAGTTTGGACAGTGCGTACATGCAGGTGCATGATGATGTCTTAGCGCCAGCGCCAACTGATGATGTCATTGCGCTGGCACATCGCAGAAGTGACTGAAGCTCCACTGGCTCTGCGCTGCCATTCTGTATCACTGGCAGCACAGCGCCAGCGGAGCTCCCTGCCGGGATAAGTGTGCCGCAAATGGCGGCGGACAAAACATTATAATGAGGGCAATCTGGCGATGGGCCCCCTGGAACCGAGGGCCCCAGGAGGTAGCCCAGATTGCCCTCATTATAATCCTCCTATAAACAGTCTGAGACTGCACATAGCTCCCTATATAGAGTATGAGAATGCACACAGCTCCCTATATACAGTATGGCCCCCATATAGCCTCTTATATACAGTATGAGTCTGCACATAGCCTCCTGTATACAGTATTAGCTCACACATAGCCTCCTGTATAGAGCTTAAGGCCCCACATAGCCTCCTATATACAGTGTGAGCCCCCACATAGCCTCCTATATACATTATGAGCCTGCATATAGCTCCCTATATACAGTATGAGCCCCCATATAGTCTCCTATATACATTATGAGCCTTGACATAGCCTCCTGTTTACAGTGTGAGTGCCAATATAGCCTCCTATATACATTATGAGCCTGAACATAGCCTCCTGTATACAGCGTGAGCCACATATAGTCTCCTATATATATTATGAGCCTGCACATAGCAACCTATATACAGTGTATGCATTCCATACACATATTATTAAAAAAAAACACACACATACAAACATACTCACCTCACTCCTGTTCCCCCGATGCTCTGTTCCGGTACCCGAGTCTCCAATTCCAGTCTGGCCAGCGCAAACATGCAGATGAACGATGATGTCATAGCGCCAGCGCCAGCTGATGATGTCATTGTGCTGGCACATCGCAGAAGCGACTGAAGCTCCACTGGCTCTGCGCTGCCATTCTGTATTGCTGGCAGCGCAGTGCCATGGGAGCTCCCTGCCGGGATAATTGTGCCACAAATGGCAGTGGACAAAACATTATAATGAGAGCAATCTGGCGACGAGCCCCCCTGGAACCATGGGACCAGGGTGGTAGCCCAGATTGCCCTCATTATAATCTTCCTATGGAAGATGCTAATCATATCCTATGTACCTCCCTATTGCATGTGTGGACATTTCAAACCCTTTTTTTGTTTGCATTTTTCAAAATATAAATTTAGCTATTTTTACTAACAGAGAAGTTAAAATTAAAATGTTTTAAAAAAAATTTTGCTATGTAAATGAATATTGGATTAAAACATGTTTGTGATGTGCAGATGCAGCCAGGCCCTCCAGTCAGAACTTTCAGAACTGAACGAACTACCAATCATTCTTACTTCGCTGTTCAGCATGTGCTCAAAATCACTGCTTAACCACTTACTGCAAAATGATGTATGTCAAGATTGCCGGTGATTTACAGTTACGTAAGAGAGATGGCATGGCTCGGAAGTTGTGCCCTTGCCATCCTCAGCAGGCGCTCGCTGTTATACACAGCCAGGCTCCTCTTGCATGTGATGAGACCAGACATAGTGCCGATCTCAGCACTTGAACTCTTCAGATGTCACTATTAGTTGGGCAGTGGCATGTGAGGAGTCTGAGGAAGGCAGATCGCTCCCTTTGTCTTCCCATTGGCACCCCGCTAGAGGAAGATCAAGGGGGGCAATGGCTGCTAAGGGAACAGGGATGCCCTTTTGTATGCCATGTCCCTCAACCAATCTGATCCTGCCAGTGGCAGGGTCTAATAGACTGTCAGTCAAAGACTGACCGGGGAGATAATGTACATATACATAAGTACTATAGGTATTATCAATGTAATCAAAGTAACAAATATACAAATCCCCTGGTGGGACCAGTAAGTATTGTAAAAAGAAATTATATATATATATATATTTATTATTATTATTTTTAATTTGTCTGAAAAAGATATAAATATAAAAAATCAAATCCCAGTTTTCATAACAAAAATGGTTTAACTGCAAAAAAAACAAAAAACCAAAGCCACTCAAACGACACATATTTGGTATTGTTGTGTTCGTAACAACCTGCACTATAAAACAATCTTAGTATTTATTGTGATTGGTGAATGATGTGTAGATAACATGAAAAACTCTGCCATAATTACTGTTTTTGTTCATCTTGCTTCACAAAAAAATTAAATAAAAAATGATCAAAAACTTGTATGTATCTCAAAGTATTATCAATAAAATGTACAGCCCTTTATGCAAAAATAGTTTCATACATATATGTATAATATTATACAATTTCAGTTCTAGTGTTTTTGGATCATGCTTCCTACCAAAAAATGAATTAAAAAATTATAAAAAAGTCCTAAGTACCAAAAAATAGTACCAGTAAAAACTAAAACTTAACCAGCAAAAAACAAGTCCTTACACAACTTCATTTACTAAAAAAAATAATAATAATAATTAATTATGGGTATCAAAATATGGTGACCAAAAAT
This sequence comes from Phyllobates terribilis, assembly GCF_046119375.1. Taxonomy (NCBI): domain Eukaryota; kingdom Metazoa; phylum Chordata; class Amphibia; order Anura; family Dendrobatidae; genus Phyllobates; species Phyllobates terribilis. Next base: position 463,285,551 of record NW_027362764.1, read on the forward strand.
AATGTGGAAAGTGTAAAAACATAAATAAACCTATATATATTCAGTATTTTCATAATTGCACAGAATAAAGATAACATGACAAACATACCGTACGGTGAACAATTTTTAAAAAAGATTAAGAATTATTTTTTTAAGAGTTGCATGTATCACAAAATGGTACCAATAAAAAAAGTTTGTCACGCAAAATATTAGTCCTCATACAGCACTGCTGATGGAAAATTGTATGACAACCCAAAAATAAATGATTATTTTTTTACAAGTGTGCATACATGAATAAAACTATAAATTTGGTATTGCAATACTCATACTGACACACAGAATAAAGTTAAAATTTTATTTGTACAATACTGTAAATAGTTTAAAATTGAAAAAGCAAAAATAGAGATAGAATACCTGTTTGTTTATATTCTTTCCATAAAGAGTTAAGAAAAGTTTGCTAATAAATTATATGCATCCCAAAATCACGCCATTGACAAAGACAACTCAAACCACTTCAAAAAAAAAATGAGTATGTCACCGAAAAAATATAAAAGTTATGGATCCTGGGATATGACAATAGCAAAAATGCTCTGGCCTAAGGGCCAAGACTGGATGTGGCTCTAAGGGCTTAAAGGAGTTGTCCAGGTTTATAGAAAATGTTAACTTTTCCCAAAAAAACTGATTTAGTCTTTGCATTTGTCTGTGTTATCCTTTAAATTAGAGAAGGAGAAAATGAAGTGTAATGGATTTCTGAAGCTTTCACATGGACAGGCAAGAGAACTTTGGATTCCTAGAATTAAAAACTAAATCTAAAGTATATCAACATATATAATACAAACACATAGCTTAATATATATGGTGGAATTCTGTGCTCAATACCGAAGTTTCCCTAACTTAATATTACAGAACTATTTTCTTTCACATAAAAAATGATGCATCACTATAGTTACGGTAAAAAGGTATGATAGTTTGGTAATTTCTAAAAGCGAGAATTGCTTCCTTGGCAGTTATGTCAACAACGGTGTACTTCAATGTCACTATCATAAAAGAGCTGTCAGCTTCATACTCAAAGGGCAATTCATCTATTTAGAGCGTATCTTGGTTCATCAGGCTGAATTATATGTTGGAAACACATGCAGTTTTATATCCTTCTAATGTACAGTACAGACCAAAAGTTTGGACACACCTTCTCATTTAAAGATTTTTCTGTATTTTCATGACTTTGAAAATTGTACATTCACACTGAAGGCATCAAAACTAGAAATTAACACATGTGGAATTATATACTTAACAAAAAAGTGTGAAACAACTGAAAATATTTCTTATAATTCTAGGTTCTTCAAAGTAGCCACCTTTTGCTTTGATGACTGCTTTGCACACTCTTGGCATTCTCTTGATGAGCTTCAAGAGGTAGTCACCGGAAATGGTCTCCAACAATCTTGAAGGAGTTCCCAGAGATGCTTAGCACTTGTTGGCCCTTTTGCCTTCACTCTGCGGTCCAGCTCACCCCAAACCATCTCGATTGGGTTCAGGTCTGGTGACTGTGGAGGCCAGGTCATCTGGCGTAGCACCCCATCACTCTCCTTCTTGGTCAAATAACCCTTACACAGCCTGGAGGTGTGTTTTGCGTCATTGTCCTGTTGAAAAATAAATGATGGTCCAACTAAACGCAAACCGGATGGAATAGCATGCCGCTGTAAGATGCTGTGGTAGCCATGCTGGCTCACTATGCCTTCAATTTTGAATAAATCCCCAACAGTGTCACCAGCAAAGCACCCCCACACCATCACACCTCCTCCTCCATGCTTCACGGTGGTAACCAGGCATGTAGAGTCCATCCGTTCACCTTTTCTGCGTCACACAAAGACACAGTGGTTGGAACCAAAGATCTCAAATTTGCACTCATCAGGCCAAAGCACAGATTTCCACTGGTCTAATGTCCATTCCTTGTGTTCTTTAGCCCAAACAAGTCTTTTCTGCTTGTTGCCTGTCCTTAGCAGTGGTTTCCTAGCAGCTATTTTACCATGAAGGCCTGCTGCACAAAGTCTCCTCTTAACACTTGTTGTAGAGATGTGTCTGCTGCTAGAACTCTGTGTGGCATTGACCTGGTCTCTAATCTGAGCTGCTGTTAACTCTAGAACGCATACCTGGGGCCTCGCAGGCCCGCCCTGTTAATTGTTTTCTATTTTCTGCAAGATTACTTTAGTTAGAATTTTGAAACTCTAGGTATTCCTCAGGTATATAGTTGTTTGTCATTTTTGTTTGAGTTATTCCATGTTATTTGCACACGGGCCTAAAAGGCCCCAGGTATGTGAAAAAGTAGATTTTTATGGTCATGCGTTCTAGGGTTAACCTGCGATTTCTGAGGCTGGTGACTCGGATAAACTTATCCTCAGAAGCAGAGGTGACTCTTGGTCTTCCTTTCCTGGGTCGGTCCTCATGTGAGCCAGTTTCTTTGTAGCGCTTTATGGTTTTTGCAACTGCACTTGGGGACACTTTCAAAGTTTGCCCAATTTTTCAGACTGACTGACCTTCCTTTCTTAAAGTAATGATGGCCACTCGTTTTTCATTACTTTGCTGCTTTTTTCTTGCCATAATACAAATTATAACAGTCTATTCAGTAGGACTATCAGCAGTGTATCCACCTGACTTCTGCACAACACAACTGATGGTCCCAACTCAATTTATAAGGCAAGAAATCCCAATTATTAAACCTGACAGGGCACACCTGTGAAGTGAAAATCATTTCCGGTGACTACCTCTTGAAGCTCATCAAGAGAATGCCAAGAATGTGCAAAGCAGTCATCAAAGCAAAAGGTGGCTACTTTGAAGAACCTAGAATATAAGACATATTTTCAGTTGTTTCACACTTTTTTGTCAAGTATATGATTCCACATGTGTGAATTCATAGTTTTGATGCCTTCATTGTGAATGTACAATTTTCATAGTCATGAAAATACAGAAAAATCTTTAAATGAGAAGGTGTGTCCAAACTTTTGGTCTGTACTGTATGTTCACATGCACACCTGATCACACAAGAAGGTTCATTAAAAAAAAAGGTAAGTGCAAAATAACAACAATTCCAAACAATTACCAGGTACAACATCTGCAAGGAGTTTGTATGTTCTCCCCATGTTTGCGTGGGTTTCCTCTGGGTTCTCCGGTTTCCTCCCACACTTCAAAGACATACTGATAGGGAATGTAGATTGTGAGCCCCAATGGGGACAGTGATGATAATGTTTGTAAAGCGCTGTGGAGTATGATGGCGCTATATAAGTGCGTAAAATAAAATAGATAGATAGATAGATAGATAGATAGATAGATAGATAGATAGATAGATAGATAGATAGATAGATAGATAGATAGGACATTAGCTATCATATATATTATTGGAATCACTGAGGTTGTGTCTAATAGACTATTTTCTCTTTAGGTCTGGGGAGAAAAATGGGAGATGAGGAGTTAAAAGCTGAATACAATGTATTCCTAGGATACTTTTCAGCTTTCGGATCACATGAGACCAGGTGGTGCCCATGCACCTAAATGGGTGCAAATTACACTGGAGAGTGGCTTTTCTTGCACAAAAATATGGTTAAAATAAGGGTGTGCATTACTAAAAGTATCGATTTTTTCCCATATGTGGGATAACCCCTTTAAGTAAAAAAATATTTACTGATCAGCGGTCTTTTAGTGCCAGCAGTCAGTTCATGTAATGGACCTTTACTTATAGTATAGTTTTCTTCTCCTTTGAGAATTATGCTAAATTGTGCATATGAAAACTACAAACTACGGAAGGAGGCTTTCATGAGATGATTGTGTGTTTTCATGATATGGGCATCAGCCACAGGACTTTTATATCCAAATGAAGCACCGTCTTATCTGTACAACCAGTCATGTCTGAAAATGTTGTCGTTTTTAATGGACGGGTTATTTAAATTATTGAATGTAAAGAATGGTATTCTGTCTTTTTCTAAATGTTTACTGAAAGGCAGAAAGTCTGATAGATCCTCATGAATTGCTAATATCTTACATTTGTACAGGATATATGAGCTGTGTGAGTTTCCTTGGCAGTTTTTAGTACGTTTGAGGAATATAGAAAGAAACTGAAGGGCAGCATTAAAAGAATGCATTATGTACACTCAGTTCAACATTCCCATTTCCTATAACTACAGAAAAGCATGCCGGTTGCATGTATGCAGTATATTGAGAGATATTTCATTCTATTTCAATTATTATTCCATTCATCTGAAGACAACCGGACCCTACAGGTCCTGATATGAAGTGGCATAATTATCCATATACCACAAAATAATTAGATCTAACACACCCTATTAACATAAAACACATCTGGCTCACAAGTACTCACCTGGATCCAGAACTCCAATACAAGGTGGTCTACCCTAGGTATATTATGTCAAATTGGGTATGAGGGAACTCATCAGTTATAGAGCAAGTGTAAGAAAGGAAGAGAAATGTCTGTAGAAACAGTTCAGTAATGTGGACATCAGATATTCAGATCAGTAACAGATAAATTCGCAATGCTTGCAGATGGGAGCAGACTTAACTGGTTTGCCATATTCAGAGCTGGAGGTGAGCAACCAAAAGGCAAAACTGCACAACATTACCGTGAAAAAATAGTTAACCGACAAAATACTGTAGGTTAAAATTAAAGTTTTATGGATTAAAGGTAACCAGCTTGGGTCCTAAAGTATGGTTGTACATGCAACATCTGAGTGTGAGGCTCACTTGGTGAAGTGTATTAATGAAGCAGCAGGTCAGGGTGGACACAAAGACCAAGGGCATTGGCGCAGCAGGCTGAGGGACATGTGAAACAGTGAGTCCAATAATAGCTCATGATACACTGAATTGAAAAGACTGTGGGGTTGCAGGAGTCACAGGAGTTTTGCAAGATGAATGCACAATACGAACAGAGTCCAGTAGCACTCTGCTATGCTTACTGCAACCAATAGGTTAATCCAGAAAGTGGCTAGCGGCACATTAACCAGCAGGCTTGAAGATATGCAAGGATCACATGGACATTGAAAGATGACTACCCAGTGTGAGTAGATGGTGGAGCAGTCCATACAACAACTGAACTCTAGAGTCTAAATACTAAGATACAGGTATGACTCTAACTGGGCCTTAAGTGGTATAGGGGGATGATGTCACTGGAATTTGCCGGGTAACTTATAAAACCTGACATGGAGCACAGCAAGGAGTGGTTGAAATATGGGAAGGGAGCTGAACCTGGCCTAGCCAGGACAGGTGTGTAACACTAAGTTACTTGTATGACATAGAGAAGAGGCAGAACTGAAATTATGCCAGAATTGAAGGAATATTGCAAGATGACTTCCCAGTGTGAATGGATGGTGGAGATCTCCAAATAACAACTGAACTCTAGAGTCTCAATACTAAGACACAGCTGTGTCGCTAACTGGGCCTTAATAGGTCAAGGGAGATGATGTCACTGAAATGCATCGGGTAGCTTGTAAAATATGACAAGGAACACAACAAAGGGTGGCAGCCATGGGGGAAGAGAGCCGAGTCCAGCCTAGCCAGGTCAGGTGCGTAATACTAAGCTACTTCTATAGCATAGAGAAGAACAACTCTGCTTTATATCCGTGACCCCCACAGCACATTTAGTTGTTCTCAACTGTAGAATAGTAGTGTGAACTGAACAGAGACTTTCAATATATGAAAGTAGATATACAACAGTACTAGCTTTCAGATTGGTAACTGCTAGTGACTTGTATCCACCTCTCACGATTTAATCCAAGGACCCAAATATAAACATTAAATGGAGATAGATGCAATATTTAAAGTAAAAAAAAAAGAAAAACCTATTCAATCTCAAGCAAGACCGTGAAAGGCTCCCAGAAGCTGAAACATTGAAGTGCTCTCTCTGTCTCTGTTTTAAAAAAAGACTTTCATGACAACATACATTTTCTATTGGTTCACCTCTTGTTGCCTGTTTGAACCCTAGTGTATAGATGTGGTATGGTAAGTGTTTGTATAAAAAGGATATTACCTTACTTCAATGTTGGTGGTTGAATGGGCTGTGGAGTGGCATCCTACAGTGGTGGCCAAAAGTATTGGCACCCCTGCAATTCTGTCAGATAATACTCAGTTTCTTCCTGAAAATGATTGCAATCACAAATTGTTTGGTATTATTATCTTCATTTAATTTGCTTGCAAGGAAAAAACACAAAAGAGAATGAAGCAAAAATCAAATCATTGATCATTTCACACAAAACTCCAAAAATGGGCCAGACAAAACTATTGACACCCTCAGCCTAATACTTGGTTGCACAACCTTTAGCCAAAATAAATGCGAACAACCGCTTCCGGTAACCATCAATGAGTTTCTTACAATGCTCTGCTGGAATTGTAGACCATTCTTCTTTGGCAAACTGCTCCAGGTCCCTGATATTTGAAGGGTGCCTTCTCCAAACTGCCATTTTGAGATCTCTCCACAGGTGTTCTATGGGATTCAGGTCTGGACTCATTGCTGGCCACCTTAGAAGTCTCCAGTGCTTTCTCTCAAACCATTTTATAGTGCTTTTGGAAGTGTGTTTTGGGTCATTGTCCTGCTGGAAGACCCATAACCTCTGAGGGAGACCCAGCTTTCTCACACTGGGCCCTACATTATGCTGCAAAATTTGTTGGTAGTCTTCAGACTTCATAATGCCATGCACACGGTCAAGCAGTCCAGTGCCAGAGGCAGCAAAGCAACCCCAAAACATCAGGGAACCTCTGCCATGTTTGACTGTAGGGACCGTGTTCTTTTCTTTGAATGCCTCTTTTTTTTTCCTGTACACTCTATCTTGATGCTTTTTCCCAAAAAGCTCTACTTTTGTCTCATCTGACCAGAGAACATTCTCCCTAAACGTTTTAGGCTTTCTCAGGTAAGTTTTGGCAAACTCCAGCCTGGCTTTTTATGTCTAGGGGTAATAAGTGGGGTCTTCCTGGGTATCCTACCATACAGTCCCTTTTCATTCAGACGCCGACGGATAGTACGGGTTGACACTGTTGTACCCTCGGACTGCAGGGCAGCTTGAACTTGTTTGGATGTTAGTCGAGGTTCTTTATCCACTATCCGCACAATCTTGCGTTGAAATCTCTCATCAATTTTTCTTTTCCATCCACATCTAGGGAGGTTAGCCACAGTGCCATGGGCTTTAAACTTCTTGATGACACTGCGCACGGAAGACACAGGAACATTCAGGTCTTTGGAGATGGACTTGTAGCCTTGAGATTGCTCATGCTTCCTCACAATTTGGTTTCTCAAGTCCTCAGACAGTTCTTTGGTCTTCTTTCTTTTCTCCATGCTCAATGTGGTACACACAAGGACACAGGACAGAGGTTGAGTCAACTTTAATCCATGTTAACTGGCTGAAAGTGTGATTTAGTTATTGCCAACACCTGTTAGGTGTCACAGGTAAGTTACAGGTGCTGTTAATTACACGAATTAGAGAAGCATTATATGATTTTTCAAGCAGTGCCAATACTTTTGTCCACCCCATTTTTTAGGTTTGGTGTGGAATTATATCCAATTTGGCTTTATGACAATTCTTTTTGTGTTTTTCATTGAAGATAAATTAAATGAAGATAATAATACCAAATAATTTGTGATTGCAATCATTTTCAGGAAGAAACTGAGTATTATCTGACAGAACTGCAGGGGTGCCAATACTTTTGGCAACCACTGTATGTTCTAAACCAGAAAAGTGCATGTCGTAGTTGTCTCATTCCTTTGACAAGTCATACAAAGTGCATCATGTGTCCATCCTGGAATAAGGTGAGCAAAAAAATTCAATATGCTAAAAAATAAAAATGTAGTCTTGAGTTGAAGATTTGAATATTCTGACAGACCAATTACTGTTCACATTTTGACTGACCACCCCATGAAAGATTGCGGTTTTTATGCAGTGTATCCATAGTAAAGTTCCTACTATATTCCTAGAAGTAAGCAGTAGCTAGCAGTCTCAAAACATTGTGTCAAAGCATTGTGTTGACAGCAGAGAAGAGGACAAGCGGCATGGCAGCATTTATACTATACTATACTCCATCTCAGCAATAATCAGATTTAAAAAATGTAGGCAGGGATCTAGTTTATATGGTAATAACTGTAATTAATATGAACTTTCAATTATGTCATGAAAAGTATAATAATAATGATAATAAAGAAGAGTTTTAGGGTAAAGAAGGTTATAGAGGTTTTGAAGTTGTGTCAACCTACAAGAAAAAATGGTTTGTAGGTTACATCTCAATATGTGGTTAAAGATTTGTAAGGCTTACACAACTTTTGGATATTTTGTTGTTTTGGTTTTATTTTTTTTATGCAAATTGCATCTTCAGAGAAAAAGAGGACTTGAACTCTATAGCGCCACTTATTGGAAGCAGCAATCCTACAAGTCACAATCAACCCTTTAACGAGTCGTGCAATATGACTTAGAATAAAAGGCAAATCAGAATCTCAATTTGCAGACATGGTGTTTCGGGCTGTTGGCCCTCATCAGTGCAAAGTATGAGAACTGATTAGGCTAGGTGAGAGGCTCTGGACTGAGGTCTAAGGGGTAATGTTTCTCCTTGTGGAGAGTGACATACCGGCTCTGGCATGCCAAGGTAAGGAGGCTTATTCGCAATGCAATGCTCCTCTGGGAAATGTAATATTTTTTTATGTTAACTTTGGGCAGAATAGCAAAGTGTTTTTTCAGCTTGATAACAAAAAAGGCAAGAGAGGTCTATTGGGTAGAGTTGGCACAAATCAATTAACATGAACTGCCTTAGAACTGCCTCCTACCTCCCAGCGTCTGTGGTTCTTTATTGTTTAGCCTGCCTGGCATGATATCATCGCAGCATCGTGCCAGGCCAACTAATCAAAAAAAGAGCCGCAGAGGCTGTCAGGTAAGATGCAGTTGTCAGAGGTCCCATCCAGTAGCCAGAGATTGCTAACGTGGCCTATGGACTAAGTTCTGTGAATCGATTTGCACCAATCCTAATATTAGGATTAAAGAACAGAATTAGCTATACTCATCTCGGGTATTCGTTCAACATTCCAGCGCTGCTGCTCCAACTGTCTCTGCTGGATGCAAAGCGATGATGTCTCAACCACCAAACTATTGACCCTGTAGCCAATCAGTGGCCACAGCAATCAGGTGACTGGTGGTCGTGATGTCATCTCTTTCAGTCTGGTGGAGACCTTTGGGATAACTGCTCTGACATGGAAAGCAGTTTCCTGGGTATAGCTTCTTTTGTTCTTTTTTCCAGATTCCTTCCCCCTGTCACTTTTTTTTAAAGCTGTAAAACCCTTTTAAAAACAGACTAGGTATAGATTTAACATCACTTAAACTAAAATATCATAAAAATATTAGTAAAACAAAGAGGACCAAAGAAAGAAAAGTCAGATAGAAAGTCAGGACAATATTTATGAAGGTATTGCACGAATGTGATAAAACTCTGCACATCAGGTCTCCCAGTTTTTGGCAAGTCACAGATTTCTCCAAACTTCAGTTTTTAAAAATATCTAAAATTGTTTAAAACTCCAGGCTCTAAGTGTTCTATCTGTAATGCAGCTATAATGTTCACCTGCTCTAGTGCTGTCCCAAAATGTTCAGCTACTGGCAAGAAGTATTCATTTACATTACAAGTGTACTGAATGTGCGAATTTATCCTGATTCAGATTTTTTCTATCCTTAGCTATAAGGCTATGTTCACACACGTTGTGTTTTTTTTCTGCTGAAAATCTGCTGCTAACTTTTCTCTGGCAGGAAAACAGCTGCGGAAAAAACGCGCATATTTGCTGCATATCTACTGCGTATTTTGCTGCGTATTTTTGACCACCCATTCACCTATGGGTGAAAAACGCAGCAAAATACGCAACACAAAATACGCACGTTTCTGCTGAAAGAAGTGACATGTCACTTCTTTCAGCGTTTTTCTATTCACTGAAAATACACAGCAAACAAAAAACAACATGTGGGAACAGCGAATTCTGCTTTCTCATACACTTTGCTGGTACTGCCAGACTCAGCTGAAAAAATCTGCTGCAAATACGCATCAAAACACAACATGTGTGCACATACCCTAAATATAATTTAAAGAGGTTAGCCTAGAATCACCTATCTGCACGTATGCAGCTGGCTGCACTGGAGGTCGCAAACTATGCACTCTCGACTGCTCTTCTCCAGAGAATGTCCGATCCACTATTTCTGGACAAAAACCTCCCTCAGGTAAAAAAGAAAAGAAAAACTTCACCCTGGCAGTGCAGGGCTATAGGTCTCCCTCAGGAATAGAAAACTACACTGAAACCACACTGAGGCGTATAGAGAGGTTCCTCCTTTTGTTCTGTAGGCTTCATGTTCCTGGGGTTGGATCCTCTCTCTCTGACGATGTTGTCAAGGTGTAAGGAAAATATAGTTTAATGAGGTTAGCCTGAAATTACCTATCTGCACTTACAGTATACAGCCGGCTGAAATAAAGCATCAAATAATACTTCCCTCAGAAGCAGCAAATATCACGATGCGAAAAAAAAACAATGCTTCCCAAATGCCTGGTAAGAAGGAACCTGCGCCTCACCCACACTTTGAGAAATATTGTCTTAGAACAATGCATCCTACATATACGTGTATGTATGTATGTATTTTTCATGAATTAATGAATGACTATATATATATATATATATATATATATATATATATATATATATATATATATATATACAGTGGTGGTCAAAAGTATTGGCTCCCCTGCAATTCTGTCAGATAATACTCAGTTTCTTCCTGAAAATGATTGCAATCACAAATTCTTTGGTATTATTATCATCTTTATTTAATTTGTCTTCAATGAAAAACACAAAAAGAATTGTCCTAAAGCCAAATTGGATATAATTCCACACCAAATCTAAAAAAGGGGGTGGACAAAAGTATTGGCACTGTTTGAAAAATCATGTGATGCTTCTCTAATTCGTGTAATTATCAGCACCTGTAACTCACCTGTGGCATCTAACAGGTGTTGGCAATAACTAAATCACACTTGCAGCCAGTTAACATGGATTAAAGTTGACTCAACCTCTGTCCTGTGTCCTTGTGTGTACCACATTGAGCATGGAGAAAAGAAAGTAACCAAAGAACTGTCTGAGGACTTGAGAAACCAAATTGTGAGGAAGCATGAGCAATCTCAAGGCTACAAGTCCATCTCCAAAGACCTGAATGTTCCTATGTCTTCCATGCGCAGTGTCATCAAGAAGTTTAAAGCCCATGGCACTGTGGCTAACCTCCCTAGATGTGGACGGAAAAGAAAAATTGACGAGAGATTTCAACGCAAGATTGTGCGGATGGAGGATAAAGAACCTCGACTAACATCCAAACAAGTTCAAGCTGCCCTGCAGTCTGATGGTACAACAGTGTCAACCCGTACTATCCATCGGCATCTGAATGAAAAGGGACTGTATGGTAGGATACCCAGGAAGACCCCACTTCTTACCCCGAGACATAAAAAAGCCAGGCTGGAGTTTGCCAAAACTTACCTGAGAAAGCCTAAAACGTTTTGGAAGAATGTTCTCTGGTCAGATGAGACAAAAGTAGAGCTTTTTGGGAACAATCATCAACATAGAGTGTACAGGAAAAAAAAAGAGGCATTCAAAGAAAAGAACACGGTCCCTACAGTCAAACATGGCAGAGGTTCCCTGATGTTTTAGGGTTGCTTTGCTGCCTCTGGCACTGGACTGCTTGACCGTGTGCATGGCATTATGAAGTCTGAAGACTACCAACAAATTTTGCAGCATAATGTAGGGCCCAGTGTGAGAAAGCTGGGTCTCCCTCAGAGGTCATGGGTCTTCCAGCAGGACAATGACCCAAAACACACTTCCAAAAGCACTATAAAATGGTTTGAGAGAAAGCACTGGAGACTTCTAAGGTGGCCAGCAATGAGTCCAGACCTGAATCCCATAGAACACCTGTGGAGAGATCTCAAAATGGCAGTTTGGAGAAGGCACCCTTCAAATATCAGGGACCTGGAGCAGTTTGCCAAAGAAGAATGGTCTAGAATTCCAGCAGAGCATTGTAAGAAACTCATTGATGGTTACCGGAAGCGGTTGTTCGCAGTTATTTTGGCTAAAGGTTGTGCAACCAAGTATTAGGCTGAGGGTGCCAATACTTTTGTCTGGCCCATTTTTGGAGTTTTGTGTGAAATGATCCATGATTTGATTTTTGCTTCATTCTCTTTTGTGTTTTTTCCTTGCAAGCAAATTAAATGAAGATAATAATACCAAAGAATTTGTGATTGCAATCATTTCAGGAAGAAACTGAGTATTATCTGACAGAACTGCAGGGGTGCCAATACTTTTGGCCACCACTGTATATATATATGTATATATATATATATATATATATATGTATGTGCATATCCCACACTGTTAATTATACAGATACAGACATTTATATGCTGTACAGCTGGATCTTCTTCAATCACTGTAAGGTGCTGGGGTGTAACGTTTGTACAAAAACAGCAGCCATAAGGGTTGTGGGGTTGTGCATAGGACTCATTGCCTGGAGGTGCTAATGACATCTATTGCTGCTTCCTTGAGGTTTTGAAGCCTGCAGGTAGAGCGTACTGCCAATACTCTTCCTCAATTACTGCATGAAACCTGGAATAGTTAATTTACTGGAAACCTAGCCAGGCCCAATATATTATCAGAAATCATTGGGCTGCACACAACAGTACCAGGTGTACTGCCATCATGGCAGAACAATCAAATCTATACCTAATTGAAGTAAGGCTATGTGCCCACGATGCAGAAATGCTCAGGATTTTTTCCTGAGTGTTTCTGCATCTCCCTGGCAGAAAAAAACGCATGCGCATTGTACATGCGTATTGTACATGCGGATTGTACATGCGTTTTCCTGCCAGGGACATGCGGATGTGAAGCGTTCTTCACATGCATTTCCGCATGCGGGTTGACAAGCGCTTTCCAAGCGATTTTAGCATCACTTGGAAAGTGCTTGACAACTTGGTCACACTATATAAATCCATGCAAACAGCATGGATTTATATAGTGTGACCCGAGAGAATGTCAAAAAATAAAAAATAAATCTATACTTACCCTCTGATGGCCCGCGCTGTCTTGCTTCACGGTCCCGGCTGCCGGCAGCGGTACACTGAAGGACCTGCCAACGTCAGCGTCGCGTTACCCGTCACATGACTATGACGTCAGCGCGCAGGTCCTTCAGTACATCGCGAACTGCCGGCAAGTGAGGAGGAGCGCACCGGGGGCCGTCAGAAGGTAAGTATATATTTATTTTTTATTTTATTCTTTTTTTTAAAGTTTTCTATGGTACCCAGGTCTGGAGGAGAGTCTCCTCTCCTCTAGACCTGGGTACCATCCGCACATTAGAACGCATGGAATGTGCATCTACATCTACAGTGATGCGTAATCCATGCGATCTAATGCAAGTCAATGGCGGCGAAAACGCATCACTTCCGCAAAATAATTGGTAGTGCTGCATTTTTTTCCGCAATGATAATCCGCAGCGGAAATTTCCGCAGCATGTGCACAGCACATGCGGATTATCATTGGGGAACATGGCTGGCCTTCTACCAGGCGTTTTTTAAGCATTTCTGCAGCGTTTTTGCCGCTGCGGAAATGCTTAAAAAACGCATCGTGGGCACACAGCCTAAAACCTCAATGAACTTTAGAACCTTTATCAAATAGTGCTGAGGCTTTGTACATTTGTAAATGCGGAGGCTTTATAACCAAGAACTGACAGACTGTATTGTTCTAGTATTGCTGTAGCTTGTAACTAGACTTGTGAGTAGTTCCAATCCAATACGTTTTTGACATTTCATTCAGAGATTGTTATTCTCTATTTATTATCTGCCATTGATTTGCTTACTTTTTGGAGTAGTAAATATGTAATTTGTATCACTTACAACAAGCTCAATAAAGAAATGTGAACTTCTCCATTCATCTCCTTACAACCAAACCCTATTCTACAGAGGTGAGCTTGCCAGAGGTGGGACCCAGGCATTTATGGTACATGCCTGATATGGATTTGTTCAGTAGTGCACAATTAAGTGTGTGATTCTCTGAACTATTTTGAAGAGCCAAACATGGCCAGTATCCTTCACAATGCCAAGTGTTTCCATTCTAAAGAGTTGCATTAGTCATCCTTATTGTCACCAAACAAAGCTATTGACAACAATGAAACAAGTAAACTACAATTGAGATAATGTAAATGATTGGCTGAATTGTTTGCATGTTAACCAGGTGGCCACTACACATGTGGTGTTAATGTTTAATGGCTACCATTCACTTGTTTCTAAAACCTTATTCAAAACAGGCTGAGTTTATATGTAATACAATAGATATCACTTTATGGATTTCAAGGAAATATTGAGAACATTTTAAAATTATTAAGAGGATATCATCAGCGGAATTTCATGGTTGGATTTTCAAGAACTGTTGAGTAAACCTGAGCGAAGAAGGGATGTAATATCTTCTTTACCTTTTGGAGGGTACAGTACACCACAAGCATGCTACCCTAAACTGCTGCGATCTACAGAATATTGGCTATACAGGAATAATAATTCCCAAGGAGGAAATATATCTCCAGAGACCATGGAGCAAACATCCTCCAGAGCAGGGGTGGGGAACCTCAGGCCCATGGGCCGTTTATGGCCCTCTATGACCTTTTATCCGCCCCCTGGGCAGATTCCCAGGGATCACAGTGCTTGGGTCGGCAACTGTATTTTGATGGCCACCAACCCATTAATTTCTTCTAGCTCTTCCAGGACCCATTGAAGCACAGGCAGGTGCGAAACGGCCATCATCCTTTCCAAGTGCTCCATCCTTCTCTGCAGCCAGTTTTAACATGTTGTTTTGAATAAAATTCTGGATTTTACAGGACCGGTGAGTGCCACTTTTTTTCTTTATATACTATTTCATGGACTTGATTAGGTGAGCACACGGTACCTTTAGGCTTGAGTGCTCTGTCCTAATACTATTTTATACAAAAAACACATGGGTTGTTGGTGCCAGCTTCTTTTTTTATTGCATATATATGTGTGTTTAGGCTTTATAGGCACTGAGCAGTGTGTTTCCACCTCGGCTCAAGCTTTTCGTTATGGAGCCTGATGAAGACCTGGTAGAAACACATAGCTCAATGTCAATAAAGTCCATAAACATGTATAATCTTATGGTTGCCACTTTTGATTTCTGTAGATCTGAGATTCCTGGTGGTGGTTTTGAGAGCCTCTGTAATTCCTCTAGCTGGTGAACACACAAATTGGCCAATTTGTGTGTTATGTACTTTCATTTTATAAGTATAGACTATACAGCAGCCATGCAGTCGGACAGCATGATGGCTCAGTGGTTAACATTGTAACCTTACAGCGCTGGTGTCCTGGGGTCAAACACACCCATGACAATATCTGTAAGGAGTTTGTATGTTCTCCCCATGTTTGTGTGGGTTTCTTTCTACACTCCAAAGACATACGGATAGGGATTTTAGATTGTCAGCCCCAATGGGGACCGTGATGATATCTGTAAAACGTAGTAGAATTAATGGTGCTATATAAGTAAGTAAAAATAAATGAATAAATGCAGTTTATATTTCACATATTCAATGTTTTCATACATTTTCACACATACCGAGTGCTGTTGAACTCCTTGGATTAAACCTACCTATATCTGTGATCAATGACATATGTAATGTTTCAGATAGACGTCTTTGGAAAAAACATAATGTGAATATAAGACAAACTGAACATATGGTCCCACATACAGAAGTTTGACTGAATCAGTTACATCTTCATTGATTAGCTCCTCTGCTTACAGAAAAATCTGCAGAAAATGTTGAAAGGTGAAAGGCTTTGGAGGCAGTGGAGTAAACAGTTTTGAATTTAGAAGAAAAATATGTGCTAGAAGAAAACAATCTCTCCATGAGAGGTTCACAGCGACCAAGGTGCATTATAATCACTGTTGCAGAAAGTCAAATATACGAATAGGCTTCATACAGAATTCTCCACTCATGAGCTGAACATATAGGTCAAACACATTCGGCTTTTTAGTTGTATAGGGCATGCTGACATTTTCAAAAGTGTACGTTAAAATCACTGCAAAAAATGAGGCTGGATTAAAAAATTCACTGAGGCATAGAAGCAAGGTGAACTTTTGACTGTCAATCTACCACCCTCACGCTCTTAACTCTTAATTCTGAATTCCACAGTATAGAACAGTGAACAGTTCCGGAGAACATGGAGTTACATATCTGAGCTCCTTCTTGTAATATTAATCTCAATTCTGACAGTGGCACAAAGGGGTCAGAGGTTCCTATAGATAGTTCTGCCACTTCAGAGTGATTGATAGGAAGTCTGAACACACTTGACGTGTGCGGTGTCTCTTGTTTAAACAGAATTCATAGTGGTATCCAGCAGTAAGGTTCACTGAATATTTACGAGTCATTTTACTATCACGTTTATGATGCATTTGGTGTGCTCTAATATATCTTACATACTATTATTTTTATACATGTATTACTATTTTTATTTAGTACTTTAGCTACAATTAAACTAAATTAGGACATATAATAGTTTTGTGCACTGTATATTAATGCCAAAATATATTGATGTGAATGTCTAACATGACTAGAAGATTGCACCAAATGTATAATGCCAGGTGCGTCGTGTCATTACAGTTGGTGCAATGTGCGCCAGTTTTTCCAGACAGTAATCCCTCAAGGATGGAAAGAATAACAAGCAAATACATTTTGGAACAAATCAAGCCAGACATGAAACTCAAAGTAAGGATCACCAAGCTACGACTTTTCTAATTTGGACACATCATATGAAGACAGCAATCACTAGAGAAGGACATCCTGGTCGGAAAAATAGAAAGAACAAGGCGAAGAGGAAGACCAGCAATTCGATGGCTTGACTTGATATTATCAAGATAACGGTGGAGAAGATCCTGCTGGACCTATCTAGGCTTGCACAAGATCGATCTTCCAACAGATCATCCTTCCAGTCGCCATGGCTCAAGATCAAGCTGAAGGCCATTAAAAAAAAATCATCTATAGTAATTAGTATGTGTTGCCCTCTAAGTAAATAGATAAAACATCTTTACAAAAGCTCCCCATGTGGAAAGTATATTATCATGCCACCATATAAACTGTTTTAATAAGGTTAGTGCTATTCCTTCTATGTACACCAACCCAGAAAGACAAAACAAAGCCGATGGCTTAACCGTAGTTTGCAGTGTTAAATTCTGACAACTAGTGATTGCCAATGTGATTGGTTGCGGTTCATAACTCAATCAATGTTGGATTTCTGCTTGTAGGTTATGTTACATACAGCTTTGCCCACATAGACTTTAGTGTCAATCATGTTTGACTTGTGAACTGTCGTAACCTGTCTACAATTTGGCCATAATTTTACAGCCAAACAACAGCTTTAAGAAAGTCATGTGACAGCAGATGGGAAACAAGTCAATCAAATGTTTTTGAGTAACTTTTCTAAGAATTGCTGTCGCGCAACCAGGAGCCATCCAGCATTAGAAAAACGTGTCTGTTTTCTCCCATGGTACACTGATCAGCAACCTGATAAAAATTGTAGTTTCTCCATGTGATGCCTATGTAAATACGTTTATGCCCCCAAAAAAGCTAAAAGTATTCCAGAGGTGAGCATAGGCCTAAAAGTATTAACATACATTTTTCTGGCTAATATGGTATCACAATATAGTTTCTATTGTACATCATCCATGTGATGCCAAAACAGGTCAGAATTCTCGAGACATTGACTGAGAGTGTCCTGTGGTTTCAGGCATCTTAGAAGATTATCACCTCTTCACAGAATACTTCATAACTTACTGATCACTGGGGGTCTACCCACTTCCATGATCCCAAGAACAGTGCTGTGAAATGCCCTGTTAGAATTGAGCAGTGGCCATAGATGCTCTATTCTAACAATGCAATTTAAGAGCTCAGTTTTCGGGATGAATGAGGGCTCCAGCAGTCGGCCACCAGCATTCAGCAAGTTATCACCTGTGAAAGGGAGCAGAGCCCGGCTCTGGAGCTGAGACACATGCGTATAAGCTATATTCCATATCAGTGAATAGTTCACTACACTGAGATGCAACATGGAGAAATCAAGTGTCCACAAAATTGGGTTATAACTGTGCAATGTTTTTGGGGACTTCCTCCTTCTTTAATCTTAAAGAAAGAGGAGATTCCCCAAAACATCAAGCTTGAAAAGGGGGAGATCCTGCAAAACATCATGCTTGAAGAAGGGGGAGGTTTCCTGAAATGTTGCACAGTTATGTGGACGCTTGATTCCTCCATGCAGCCTCGCCTTATCTAGGGTGAACTGTTCCCACATTCAGAATACAGTGAAGCCTGGAAACAAAGTGCACATTGGGCGATTATGGTGAAAGAAAATACCCAATGTGCACTTTGTTTCCATGCTTTGCTGTATTCTAAATAACCAATAATTAGATGTATGTGCAATAATTAATATGAAGCATTTTTTAAAAAAAAAGAAGCTAAGAAGTTCTCTACAAATGTCTTCTATTTAAAATGAGTTGCACCCAGGATGCCAGTTCAACAACTATAAAGAAGAAATAATATTCTAAAATGTACTCTTATTAGTAATAATAGGGGTTATTGCTTACTTATTTTCATTAACACTATACATATTCTAGACTAAAAAAAATAGGACATGTAATGAGTTTAACATATTATTTGCTTCCAGCAATAAGCTTCTGGAATGAAGCAAAAAGTTGATCTCTGGGCCTTGATATCATACTGTGCAGCCTACAATTTCAGGAACAAAGCTATGCCATATTTTGCCAACCACACGTGCCAGCACTCCTACTAGGCATGTGTTATATAAAACTTGCTAATGAAATTAATTCAGAATAAAATAATTAACAATTCTATAAAATGTAACTGAATTTACACGTTAGGTTTGACATTTCCTATTTTGCAGCGTTAGCAGTTTGCTTTGTTATGGGCCATTTTACCCATGGCCAGTTAGCCGGCCGCAGTGATGTTACACACATGTAAAGAATTGTTTTGCATCCATTGTCTGCATGTATATAAAATATTCCTATTAATCCACAACTCTCCAACTCTGTAATATCTAAGTGATGAACATGAGCTAGTAAATTTTTATATTATTCGGGACCTCTATTATGGCCTGTGATGAGAAAACAAACCAGAGCAGCACTTGCCAGAAAACATGAGGTCAGCATGACTATTCTGGGGAAGCACAATTCTTATTCTTTCCAAAGAGACTTAATGTTCTTCAATTGCTAAATAATGGATATTGAGTAATCTCAGCCAATTCACAGTGCAACAAAAGCCTTTGTAAATTGAAATAAACGGCAATTTATTTGCACATTCATTTTATACTTAGCTTTTTGTAACTATAGTGGTACCTAAAAATTGAAAATTCTTTTTTTTCTTTAATATTAAAAATTAAATTAGAGACCTCAAAGGGAAATTATTGACTCATTACTAGTTGGTGAAATTTCAAATGTAGCAAAAGCCTCCAGCTAAGTTCATCAATGAAGAAAATATTCTCCTAGATTTGCAACAAAGAACATTTTGTCATGTCATATATACACGACACATGTCTCATTCAGTAGCACAACATCTGATGACATGGTGTCCATACAATTACAATAGATATAATATCATGGTAACACAGCCCAGCGCCTACATCAGTGGAATATACAGTAGCCCAGAAATACTCAGCCACCCTGAATTACGTAAGAAGTATAAGCGAACGATTGCTGATCACACACTGGGATTTTATCGATACTATGTTATTTTTAGACAGTGAAATCTTAGGGGCAGAGTCATCAGATAGTTTGCAGCAGAAAAGTGGTAATTTTGCAATTTTTTTAATGAAATCCACAGTTTCTCAAAAATGTTATGACTTAGTTGTTTTCATGCCAGCTCCAGCAACTTAAAAAAAAAATTGGCAGCGCTTTACTGAGGGGCGCAGGGGCGCAGCCCGCCAAATACCATATTTTTCGGACTATAAGATGCACTTTTTTCCTCCAAAATTTTGGAGGAAAGTGGGGGGTGCGTCTTATAGTCCAAATATATATGCATACTATGGCTGTGGGTGATGGGCGGTGTGAGGGGAGCGGCTGCGGGGGATAAGCGGGGCACAGGAGGCAGCAGCCACCTGCTGGAGCCTACACTGTGCTCGCTGCGTAAAAAAATAAATATTGACTGCTCCCCACGCCCATGACCGTGGAGAACAGTGAATATTCATTTTCCTTAATAGCGTCACACTGTACCCGCAGCGCGGCTCCTGCTGCGCTCGGCGGTCATGTGTGCCCGCTATTAAAGACCATGAATATTCACTACAATACACTCCCATGAGTTGTAGTGAATATTCATGCTCTTTATAGCGGGCACATGAAACCGCAGAGCCACAGTAGGAGCCGCGCTGCGGGTGCAGTGTCCGCGCTATTAAGGTGAGTGAATGGCCACTGCTCCCCAAGCACACAGTCCCGGCCATATATACCAGGATGGGGGATATTAACATAATTGGGGGACATTACCCCTGTAACAGTGTCAGCAGCAGACCCCCTTCCCCTTAACAGTGCTTCATGACCACATTTTTTGCTTAACTTTTTTTTCTATTTTCCTCCTCTAAAACGTAGGTGCGTCTTATGGTCCGGTGCGTCTTATAGTTTTAAAAATACGATAGATTATAATTTGCTCTATGAAAGTGACAAAAATTAGAACAGATATGTACTCCAGGCTATGATTGCACAACACATCTGAGGCTGGTGTACTACTGCTGAAAGATGATCCAAATTCATTAAGAAATACATGCCTCTTAATTCATTGGGCACATCAATACTGGCTTACAAAATTCCAATTTTCATTAATCGGCCCCTTTGACTTGACTTTGGCTTAACCGCTTCTTGATATCCAAAGTATGTGTACTTTGCAGCGGTCAAGGAGTTTTCATAAAGCATCAGATACAGTTGAAGCCAGAAGTTTACATACACTATATAAAAAGACACATATGCATGTTTTTCTCAATATCTGACATGAAATCAGAATAAACTTTTCCCGTTTTAGGTCAATTAGGATTACCATCATTTTTAATATTTGCCAAATGCCATAATAGTGAGAGAAAGAGAACGTTTTATGGCATTTTTATTACTTGCTGCAAAGTCAAATGATAACATACATTTCATTAGCATTTGATGCAATTGCCCTTAAACTGAATGACCTGGGTCAAACATTTGGGATATCCTTCCACAAGCTTCTCACAATAGTTGGTCGGAATTTGGGCCCATTCCTCCTGACAAAACTGGTGCAACTGATCCAGGTTTGTAGGTCACCTGCCTTTTTAGCTTTGCCCATAAATTTTCAATAGGATTGAGATCTGGGCTTTGTGATCACTAATCCAAATCATTGACTTTGTTATCCTTAAACCACCGTTTTGGCAGTATGTTTCGGGTCATTGTCCATTTGAAAGATCCATTTCCGCTTAAGCTTTAACTTCATGGCTGATGTCTTGAGATGTTGCTTCAGTATTGCCACATAATCTTCTTTTCTCATGAAGCAATCTATTTTGTGAAGTGCACCAGTCTCTCCTGCAGCAAAACAACCCCAAAACATGATACTGCCACCGCCGTGTTTCATAGTTGGGATGGTGTTCTTAGGCTTCCAAGCTTCTCCCTTTTTCCTCCAAATGTAACGATGGTCATTATGCCCAAAAAGTTAAATTTTAGTTTAATCAGACCACAGGACATGTCTTCAAAAATTAAGGTCTTTGTTCCTGTGTGCATTTGCAAACATTAAGCTGGCTTTTTTATGTTTCTTTTGGAGTAATGGCTTCTTCCTGGCAAAGTGGCCTTTCAGCCCATGTTGACACAGTACTCGTTTCACTGTGGTTGTTCACACAATCTTACCAGCTTCCGCCATCATCTTCACAAGGTCTTTTGCTTTTGTTCTTGGGTTGATATGCACATGTTGGACCAAAGTGTTAGAACTCTCCTGCTAGGTTTTTTTTAGTTTGCTGGTCACATGACCATTTTTGCCTATTTAATCCGGCTCCGCCCTCCTGGCCTTGCTGGACTTCATTGTATTTACTACTCTTGAGCTAGCTTGGTACTCTGTTGCCGTTCTCTGTTAGTTTTGCTAGGTCTTCTGACCTCTATGCTTTTTGTTGTGTGTTTGTCTTTGACTGCTACTATTTCTGCTAGGAGGTGTCCAACTTATCCCAGTCCCTAGTTCTTGTAGGGATCCCTCCCTCACATCTATAGGTCTTCGTACAGACTAGCCGAGGACTTTAGCGGGTCTGATCGCAGGATCAGGTTCCCCGTTACATTGTAGGGATCTAGTTTAGTTCTATTGTAGGGACAGATCTCCTGTCTTTCCTTAGTCCCTGTAGCAGATCATAACAGTAAGTCCAGCCCTAAAAGAAAAAAAAAGAAAAAAAAATTTCTCTAAGGAAAGACCTCCAGTTTTCCATCATGGTCTCGGTTCAAGATTTGGCTCAACGCTTGCAGGGACTCTCTCTGGAGGTGGCCAAGCTCCAACAACACGTGAGTAGCTGTTCTGGAGCACATTTTGTGGAACCAAAGGTACGTCTGCCTGATTTATTTTTTGGCGAACAACAAGATTTTTTTTCTTTTAAAAATGCTTGTTTATTGTATTTTCGTTTGAGACCCGGATCCTCTGGTGATGAATCACAGTGCATAGGGTTCATAATGTCACTTTTGCGCAAAGATCCTCAGGGATGGGCCTTCTCTCTCCAACCTAGTGATCCGTGCTTTAGATCAGTGGATAGTTTTTTTTCTGCTTTGGGTTTGTTGTATGATGATCCTGATCGTGTCTCATCTGCTGAGTCTGAATTGAGAAGTTTGAGGCAGGGATCAGGTAATGTGGAAAAATATTGTTCTCACTTCCGTCGGTGGTCTGCCCAGGTGGGGTGGAACGATTCAGCTTTGAAAAGCTTGTTTCTTGCAGGGCTAGGTGAAAGGGTTAAGGATTTACTGATTGCTTATCCCACACCTGGAAACTTGCAGGAGGCAATGCAATTAGCTATACGGGTGGACAGGAGACTGCGTGCAAGGGTTAATGAGAGCAAATCCTCTGCTATGTCAGCTCCGAGTCCTGAGAGGGTCTGTGCTGACAATGGAGAGCCGATGGAGATTGGGGCGATGGCACCCCGCTCTCAGGAAAAAGACCGCAGGCTTTCTGAAGGCTTGTGCTTCTATTGCGGAAATTCTGGTCATTTTATTAAGAACTGTGTGCTTCGTATGAAGAAAGAAAAAAAAATGGTCAGTCATGCACGTATTGCCTGTTTAAATTCTAAGGGAGTATTCCTATCTGCCACTACTGCTGCTCAGGATGAATTAATTGAATTTCGGGTATTTGTGGATTGTGGTTCTACTCTGAATGTGATTGATGGGGGATTCTTGGAAAAACTTAGATTAGAACCTAAAACTTTGTCATCCCCTATTGCTGTGGTTTCTGTTGATGGCTCTCCCTTGAAGAGTGTTACTCATAAGGTCTGTGAATTTCCCCTCACTATTAATGGTATTCATCAAGAGAATTTGGATTTGGTGGTATTGGATAATTTGCCTTCTCCAGTAATATTGGGGTTACCCTGGTTAAAATTGCACAATCCTGTACTGGATTGGTCTACCAATGAAATTAAGTCCTGGAGCCCTAAGTGTTATGACAAGTGTTGTAACGGACGTATTGCTGCGGTGGAAAAAGGGGAATTACCTGTACCTATTCAGGATTTTTGGAGAGTTTTTTCTGAGGAGGAGTCACAAATTTTGCCTCCCCATAGAGACTATGATTGTACCATTGAATTTGTCCCTGGAGCGACTCTTCCTAAAAGTCGTTTATTTAATCTTACTATTCCTGAGAGAAAGGCTTTGGAGGAATACATACAGACAAGCTTGGCCGCCGGTCACATTAGGCCTTCCAAGTCTCCTGTGGCTGTTGGATTTTTTTTTGTAAAAAAAAAAGATGGCGGTTTACGTCCTTGTCTGGACTTTCGTGAGATTAATAAAATTACTGTACGCAATCCTTACCCACTGCCATTGATTCCTGATTTATTTAACCAGTTAGTGGGGGCCAAGTGGTTCTCTAAAATTGATCTCCGGGGGGCATACAATTTGTTGCGCATGAAGGAGGGTGATGAATGGAAGACTGCTTTTAACACTCCTGTGGGTCATTTTGAGAATCTGGTGATGCCTTTTGGTCTTACCAATGCTCCAGCATTTTTTCAGAATCTTATTAATGACATCCTTAGACCTTTAATCGGCAAAAATGTGGTTGTGTATTTGGATGACATTCTGATTTATTCGCCTGATCTGGAGTCTCATTGGCGGAGCGTACGTGAGGTATTACAGTTATTAATGGACAATTCGCTTTTTGCTAAGCTGGAGAAATGTGAGTTCGCTGTACAGAGAATTAGTTTTTTGGGCTACATTATCTCCAGTGAAGGTTTTGAGATGGACCCGGTTAAAGTTCAAGCTGTGCAGGAATGGCCTAGGCCTATTGGTTTGAAATCGATACAGAGGTTTTTGGGTTTCGCCAATTATTACAGAAAATTAATAAAAAAAATTTCTATTATTGTCAAACCGCTGACCGATCTCACCAGGAAAGGTGCTAATGCGGTTCAGTGGACTTCTGAGGCCATTGAAGCTTTTGTGTTTCTAAAGGAGAGGTTCACCTCTGCTCACATCCTTATGCAGCCTGATGTGACTAAGCCGTTTTTGGTTGAGGTTGATGCTTCTTCGGTGGGGGTCGGTGCGGTGTTGTCTCAGGAAAACAAGGATGGAGTACATCCCTGTGCTTTTTTTTCAAAAAAATTTTCTGAGACTGAACTTAATTACGATATTGGTAATCGGGAATTGCTGGCGATTAAACTCGCATTTGAACACTGGCGTCACCTCTTGGAAGGTGCTGAATTTCCCATTCAGGTTTTCACTGATTATAAAAATCTGATCCAACTTGATGCTGCCAAGCGCTTGAATGCCCGTCAGGCTAGGTGGGCACTTTTTTTCTCGCGGTTTAATTTTTCCGTTACTTACATCCCGGGTACCAAGAATGTTAAAGCGGATGCTTTGTCTCGCAGCTTTTCTCCCATGGTCGGTGTTGAGGAGGAAGAGGAGAGCATTTTACAAGAAGGTGTTGTGATTGCTGCTTTGGACTCCGTTTTGGAGGATGAGATTCTTAAAGCTCAAGAGAATGCCCCATCTAACACTCCCCATGGGAGGTTGTTTGTGCCTAGGACCTTTAGGAGAGATTTGTTTGTTGAGTGTCATGAGTCTCGGTTGGCAGGTCATCCAGGAATTTCTGAGACCAAGAGACTTGTGGGTCGCAGTTTTTGGTGGCCTGGATGGCAGAAGGAAGTCATTAAGTGGGTGCGCCAATGTACTGTGTGTGCTAGATCCAAGTCTTCACATGCTCCTGCTGCGGGGTTGCTTTGCCCTCTGGAGGTTCCTAGTGCACCTTGGACACATCTGGCTATGGACTTTATTACTGACCTTCCCCCCTCTGAAGGTTTCACGGTCATCTGGGTGGTCGTGGACCGTTTTAGCAAGATGTGTCACTTGGTTCTCTTCATCAAACTGCCTTGCGCTAAGACACTCGCTAAGGCCTTTGTCAAGGAAATTGTCAGACTACATGGTGTTCCTACTGACATTGTTTCTGATAGGGGACCTCAGTTCGTGGCTCGTTTTTGGCGTGCCTTTTGTGACAGGTTGGGAGTTCATTTGTCGTTTTCATCCGGATATCATCCTGAGTCTAATGGCCAGACAGAAAGGAAGAACCAGGATGTTGAGCAGTTCTTGCGTTGTTTTGTGGCAGACAATCAAGAGGGGTGGTCTGAGTTTCTGCCACTTGCTGAATTTGCTCTGAACAATCATACATCTTCTTCTGCTGGTTGTTCGCCTTTTTTTTGTTGTTCTGGGAGACATCCGTCTTTTGGGTCATTCTCCAAATTGGTTTCGGCTGTGCCTGAGGAGGAGAGTTTTTCCAGTGATTTGGAGAGAGTTTGGACGGATGTGCGTGGTAATCTTCAGGAGGCTAACAAAAAATCTAAGAGGTAATTTGATAGGAAACAGCAAGAGGTTTTGTTTGCTGTTGGTGACATGGTTTGGTTGTCCTCTAAGAATCTGCGATTGAGGATTCCTTCTAAAAAATTGGGTCCCAAGTTCGTAGGGCCCTTTAAGGTGCATCAGATAGTTAACCAATCTGCTGTTAGGTTGGAGGTTCCTACGTCCTGGAAGATTAACCCGGTGTTTCATGTTTCTCTGTTGAAAAAAGCTGATGTGTCGGATGGTGACGCCTCTGCCACTGTTGCTCCGGTGGTGGAGGACGGGGAATATGAAATTTCCCGCATCCTAAATTCTAGACGGTATAGAGGGAGTTTGCAGTATCTCGTCGCTTGGAAGGGTTTCGGACCTGAGGATAACTCATGGGTGAGGGCGGATGATGTTTCTGCTTCCAGACTTGTCAGAGCGTTTCACAGAAGGTTTCCTGGTAAGCCTGGGCCTAGGGGATCCGGAGGATCCTCTTAGAAGAGGGGGTACTGTTAGAACTCTCCTGTTAGGTTTTTTTTAGTTTGCTGGTCACATGACCATTTTTGCCTATTTAATCCGGCTCCGCCCTCCTGGCCTTGCTGGACTTCATTGTATTTACTACTCTTGAGCTAGCTTGGTACTCTGTTGCCGTTCTCTGTTAGTTTTGCTAGGTCTTCTGACCTCTATGCTTTTTGTTGTGTGTTTGTCTTTGACTGCTACTATTTCTGCTAGGAGGTATCCAACTTATCCCAGTCCCTAGTTCTTGTAGGGATCCCTCCCTCACATCTATAGGTCTTCGTACAGACTAGCCGAGGACTTTAGCGGGTCTGATCGCAGGATCAGGTTCCCCGTTACATCGTAGGGATCTAGTTTAGTTCTATTGTAGGGACAGATCTCCTGTCTTTCCTTAGTCCCTGTAGCAGATCATAACACAAAGCATGTTCATCTCTGAGACACAGAACCCGTCTCCTTCCTGAGCGGTATGATGGCTGGACATTCCCATCTTGTTTGTACTTGAGTATAATTGTTTGTACAGATGAACGAGGCACCATCAGGTATCTTGAAATTGTACCCAAGGATGAACCAGACTTGTGCAAGTCCACAATTCTCTTCCTGATATCTTGATTTCTTTAGACTTTCCCATGATGCTACACAAAGAAGCAGTGTGTTTCAGGTGTGCATTAAAATACATCCACAGGTGTGTCTCTAATTAACTCAGATGTTGCCAAAAAAATCAGAAGCTTCCAAACACATGACATCATCATATGGGTGTAACATACCTGGCGGCGTCCTTGCATGGTGGTCCATCTCCCACTGTGCAAGAGGGCGCACTTGATCTCCTGTCCAGAATGTCTCTCTGGCTTCCCTCCATGCTGTCTGTTTGTGTCTGTCTCTGCTGCTTAAGGGCGGCGCCCGATCACTTCCTGTCTTTTGTACCTGCTGTGGGTCACACCCCTTGTGCGTCCTCAGCCTATTGCTGTCTGACACTTGGTATATAGCTCAGCAGCTCCCTTCTATCCCTGCCTGAGCATATGTGTTTCTTTCAGTGTGTGCTTGCACTCTGAAGTTGCCAGGTCCCGTTCCTGTTTCCCTGTCCGCCTTTCCTGGAGGCTGTATTTCCAGGCCTGTCTGAACTGTGTCCTGTATTTCTCCTGCCTTGCGGTGTCAGCTCCCGTGTCTGAACTGTGTCCTGTTTGTCTCCTGCTTTACGGTATTAGTTCCCGTGTCTGAACTAAGTCCTGTATTTCTCCTGCCTTGCGGTGTCTGCTCCCGTGTCTGAACTGTGTCCTGTATGTCTCCTGCTTTGCGGTATTAGTTCCCGTGTCTGAACTTAGTCTTTTCTGTGTTCTCTTGTCTGTCCTGTCTGAACACGCTCCTAGCCTGTTCCTCCCGCCTTCTAGGGGCTGATTACCTAGACCCGCTCCTGTATCCCGCTGCAGTGTCGGTCTCCTCCGTACACTCAGTTCCAGTCTGAACTCTCTCCTATCCTTTACCTGTTTTGTCTATGTCCATTCCCTTCCTTTTCCTGCAGAGTCTGAACTCGTACCTAACTCCTGCCAGTTGTCTCTGTACTTCCGTTTGTGAGTTTGTGGTCCACTCGCTACTTCACTGCAAGTACCCTGTGGGTGTCTGGCTCTGTCTTTCCCTTCCTGTCTGTTCCGTGTGAACAGAGTCCTGTCCTGCCCTGCTTCTGCCCGCTGCTCCGGCAGTCCTGTCCTGCCCTGCTTCTGCCCGCTGCTCCGGCAGTCCTGTCCTGCCCTGCCTGTACCCCTCTGCCTGTAATGTTCCTGAGTCCCAGTGTGTACTGGGCCCTATCCTGCCTGTATTGTTCCTGAGTCCCAGTGTGTACTGGGCCCTATCCTGCCTGTATTGTTCCTGAGTCCCGGTGTGTACTGGGTTCTATCCCGCCTGTGTTCCTACCTGCTAGTGCCTCCTGCCTGCACTCTAGCTGTGCTTGCCTTTACCCCCCTGCCTGCATACCCGCCTGCCTGCATACCAGTCGTGCCTGCCTATACCCTCCAGTCTGTGTGCCTGCCTACCAGCCTGTTCCTGTATTCCCTGTGTGGGTCAACAGCCGTGTCCGGGGTCTGTCCTGGAGTAGCACCTGGTCCCTCTGCTCGGTTCCTCCTTGGTGCACTGGCGTCGTATGCCGTCGTGCGACCCTGGTCGGATCGGGTGAATACTTAGTCACGCCCCTCCAGGCATACACTCTCCGGCACGGTCCAGTGGAATCACTACCAATCACACGCACACGCCGCTTAGCCCGGGCGTGTGCATAACAGCATGCTCAGGCCATGGTTCCCGTTGAGCCCCACGGCCTTCGCTCTTTGAGAAGTTTTTCCAGCGAATATATGCATTAAAATAAATAAATAAATTTTTTTTCCCTTAGCTGAGTTCCAGGCGAATTACGCACCGTCCAGATGGATCTATCAGCTCTCGTTCCTGCGGATCCGCCACGTTACTATGGGGATCCAAGACAGTGTCGTGCATTTGTGGAGCAATGCATGCTACACTTTAAGGCCTACCCTCTTTATTTTCCTTCCGATTGGGCTAAAGTGGCCTTTATGATGTCTTACCTGGCGGGGGATGCCTTGGAATGGATCAACCCCCTATATGAGACACAGGATCCGATCCTCCGGGACCTAATGGCCTTCCTGGTGGCCTTTCTAATGGTCTTCGATGATCCTAACCCGGAGGCTCCTGCTGAAGCTTCACTTCCCAATATCCCGGAGCAGCCCCAATGGGTAATGTGTGTGGGTAGCGTAATAGTTCTCCAGCCCAATGAGACTACTGCCCACCCAGAATCCTCACAGGGTGACTACGCTTTCCGGAATACTTCTCCCAACCTCAAGAGGCAGTCCAGACGTGCTAGACTTAGAGGCAAGCAGTCACGCCTGGGTCTGTCCTCCCTGAGACCTCCTGAACCCTTCGGGGTGCTACCTGGTAACGAAAGGACAGAGACTCTCCTATACTCTGTACCTGATACCTCGCTCGCTTCGTCCAGTGAGTCCAACCTAGTGTACTCCGAAGCAGAGGTTACTCCCGAGTCTCTACACCCCTCCGACCAGGCGGAGGACCTCCAGTTGTGTTCAGAACCCTTCGGGGTGCCACCTGGTGGTGAATGGACAGAGACTTTCCTATACTCGGTACCCGATACCTCGCCTGCTTCCTCCAGTGAGTCCGACCTAGTGTTCTCCGAAGCAGAAGTTACTCCCGAGTCTCTACACCCCTCCGACCAGGCGGAGGACCTCCAGTTGTGTTTAGAACCCTTCGGGGTGCCACCTGGTGGTGAATGGACAGAGACTTTCCTATTTCCTGTACCTGATACCTCGCCTGCTTCCTCCAGTGAGTCCGACCTAGTGTTCTCCGAAGCAGAAGTTACTCCCGAGTCTCTACACCCCTCCGACCAGGCGGAGGACCTCCAGTTGTGTTTAGAACCCTTTGGGGTGCCACCTGGTGGTGAATGGACAGAGACTTTCCTATTTCCTGTACCTGATACCTCGCCTGCTTCCTCCAGTGAGTCCGACCTAGTGTTCTCCGAAGCAGAAGTTACTCCCGAGTCTCTACACCCCTCCGACCAGGCGGAGGACCTCCAGTTGTGTTTAGAACCCTTCGGGGTGCCACCTGGTGGTGAATGGACAGAGACTTTCCTATTTCCTGTACCTGATACCTCGCCGGCTTCCTCCAGTGAGTCCGACCTAGTGTACTCTGAAGCAGATGTTTTCTCTGAGCCTCTGTACTCTTCTGACCCGGCGGAGGACCTCCAGTTGTTTCCTGAATCCTCCGGGGTACCACCAGATAACAAAGAGACAGTGACTTTTCCTCATTATGTACCTGATAACCCGTCTATTTCTTCCTGTGAGCTTGACAAGATGTACCTCGAAGCAGAGATTACCCTCAAGTCTCTGTTCCCCTCCAACCCAGTGAACGACTGGTCCTCGAATTCCCTGCGGAAGATTCTGGCAGGCCTGAAGAAGAGGGGGCGTAAGGGGGGAGGTACTGTAACATACCTGGCGGCGTCCTTGCATGGTGGTCCATCTCCCACTGTGCAAGAGGGCGCACTTGATCTCCTGTCCAGAATGTCTCTCTGGCTTCCCTCCATGCTGTCTGTTTGTGTCTGTCTCTGCTGCTTAAGGGCGGCGCCCGATCACTTCCTGTCTTTTGTACCTGCTGTGGGTCACACCCCTTGTGCGTCCTCAGCCTATTGCTGTCTGACACTTGGTATATAGCTCAGCAGCTCCCTTCTATCCCTGCCTGAGCATATGTGTTTCTTTCAGTGTGTGCTTGCACTCTGAAGTTGCCAGGTCCCGTTCCTGTTTCCCTGTCCGCCTTTCCTGGAGGCTGTATTTCCAGGCCTGTCTGAACTGTGTCCTGTATTTCTCCTGCCTTGCGGTGTCAGCTCCCGTGTCTGAACTGTGTCCTGTTTGTCTCCTGCTTTACGGTATTAGTTCCCGTGTCTGAACTAAGTCCTGTATTTCTCCTGCCTTGCGGTGTCTGCTCCCGTGTCTGAACTGTGTCCTGTATGTCTCCTGCTTTGCGGTATTAGTTCCCGTGTCTGAACTTAGTCTTTTCTGTGTTCTCTTGTCTGTCCTGTCTGAACACGCTCCTAGCCTGTTCCTCCCGCCTTCTAGGGGCTGATTACCTAGACCCGCTCCTGTATCCCGCTGCAGTGTCGGTCTCCTCCGTACACTCAGTTCCAGTCTGAACTCTCTCCTATCCTTTACCTGTTTTGTCTATGTCCATTCCCTTCCTTTTCCTGCAGAGTCTGAACTCGTACCTAACTCCTGCCAGTTGTCTCTGTACTTCCGTTTGTGAGTTTGTGGTCCACTCGCTACTTCACTGCAAGTACCCTGTGGGTGTCTGGCTCTGTCTTTCCCTTCCTGTCTGTTCCGTGTGAACAGAGTCCTGTCCTGCCCTGCTTCTGCCCGCTGCTCCGGCAGTCCTGTCCTGCCCTGCTTCTGCCCGCTGCTCCGGCAGTCCTGTCCTGCCCTGCCTGTACCCCTCTGCCTGTAATGTTCCTGAGTCCCAGTGTGTACTGGGCCCTATCCTGCCTGTATTGTTCCTGAGTCCCAGTGTGTACTGGGCCCTATCCTGCCTGTATTGTTCCTGAGTCCCGGTGTGTACTGGGTTCTATCCCGCCTGTGTTCCTACCTGCTAGTGCCTCCTGCCTGCACTCTAGCTGTGCTTGCCTTTACCCCCCTGCCTGCATACCCGCCTGCCTGCATACCAGTCGTGCCTGCCTATACCCTCCAGTCTGTGTGCCTGCCTACCAGCCTGTTCCTGTATTCCCTGTGTGGGTCAACAGCCGTGTCCGGGGTCTGTCCTGGAGTAGCACCTGGTCCCTCTGCTCGGTTCCTCCTTGGTGCACTGGCGTCGTATGCCGTCGTGCGACCCTGGTCGGATCGGGTGAATACTTAGTCACGCCCCTCCAGGCATACACTCTCCGGCACGGTCCAGTGGAATCACTACCAATCACACGCACACGCCGCTTAGCCCGGGCGTGTGCATAACAATGGGCAGTCCAGAATTGGCATAGTAATCTTAGTGTATGTAAACTATTGACTTTGAAGTAAGTAGTAAAAATGCCTTAAAACATTCTCTCTCTCTCATTATTCTGGCATTTGGCAAATATTAAAATTTATGGTAATCCTAATTGACCTAAAACTGGAAAGGTTTATTCCGATTTCATGTCAGATATTGAGAAAAACATTCATATGTGTCTTTTTATATAGTATATAAAACCTACAAAAGACAAAAGACAAAAATATATCTCATACCCTACCATCATTATATATAAATGTAAAGCAAAGTTGCATAATAAATATAGGGTACTTAGTGAACTATTTTTGATCAAAAAAAGTATACAAGCCGTCCCACCAGCGGCAAGGTGACCCTAAATTGGGACGGTACCTATACTGCCTATATTAAAAACCTTACTGTATATCAAAGTTGAAGCAATGCATATAAAAGGGTAGACAAATAGGACCGGGTCCCAACTCCAGACCACCCAGGCCCGTGGTAAGCTACATATATACCAGTCAGCTCAACAAAGGGGATGCCACACCCTTAAATTGCACAGAATGCAAACAAGACAAAAAAACAGGCAATGTGAACTGAGGTCTAAGATGGTAGACATGCAAGAAATAGGAGCATGTTCACACTAGCAAAAAAGAAACAAAACCTACAAAAGACAAAAGATAAAAATATATCTCATACCCTACCATCATTATATATAAATGTAAAGCAAAGTTGCATAATAAATATAGGGTACTTAGTGAACTATTTTTGATCAAAAAAAGTATACAAGCCGTCCCACCAGCGGCAAGGTGACCCTAAATTGGGACGGTACCTATACTGCCTATATTAAAAACCTTACTGTATATCAAAGTTGAAGCAATGCATATAAAAGGGTAGACAAATAGGACCGGGTCCCAACTCCAGACCACCCAGGCCCGTGGTAAGCTACATATATACCAGTCAGCTCAACAAAGGGGATGCCACACCCTTAAATTGCACAGAATGCAAACAAGACAAAAAACCAGGCAATGTGAACTGAGGTCTAAGATGGTAGACATGCAAGAAATAGGAGCATGTTCACACTAGCAAAAAAGAAACAAAACCTACAAAAGACAAAAGACAAAAATATATCTCATACCCTACCATCATTATATATAAATGTAAAGCAAAGTTGCATAATAAATATAGGGTACTTAGTGAACTATTTTTGATCAAAAAAAGTATACAAGCCGTCCCACCAGCGGCAAGGTGACCCTAAATTGGGACGGTACCTATACTGCCTATATTAAAAACCTTACTGTATATCAAAGTTGAAGCAATGCATATAAAAGGGTAGACAAATAGGACCGGGTCCCAACTCCAGACCACCCAGGCCCGTGGTAAGCTACATATATACCAGTCAGCTCAACAAAGGGGATGCCACACCCTTAAATTGCACAGAATGCAAACAAGACAAAAAACCAGGCAATGTGAACTGAGGTCTAAGATGGTAGACATGCAAGAAATAGGAGCATGTTCACACTAGCAAAAAAGAAACAAAACCTACAAAAGACAAAAGACAAAAATATATCTCATACCCTACCATCATTATATATAAATGTAAAGCAAAGTTGCATAATAAATATAGGGTACTTAGTGAACTATTTTTGATCAAAAAAAGTATACAAGCCGTCCCACCAGCGGCAAGGTGACCCTAAATTGGGACGGTACCTATACTGCCTATATTAAAAACCTTACTGTATATCAAAGTTGAAGCAATGCATATAAAAGGGTAGACAAATAGGACCGGGTCCCAACTCCAGACCACCCAGGCCCGTGGTAAGCTACATATATACCAGTCAGCTCAACAAAGGGGATGCCACACCCTTAAATTGCACAGAATGCAAACAAGACAAAAAACCAGGCAATGTGAACTGAGGTCTAAGATGGTAGACATGCAAGAAATAGGAGCATGTTCACACTAGCAAAAAAGAAACAAAACCTACAAAAGACAAAAATATATCTCATACCCTACCATCATTATATATAAATGTAAAGCAAAGTTGCATAATAAATATAGGGTACTTAGTGAACTATTTTTGATCAAAAAAAGTATACAAGCCGTCCCACCAGCGGCAAGGTGACCTTAAATTGGGACGGTACCTATACTGCCTATATTAAAAACCTTACTGTATATCAAAGTTGAAGCAATGCATATAAAAGGGTAGACAAATAGGACCGGGTCCCAACTCCAGACCACCCAGGCCCGTGGTAAGCTACATATATACCAGTCAGCTCAACAAAGGGGATGCCACACCCTTAAATTGCACAGAATGCAAACAAGACAAAAAACCAGGCAATGTGAACTGAGGTCTAAGATGGTAGACATGCAAGAAATAGGAGCATGTTCACACTAGCAAAAAAGAAACAAAACCTACAAAAGACAAAAGACAAAAATATATCTCATACCCTACCATCATTATATATAAATGTAAAGCAAAGTTGCATAATAAATATAGGGTACTTAGTGAACTATTTTTGATCAAAAAAAGTATACAAGCCGTCCCACCAGCGGCAAGGTGACCCTAAATTGGGACGGTACCTATACTGCCTATATTAAAAACCTTACTGTATATCAAAGTTGAAGCAATGCATATAAAAGGGTAGACAAATAGGACCGGGTCCCAACTCCAGACCACCCAGGCCCGTGGTAAGCTACATATATACCAGTCAGCTCAACAAAGGGTATGCCACACCCTTAAATTGCACAGAATGCAAACAAGACAAAAAAACAGGCAATGTGAACTGAGGTCTAAGATGGTAGACATGCAAGAAATAGGAGCATGTTCACACTAGCAAAAAAGAAACAAAACCTACAAAAGACAAAAGACAAAAATATATCTCATACCCTACCATCATTATATATAAATGTAAAGCAAAGTTGCATAATAAATATAGGGTACTTAGTGAACTATTTTTGATCAAAAAAAGTATACAAGCCGTCCCACCAGCGGCAAGGTGACCCTAAATTGGGACGGTACCTATACTGCCTATATTAAAAACCTTACTGTATATCAAAGTTGAAGCAATGCATATAAAAGGGTAGACAAATAGGACCGGGTCCCAACTCCAGACCACCCAGGCCCGTGGTAAGCTACATATATACCAGTCAGCTCAACAAAGGGGATGCCACACCCTTAAATTGCACAGAATGCAAACAAGACAAAAAACCAGGCAATGTGAACTGAGGTCTAAGATGGTAGACATGCAAGAAATAGGAGCATGTTCACACTAGCAAAAAAGAAACAAAACCTACAAAAGACAAAAGACAAAAATATATCTCATACCCTACCATCATTATATATAAATGTAAAGCAAAGTTGCATAATAAATATAGGGTACTTAGTGAACTATTTTTGATCAAAAAAAGTATACAAGCCGTCCCACCAGCGGCAAGGTGACCCTAAATTGGGACGGTATCTATACTGCCTATATTAAAAACCTTACTGTATATCAAAGTTGAAGCAATGCATATAAAAGGGTAGACAAATAGGACCGGGTCCCAACTCCAGACCACCCAGGCCCGTGGTAAGCTACATATATACCAGTCAGCTCAACAAAGGGGATGCCACACCCTTAAATTGCACAGAATGCAAACAAGACAAAAAACCAGGCAATGTGAACTGAGGTCTAAGATGGTAGACATGCAAGAAATAGGAGCATGTTCACACTAGCAAAAAAGAAACAAAACCTACAAAAGACAAAAGACAAAAATATATCTCATACCCTACCATCATTATATATAAATGTAAAGCAAAGTTGCATAATAAATATAGGGTACTTAGTGAACTATTTTTGATCAAAAAAAGTATACAAGCCGTCCCACCAGCGGCAAGGTGACCCTAAATTGGGACGGTACCTATACTGCCTATATTAAAAACCTTACTGTATATCAAAGTTGAAGCAATGCATATAAAAGGGTAGACAAATAGGACCGGGTCCCAACTCCAGACCACCCAGGCCCGTGGTAAGCTACATATATACCAGTCAGCTCAACAAAGGGGATGCCACACCCTTAAATTGCACAGAGGCAAACAAGACAAAAAAACAGGCAATGTGAACTGAGGTCTAAGATGGTAGACATGCAAGAAATAGGAGCATGTTCACACTAGCAAAAAAGAAACAAAACCTACAAAAGACAAAAGACAAAAATATATCTCATACCCTACCATCATTATATATAAATGTAAAGCAAAGTTGCATAATAAATATAGGGTACTTAGTGAACTATTTTTGATCAAAAAAAGTATACAAGCCGTCCCACCAGCGGCAAGGTGACCCTAAATTGGGACGGTACCTATACTGCCTATATTAAAAACCTTACTGTATATCAAAGTTGAAGCAATGCATATAAAAGGGTAGACAAATAGGACCGGGTCCCAACTCCAGACCACCCAGGCCCGTGGTAAGCTACATATATACCAGTCAGCTCAACAAAGGGGATGCCACACCCTTAAATTGCACAGAATGCAAACAAGACAAAAAACCAGGCAATGTGAACTGAGGTCTAAGATGGTAGACATGCAAGAAATAGGAGCATGTTCACACTAGCAAAAAAGAAACAAAACCTACAAAAGACAAAAGACAAAAATATATCTCATACCCTACCATCATTATATATAAATGTAAAGCAAAGTTGCATAATAAATATAGGGTACTTAGTGAACTATTTTTGATCAAAAAAAGTATACAAGCCGTCCCACCAGCGGCAAGGTGACCCTAAATTGGGACGGTACCTATACTGCCTATATTAAAAACCTTACTGTATATCAAAGTTGAAGCAATGCATATAAAAGGGTAGACAAATAGGACCGGGTCCCAACTCCAGACCACCCAGGCCCGTGGTAAGCTACATATATACCAGTCAGCTCAACAAAGGGGATGCCACACCCTTAAATTGCACAGAATGCAAACAAGACAAAAAACCAGGCAATGTGAACTGAGGTCTAAGATGGTAGACATGCAAGAAATAGGAGCATGTTCACACTAGCAAAAAAGAAACAAAACCTACAAAAGACAAAAGACAAAAATATATCTCATACCCTACCATCATTATATATAAATGTAAAGCAAAGTTGCATAATAAATATAGGGTACTTAGTGAACTATTTTTGATCAAAAAAAGTATACAAGCCGTCCCACCAGCGGCAAGGTGACCCTAAATTGGGACGGTACCTATACTGCCTATATTAAAAACCTTACTGTATATCAAAGTTGAAGCAATGCATATAAAAGGGTAGACAAATAGGACCGGGTCCCAACTCCAGACCACCCAGGCCCGTGGTAAGCTACATATATACCAGTCAGCTCAACAAAGGGGATGCCACACCCTTAAATTGCACAGAATGCAAACAAGACAAAAAACCAGGCAATGTGAACTGAGGTCTAAGATGGTAGACATGCAAGAAATAGGAGCATGTTCACACTAGCAAAAAAGAAACAAAACCTACAAAAGACAAAAGACAAAAATATATCTCATACCCTACCATCATTATATATAAATGTAAAGCAAAGTTGCATAATAAATATAGGGTACTTAGTGAACTATTTTTGATCAAAAAAAGTATACAAGCCGTCCCACCAGCGGCAAGGTGACCCTAAATTGGGACGGTACCTATACTGCCTATATTAAAAACCTTACTGTATATCAAAGTTGAAGCAATGCATATAAAAGGGTAGACAAATAGGACCGGGTCCCAACTCCAGACCACCCAGGCCCGTGGTAAGCTACATATATACCAGTCAGCTCAACAAAGGGGATGCCACACCCTTAAATTGCACAGAATGCAAACAAGACAAAAAACCAGGCAATGTGAACTGAGGTCTAAGATGGTAGACATGCAAGAAATAGGAGCATGTTCACACTAGCAAAAAAGAAACAAAACCTACAAAAGACAAAAGACAAAAATATATCTCATACCCTACCATCATTATATATAAATGTAAAGCAAAGTTGCATAATAAATATAGGGTACTTAGTGAACTATTTTTGATCAAAAAAAGTATACAAGCCGTCCCACCAGCGGCAAGGTGACCCTAAATTGGGACGGTACCTATACTGCCTATATTAAAAACCTTACTGTATATCAAAGTTGAAGCAATGCATATAAAAGGGTAGACAAATAGGACCGGGTCCCAACTCCAGACCACCCAGGCCCGTGGTAAGCTACATATATACCAGTCAGCTCAACAAAGGGGATGCCACACCCTTAAATTGCACAGAATGCAAACAAGACAAAAAACCAGGCAATGTGAACTGAGGTCTAAGATGGTAGACATGCAAGAAATAGGAGCATGTTCACACTAGCAAAAAAGAAACAAAACCTACAAAAGACAAAAGACAAAAATATATCTCATACCCTACCATCATTATATATAAATGTAAAGCAAAGTTGCATAATAAATATAGGGTACTTAGTGAACTATTTTTGATCAAAAAAAGTATACAAGCCGTCCCACCAGCGGCAAGGTGACCCTAAATTGGGACGGTACCTATACTGCCTATATTAAAAACCTTACTGTATATCAAAGTTGAAGCAATGCATATAAAAGGGTAGACAAATAGGACCGGGTCCCAACTCCAGACCACCCAGGCCCGTGGTAAGCTACATATATACCAGTCAGCTCAACAAAGGGGATGCCACACCCTTAAATTGCACAGAATGCAAACAAGACAAAAAACCAGGCAATGTGAACTGAGGTCTAAGATGGTAGACATGCAAGAAATAGGAGCATGTTCACACTAGCAAAAAAGAAACAAAACCTACAAAAGACAAAAATATATCTCATACCCTACCATCATTATATATAAATGTAAAGCAAAGTTGCATAATAAATATAGGGTACTTAGTGAACTATTTTTGATCAAAAAAAGTATACAAGCCGTCCCACCAGCGGCAAGGTGACCTTAAATTGGGACGGTACCTATACTGCCTATATTAAAAACCTTACTGTATATCAAAGTTGAAGCAATGCATATAAAAGGGTAGACAAATAGGACCGGGTCCCAACTCCAGACCACCCAGGCCCGTGGTAAGCTACATATATACCAGTCAGCTCAACAAAGGGGATGCCACACCCTTAAATTGCACAGAATGCAAACAAGACAAAAAACCAGGCAATGTGAACTGAGGTCTAAGATGGTAGACATGCAAGAAATAGGAGCATGTTCACACTAGCAAAAAAGAAACAAAACCTACAAAAGACAAAAGACAAAAATATATCTCATACCCTACCATCATTATATATAAATGTAAAGCAAAGTTGCATAATAAATATAGGGTACTTAGTGAACTATTTTTGATCAAAAAAAGTATACAAGCCGTCCCACCAGCGGCAAGGTGACCCTAAATTGGGACGGTACCTATACTGCCTATATTAAAAACCTTACTGTATATCAAAGTTGAAGCAATGCATATAAAAGGGTAGACAAATAGGACCGGGTCCCAACTCCAGACCACCCAGGCCCGTGGTAAGCTACATATATACCAGTCAGCTCAACAAAGGGTATGCCACACCCTTAAATTGCACAGAATGCAAACAAGACAAAAAAACAGGCAATGTGAACTGAGGTCTAAGATGGTAGACATGCAAGAAATAGGAGCATGTTCACACTAGCAAAAAAGAAACAAAACCTACAAAAGACAAAAGACAAAAATATATCTCATACCCTACCATCATTATATATAAATGTAAAGCAAAGTTGCATAATAAATATAGGGTACTTAGTGAACTATTTTTGATCAAAAAAAGTATACAAGCCGTCCCACCAGCGGCAAGGTGACCCTAAATTGGGACGGTACCTATACTGCCTATATTAAAAACCTTACTGTATATCAAAGTTGAAGCAATGCATATAAAAGGGTAGACAAATAGGACCGGGTCCCAACTCCAGACCACCCAGGCCCGTGGTAAGCTACATATATACCAGTCAGCTCAACAAAGGGGATGCCACACCCTTAAATTGCACAGAATGCAAACAAGACAAAAAACCAGGCAATGTGAACTGAGGTCTAAGATGGTAGACATGCAAGAAATAGGAGCATGTTCACACTAGCAAAAAAGAAACAAAACCTACAAAAGACAAAAGACAAAAATATATCTCATACCCTACCATCATTATATATAAATGTAAAGCAAAGTTGCATAATAAATATAGGGTACTTAGTGAACTATTTTTGATCAAAAAAAGTATACAAGCCGTCCCACCAGCGGCAAGGTGACCCTAAATTGGGACGGTATCTATACTGCCTATATTAAAAACCTTACTGTATATCAAAGTTGAAGCAATGCATATAAAAGGGTAGACAAATAGGACCGGGTCCCAACTCCAGACCACCCAGGCCCGTGGTAAGCTACATATATACCAGTCAGCTCAACAAAGGGGATGCCACACCCTTAAATTGCACAGAATGCAAACAAGACAAAAAACCAGGCAATGTGAACTGAGGTCTAAGATGGTAGACATGCAAGAAATAGGAGCATGTTCACACTAGCAAAAAAGAAACAAAACCTACAAAAGACAAAAGACAAAAATATATCTCATACCCTACCATCATTATATATAAATGTAAAGCAAAGTTGCATAATAAATATAGGGTACTTAGTGAACTATTTTTGATCAAAAAAAGTATACAAGCCGTCCCACCAGCGGCAAGGTGACCCTAAATTGGGACGGTACCTATACTGCCTATATTAAAAACCTTACTGTATATCAAAGTTGAAGCAATGCATATAAAAGGGTAGACAAATAGGACCGGGTCCCAACTCCAGACCACCCAGGCCCGTGGTAAGCTACATATATACCAGTCAGCTCAACAAAGGGGATGCCACACCCTTAAATTGCACAGAGGCAAACAAGACAAAAAAACAGGCAATGTGAACTGAGGTCTAAGATGGTAGACATGCAAGAAATAGGAGCATGTTCACACTAGCAAAAAAGAAACAAAACCTACAAAAGACAAAAGACAAAAATATATCTCATACCCTACCATCATTATATATAAATGTAAAGCAAAGTTGCATAATAAATATAGGGTACTTAGTGAACTATTTTTGATCAAAAAAAGTATACAAGCCGTCCCACCAGCGGCAAGGTGACCCTAAATTGGGACGGTACCTATACTGCCTATATTAAAAACCTTACTGTATATCAAAGTTGAAGCAATGCATATAAAAGGGTAGACAAATAGGACCGGGTCCCAACTCCAGACCACCCAGGCCCGTGGTAAGCTACATATATACCAGTCAGCTCAACAAAGGGGATGCCACACCCTTAAATTGCACAGAATGCAAACAAGACAAAAAACCAGGCAATGTGAACTGAGGTCTAAGATGGTAGACATGCAAGAAATAGGAGCATGTTCACACTAGCAAAAAAGAAACAAAACCTACAAAAGACAAAAGACAAAAATATATCTCATACCCTACCATCATTATATATAAATGTAAAGCAAAGTTGCATAATAAATATAGGGTACTTAGTGAACTATTTTTGATCAAAAAAAGTATACAAGCCGTCCCACCAGCGGCAAGGTGACCCTAAATTGGGACGGTACCTATACTGCCTATATTAAAAACCTTACTGTATATCAAAGTTGAAGCAATGCATATAAAAGGGTAGACAAATAGGACCGGGTCCCAACTCCAGACCACCCAGGCCCGTGGTAAGCTACATATATACCAGTCAGCTCAACAAAGGGGATGCCACACCCTTAAATTGCACAGAATGCAAACAAGACAAAAAACCAGGCAATGTGAACTGAGGTCTAAGATGGTAGACATGCAAGAAATAGGAGCATGTTCACACTAGCAAAAAAGAAACAAAACCTACAAAAGACAAAAGACAAAAATATATCTCATACCCTACCATCATTATAT
This sequence comes from Phyllobates terribilis, assembly GCF_046119375.1. NCBI lineage: Eukaryota > Metazoa > Chordata > Amphibia > Anura > Dendrobatidae > Phyllobates > Phyllobates terribilis. Next base: position 463,327,543 of record NW_027362764.1, read on the forward strand.
ATAAATGTAAAGCAAAGTTGCATAATAAATATAGGGTACTTAGTGAACTATTTTTGATCAAAAAAAGTATACAAGCCGTCCCACCAGCGGCAAGGTGACCCTAAATTGGGACGGTACCTATACTGCCTATATTAAAAACCTTACTGTATATCAAAGTTGAAGCAATGCATATAAAAGGGTAGACAAATAGGACCGGGTCCCAACTCCAGACCACCCAGGCCCGTGGTAAGCTACATATATACCAGTCAGCTCAACAAAGGGGATGCCACACCCTTAAATTGCACAGAATGCAAACAAGACAAAAAACCAGGCAATGTGAACTGAGGTCTAAGATGGTAGACATGCAAGAAATAGGAGCATGTTCACACTAGCAAAAAAGAAACAAAACCTACAAAAGACAAAAGACAAAAATATATCTCATACCCTACCATCATTATATATAAATGTAAAGCAAAGTTGCATAATAAATATAGGGTACTTAGTGAACTATTTTTGATCAAAAAAAGTATACAAGCCGTCCCACCAGCGGCAAGGTGACCCTAAATTGGGACGGTACCTATACTGCCTATATTAAAAACCTTACTGTATATCAAAGTTGAAGCAATGCATATAAAAGGGTAGACAAATAGGACCGGGTCCCAACTCCAGACCACCCAGGCCCGTGGTAAGCTACATATATACCAGTCAGCTCAACAAAGGGGATGCCACACCCTTAAATTGCACAGAATGCAAACAAGACAAAAAACCAGGCAATGTGAACTGAGGTCTAAGATGGTAGACATGCAAGAAATAGGAGCATGTTCACACTAGCAAAAAAGAAACAAAACCTACAAAAGACAAAAGACAAAAATATATCTCATACCCTACCATCATTATATATAAATGTAAAGCAAAGTTGCATAATAAATATAGGGTACTTAGTGAACTATTTTTGATCAAAAAAAGTATACAAGCCGTCCCACCAGCGGCAAGGTGACCCTAAATTGGGACGGTACCTATACTGCCTATATTAAAAACCTTACTGTATATCAAAGTTGAAGCAATGCATATAAAAGGGTAGACAAATAGGACCGGGTCCCAACTCCAGACCACCCAGGCCCGTGGTAAGCTACATATATACCAGTCAGCTCAACAAAGGGGATGCCACACCCTTAAATTGCACAGAATGCAAACAAGACAAAAAACCAGGCAATGTGAACTGAGGTCTAAGATGGTAGACATGCAAGAAATAGGAGCATGTTCACACTAGCAAAAAAGAAACAAAACCTACAAAAGACAAAAGACAAAAATATATCTCATACCCTACCATCATTATATATAAATGTAAAGCAAAGTTGCATAATAAATATAGGGTACTTAGTGAACTATTTTTGATCAAAAAAAGTATACAAGCCGTCCCACCAGCGGCAAGGTGACCCTAAATTGGGACGGTACCTATACTGCCTATATTAAAAACCTTACTGTATATCAAAGTTGAAGCAATGCATATAAAAGGGTAGACAAATAGGACCGGGTCCCAACTCCAGACCACCCAGGCCCGTGGTAAGCTACATATATACCAGTCAGCTCAACAAAGGGGATGCCACACCCTTAAATTGCACAGAATGCAAACAAGACAAAAAACCAGGCAATGTGAACTGAGGTCTAAGATGGTAGACATGCAAGAAATAGGAGCATGTTCACACTAGCAAAAAAGAAACAAAACCTACAAAAGACAAAAGACAAAAATATATCTCATACCCTACCATCATTATATATAAATGTAAAGCAAAGTTGCATAATAAATATAGGGTACTTAGTGAACTATTTTTGATCAAAAAAAAGTATACAAGCCGTCCCACCAGCGGCAAGGTGACCCTAAATTGGGACGGTACCTATACTGCCTATATTAAAAACCTTACTGTATATCAAAGTTGAAGCAATGCATATAAAAGGGTAGACAAATAGGACCGGGTCCCAACTCCAGACCACCCAGGCCCGTGGTAAGCTACATATATACCAGTCAGCTCAACAAAGGGGATGCCACACCCTTAAATTGCACAGAATGCAAACAAGACAAAAAACCAGGCAATGTGAACTGAGGTCTAAGATGGTAGACATGCAAGAAATAGGAGCATGTTCACACTAGCAAAAAAGAAACAAAACCTACAAAAGACAAAAGACAAAAATATATCTCATACCCTACCATCATTATATATAAATGTAAAGCAAAGTTGCATAATAAATATAGGGTACTTAGTGAACTATTTTTGATCAAAAAAAGTATACAAGCCGTCCCACCAGCGGCAAGGTGACCCTAAATTGGGACGGTACCTATACTGCCTATATTAAAAACCTTACTGTATATCAAAGTTGAAGCAATGCATATAAAAGGGTAGACAAATAGGACCGGGTCCCAACTCCAGACCACCCAGGCCCGTGGTAAGCTACATATATACCAGTCAGCTCAACAAAGGGGATGCCACACCCTTAAATTGCACAGAATGCAAACAAGACAAAAAACCAGGCAATGTGAACTGAGGTCTAAGATGGTAGACATGCAAGAAATAGGAGCATGTTCACACTAGCAAAAAAGAAACAAAACCTACAAAAGACAAAAGACAAAAATATATCTCATACCCTACCATCATTATATATAAATGTAAAGCAAAGTTGCATAATAAATATAGGGTACTTAGTGAACTATTTTTGATCAAAAAAAGTATACAAGCCGTCCCACCAGCGGCAAGGTGACCCTAAATTGGGACGGTACCTATACTGCCTATATTAAAAACCTTACTGTATATCAAAGTTGAAGCAATGCATATAAAAGGGTAGACAAATAGGACCGGGTCCCAACTCCAGACCACCCAGGCCCGTGGTAAGCTACATATATACCAGTCAGCTCAACAAAGGGGATGCCACACCCTTAAATTGCACAGAATGCAAACAAGACAAAAAACCAGGCAATGTGAACTGAGGTCTAAGATGGTAGACATGCAAGAAATAGGAGCATGTTCACACTAGCAAAAAAGAAACAAAACCTACAAAAGACAAAAGACAAAAATATATCTCATACCCTACCATCATTATATATAAATGTAAAGCAAAGTTGCATAATAAATATAGGGTACTTAGTGAACTATTTTTGATCAAAAAAAGTATACAAGCCGTCCCACCAGCGGCAAGGTGACCCTAAATTGGGACGGTACCTATACTGCCTATATTAAAAACCTTACTGTATATCAAAGTTGAAGCAATGCATATAAAAGGGTAGACAAATAGGACCGGGTCCCAACTCCAGACCACCGAGGCCCGTGGTAAGCTACATATATACCAGTCAGCTCAACAAAGGGGATGCCACACCCTTAAATTGCACAGAATGCAAACAAGACAAAAAACCAGGCAATGTGAACTGAGGTCTAAGATGGTAGACATGCAAGAAATAGGAGCATGTTCACACTAGCAAAAAAGAAACAAAACCTACAAAAGACAAAAATATATCTCATACCCTACCATCATTATATATAAATGTAAAGCAAAGTTGCATAATAAATATAGGGTACTTAGTGAACTATTTTTGATCAAAAAAAGTATACAAGCCGTCCCACCAGCGGCAAGGTGACCCTAAATTGGGACGGTACCTATACTGCCTATATTAAAAACCTTACTGTATATCAAAGTTGAAGCAATGCATATAAAAGGGTAGACAAATAGGACCGGGTCCCAACTCCAGACCACCCAGGCCCGTGGTAAGCTACATATATACCAGTCAGCTCAACAAAGGGGATGCCACACCCTTAAATTGCACAGAATGCAAACAAGACAAAAAACCAGGCAATGTGAACTGAGGTCTAAGATGGTAGACATGCAAGAAATAGGAGCATGTTCACACTAGCAAAAAAGAAACAAAACCTACAAAAGACAAAAGACAAAAATATATCTCATACCCTACCATCATTATATATAAATGTAAAGCAAAGTTGCATAATAAATATAGGGTACTTAGTGAACTATTTTTGATCAAAAAAAGTATACAAGCCGTCCCACCAGCGGCAAGGTGACCCTAAATTGGGACGGTACCTATACTGCCTATATTAAAAACCTTACTGTATATCAAAGTTGAAGCAATGCATATAAAAGGGTAGACAAATAGGACCGGGTCCCAACTCCAGACCACCCAGGCCCGTGGTAAGCTACATATATACCAGTCAGCTCAACAAAGGGGATGCCACACCCTTAAATTGCACAGAATGCAAACAAGACAAAAAACCAGGCAATGTGAACTGAGGTCTAAGATGGTAGACATGCAAGAAATAGGAGCATGTTCACACTAGCAAAAAAGAAACAAAACCTACAAAAGACAAAAGACAAAAATATATCTCATACCCTACCATCATTATATATAAATGTAAAGCAAAGTTGCATAATAAATATAGGGTACTTAGTGAACTATTTTTGATCAAAAAAAGTATACAAGCCGTCCCACCAGCGGCAAGGTGACCCTAAATTGGGACGGTACCTATACTGCCTATATTAAAAACCTTACTGTATATCAAAGTAATATACAATATAGGCAGTATAGGTACCGTCCCAATTTAGGGTCACCTTGCCGCTGGTGGGACGGCTTGTATACTTTTTTTGATCAAAAATAGTTCACTAAGTACCCTATATTTATTATGCAACTTTGCTTTACATTTATATATAATGATGGTAGGGTATGAGATATATTTTTGTCTTTTGTCTTTTGTAGGTTTTGTTTCTTTTTTGCTAGTGTGAACATGCTCCTATTTCTTGCATGTCTACCATCTTAGACCTCAGTTCACATTGCCTGGTTTTTTGTCTTGTTTGCATTCTGTGCAATTTAAGGGTGTGGCATCCCCTTTGTTGAGCTGACTGGTATATATGTAGCTTACCACGGGCCTGGGTGGTCTGGAGTTGGGACCCGGTCCTATTTGTCTACCCTTTTATATGCATTGCTTCAACTTTGATATACAGTAAGGTTTTTAATATAGGCAGTATATGTACCGTCCCAATTTAGGGTCACCTTGCCGCTGGTGGGACGACTTGTATACTTTTTTGATCAAAAATAGTTCACTAAGTACCCTATATTTATTATGCAACTTTGCTTTACATTTATATATAATGATGGTAGGGTATGAGATATATTTTTGTCTTTTGTCTTTTGTAGGTTTTGTTTCTTTTTTGCTAGTGTGAACATGCTCCTATTTCTTGCATGTCTACCATCTTAGACCTCAGTTCACATTGCCTGGTTTTTTGTCTTGTTTGCATTCTGTGCAATTTAAGGGTGTGGCATCCCCTTTGTTGAGCTGACTGGTATATATGTAGCTTACCACGGGCCTGGGTGGTCTGGAGTTGGGACCCGGTCCTATTTGTCTACCCTTTTATATGCATTGCTTCAACTTTGATATACAGTAAGGTTTTTAATATAGGCAGTATAGGTACCGTCCCAATTTAGGGTCACCTTGCCGCTGGTGGGACGGCTTGTATACTTTTTTTGATCAAAAATAGTTCACTAAGTACCCTATATTTATTATGCAACTTTGCTTTACATTTATATATAATGATGGTAGGGTATGAGATATATTTTTGTCTTTTGTCTTTTGTAGGTTTTGTTTCTTTTTTGCTAGTGTGAACATGCTCCTATTTCTTGCATGTCTACCATCTTAGACCTCAGTTCACATTGCCTGGTTTTTTGTCTTGTTTGCATTCTGTGCAATTTAAGGGTGTGGCATCCCCTTTGTTGAGCTGACTGGTATATATGTAGCTTACCACGGGCCTGGGTGGTCTGGAGTTGGGACCCGGTCCTATTTGTCTACCCTTTTATATGCATTGCTTCAACTTTGATATACAGTAAGGTTTTTAATATAGGCAGTATAGGTACCGTCCCAATTTAGGGTCACCTTGCCGCTGGTGGGACGGCTTGTATACTTTTTTTGATCAAAAATAGTTCACTAAGTACCCTATATTTATTATGCAACTTTGCTTTACATTTATATATAATGATGGTAGGGTATGAGATATATTTTTGTCTTTTGTCTTTTGTAGGTTTTGTTTCTTTTTTGCCAGTGTGAACATGCTCCTATTTCTTGCATGTCTACCATCTTAGACCTCAGTTCACATTGCCTGGTTTTTTGTCTTGTTTGCATTCTGTGCAATTTAAGGGTGTGGCATCCCCTTTGTTGAGCTGACTGGTATATATGTAGCTTACCACGGGCCTGGGTGGTCTGGAGTTGGGACCCGGTCCTATTTGTCTACCCTTTTATATGCATTGCTTCAACTTTGATATACAGTAAGGTTTTTAATATAGGCAGTATAGGTACCGTCCCAATTTAGGGTCACCTTGCCGCTGGTGGGACGGCTTGTATACTTTTTTTGATCAAAAATAGTTCACTAAGTACCCTATATTTATTATGCAACTTTGCTTTACATTTATATATAATGATGGTAGGGTATGAGATATATTTTTGTCTTTTGTCTTTTGTAGGTTTTGTTTCTTTTTTGCTAGTGTGAACATGCTCCTATTTCTTGCATGTCTACCATCTTAGACCTCAGTTCACATTGCCTGGTTTTATATAGTATATGTAAACTTCTGGTTTCAACTATACAAACGGCATGGACAAGGAGACGGCTCAGAAACTGAACTGGTGCCATCAGCAGTAAGTGTCAGCTGTACATTATAACTAATACTCGAATGCAACAGCGGTGATCAGTGCTAGCACGCATCATGGTGGGTTAACCCCTTACGTGCCGTGGTCAATCGCTACGAGGACATATAGATGGCTTTGAGAGGGAGGGGGCTCCCTTTTTCACTCCATCAGCACACCGATGCCAAAGGTTGTCATGGCAACAATGATATCTTAGTCTGCCGTGAACAGTAAGCAGGCCTCCTGTTCATGTAAAACGGATGGGTCTAAAACCCTGCAATACTTAAAGGGGTTTTGCAATGAACAAAGAAAATTGTAATAAATAGGTCTTGAAATTAAAAAGTTGAAAAATATTCCTATGCTGAGATAATCTTATAAATGTGCCTGTTAGAATCTATGCTGTTTTACTATCGGCCATCTTGTTGTGCTTTGCTGGCTTCTAGTCTTTTCCGCTGGTGCTGGGTGTCTTGGTCATGTGATCTCTTCACTCTTTATTACTCAGCAGCTGTCTCCCATTCCCCGCTGGACATCAGTGTTTGTTACGCTTGTGCTCTGGCTAAGTTGCCTTGTTAAGTTCTTTGTGCTTCGGACAATTAATATCCTGGGACTTCTTGTTCCACCAGTTTTGTTCCCTTTAATCTTCGTTTCTGCAACTAACTTTTCTGTTAAGAGGTCTCCTGTTTTTGCTCCCAGTCCTTAGATCTTTTAGGGATCCCTTTCCCCTTCCTTCAGATCTTTGTTTGAGTTCAGTGCAGGAGTTTCGGTGGGGCTATTCACAAGGAATAGGGCACCCACTCCAGTGTAGGGTTAAGCTGAGTCTCAGTGCAGGGATAGCTTTTCCCTCCTATTCCTTATTTCTAAGTTGCAGAACATAACAGTATGTCCAGCCCCGTTTAAAAAAAAAGAGTTGTTTTTTTTTTCGTTTTATTTTCTCCTTTCCTCTTCCAGAGTTTTCTTCAGTAAGTACCAATAAGGAGCTTGCACAATGCTTGAAAGGATTGACTCTGAAAGTGGCCGGTCTTCAGCAGTGCGTGAGTAAATACCCTGCAGAACACTATGAAGAATCTAAGGTAGGATTACCTGAGTGTTTCTCGGGGAAACGACAGGATTTTTTTTCATTGTTTGTTGTATTTTCGGCTCAGATCTAGATCTTCTGGGAGTGAACTACAGCGTGTAGGGATTATTATGTCTCTATTGCAGAAAGAACTTCAAATCTGGGCATTTTCCTTGTCTCCTGATGATCATTGTCTGAGGTCTGTGGAGGCATTTTTTGATGCCGTGGGTTTGCTGTATGATGATCCTGATCGGGTTACATCAGCTGAGGCAGAGCTCAGTCGTCTCAAACAGAGTTCTCTTGATGCTGAGAGTTATTGCACCCTGTTCAGACGATGGTCTGCAGAGGTCAGGTGGAACGACTCTTCACTCAAGTTTCAGTTTCTGGCAGGCTTGAGTGAAAGGGTTAAAGATTTGCTCATTGCATTCCCTGCACCTGATACTTTGCAAGTTGCCATGCAGTTAGCTATCCGTGCGGATAGAAGGTTGAGGGCCAGACAGAATGAGGAGAAGTTTCCTGTATTGCTGGATTCTGTTTCTCACGATATTCCTGCCGACACTGGGAAACCTATTCAGGTGGGGGCAATGTCATCCTGTTCCAAGGAGAGGACAGGAGGTTCTCTGAGGGACTTTGCTTGTATTGCGGTAAGCTGATAATTTTTTAAAGCAATGCGAGGTTCGCTTAAGGAAAGTAAAAAAAATGGTCAGTAGAAATAACACTCCCGTTCGCATTCTGATTTTACATTCTGCTGGGGTGTTTTTTCCTGGTAATACCACCTGTCAGGGTCATTCGATTGAGCTTCAGGTTATGGTGGATTGTGGTTCTGCACTTAATTTGATTGATCAACAATTTCTTGAAAAGTATAAGTTTGATTCTGAACCTTTGTCGTCTCCTTTTCCTGTGGTGGCGATTGATAATACTCCCCTGGAGCATGGGAGCATTCTTCGAAAGGTCTCTGGGTTTCCGCTTACTATGAATATGGAACATCAGGAGCAGATTGACTTATTTGTACTTGCTAAGTTGCCTTCCCCGGTCGTCCTGGGGTTGCCCTGGTTAAAAGTGCATAATCCTTTGCTGGACTGGTCGTCTGGTTCCATAAGATCCTGGGTACAGGGGTGTTATGGTAAGTGTTGTAATGTTCACATTGTGGCTGTTGTGAAGGGGGAGTTACCTGAACCCATTCAGGATTTTTGGAGGGTTTTTTCGGAGGTGGAGTCGAATGCTTTACCATCTCATAGAGATTACGATTGTGCTATTGACTTTGTCCCTGATGCTAAGCTCCCTAAGAGTCGGTTGTTTAATCTGACAATTCCCGATAGGGAGGCTTTGAAGGAGTACCTTCAGACTAGTTTAGCTGCAGGTCACATAAGACCCTCTAAGTCTTCTGTGGTGGTTGGGTTCTTTTTTGTCAAAAAGAAGGATGGGGGTCTTAGGCCATGTCTGGATTTTCGGGAGATTAATAAGATCACTGTGCGCAATCCTTACCCGTTACCACTTATTCCAGATTTGTTTAACCAATTGACCGGAGCTAAATGGTTTTCTAAGATTGACCTTCGTGGGGCATATAATTTGCTGCGGGTGAAGGACGGAGATGAATGGAAGACAGATTTTAACACCCCTGAAGGTCATTTTGAGTGTTTGGTGATGCCTTTTGGGCTTACTAACGCCCCTTCATTTTTTCAAAATTTCATCAATGACATTCTGAGACCCTTGATAGGTAGGAGTGTTATTGTTTATCTGGATAACATTTTGATTTATTCATCGGATCTTGAGTCTCATTGGCAGCGAGTCCGCGTAGTTCTTCAGATACTGAGAGATAACACACTCTTTGCTAAATTGGAGAAGTGTCAGTTTGCTGTCCAGAAAATTAGTTTTTTGGGTTACTTTGTCTCTTGTGATGGTTTTGAGATGGAACCGGTGAAAGTTCAGGCTGTGCTGGAGTGGCCGAGGCCAGAGGGTTTGTAGTCCGTACAGAGGTTTTTGGGGTTTGCCAATTATTACAGGAAATTCACAAAGAATTTCTCTGTCATCGCTAAACCCATTACTGATCTCACCAAGAAGGGTGCTAATACAGTCCAATGGTCCACTGAGGCTATTGAAGCTTTTGAGCATCTCAAGGAGAGGTTCAACTCTGCTCCTGTTTTTATCCAGACGGATGAGACCAAGCCATTTTTGATTGAGATGGATGCCTCATCTATAGGCGTAGGGGCAGTTCTGTCCCAGGAGGGTGAGGATGGGGTGCATCTCTGTGCTTTCTTTTCAAAAAAAAATTCTGAGACAGAGCTCAACTATGATGCTGGGAATCATGAGTTGTTGGCTATTAAACTCGTGTTCGAGCATTAGCGACATTTTTTGGAGGGGGCTCGACATCCTATACAGGTTTTCACTGATCATAACAATTTGATGTATCTGGACGCAGCTAAACATTTGAATGCCCATCAGGCTAGGTGGGCACTGTTTTTTGCCCGGTTCAATTTTTCCGTAACCTTTGTCCCGGGGACAAAGGATGTTAGGGCTGACGCTTTGTCTCGTAGTTTCTCTCCAGTGGTGAATGCTGAGAGGGAGGAGTGTATTTTGCAGAGAGGAGTTGTGGTGGCCGCATTGGATTCAGAGTTGGAGAATAGCATCCTAGGAGCTCAGAGTGCGGCACCAACTAACACTCCGTATGGTAAATTGTTTGTGCCTAGAACCTTGAGGAGAGCGTTGTTTGTTGAATGTCATGAGTCTCGGTTGGCGGGTCACCCAGAGATTTCGGAAACTAGGAAGTCTATCGGTCGGAGTTTCTGGTGGCCAGGGTGGCAAAGGGAAGTCATCAAGTGGGTGCGTCAGTGTTCTGTGTGTGCTAGGTCGAAGGCCTCTCACGCTCCGGCTGCGGGATTGCTGTGCCCCTTGGAAGTTCCTAGTTCGCCATGGACGCCTTGGACACACCTTGCCATGGATTTTATCTCCGATCTGCCTTTATCGGATTGTTTTTCTGTCATCTGGGTTGTTGTGAACCAGTTTAGTAAAATGTGTCATCTGGTTCCATTCAACAAGTTACCTTGCGCCAAGACTCTTGCTAAGGCTTTTGTGAAGGAGATTGTCAGGCTCCATGGTGTTCCCACGGACATTGTTTCCGATAGAGGACCACAGTTTGTGGCTCGCTTTTGGTGTGCTTTTTGTGACAGATTGAAAATTCATTTGTCATTCTCATTGGGGTATCATCCAAAGTCCAATGGACAGACTGAAAGGTAGAACCAGGATGTCGAGCAGTTTTTGAGATGTTTTGTGGCAGACAATCAGGAAATGTGGTCAGAATTTCTACCACTTGCGGAGTTTGCCCTTAATAATCATACTTCTTCCTCGGCTGGTTGTTCTCCTTTTTTTTGTTGTACTGGCAGGTATCCATCTTTTGGTCCATTTTCCAAAGTTGGGACTTCTGTACCGGAGGAGGACAATTTTTCTGGTGATTTGGAGAGGGTTTGGACCACTGTACATCTGAACCTTAAAGAGGCTAACAGGAGATCAACAATGTATTTTGACAAAAAAAAGAAAGGAGTCCTTGTTTGCTGTTGGGGATATGGTTTGGTTGTCCTCTAGCAATCTTCGTTTGAAAATTCCTTCTCAAAAACTGGGGCCTAAATTTGTGGGTCCTTTCAAAGTGGTTCAGATTGTCAACTCGGCAGCGGTGAGGTTGGGCATTCCCTCGTCCTGGAGGATTAATTCTGTGTTTCATGTGTCATTACTTAAGAAGGCGGACACGCCTGATAAGCAGGCAAAGCCTACTGTTCCTCCTGTTGATGAGGACGGTGAATTTGAGAATTCTCGCATTTTGGATTCTAGGTGGCATAGAGGAAGATTACAGTATCTTGTGTCCTGGAGAGGTTTCGGCTCCAAGGATAATTCCTGGGTGAAGGCCGAGGATGTCTCGGCCTTAAGGCTAATTAAGGCTTTTCACAGGAGATTTCCTGGTAAGATCCGAAGGATCCTCGTAAAAGGGGAGGTACTGTTAGAATCTATGTTGTTTTACTATCGGCCATCTTGTTGTGGTTTGCTGGCTTCTAGTCTTGTCCTCTGGTGCTGGGTGTCTTTGTCACGTGATCTCTTCACTCTTTATTACTCAGCACCTGTCTCCTATTCCCCACTGGACATCAGTGTTGTTACGCTTGTGCTCTGGCTAAGTTGCCTTGTTAAATTCTTTGTGCTTTGGACAATTGATATCCTGGGACAAATTGTTCCACCAGTTTTGTTCCCTTTAATCTTCGTTTCTGCAGCTAACTTTTCTGTTAAGAGGTCTCCTGTTTTTGCTCCCAGTCCTTAGATCTTTTAGGGATCCCTTTGCCCTTCCTTCAGGTCTTCGTTTGAGTTCAGTGCAGGAGTTTCGGTGGGGCTATTCACAAGGAATAGGGCACCCACTACAGCATAGGGTTAAGCTGAGTCTCAGTGCAGGGACAGCTTTTCCATCCTATTCCTTAGTTCTAAATTGCAGAACATAACAGTGCCCCTGCTGTGTACTGTGTAATGGCTGTGTCTGACCGTGTACAGAACATGGTCTGATCATACACAGCTCCTGGGCAGGGGAGGAAGGATTATTTCTATGAGGTAAAGCTTTTGCTGCTTGCTTTTAAAAATGTTTTGCCTCACAGAAAGCAGCCTGAAGGGCATAAAATGTAAACGTTTGAAAATTCCAAATTGTTTTTTTTACACATTTCAGATATTTTCATAAATAAATGCAAATCATATCAAACAAAATGGACTACTAAGGCATCACTTAGACGTCAGTGATTTTACTGGCACACAAAAACCAGACCAAGCTTCGTCTGTATTTTGAATCAGATTTTCATCAGTGTATCAGTTTTTACCATCAGTGCTTCATCAATCATTTGCTCATATGAAAAAATAAAGAAACTGCAAACCTCCAATTTATTGCAATGTTAATCATGGATGGACAACACACGAATGCACCTGTGTGCTGACCAGATTTTGACGGATCCATAGACTTGTAAGGGTAATTTTGATCCGTGATTTGCATCAAATAAGGACACAGTTCTCAAGGACAAGTGAACAGCACCATAGATTATAATGGATGCATGTTCTATCTGTGAAAAACAGGGCTCGAACACGTACATGAAGTCTGAATGAGGCCTAGCATAAAGTACAATGTCTCATGAAAAAAAAAAAATCTCAGAATAACTGGAAGAAACATTCTAAAGGTATTACCACATAAAGTGACCTATTAGATTTGACAAATGGGCTCAGTTAGGAAGATCGAAATTGACTTTGGCAGTAAGGGGTTAAAAAACAGCAAATGTATCAAAGTGGTTCATGCTGTTTGATAAATCTGGTGTTTTTTAAGACTGTCTATTCTAGGTTTATACTGCTTTTTAATTTACTTACTTTGTAGCAGAAATGTATTCCACAATTCTGGTGCATTTTTTGGTGCACGGTGTTGCACAATAGGCTTTTGTGGCGCCCCTGCGAGTTCAGTCGCCACAGAGGTACTGCATCTCACCCAGAGGTGTGGTGCCCCACTCTCAGGTAAGGATGAGGTACTGCCTGGGACCCACCCACCTGCATCAAACACTACACCATTCCAGACCAGCAGGCAGGGGCAAGATGCAAGTGTACAATGCTGAGCCTTGCCCCCTGGCTGGAAGGCGGGGAACCAAGTGAGGGGGAACCATGTAGTGGGTGTGGGTGGAGGAAGTAATTCAAGGGAGCACCTTCAGTAGGAGTATAAGAAGGGAACCATCTTGAAGGAGACAGGTCAGTCTGAGGAGAGAGTCAGAGGAGAGTGAGTTGGGAGCAGGAGCTCTGTAGGAGATCTGCTGAGGGGGAGCAGGCCTAGTCTGGGAGGAGAACAGGAGAACAGACTGAGAGAGGACGGGAGCAGAGGGAAGGCTCCAAGAGGAACAGAGGGGATCCCAGGGTCACGGGAAGTGCAGGAAGGCACCCGTGCGCATGAATCTACATGGACGTGGAGGGATCAGGCCGCAGAGGGGACCGGCCCCTAACTAGTGGAGAACTACAAGGCTCAGCTAGATAACCGGAGGCTACTGTACTTTCAAGGTGCAGTTGCTCAAAACCACAATTATATCGCCAAAAAGGTGGCAGCATAGGATCCAGGGGACTGCAGGTCACCCGACAAGATCCGAGGCTGCTGGCTTGGGACACTGATTGTGAGGTGCAGGGCAGGAGGGTGAGAGCCAGCGCAGGAAGACGACAGAGGAAGGCACATAGAACGGAGTCCGGTTAAGTACTCCTGAGATACTTGAGAGATTGCTGAACCCCTTCCTTGGTGAACGCAGGACGACGTGGGAGGTTACACATTGGCGCTGGTAACCTGGAGTCTTGAACAACTGTGAGTAAAACCTTGAAGACTGCACCCCACTGTGTCCTAGAATTATTGCTGCGCCATCACCAGCCCTGCACTACACAGCACCAGCAACCTCTACCTCACAACATCACTATTTCCTGCCCTGGGGCTAAGCTCTGCCTGTGGAGAGCTGAACCAACTCTGCTGCGTCACCATCAGCTCCAGAGGATCTGCACCGCAGCGGCGGTCCTATATAGCCGCATACCACAGGTGGCGTTGTGGCACCCCAGGGGTCTGGTTTCCACAGTAATAGCAGTATTACGTCTGTGAGCAGGTGGGAGGTCTCCTGGGCAGGAATCCTAAGCATGCCACACCTCCTGCCCAGTCCTGGGAGGGGAAGAACTTCCCCTACATAAACTGGGGCTGAGGCAGGGTTAGAGAGAGGAGTTCCAGACAGAGACGGAGTCTGGTCTGGACACCCAGAAACAGGGACAGAGAGACATCAGGAGCTCTGTAGGAGCCAAGGAGAAGCGCCAGGGGCTGGAGCTGTGCAGAGCTCGCCCTGGGAGAAGGTACTAAAACCGGACACAGGAGTCCGAGGCTGTGGGGACTAAGATATACCCAGCAGCAGAATCCATCCGGCAGGGGATTCCAGGTCCTCTGGCCATAAAAGCCCGGAGGCTCAGTCACAACGAAGGGACCAGCACCGCCATCCCGGAGCGGAGGCTAACAGGAGGCCCCAGGTCACCAGCCATACGGGTGAGCACCACACGGTATACCCAGGGACGTGGGCTACTGGTAACCGCCGAAAGCAGGGTAGCCAGGAAGGGTACAGACTAACGGGAAGGCCTACAACTCCACCTGGCCAGGGGAACTCCGGCTTGCTCGCAGACTAACCAGGCCCCAACTACTAGCCAGTACTCCCGGGGGAATTTGCCTTGTACCATCAGTAAAGGCCCTGAACTGTACCCTCGCGTCTCCGTGCTTCCTTGTCGCACCGTTAGTGCTGGGACATCCACACCATCACTCCCAACATCACCCACATCCGCTGCCCTGAGGCCATACCTCTCCCGTTGGGGGTTATATCAACATTGCTGCACACCTATACCACCGGCCTCAGCGGTCTGCCCTGCAGCGGCGGTTTCATAACCGCATTCAACGGGTGGCGTAGTCGGACACTAATACCATCATACCAATAACTGCCACTTAGTTTGACCACCCTGGGCGCGGACCGGGTCACCGCCACACGAAGACTACTACCCCCATCGGATCCGGCTCCGGGTATCCCCCGCGCGCACGCGCGCCGCACTACAGCACTGGCCCAGGGGGTGAGTCAACTTTGGCGTAGTCGGCAGGATTACGTGCCCGCAACCACCGGGTACTGCGTGCCTGAAAAAGGAGACTTTTATACTTACCTGTGGTGAAGTTTCCCGCCGTCCGGAGTCGTTTCCCGCCATCTGGAGCCGATTC
Source organism: Phyllobates terribilis (assembly GCF_046119375.1). NCBI lineage: Eukaryota > Metazoa > Chordata > Amphibia > Anura > Dendrobatidae > Phyllobates > Phyllobates terribilis. Next base: position 463,343,009 of record NW_027362764.1, read on the forward strand.
CCTCCATCCGACGCCATCTTCTGCCTTCTTCCCGCCATCCGTGGAGTTTTCCCGCCATTGGACACCATCCTGAGGGCGCCGCGCGGGAAGAAGAGGGGCGTGGACTCCGAAAGCCCGCGAGAACTGAAGCCCCGCCTCACGTCCGGACGTTGCGTAAGGTCCTGGAAGGAGCCCAGCAGACGCCGACGTCACAGGAGCGCGACGGAAGGTCCTCAACCCTGACGATCCACTGCGGAGCCGCGGCCTACGGAAGAGGATCATCGCAAGGTAGGCCACGGTCCACTAGGGGGGAGGAGGATGTCGGATACGGAGGAGAGCTTCACCGCCTCAGCCGCCGCCAGCGCCACCGCTGCTGCGGTCATGCCTTTCACCATGCCCTATATCCCGGGGGCAGCCTGGCTACCCCAGTACTCAGGGGAGTCACATACCCTAAATGACTTCAGAGAAAGGCTGGATAGCCTCTTCCAGGTGTATCCCCTCACGGAGGCGCAAAAAGTGAGCATCCTGGTGGCCCAATTAATCGGGGCAGCCCAAAGGGAGGTAAAGTCCTGGCCACCTGGGAGGAAGAGGACTGTCAGAGACATACTAACCCGGCTGAAAGACACATTTGACACCCGCACCTCAGCCGAAATAAAACTAAGATTTTATGGGTGCAAACAACGGGCACATGAGAGTATAAGAGACTATGCTCTAAACCTACAAGAGGCCCTGAGAGCCATTAAGCAGGCAGACCCTGACAGCGTGGGAAATGAAGATAAGCTGTTGACTGAACAATTCATTGAGGGTCTACTGTGCAATGCCCACCGGACCCAGTTGCGGGCAATGGCCTTACAGGACCCTGACCTGGACTTTGCACAGTTCAAGGACAGAGCCATCCGGGTGCTCCGAGAACCGGCACCAGGTGGCGCTGTGACCCACAGGCGCCCTGCTATCACTTATCACCAGGAGACGGCGCCCTTGTCTGCAAGACCTGTGGGAGCTGATGCGCAGGCTTTAAACAGTGACCCGGCTACAGACCTGCACCATCAGGTCCAAGAGCTAACTAAAAGCGTTGCCGCGCTAACCCGAACTGTGTAGTCTTTACAGGTTTCTACTGCAGGAAAGATCGAGCTGGCATCCGGACCGGAGGACATCCCGTGGCGCCGACCAAGGAGGACCCCACCGGCCAGAGGAAGACCCAGCGATCGATACAACGAGGACGGACGACCTATTTGCCGCCGCTGCAATCAACCCGGACATGTGGCAAGGTACTGTCATTTAAACGGGCACAACCTGGGGTAGAGGGCCAACCCCCAGGCATAAGACCATCAGGCCCATCAAACTGGCGTGATAAATACGTAGGGGGACGTCCAATCTTGCCTGTGGTACTGGATGGCATTCCTATGAGTGCCCTACTAGACACTGGGTCACAGGTCACCACCATCCCGTACGTGCTCTTCAAGCAGTACTGGAATGATTCGGACATAACCCGCTACCCAGACGACGACCTGAGTATCATCGCCAGCAATGGTCAGCCCGTGCCGCAGGTGGGATTCAAGGAGGTGACCATTAAAATCGGTAAAGTCGAACTGGCGGCACAAGGACTGATTATAGTGGACATAGACCGTCATGAGAGTCACCCTAGAATCACCCTGGGAACCAATGTAATTGAAAATTGTCTTGCAGAGGTGATTCTCATTTTACAGCAGGTTGCCAAGAACGCCAGTTCCGGCCAGCAGCGTGTGCTCCAAAAAGAGATCCGGGCACTGATGAAGCGGCAACAGGTGGAACTATCTGGTGGTGAGATAGGTAGCGTGAGAATGTGTGACCCGTTCCCTATTGCCATGCCCCCAAAAAGTGAGATGATGATTTGGTGCCGGGCAGCTATTGGTCTAAGAGGTAGAGACTACCAAGCAATGGTAGAACCCGTCTACTCAGACAGTAGGCCCACCATTTTGACAGCACGGGGGGTGGTCGATGTACGCCATGGGAGGGTGCCCGTTCGCATCATAAATATCGGTGAGAGAGAAGTACACCTGCCCCGGTATGCCACGCTAGCTAAATTGTTCACCATAAACCAGAATTCTGTACAGGCCGTGGAACCCTTGCCTCCATCTCAACCAGAGGAAGGTAACGGCTCTAAGAAACCAGTGGAGGACTGGTGTCAGCAACTACATCTGGGTACTGACTCCACTCCCTCACACCAGAAACAAGGAGTCTATCGGGTGGTTCAAGAGTACGAGAGAGTGTTTAGTAAACACCCGTTAGACTTCGGGCGAGTAAAGGGGGTAGAACACCACATCCCCACGGGAGACCATCCTCCCATAAAGGAGAGATACCGACCCGTACCCCCTGCACACTACCAACACGCCAAGGGGATGGTTAGAGACATGAAGGAGGCTGGGGTAATCAGGGACAGTTGTAGCCCCTGGGCAGCTCCACTAGTCTTAGTGAAAAAGAAGGACAACACTATGAGAATGTGTGTAGACTACAGGAAGGTCAACCGTATCACACACAAAGATGCGTACCCGTTACCAAGGATAGAAGAGTCCTTAGCTGCATTAAAATCTGCTAACTTCTTCTCTACTTTGGATCTCACTAGCGGGTACTGGCAGGTTCCTGTAGCAGAGGCAGACCGAGAGAAGACCGCATTCACCACCCCGATGGGTCTCAGCGAATTTAACTGTATGCCGTTCGGGCTCTGCAACGCACCAGGAACCTTCCAACGGTTGATGGAATGCTGTCTGGGACACCGGAACTTCGAGACGGTCCTGTTATACCTGAACGATGTCATCGTCTATTCCAAGACCTACGAGGACCACCTGAAACACCTGGCAGAAGTGTTCGAAGCTCTGGCAAACTACGGCCTAAAGGTGAAACCCTCCAAGTGTCACCTCCTGAAACCAAAGGTGCAATACCTGGGACACGTGGTGAGTGCTGACGGAGTGGCTCCTGACCCTGATAAGATCACCGTGATTAAGGACTGGCCAAGACCCTCCAGCATAAAGGAAGTGCGGCAGTTCCTCGGGTTGGTAGGCTACTACCGAAGATTCATTCCCGGTTTCACCAAAATGGCAGCCCCTATGCAGGACCTCCTGATAGGTCAATCTCGAAAAGCCAGAAACCAGAAGCCGCCCTTCAGGTGGGAAAAGCTGGAAGAGGAGTCCTTTTGCCAGCTGAAGATGGCCCTCATGGGGGATGAAATCCTGGCATATCCAGACTACAGCCAGCCCTTTATCCTCCACACGGACGCAAGTAACATCGGGCTAGGAGCCGTGCTGTCCCAGATCCAGCAAGGAAAAGAACGAGTAATCGCTTACGCTAGCCGAAAGCTACGACCCACCGAGAGGAACCCTGAGAATTATAGCTCATTCAAGCTGGAGTTCCTGGCAGTAGTGTGGGCAGTGACCGAACGTTTCAAGCATTACCTTGCCTCCTCCAAATTCATCGTGTACACGGATAACAACCCGTTGACACACCTGGACACTGCAAGGCTCGGTGCTCTGGAACAGAGATGGATGGCTCGCCTGTCCAACTTTGAATTCACCATCAAATACCGGGCAGGACGCTCAAATGCCAACGCGGATGCCCTGTCTAGAATGCCGAACTTACCGGACGTAGGGGAAGATCCAGAAGATCTGGAAGAAGTTGAGCTCCCTGCGTTCCACCGTCATGGGATTACCCTGTATTCCCACTGTGTGAAGGACAGGCGCTCCGCGACGTTCAATCCCTTGCCCCACTACAACTGGGCGGAGACGCAAGACAGTGATCCTGCAGTCCGTCTGGTGAAGGAAATGCTGAGCCAAGCCGATGCCAGTCTGGACCCAGACGCCCCAGAGGAGACTAAGCAACTGTGGAAGGAGAAAAGTAGGCTGTTCCTCTACAGGGAGAAGTTGTGCCGGAGAATGGTTAACTCTCGAACACATGAGTTGACCTGGCAGGTAGTGGTCCCCAGACGAGACGCGGCTATGATTCTGGAGGCGTACCACAACGGAGCAGGACATTTCGGGTGGAAGAAGCTGGAGTTCTTATTGCGTGAACGGTTCTACTGGGTAGGCATGAGAGGAGCCATCGGAAGGACCGTGCCAGCCAGAAGACTCCCTTGCAGCCCATCATCACCCGACAGCCACTGGAACTGGTAGCCCTGGACCATGTGAAACTGGCTCCAAGCAGATCTGGGTATGTCTACGCCCTCACAATCGTAGATCATTACTCCCGGTTCCTGGTGGTGGTCCCGGTCAAGGACTTAACGGCTCAAACAGCAGCTAGAGCCTTCCAGCAGCACTTCTGCCGTCCACACGGGTACCCGGACCAAGTGCTGACAGACCAAGGGCCAGCCTTCGAAGCGGAAGTCTTCCAGGAGTTCTGCAACCTGTATGGCTGCACGAAGATAAGAACAACGCCCTATCACCCACAGACTAATGGACTCTGCGAGAAGATGAACCAGGTGGTGATAGACCTCCTGAAAACATTGCCCCTGGAAGAACGTAGTCTGTGGCCTGAGAAGCTGCCTGATCTGGTGGACCTATACAACCACATCCCTGTAGGTTCTACCAACTGTACCCCGGCTTACCTAATGAGAGCGAGGCCTGGTAAGCTGCCTATTGACCTGGATATGGGAGTCCTGACGCCCAAGGACACCTCGCCAGAGGCAGACTGGGATACAGGACGGCAGCAGCAGTATCGGAAAGTGCAGGAGAGCGTGGAGCGAAGTCTGTCTCAAGCTAGAGAAAGGCAAGAGAGGGCTTATAATCAGTATGCTCCCGCTGTTCCCCTGGTACCTGGAGAGCAGGTCTTGAAGAGGAAAAGACGGCTCCACAAGTTGGACGACCAGTGGGAGAAGGACCCGTACACCGTACTGCCATCAAGCCATGAGAACCCAGAGATTTGCGTGATCAGTAAAGATGGAGGAGAAACCACAGCCGTTGTCTCCAGAGACCACCTGAAGAAGTGTCCCGAGCAGCTGCAAAACCCTGAAGAAGAAGATCAAGAAAACCCTCGACCCGCAGAGGAAAGGGAAGAAATGATCAGGACTGTACTCGGAGACTTCCCCCGGTCTTGGACACAAGTAAACGGTGTTGTCGTGGTACCCGTCCTCACCTTTCTCCAGCCAGCCCCGCAAGTGCCTACAGAGGAACCAGTAGAGCTGGAAGAGCAGCCGGCCCAAGAGGCAGAAGAGTCCACGCCAGCAGTACAGGAGGATCAACCCTCTGCTAGTAGTGAGCCTGCCGTGCCCCTAGTGAGCCAAAGAGTGCGCAGAAAGCTGCCCAGCCTGCCCATAACACCTCCTACACCCTGTAGTGCAGGACCAGTTAGTGAGCTCCGTAGGTCCACTAGGGTTACCAGAGGCCAGATGCCCGTACATTGGAGAATCTAAGTTGGCTAGTTGCTTTAACTATTTTATGTTTACCTGTTTTGTTGTAGCCGTTGCTAATTATGTTTTTCAGTTACAGATTTCTTTATATGGACTGACAGGTTATGGACAGTGAGTAACCGGAACTCTGTTGTAAATATGTTTGGAGCGTAACCCAGGAATGGACTAAAGACTGTGAAAGACTCGGGGCAGGACAGACACCTACCTGGTTACGGCTCCCTGTTCTTTGGTGAAATGGACACCCTTATTGCTTCCCGGTTACGGACACGCCGTGATCATCTCATGTATTTAATTGTTATTGTTTATACCCTGTTATGTTTAGTCCGGGAGTACTAAATTTCACTAGGGGGGAATGTGGCACCCCAGGGGTCTGGTTTCCACAGTAATAGCAGTATTACGTCTGTGAGTAGGTGGGAGGTCTCCTGGGCAGGAATCCTAAGCATGCCACACCTCCTGCCCAGTCCTGGGAGGGGAAGAACTTCCCCTACATAAACTGGGGCTGAGGCAGGGTTAGAGAGAGGAGTTCCAGACAGAGACGGAGTCTGGTCTGGACACGCAGAAACAGGGACAGAGAGACATCAGGAGCTCTGTAGGAGCCAAGGAGAAGCGCCAGGGGCTGGAGCTGTGCAGAGCTCGCCCTGGGAGAAGGTACTAAAACCGGACACAGGAGTCCGAGGCTGTGGGGACTAAGATATACCCAGCAGCAGAATCCATCCGGCAGGGGATTCCAGGTCCTCTGGCCATAAAAGCCCGGAGGCTCAGTCACAACGAAGGGACCAGCACCGCCATCCCGGAGCGGAGGCTAACAGGAGGCCCCAGGTCACCAGCCATACGGGTGAGCACCACACGGTATACCCAGGGACGTGGGCTACTTGTAACCGCCGAAAGCAGGGTAGCCAGGAAGGGTACAGACTAACGGGAAGGCCTACAACTCCACCTGGCCAGGGGAACTCCGGCTTGCTCGCAGACTAACCAGGCCCCAACTACTAGCCAGTACTCCCGGGGGAATTTGCCTTGTACGATCAGTAAAGGCCCTGAACTGTACCCTCGCGTCTCCGTGCTTCCTTGTCGCACCGTTAGTGCTGGGACATCCACACCATCACTCCCAACATCACCCACATCCGCTGCCCTGAGGCCATACCTCTCCCGTTGGGGGTTATATCAACATTGCTGCACACCTATACCACCGGCCTCAGCGGTCTGCCCTGCAGCGGCGGTTTCATAACCGCATTCAACGGGTGGCGTAGTCGGACACTAATACCATCATACCAATAACTGCCACTTAGTTTGACCACCCTGGGCGCAGACCGGGTCACCGCCACACGAAGACTACTACCCCCATCGGATCCGGCTCCGGGTATCCCCCGCGCGCACGCGCGCCGCACTACAGCACTGGCCCAGGGGGTGAGTCAGCGTCACGAACATTATATCTAAAAACTTCATTCCCCTATTACTTTATTCCCCTTTTATTGACCGCCCTGGGTCACGGACCGGGTCACTGGTCACTGCCACTGTGACATCCCCCAGCATCGACCGGCCCGGCTACCGAGTACCCCACGGCCCAGGGGGCGCGTCACTTTTCCAATAAACTTCTTTCAGCATAGCCATGCTCCCCCTCTTGTCGGACATGGAGAAAATAGAGAAATATAGGAAATGACTAAAACACATAATACATATGGTGTAAGCCATGAAAGACACATAGGGTGGTCTTCTAATAATTGGAAATACTGTATGTGTTTTAAACTTCAAAACACAATAAACCTTGCAGTACAAGAAAGCTACATGCTCAAGAAATCTAGGGCAATTTGCACCAACAAAACTGTGTTATAACACCTATACTGGGATCTGCTGTCACATTTGGCCTTTTGTACATGGAGCTAACTACCAAGTATTTCTTGGTACATCCTTTTTGGCAAGGGTGGGAAAATGGGGTTGAAAAGATAGGGAAAGTTAATTTTATTTTTGCACAAAATGTATGACAAAGGAAAAAATGGCAATGGAGACCGATGGGGTAGTGTAAGGGTAGTGAAAGTGCACTTGGGGACACTTTTAAAGTTTTCCCAATTTTTCACACTGACTGACCTTCACTTCTTAAAGTAATGATGGCCACTCATTTTTCTTTACTTAGCTGCTTTTTTCTTGTCATAATACAAATTCTATAAATCTATTCAGTAGGACTATCAGCTGTGTATCCACCAGACTTCTGCACAACACAACTGATGGTCCCAACTCCCAACCCCATTTATAAGGCAAGAAATCCCAATTATTAAACCTGACAGGGCACACCTGTGAAGTGAAAACCATTTCCGGTGACTACCTCTTGAAGCTCATCAAGAGAATGCCAAGAGTGTGCAAAGCAGTCATCAAAGCAAAAGGTGGCTACTTTGAAGAACCTAGAATATAAGACATATTTTCAGTTGTTTCACACTTTTTTGTTAAGTATATAATTCCACATGTGTTAATTCATAGTTTTGATGCCTTCAGTGTGAATGTACAATTTTCATAGTCATGAAAATACAGAAAAATCTTTAAATGAGAAGGTGTGTCCAAACTTTTGGTCTGTACTGTAGATGCATAAATATGAAGACAGCACTCCTCTTTGAAAAAAGTTATTTATTAGCTCATAAGAGCTGATGCGACGTTTCGGCTCCAAACGTGAGCCTTTTTCAAGCCCTTGAGAAAGGCTCACATTTGGCTTGAGAAAGGCTCACATTTGGAGTCGAAATGTCGCATCAGCCCTTATAGGCTAATAAATAACTTTTTTAAGCTTTTTTTCAAAGAGGAGTGCTGTCTTCATATTTTTGCATCTATTTAATAGGTTTGGTATTTCCCTGGAGGACTTGTACCCATTAAGTATTGTATGTTTGCTGGTGCTGCTTCTTCTTTTTATATATATATACATACAAGTATATATATATGTATATATATATATATATATATATATATATATATATAAATACATATATATACTGCTCAAAACTAGTTTTGAGCGATACCTTCCGATATCGGGAAATATCGGATTGGATCGGACCGATACCCAAAAAGTATCGGATATCGCCGATTCCGATACCGGAAACCAATGCAAGTCAATGGGACAGAAATATCGGAATGAAAATAAACCCTTTCTTTCCTTGTAGGTTAATTCTACATGAAGGAAAACAACTAAGAATAATGTAGAATGTATTGAGGGAGGTGGGGGAGACAATAAAGGCATAGAGGTTTAGCCCAATCAAATGGAATAGCAGGAATTAATATTTTTTTTAAGACGTTCTGAGTTACGGAAATATTGACTATGTTAAGTATTTTTATATTTTGTCAGATATTTATGTTTCACTAGTTCCATGCTCTTCACCTTCTTTTTTACTTCTCCCATACTTTCTCCTTCATCATCCTCAGCATCAGCATCTTTTTCATCAACTTCTTCTTCACCTTCTTCATCTTCTTCTTTTTCACCTTCTTCGTATTATTCTTTTTTTTTACATTCTTCAAATTCTTCTTATTCAACTATTATTCTTCTTCATATTCTACTTCTTCATCTTCTTCATATTCTTCTTCTTCATCATATTCTTATTTGTGACAGGCATTCCTGTAGTTGCTATCTATAAAAGTTTGAACATTACACCTTTCGTTCTGCCCGTCACAAAAGATTTACAACAGGATTTGTCCTCGTTCAGTTTGGCCTGCAGCAGCAGGTCTTTTCCAGGGGCACCACGAGGAGGAACGGACTCACCCCCATACACTGCTTAGTCATCTTCTGCTTATAATTTAGATATTATCTTTTGCTCTGATTTTTTAGTCTTATGCTTAATGTTCTTCCGCTTTTTGTTCTGCAGCTTCTTGTACTTCTGCTTCTTGGTTTTATGTCTCTTGTTCTTCTGTATCTTGGTGGTTGTCTTCTCTTCTTTGTCCTCTTGGTCAACTTCTTCAGGGTCATCTTCTTGGTCTTCTTCGGGGTGGTCTTCAGGGTCGTCGTCTTCGGGGTCCTCGTCTTCAGGGTCCTCGTCTTCGGGGTCCTCGTCTTCTTCGGGGTGGTCTTCAGGGTCCTCGTCTTCTTCGGGGTGGTCTTCAGGGTCCTCGTCTTCAGGGTCGACGTCTTCGGGGTCCTCGTCTTCTTCGGGTTGGTCTTCAGGGTCCTCGTCTTCAGGGTCCTCGTCAGGGAGATCCAGAGTGATTACCAAGAACCATTTCCAAAAGCTTGAACTTGGAAATGTAGCAGAAGGTACAAGAAGGCTGAGGAACTACCGAGAACCAGCTGACGGTACTGGAACCCGGATGGGTAGCAGAAGGTACAAGAGCCAATGGAACTACCGAAGACCAGCTGACGGTACTGGAACTCGGTTACTAAGCAGGAGGTACCTGTGCCAGAAAGCACTACCAAGGACCAGCAGACGTTGGTGGAACTTGGATACCGAGAAGGAGGCACCTAATCCAAAGGCACTACCGAGAACCAGCTGACGGTACTGGAACCCGGATGGGTAGTAGAAGGTACAAGAGCAAATGGAACTACCGAGAACCAGCTGACGGTACTGGAACCCGGATGGGTAGCTGAAGGTACAAGAGCCAATGGAACTACCAAAGACCAGCTGACGGTACTGGAACTCGGTTACTAAGCAGGAGGTACCTGTGCCAGAAAGCACTACCAAGGACCAGCAGACATTGGTGGAACTTGGATACCGAGAAGGAGGCACCTAATCCAAAGGCACTGCCGAGAACCAGCTGACGGTACTGGAACCCGGATGGGTAGCAGAAGGTACCCATGAAAAAAAAAGTTTCAAGGCCGCAAGCCGGCCGCAGTTACCAAAACCCACAGTCCTACAGGGGGTGCTTGTCCTATTGGCACTATGGAACCAGCCTTCATTGCCAGATCCCGCAGCCCACATAGGAGTCACCTAAACTGCAGGCACCATAGAGTCGGCTAACCCGACCGCAACACGACAGGACAACGCATTGGAGGCAAAGTGACGTTGACACTACCCGGAAACAGCTGGCGTGCTGGAGCCAGGCTGGGCAGGAGGGAGTACCCGTGCCAAAGACACTGCTAGGAAACAGCTGGCGGTGCTGAAACCCAGGGTAAATACTAAAAACAGAGGAGCCAGAGGTGTAATTGGAGCAGGTTTTAAATCAGTAGTACAGTGGATGTGGACAAAGCAGGAGAATTTACCGGACACACAGCTGGGGAACAGCTGACGTTACTGAACCCCAATAACACTGGAGCAAGCGTAGACGGCACTTCCGAGCGCCAACTGGCGGTGTTGGAGCTCAGGGATAATACTGAAAACAGAGGAGCCAGAGGTGTAATTGGAGCAAGTTTTAAATCAGTAGTACAGTGGATGTGGACAAAGCAGGAGAATTTGCCGGACACACAGCTGGGGAACAGCTGACGTTACTGAACCCCAATAACACTGGAGCAAGCGTAGACTGTGCAGACGGCACTTCTGAGCAGCAACTAGCGGTATTGGAGCCCAGGGTAAATACTAAAAACAGAGGAGCCAGAGGTGTAATTGGAGCAACTTTAAAATCTGTAGTGGTGAGAATGTGGACAGAGCAGGAGAAATTGGCGTCCGCACAGCAGGGGAACAGCTGACATTACTGAACCCCAATAACATGGCAGCAAGTGTTGACTGTGCAGACGGCACTTCCGAGCGCCAACTGGCGGTGTTGGAGCTCAGGGATAATACTGAAAACAGAGGAGCCAGAGGTGTAATTGGAGCAACTTTAAAATCTGTAGTGGTGAGAATGTGGACAGAGCAGGTGAAATTGCCGTCCGCACAGCAGGGGAACAGCTGACGTTACTGAACCCCAATAACATGGCATCAAGTGTTGACTGTGCAGACGGCACTTCCGAGCGCCAACTGGCGGTGTTGGAGCTCAGGGATAATACTGAAAACAGAGGAGCCAGAGGTGTAATTGGAGCAACTTTAAAATCTGTAGTGGTGAGAATGTGGACAGAGCAGGAGAAATTTCCGTCCGCACAGCAGGGGAACAGCTGACATTACTGAACCCCAATAACACGGCAGCAAGTGTTGACTGTGCAGACGGCACTTCCGAGCGCCAACTGGCGGTGTTGGAGCTCAGGGATAATACTGAAAACAGAAGAGCCAGAGGTGTAATTGGAGCATCTTTAAAATCTGTAGTGGTAAGATTGTGGACAGAGCAGGAGAAATTGCCGTCCGCACAGCAGGGGAACAGCTGACGTTACTGAACCCCAATAACACGGCAGCAAGTGTTGACTGTGAAGTTGACGCGCCCCCTGGGCCTGCGTTGTGCAGGGGAACCCGGAACCGGGCCTGTTGTAGAATGCTGGGGGTTGTAGTCTCCGTGTGGCGGTGACCCGGTCCGTGCCCAGGGTGGTCAAACCAGTGGCAGTCTTAATGTATAGCAAATGTCCGACTACGCCACCCGTGGATTGCGGTCAGTGGGGACCGCCGCTGCGCTGCCGACCGCTGAGGCTGATGTTGTCTGCGCAGCCGAGTATGGGATAACTCCCCACGGGAGAAGTATTGCCTCAGGGCAGCTAATGTGAGAGATGATGGGAGTGATGGTGTGAGGGTCCCAGTGCTAATGGTGCTGGTGCGGCAAGGAATCACAGAGATGTGAGGTGCAGTTCAGGGTCTTTACTGATGGTACAAGGCAGACCCTCCCGGGAGTACTGGCTAGTATAAGGGGCCTGGTCAGTCTGCGAGCAAGCAGGAGTTCCCCTGGCCAGGTGGAGTTGTAGGCCTCCCCGTTTATCTGCACTCTTCCTGGCTATCTTGCTGTCAGCGGTTACAAGTAGCCCACGTCCTTGAGTATACCGTGTGGTGCTCACCCGTATGGCTGGTGACTTGGGGCCTTCTGTTAGCCTCCGCTCCTGGATGGCGGCGCTGGTCCCTTCTTTGTGACTGAGCCTCCGGGCTTCTATGGCCAGAGGACCTGGAATCCCCTGCCGGCTGGTTTCTGCTGCTGGGTATATATCAGTCCCCACAGCCTCGGACTCCTGTGTCCGGTTTTAGTAACTTCAGCCAGGGCGAGCTATATCTCTGCTCACAGCCCCTGGCCTTCAGCTGCTGCTCCTACAGAGCTCCTGTTGTCACTTTCCCTCTCCAGGCTCTGTCTGCTCTGCTTGTTCTGCAGGCTCTGTCTCACCTAATCCCGCCCCAGACCCAGTTTATAAGGGCAGATTCCTCCCCTCCCAGGTCTGGGTGGGCCGTGTTGCATGCTTAGGGCTCCTGACCAGAGAAACCTCCCACTTGCTCTCAGACATAATATCTCTATTACTGTGGCAACCAGACCCCTGGGGTGTCACACAGACGGCACTTCCGAGCGCCAACTGGCGGTGTTGGAGCTCAGGGATAATACTGAAAACAGAGGAGCCAGAGGTGTAATTGGAGCAAGTTTTAAATCAGTAGTACAGTGGATGTGGACAAAGCAGGAGAATTTGCCGGACACACAGCTGGGGAACAGCTGACGTTACTGAACCCCAATAACACTGGAGCAAGCGTTGACTGTGCAGACGGCACTTCTGAGCAGCAAATAGCGGTATTGGAGCCCAGGGTAAATACTAAAAACAGAGGAGCCAGAGGTGTAATTGGAGCAACTTTAAAATCTGTAGTGGTGAGAATGTGGACAGAGCAGGAGAAATTGCCGTCCGCACAACAGGGGAACAGCTGACGTTACTGAACCCCAATAACACGGCGGCAAGTGTTGACTGTGCAGATGGCACTTCTGAGCGCCAACTGGTGGTGTTGGAGCTCAGGAATTACAGTTCAGGTGGTAGAAACATGAACACAACAGGAGACCTGGATACTGTTGCCAACCAATTATTTATTCTGGAAGAGGACTGGCAAATTCATGAGAGATCCAGGCCTTGTTCATTTTGAGAAAAGTAAGCCGGTCAACGTTATCGGAGGATAGTCGCATGCGACGGTCTGTTAGTACACCACCTGCGGCACTAAAGACGCGTTCCGATAATACACTAGCAGCAGGGCAAGCTAGCACCTCCAATGCATACTGACTAAGCTCTGGCCATGTATCCAGCTTACAGACCCAAAACTTGAAGGGAGAAGAGCCGTCTGGGAGTACACTAAGAGGGCAAGACATGTAGTCTGTCACCATCTGACGGAAACGTTGCCTCCTGCTGACTGGAGCCGTCTTTGATGGTGTAGACATTTGTGGCGGCGGGGACACAAAACTTTGCCACATTTTGGCCATACTGGTCTTGCCTTGTGCTGGGGCGCTGCTTCTGCTCCCTCTTTGTGCAGAGCTTCCTCCACTGCCTCGACGCACTGAGCTGCTTTGTAAAGCACTAGCAGCACTGCTCTCGGTTGGAATGGAGAACATGATGGAATGCACCAGTGCGTCTTGGTACTCCCGCATTTTACGCTCCCGGTTCAACGGTGTTATGAGGCTTTGTAAGTTGTCCCGGTAGCGAGGATCTAGGAGGGTGGACACCAAATAATCAGCCGTGTTGAGAATGTGGGCGATGCGGTGGTCATTTCTCAGGCATTGCAGCATGAAATCAACCATGTGCTGCAGACTGCCAACTAGCCAAGAAACACTGTCCCCTGCTTGAGGCGTGATCTCTGCCTGCTCTGCATCACCCCAACCTCGCTCTAGATACTGACTACTAGAGCATTGTGTACCTCCCTCCTCTGGACAGATGTCTTCCTCATCCATTGACTCCTCCTCATCCTCCTCACAAAGTGTCCCATGCCTAGGCCTTTGTGAGGAACCACATTGCGCAGACTGTAGAGAAGCAGATGGCATTTGTGACTCCTCATCCTCCACCTCTTCCAAAACCTCCTCCCTTAGTGCTTGCAGTGTTTTTTCAAGCAGGCAGATAAGGGGGAGAGTCATGCTGACTAGTGCATCATCTGCACTCGCCATCCGCGTGGAATAATCGAAGGCACGCAAAACGTGGCAAATGTCCTTCATAGAGGCCCACTCAGTGGTGGTGAAGAGTGAACGGCGCGCACTGCGACTTGTTTGCGCCTGCTGCAGCTGGTACTCCATTACTGCTGCCTGCTGCTCACACAACCTCTCCAACATATGTAACGTTGAATTCCACCTGGTGGGTAGGTCACATATGATGCGATGTTCCGGAAGATGTAATCGGCGCTGCAGAGCTGCAATGCGTGATCTTGCGTTGCTGGAACTCCGCAAGTGAGCGCTCTCTATGCAGACCTTGTGAAGCAGTGCATCAAGATCCGGATAGTCCCTCAAAAAACTCTGCATGACCAAGTTGAGCACATGTGCTAGACATGGGATGTGGGTGAGGTTGCCTAGGCCCAGAGCTGCCACCAGATTTCGGCCATTGTCACACACTACCATGCCTGGCTGGAGATTCGCTGGCACAAACCACACGTCGCTCTGCTGCTTGATGGCATTCCAGAGCTCCTGCGCTGTGTGGCTTCGATTCCCCAAAGAAATTAATTTTAATACGGCCTGTTGACGTTTGGCCACGGCTGTGCTCATATCGGTCATCATAACAGGTAACCGTTCACGGGTCGATGTGGAGGTAGACCATGACGGCTCCTGCAGCGCTGATTCAGAGGAACTGGAGTATGAGGAGGAGTCAATGTGTACAGACTGGATTCCTGCAATCCTTGGAGTTGGCAGAACACGTACAGCGCCACTCTCAAGATCTGCTCCACAACATTTACCCAATGGGCAGTGAGCGAAAGGTATCGTCCCTGTCCATGCTTACTGGTCCACGCATCGGTGGTCAGGTGGACCTTGCTACTGACGGCGTTTTGTAGCGCATGTTTAATTTTTCCCTCCACATGATGTTGCAGGGCAGGGACGGCTTGCCTGCTGAAATAAAAGCGGCTGGGCACGATGTATTGTGAGACTGCCAATGCCATAAAGTTACGGAAGGTGTCAGTCTCCACCAGCCTGAATGATAGCATTTCAAGGGCCAGTAGTTTAGCAATGCCAGCATTCAGAGCCTGTGCTCGGGGGTGGTTTGCAGAGTATGGGTGCCTTTTCTCCCATGCCTGTGCTAACGATGGCTGCAGACTGGCCTGGGAGTGTGAGGATGACTGGGAAAGTGGTGCTGTGGGTGGAATTACACTGTGTCTCTGTACAACAGTGCCAAAGATTCTTCCATGGCCATCCTGTGAGGAAGCCGAACCAGCTGTGTGTGAGCTGGAGGAAGAGGCTACAACACGAGCTGAAGAGGTGGTAGGTGGCGCTGTAGGTTGGCCTAGGTCTTCAGTGTATTTTTGTAACTCCACCACGTGCTTGGTCCGCACATGTTTCCACATATTTGTGGTATTGAGGTTGCTGACACTTTTCCCTCTTTTCACCTTCTGATTACACAGCTTGCATTTGACAAAGCAAATGTCATCTGCAACTGTGTCAAAAAAGGACCAGGCACTGCAAGTCTTGGGAGCGCCCGCTTTGGATTTTGGAAGAGCCATGCTCCTAATGGGTGCCGAAGTGGAGGCTACAGGCAACCAAGTCTGCCCCCTCCCTCTCCCTCCTTTTTGGGCTGTTCGGGGAATCTCTTCCTCAGAGCTGCTCCCACCACCTTCCTGTCCCTCACACCATGATGGGTCAAGGACCTCATCATCTGCACCACCCTCTTCAAACAACTGCTTCTCCTGGGTAGTCTCGACAGCACAGTACGCACCAGAAAGTGGCACCTGAGTCTCATTATCAGATGCGTACTGAGGTGTGCTGCTGACCATAGGCACTGGCCCACCCGCCTCTTCAGATTCAGAGAGACAAAACGGTTGCGCATCACTGCATACTAACTCTTCTTCAAATTCTCGAATTCTGCTTGGCTGGCCCCCTCTTTCCAAGCCAAGAGATTCAGAGAACAGAAGTAGAGATGGCTCCTGTCCAGGGCTCTCTGACTGACTGGGCAATTTGGCAGGTGGTAAAGAGACAGATGGGTGCTCTTCAGTGCTCAGGACCTGAGAGGATCTGGAACTAATTGAAGTCGATGCGTTAGCTGCCATCCATCCGACAACGGCTTCAATTTGGTCCTCCCGCAGCAGTGGGGTACGGCTAGCTCCTGCAAAGCTGCGCATAAAGGACTGTTCCCTGGTAAAACTGGGGGATGCTGAGTCACTGGTGCCCGCAGCAGGCACAGAATCCCCACGTCCTCTCCCTGCAGGCACAGAATCCTCACGTCCTCTCCCTGCAGAAACTCCATGCCCACGTCCACGACCACAACCACATGCCTTACTCCCTGCCTTCTTCATCTTGGTAGACTGATAAAGATAGGCAGAAAAGTACTAAGGGCTTAGTGTGCTTATTCCTGAACAGCTGCTAACAGGTATAAGAAACACTAATTTTATAAAGTGTGGACTAGACTTTAATATGAGCTAATGTGGCCTACACAACTGTAAAGTGGAGTGTTTGATGAACTTTATTTAGGCTTTTTTTGTCACAAAAAGACACTGGATGTGCCCAAAGATGTAATACCGATAGTATCACAAACTTTTTGTAGCTATTACAATGTAGGAAGGTAACCTACAATGCAATAGATGAGGCTACAAAAATAGGCTAATACTAATCTGGCTGGGGCTGCAGGGCACAATGCTGCAGAAAGGCTCCTCTAACTACTCCTATATAGTGTGTTTGGAACCAATGTATCTGAATACGGATGGAACCACCACACTAATAGGAGAAATCAGGATAAATTATGAATTGGCAAAAAAGGACAATGTATGAGGCAGTGACACACGCTGAGTGCACTACAACCAGACGTGGCTGAAGCACACACTACAGGGTGAGCTGCACTCACACACACAGACTTTGCAGACAGCGGTGAACAGTGCAGATGCAGAGCACTGTGCACTAGCGCTGCAAGACAAAAAAAATTTCTCTATCTACTCCTATATAGTGTGTTTGGAACCAATTTAGCTGAATACGGATGGAACCACCACACTAATAGGAGATATCAGGAAAAATTATGAATTGGCAAAAAAGGACAATGTATGAGGCAGTGACACACACTGAGTGCACTACAACCAGACGTGGTTGAAGCACACACTACAGGGTGAGCGGCACTCACACACACAGACCTTGCAGAAAGCGGTGAACAGCACATAGAACTGTGCACTAGCGCTGCAAGGCACAGCGATTTATAAAGTAGCTTGGGTAAAGCAGAATAGACCAAATAGGTAGCTAAAACTGTCCCTCAGAACAACAGCGTCCTATCCCTAACTGAATTCACAGTAGAGTGAGCTCAAAATGGCGGCGGCGGCTTTTATAGTGCATCATGACATCATTTCAGCAGCCAATCACAGCCATGCCATTAGTTAAGATGCCTACATGCCTAACAGGATGTGCCCACACTTCTTAGGATCCTCATTGGCTGAATAAAATGAAACTGGCTCATTGCATTATGGGAACTTCCGATTCAGGTATACGATATTGCAAAAGTATCGGAATTAAGTATCGGAATTCCGATACCGCGAATATCGGCCGATACCCGATATTTCAGTATCGGAATGCTCAACACTACTCAAATCATAAATGAAACACTTAAACAACACAATGTAACTCTGCGTCAATCACACTTCTGTGAAATCAACCTGTCCAGTTATGAAGCAACACTGATTGTGAATCAATTTCTCCTGCTGTTGTGCAAATGAAACAGACAGCAGATAAAAATGATAGGCAATTAGCAAGACAACCCCTATAAAGGAGTGGTTCTGCAGGTGGTGACCACAGACCATTTCTCTGTTCTCATCAGACTGTTGCTTTGGTCCTTTTTGCATTTTGTCATTGCTCTCATCCCTAGAGTTACAGTGGCATGAAGCGGTGTCTACAGTACAATCCACAGAAGTTGCTCAGGTAGTGCAGCTCATCCAGGATGGCACATCAATGTGAGCTGTGACAAGAAAGGTAGCTGTGTCTGTCAGCACAGTGTCCAGAGCATGGAGGAGATACCAGGAGACAGACCAATACACCAGGAGACGTTAAGGGGGCCATTGGAAGGCAACAACCCAGCAGTAGGACTGCTACCTCCGCCTTTGTGCAAGAAGGAACAGGAGGTGCAGTGCCAGAGCCCTGCAAAATGACCTCCAGCAGGCCACTAACATCCATGTGTCTGCTCAAACTGTCAGAAACAGACTCCATGAGGGCCCGACGTTCACAAGTGGGTGTTGGGCTTACAGCCCAACACCATGCAGGGCGATTGGCATTTGCCAGAGAACCCTAAGATTGACAGATTTTACATTGGCACCCAGTGCTTTTCACGGATGAGAGCAGGTTCACACTGAGCACATGTGACAGACGTGACAGAGTCTGGAGACGTTGTGGAGAACATTCTGCTGTCTGTAACATTCTCCAGTATGACCGGTTTGGCAGTGGGTCAGTAATGGTGTGGGGAGGCATTTCTTGGGAGGGTTGCACAACCATCCATGTGCTAGCCAGAGGTACCCTGACTGCCATTGGGTACCAGGATGAGATTCTCAGATCCATTGTGAGACCATATGCTGGTGCTGTGGACCCTGGGTTCCTTCTGATGCATGACAATGCTAGGCCTTATGTGGCTGAAGTGTGTCAGCAATTCCTGCATGATGAAGGCATTGATGCTTTGGACTGGCCTGCCCATTCCATAGACCTGAATCCAATTGAGTACATCTGGGACATCATATCTCGTTCCATCCACCAACACCACGTTGCACCACAGACTGTCCAGGAGTTGACTGATTCTTTAATCCAGGTCTGGGAGGAGATCCCTCAGGAGAACATCCGGTGTCTCATCAGGAGCATGCCCAGGTGTTGTAGGGAGGTCATACAGGCATGTGAAGGCCACACAAACTACGGAGCATCATTTCCTTGTCTTGAGGCATTTCCACTGAAGTTGGATCAGCCTGTAATTTGATTTTAGACTCTGATTTTGAGAATCATATCAAATCCAGACCTCCATGGGATATTAATTTTTGATTTACATTGATCATTTTTAGGTTTTATTGTTCTCAACGCATTCCACTATGTAATGAATAAAGATTTGCAACTGGAATATTTCATTCAGTGATATCTCGGATGTGGTATTTTAGTGTTCCCTTTATTTTTTTGAACAGTGTATATATACATATATTTAGAGAGAAACAGAGATACACACACTGTAGATACACAGTGTAAATATTTAAATGTTTTTTTTCCCCAACTCAGTGTCATTAACTTGCATTCTGTATATTGCCCATAGGCAACCGTGTTAACTTTTTCAGGCATATCTCAGGTCGATGGATAAGAGATAAGAGAGAATCTGTAGTAAGAGGGAATGATCCACTGTGTCGAAGGCAGATGACAGGTCTAGGAGAAGGAGGACAGAGTAGTGTCGCTTGGATTTGGTGGTTAGTAAGTCGTTGGTGACTTTAGTCAGGGCAGTTTCAGTAGAATGGTGCAGTCAGAAGCCAGATTGGAGGCGGTCAAAGAGAGAGTAGGAAGAGAGGTGGGAGGACAGTTCAAAGTGGACATGTTGTTCCAGAAGTTTTGAGGCGTAGGGGAGGAGTGATATGGGGCAATAGCTAAACAGAGAGGATGGGTTGAGGGATGGCTTTTTGAGGATGGGTGTGATCGAGGCATGTTTGAAGCATGAGGGGAAAACACCAGTTGTTAGTGACAGGTTGAAAAGGTGGGCTAGGGTTGGGATGAAGACTGTGGTGAGGTTAGGCATGAGGTGGGACAGGATTGGGTCAAGTTCACAGGTGGTGAGGTGTGATTTGGAAAGTAAAGAGGAAACTTGATTTTCCGTAATGGTGGAGAAGCTGGTTTTGGAGGAGGAGGATTGAGTAGGTGTGAGGAGGGGCTGGGGGGACTTTAGGCAAAAGCTTTGTCTGATGGTGTCTATCTTTTGCTTGAAGAATGAGGCAAAGTCTTCGGCTGAGATGAGAGGAGAGGGAGGAGGCGCTGGGGGATGGAGGAGAGAATTGAAAGTGTTGAATATTTGTTTGGGGTTGTGTGACAGGGAGGATATGAGAGATGAGAAGTATGTTTGTTTTGCAGCAGTAAGTGTGGACTTGAAAGTAGTGAGGGACTGTTTGAATGCGATGAAGTGCTCATTGGAGTGAGACCTTTTCCATCTACGCTCAGCAACCCTGGAGGCGCATCGCAGCTCTTTGGTTAGCC
This sequence comes from Phyllobates terribilis, assembly GCF_046119375.1. Taxonomy (NCBI): domain Eukaryota; kingdom Metazoa; phylum Chordata; class Amphibia; order Anura; family Dendrobatidae; genus Phyllobates; species Phyllobates terribilis. The sequence continues at coordinate 463,363,434 of NW_027362764.1, forward strand.
TGGTGTGCCAGGGTTGCCTGTTGATTGTGCGAGCTTTGGTATGTGTGAGGGGGCGACCGAATTAAGGGCTGCAGCTGTTGTGGTAAAAATGGCAGCAAAATCCGCGTCATGTAAGGAACTGATGTCTGTAAGAGGGAGGAGGGATTCAGAGAGTGAGTGTAGATCAAGGTGTTTAAGATTTCTGCGAGGGTACACAAGTTTGTGGAGTGGGGATTGTTGCCCTGGAGAGGAGCGGGTGGAGAATGTAAGTAGGTTGTTTTCAGAAAGAGGGAGAGGTGAGTTGGAGAGGTTAGATAGGGAACAGAGGCGGGTGAAGATGAGGTCCAGTGTGTGGCCATCTGTGTGAGTGCGGGCAGAAGACCATTGAGCAAGGTCGAAGGAGGAAGTGAGGAATAGAAGCTTAGAGGCAGCTGAGAGGGAAGTGTCAATAGGGATGTTGAAGTCACCCATGATGATGGTGGGGATGTCAGCGGAAAGGAAATGAAGTGGTGAAATGGTCTAGGAAGGTGTTGACTGGTTCTGGAGGACGGTATATGATGGCCAGTTAGAGGTTGGAGGGGGAGTAGATGCGCACACAGTGCACCTCAAAAGAGGGGAGAGTAACAGTGGGGGGCAGTGGGATTTGGGTGATGGAGCAGTTGTCTGATAGGAGAAAACCTACTCCTCCACCATGCTTGCCATTGGGGCGGGAGGTGTGGGAAAGGTGGAATCCACCATATGAAAGTGCAGCTGGAGAGCGAGAGTCAGAGGGGGTGAGCCAGGTTTCAGTGATGCCGAGGAAGGAAAGTGTAACGGGTCTGGGAGGTGGAACCTCTGTGCAACTATACAAGGGGGCAGTCCTTGTAAGGAAGCGGGTGGCTCCCAGGGAAGACGGGCAGGTAGTCACGGCAAGTGACAGGGACAGTCTCTGGGTAGAGGGGCAGGTAGTCACGGCAAGTGACAGGGACAGTCTCTGGGTAGTAGGACGGGTACTCACGGCAAGTGACAGGAACAGTCTCTGGGTAGAAGGACAGAAGGCAGGTGGCTGGTGAGTGCTCCCAGGTGAGCGGGCGAGAGTCTCTGGATGGGCAGGTGGTCACGGCAAGTGACCGCAGAGCCTCCAGGTAGGCTAGCAGACAGGTAGCAGGTGAGCGCTCCCAGGTGAGCAGGCAAGAGTCTCTGGACAGGCAGGTGGTCACGGCAAGTGACGGCGGAGCCTCCAGGTAGGCTAGCAGACAGGTAGCAGGTGAGCGCTCCCAGGTGAGCAGGCAAGAGTCTCTGGACAGGCAGGTGGTCACGGCAAGTGACGGCGGAGCCTCCAGGTAGGCTAGCAGGCAGGTAGCAGATCAGCGCTCCCAGGTGAGCGGGCAGGCTGGTCCATAGACAGACTGACAGGTGTCGGAAGGCAGACCGTCGGACCGCAGGCTAGCAAGCAGGTAAACGGATATCAGGCAGGTATCAAGCAGGAATCAGGTAACTGGCTGGTAACTGGTAACGGGACCTGAGGGCTGAAGCAGAGTGAAGGCTTTGCAACAACATTGCTCGGGCACCTCCATTTTGGAGGAGGTGCCTTATATATGGGAGGTCCTCCGGCAATTGGCCGGGGACTCCTTAGGACGGCGCGCGCGGTCCCTTTAAGAGAGGGGGAGCGCGCGCGCGCCCTAAGCACACTGCCGGGGAAGGAGCGCGTGCCGGAAGCAGCGGGGAGAGAAGCGCTGGAGGACGCCGCGCCAGGAGCGGGGAGGTGAGAGGGACGGCATCTCTGCCTAGTACGGGGCAGAGACGCCGATGCTACAGTACCCCCCCCCTTTAGGCACCCTCTTTTTTTGGTCAGAAAGAAATTTTTCAAGGAGAAGCGGGGCGTTGATGTTCTCCCTGGGTTCCCAAGTTCTCTCCTCAGGACCAAACCCCCTCCAATCTACCAGAAAAAAGGTCTTTCCTCTTACCCTCTTGGAGGCCAGAATACTCTCTACCTCAAAGACGTCATCAGCGGAAACCGGAGCAGGAGGAGCACCTGGATTATTGGAAAAAGAGTTAAAGACAACGGGTTTGAGGAGAGATACGTGGAAGGAGTTGGGAATCCGTAGGGTGGCCGGGAGTTTTAATTTGTAGGCCACAGGGTTAATTTGCCTGAGGACTTCGAAGGGATCGATGAATCGAGGGCCCAGCTTGTAGGAGGGTACTTTGAGCCGCACATGTTTGGACGAGAGCCAAACCTTGTCTCCCGGATGGAATTGAGGCGGATCCAGACGTCTCTTATCAGCATATCTCTTCATCCGCTCAGAGGACAGAAGAAGAGCGGACCTGGTACTCTCCCAAATAGTAGAAAATTCGCTGACAAGAGACTCCGCAGCAGGGTTGTCCACAGAAACGGAGACGGGAAGCGGAATCCGGGGGTGCTGGCCATAGACAATAAAGAACGGGGACTTGGAAGAGGATTCGCTCTCGTGGTTATTATAAGAGAACTCGGCCCAAGGAAGGAGGTCCACCCAATCAGAATGGTGGGCATTAACAAAGTGCCGGAGATAGCTGGTAAGGATCTGATTGATCCGCTCCACTTGACCATTGGACTGAGGGTGGTAAGCGGAGAAGTCCAGGGTGACGTCCAGCAGTTTACATGTGGCTCTCCAGAAGCGTGAGGTAAACTGAACCCCTCGATCCGACACGATGTGGAGGGGTAGGCCAAGGAGACGGAAGATATGGTGAATAAAGTCCTTAGCCAGCTCAGGTGCAGACGGAAGACCAGGCAGGGGAATGAAGTGGGCCATTTTAGAGAAGCGGTCCGCGACCACCCAAATGACAGTACACCCAGCAGAGACAGGAAGATCGGTAATGAAGTCCATAGCGATGTGTTGCCACGGGGCAACGGGTATGGGAAGCGGCAGGAGATGACCAGCTGGTAAGTGTCTGGGAATTTTGTTGCGGCCACAAGAAGAACAGGCAGAGACGAAGTCTACCACATCCTTACGCAGGGTAGACCACCAGTAATGCCGGAAAATGAGTAGGAAGGTCTTCTTTTGGCCGGCATGGTCAGCTAGTTTAGAAGAATGACCCCAGCGAAGAACCCTCTCACGGTCTGGAGGCGCCACGAACGTCTTGCCGGGTGGAAGACGAGTCAAATCCAAGGGGGCCACATTCATCACCTTGGAGGGGTCGATAATGTGCATAGGCTCCTCCTCTTGGTCGGAGGACAGGAAGGATCGGGACAAGGCATCAGCTTTGACATTTTTGTCCGCCGGGCGGAAATGAAGGATGAAATCGAAGCGGGCAAAGAACAAAGACCACCGGGCCTGACGTGGATTAAGTCTCTGGGCATTTTGGAGATATGCCAGGTTCTTGTGATCCGTATAGATGATCACCGGTTATAGAGCCCCTTCAAGCAGGTAACGCCACTCCTCCAGCGCCAATTTAACGGCAAGTAGTTCTCGGTCTCCTATGGAGTAATTGCGCTCAGAGGAGGAGAAGATTTTAGAGAAAAAGCCAAAGGGTACCATTCTCCCGGAGGAAGACTTCTGGGTGAGCACAGCTCCGGCTCCAGAGGAGGAGGCATCAACCTCCAGGAAGAACTGTTTGTTGCAGTTCGGACGGTGCAGCACAGGGGCAGAGGAGAAGGCTTGTTTCAGGGAAAGGAAGGCCTCCTCAGCTTCGGATGACCATACCTTGGGATTTGCTCCCTTACGGGTGAGCACAGATATGGGCGCAGTCCGTGACGAGAAGTGAGGAATGAAGAGACGAAAGTAATTAGCGAAGCCCAGGAATCGCTGTATCGCCTCCAAGCCCTCCGGACGAGGCCACTTTAGGACAGCAGAGAGCTTCTTGGGATCCATTCGCAAGCCTGTCTGGGAGATAACATAGCCCAGGAAAGGAAGAGAGGTCTTCTCAAAAAGGCACTTCTCGTATTTAGCATAGAGGTGGTTCTGCCTGAGCCTAAGCAGGACCTGACGAACATCCCTCCGGTGTGTGGGAAGATCCGGAGTTAAGACCAAGATGTCGTCCAGGTATACCACCACGCAGGAGTAAAGAAGGTCATGGAAGATGTCGTTGACCAGTTCTTGGAAGACGGCGGGAGCATTGCAGAGACCGAAGGGCATCACACGGTACTCATAGTGTCCGTCCCCGGTATTAAATGCTGTTTTCCACTCGTCTCCCTGACGGATAAGGACCAGGTTATACGCTCCAAGTAGATACAGCTTGGAGAAGATCCTGGCGCCTTTAAGACGATCAAATAACTCAGAGATGAGCGGAAGGGGGTATTTATTTTTAACCGTGATCAGATTGAGTCCTCTATAGTCAATACAGGGGCGTAGCGAGCCGTCTTTCTTTTTGACAAAGAAGAATCCGGCTCCAGCCGGGGAGGTAGATTTTTGGATAAATCCCCTAGCCAGATTCTCTTCAATGTACTCAGACATGGCCCGGGTCTCGGCTGCAGACAACGGGTAGATACGCCCACGGGGAGGAGTGGTGCCAGGTACCAGGTCGATCGGGCAGTCATATGGCCTATGGGGTGGCAACGTCTCTGCTTCCTTCTTACCGAAGACGTCCGCATAGGGCCAGTAAGGAGTCGGGAGACCTGGTAAATTAGCTGGAGTTGGCGAAGGGCGAGCTGGGCGGACCAGAACCAGGCAGGTCCTATGGCAGTCTGGACCCCATCGGAGTACTTCACCGGATCGCCAGTTCAATACGGGTTCGTGTGTCTGGAGCCAAGGTAGACCTAGCAACAGGGAGTGAGAAAGTCCGGACAACACATGGAAAGAGATTTCCTCAGAGTGCAGCATTCCCACCTGCAGGGTTATGGGTTCAGTGACGAGCAGGATGGTCTCCGAGAGAAGTCTTCCATCCACGGAGGCGACTGATAATGGTTCAGCCAGGGACTTGGTAGGAATACGGTATCTCTCTAGCAGAGACAGGGAGATGAGGTTTCCAGCAGCTCCAGAATCCAGGTGGGCGAGTTCAAAGTGACGGTTTTCTCCCCAAGCAATAGAGACCGGTAAAGTCAGAGACGGAGAGGGCTTACTTTTATCTAGGACGACCTCTCCGAGCGGTCCTAGACACTGGCGTTTCCTGGCTTCTCCGGGCAGGAACGGATGAAGTGCTCCACACTGCCACAATAGAAACAGCTTCCCTCGGCTCGGCGAGATTCTTGGCGAGATCTGACCATCTTGGTCTGGTCGATCTGCAAAGGTTCAGGCGAGAGCGCCCGCGGAGTGACCGATTGAGAGGCAGGTCTCAGGGAAGTAGGAGCAGAGCAAGAAAAGTCTTTTTCCCAGGTAGTCTCTTTGGCACGTTCTTGGAACCGGATGCCAATCCGGGTAGCTAGTGACACCAGGTCATCCAGAGTGGTAGGAATGTCCCGACCAGCTAACTCGTCCTTAATCCGACCGGAAAGACCCTCCCAGAAGACGGACACCAGAGCTTCATTTTCCCAGGCAAGCTCAGAAGCGAGGGTGCGGAACCGTATGGCATATTGGCCCACGGTGAGACTCCCTTGGCGGTGACGTAGCAGAGAGGAGGCAGAAGAGGTTTTCTGTCCAGGTTCATCGAAGACTTTCCGGAAAGCAGCGAAGAAAGACGGCAGGTCGGACACCAGGGGATCCCCTCTCTCCCACAGGGGATTTAGCCATGCCAGTGCCTCCCCAGTGAGATGGGACATGATGAAGGCCACCTTGGCCCGGTCGGAGATGAACTGGTATGCCAATAGCTCAAAGTGCAGGGTGCACTGGTTTATGAAACCCCGAGCTAAAGTAGGTTCGCCGGCAAAGCGTGGAGGTGCCAGAAGCCGAGGTCCATAGTCGGGTACCAGGAAGGGACTGGATTGCGGTATCGCAGGAATGGGCACGGCTGGACCAGAGGTAGACATAGACAAGTCACACAATGCACCTAGACGAGAGTTAACGGACCGTAGATAGGACAGTACCACCTCCTGCTGAGTTTTCTGACGTAAGACTTCCTGGTGCAGATCGGAGATCTGGGGGCCACCGGGTTCCATGGCCCGAGCAAACTGTAACGGGTCTGGGAGGTGGAACCTCTGTGCAACTATACAAGGGGGCAGTCCTTGTAAGGAAGCGGGTGGCTCCCAGGGAAGACGGGCAGGTAGTCATGGCAAGTGACAGGGACAGTCTCTGGGTAGAGGGGCAGGTAGTCATGGCAAGTGACAGGGACAGTCTCTGGGTAGTAGGACGGGTACTCACGGCAAGTGACAGGGACAGTCTCTGGGTAGAAGGACAGCAGGCAGGTGGCTGGTGAGCACTCCCAGGTGAGCAGGCGAGAGTCTCTGGACGGGCAGGTGGTCACGACAAGTGACGGCAGAGCCTCCAGGTAGGCTAGCAGACAGGTAGCAGGTGAGCGCTCCCAGGTGAGCAGGCAAGAGTCTCTGGACAGGCAGGTGGTCACGGCAAGTGACGGCGGAGCCTCCAGGTAGGCTAGCAGACAGGTAGCAGGTGAGCGCTCCCAGGTGAGCAGGCAAGAGTCTCTGGACAGGCAGGTGGTCACGGCAAGTGACGGCGGAGCCTCCAGGTAGGCTAGCAGGCAGGTAGCAGATGAGCACTCCCAGGTGAGCGGGCAGGCTGGTCCATAGACAGACTGACAGGTGTCGGAAGGCAGACCGTCGGACCGCAGGCTAGCAAGCAGGTAAACGGATATCAGGCAGGTATCAAGCAGGAATCTGGCAGGTAACTGGCTGGTAACTGGTAACGGCTTTGCAACAACATTGCTCGGGCACCTCCATTTTGGAGGAGGTGCCTTATATATGGGAGGTCCTCCGGCAATTGGCCGGGGACTCCTTAGGACGGCGCGCGCGGTCCGTTTAAGAGAGGGGGAGTGCGCGCGCGCCCTAAGCACACTGCCGGGGAAGGAGCGCGTGCCGGAAGCAGCGGGGAGAGAAGCGCTGGAGGACGCCGCGCCAGGAGCGGGGAGGTGAGAGGGACGGCGTCTCTGCCTAGTACGGGGCAGAGACGCCGATGCTACAGAAAGTTTGCTAGTGGTGAAAAGATCATGGATGTAGGAAAGTTTGTTACAGATGGAGCGAGCGTTCCATAGAGCTCCTGTTAGTGCGACTGCGGAAGCGGGGGCTGGGCGGATGTGTATGAGGTTAGAAGGGTTGTGAGAGTTTGTGATGATCGTGGATAGGAGGTGGAAGTGACTGTGGGGATGTGGTGAGGAGGGCCAGGATTTGGAGAGATGTTGCCAGCAGTGAGGAGGAGAAGAGAAAGTGTTAGTAGGTGGAAGCAGGAGAGAGCATGAGGTGGCTGTCTGTGCTTAGAGACACAGGATTGAATGTTGAGGAATAGTTCAGAGGAAGAGGTGAGATGAATGGGGAGGATGGAGGGAGAGATGAAGAGTTCATTTCTGGGTGTAGGGATTAGGGGTGGTTGTAAAAAGTGAAGGATTAAGGGGTTGAGAGTGAAAGCAAACACAAACATTGTTTACAGTATTAAGAATCCAGTTCCCTTCAGGTTCAATTCAGGTATAATTCAGATCTCACACTTAAGTAATGGGACACTTAAGGTGATGGACTGCCATTGCCCTCTTTTCCAAGTCCATGACACTCACAAAGATAGTCGAACATATCTTCTTATATTTGTTGCCATAGACCATAACGGAGTGGCGGAATGCACATGCGACAAGCTGCTCTACTCAACCACTGGCTGCATCTTGTAGCTAGTGGTGAACATAGTCACATCAGTGGCACCAACATAGATCTAACAATTATCCAGTGCATATCCATTAAATAGGTCATCATTTATGTAAACTTGAATACCTGTGTTTAAACAGGAAATCTAAAATTAGCATCTGAATCTTGTTGGTTAGGCAGCATATGACTTAGATTCATGTGTTGCACAATGAGCAGTTTAAATCCCTGACAAGTGCACAGAGAAACACACAGTTCTCATTTTTAAAACAGCCAACTAAGCAGAAGTGGTGCTCATCAAACACGCTCTAGTTTCAGATTCTGAATACCAGTTATTGCCATACTTGGGAATTTATGTGGAGGTTTTGCAGAAATTTAAATGATCTGTCAGTGGCACTGGATAAAACAAAGGCTGTGCAAATAACACTAGTACAAAAGTTTTCTATTAGAGATGTATAAATCAAGTCTGTTATAAATACAGTGCCTTGAAATAGTATTCATACCCCATGAGCTTTTCCACATTTTTTCACATTACATCCACAAACTTAAAAGTTTTTCATTTTAATTTTATCTGATTTACCTACACAAAGTAGCAAGTATTTGTGAAATGTAAAGGAAATGATATATGGTTTTCTAATTATTTTAAAAATATCAATTTGTGATAAAATTCTGACATGCATTTGTATTCACCCCCTTGATGAATACTTTGTAGGACCACCTTTCGCTGCAATTACTGCTGCAAGTCTTTTGGGGTACATCTCTACCAGCTTTGCACATCTAGAGGCTGATTTTTTTGCCCATTCTTCTTTGTAAATCAGCTCTAGCTCAGTGAGATTGGATTTAGAGCATCTGTGAATAGCAATTTTCAAGTCTTACCACAAATTCTCAATGTGATTTAGGTCTGGACTGTGACTCGGCCATTCACACACATGAATATGCTTTGATCTAAACCATTCCATTGTAGCTCTGGCAGTATGTTTAGGGTCATTGCCCTGCTGGAATGTAAACCTACATCCCAGTCTTAAGTCTTATACAGTCTCTAACAGGTTTTCCACCAGGATTGCCCTGTATTTAGCTCCATCCATCTTCTCATCAACGTTGACCAGCTTCCCTGTCCCTGCTGAAGAAAAGCTTCCCCACATGATGATGCTTCCACCACGTTGTTTGATGGTGGGGATGGTGTTTTTAGGATGATGTGCAGTGTTTGTTTTCCGCCACACATAGCGTTTTGCATTTAGCCCAAGATGTTCTACTTTGATCTCATCTCACCTTCCTCCACATGATTGCTGTGTTCCCTACATGGCTTTTTGCAAACTGCAAACAGGATTTTTTTATGGTTTGCTTTCAAAAATGGCTTTCTTCTTGTAACTCTTCCAAAAGCCAAGATTTGTGGAGTATACAATTAATAGTTGTCCTGAGGACAGATTCTACTGAGTTGTAGATATCTGCAGCTCCTCCAGAGTGACCAAAGGCCTCTTGGCTACTTTTCTAATTAGTTTAGGATGTCAGTTTAGGTGGATGGTAATGTCTTAGTAGGTTTGCAGTTGTCGCATATGTCTTCCATTTTTGAATGATGGATTGAACAGTGCTCTGTGACATGTTCAAAGCTTGAGCTATGTTTTATAACCTAAACCTGTTTTACTCTTTTCCAAAGCTTTGTCAGCTTTCTCCACACCTGTCTGGTGTGTTCCATGGTTTTCATGTTGCTGCTTGATCCATAATGTTCTCAATCAAATATTCGAGGCCTTCAAAGAACAGCTGTAGTTATACAATACCTCCCAGCTTTTGAAGAAGAGAAAGAGGGACAGATCATGCAAATTTTGGTCACACCCCTGGTCACACCCCAATCCACGCCCATTTACCATTTCTTTCTCCCCTGGCAGGAGGAGTTGTCAGAGGGGTGCTGGTAATGAGGGGCATTCAGCAGACACCCGAGACTGCAGAGCGCAGACCCAAATCAAGGACTGTCCACTGTATCCAGGACAGTTGGGACTAGAGATAAGCGGATGGATTCTTGGGTCTCTGGTCCAGCATCCAGGTCAGTGCTACCTGGCGGCTGGACGGGAGGCCGCAAATCTCTAATGTTCCAGTGTCCCCGGCTGCTTTTGATCACTCGGGGCAGCGCAACGTCATCTGTGCATCTTGCTCTAGTTGGGATCTGTGGATTATTTTTTGTTCCCTCATTCACAGTCGGAGGCGCCAGAACTTTCTCATCTTTATGTAGCTTTACTATACGACATCTTGCTTTTTTGTGCCTGTAAGGCCGTGTTCACATGTCCCAATCCTGATATGCATGGCCGCCTCATCCCCATTCCTGGTATGCATGGCCCCCTCATCCCCAGTCCTGGTATGCATGGCCCCCTAATCCCCATTCCTGGTATGCCTGGCCCCCTCATCCCCAATCCTGGTATGCCTGGCCCTCTCATTCCCAACCCTGGAATGCCTGGCCCCCTCATCCCCAACCCTGGTATGCCTGGCCCCCTCATCCCCAACCCTGATATGCATGGCTTCTTCATCCCAAATCCTGGTATGCATGGCCCTTTCATCCCAAATCCTGGTATGCATGGCCCTTTCATCCCCAATCCTGGTATGCATGGCCCTTTCATCCCCAATCCTGAAATGCATGGCCCTTTAATCCCCAATCCTGGTATGCATGGCCCTTTCATCCCCAATCCTGGTATGCATGACCCCCTCATCCCCAATCCTGGTATGCATGGCCCCCTCATCCCCAATCCTGGTATGCAAGGCCCCCCTATCCTGGTATACATGGACCCCCATCACTGCACACATGAAAAAAATAGACACTTCTACTCACCTTCCTTCCCTCTGCTCCAGCGCTGTGTCCTATTCTTACAGCAGCAGCTCACCTCAGCATCTGAGCAGCGCATGACATTACTGCCATGTGCCCTCAGACCCTGATGTGAGTTGTAGGGGTATTCACTTCTCTCCATGCCGGGAGTATGGGCGTGGAGAAGAGTGAATAGCCCTCAAAGCAGGACAGTCCCGCGGAAAACGGGACGATTGGGAGCTATAGTTATACTGAGAATAAATTACGCACATGTGGACACAATTAACTAATTATGTGACTTCTGGAAACAATTGGTCACTCAGGATTTTATTTAGGGGTATCAGACTACAGGCACGTCATAATTTTCAGATTTAAATTGTTTAGATATTTAGAAAACCATGTATCATTTCCTTTACACTTCAGAAATACTGTCTACTTTGTGTTGGTATATCACATAAAATCACACTAAAATACAAAATAAGTTTAAGTTTGTGGGTGCAACCCATGTATTCCAAGTCACCACCAATGCACACGCATAAACGAGTTTCGGACTATGAGTCCTCATTCATTCGCAATGAGTAAGTACTAAGGACTCATAGTCCGAAACACGTCTGTGTTATTTATGCCGTGTGGATTGTTGGTGACTTGGAATACATGGTTTTATATTTAAACTTACAATAAAAGAATTTGTTTTTACTTCATCCGGATGCTGGATTCCCTCCTCCCTTTTTCATGGCTACACTGTGGCACAGCAGTCTTTTAAGGGCAGCGGAGTTGAAAATTTGGGTAAGCTGACGTTCTTCGTTAATTCCCTAATGAAAAAATGTGAGAAAGGTCATGGGGTATGAATACGTTTTCAAGGCACTGTATATGGAGAATGAATTGTAACTTTTGCATTTTAAAACTTGTAGGTAAACAAGAACAATGTCAGATTTACATCAAAGCAGCTGAAAATGTCACCATTTGTGCACCACAAAAAAAACAAACAGAAATTAAGTTTTCTCTTTACAAATCAGTTCTAGAATTGCTGCTATTGATGCATTGATTATGTACTATATGTGAACGATCTCCCACTGATGTAGATATAAAGCACAAGTAAACGAATGTCATGCATTTGATTTTAGTAATTCGATGTAAATATTAATTAGAGAAATATTTTTGCTAATATTTTTAATGGTGTGCTATTTATTATTTATATTAAAACCTATTACTAGGTAAGCCATATTGCAAGCACACCCTGTATTGTGTGTATGGACCAAGGCTTCCCAAACCTTTTCTACTTGAGCTTATCTAGCTAATCCATTGTGATGCTGGGGGCACAAAGCAGCACCCAAATTACCTCTGTCATAGCACCAAAGACTGTATAAGTAATAACTCCTAGCATTATCATCATCTAATACCAAACTGAGTTTATTGACAAACCAATGTGGTCGACTATTAAGGGTGAATTTACACACACAGAATATACAGTGCATTTACTGTCCCTGACAGAAGTTATGTCGCTTATCCATGTTATGTAAATAAAAGCTTATAACCTGACGTTAAATTTATCCATTGGTTTTATAAATTACTCTTTTGAAAGCTGAAACCCTCCCAAATTTGGTTTGGGTTAAGAAAATAATTTGGCATCAATGCTGAAATATTGATCATTTAATGAACACAGAATGGTCAGATTTTGGCAAGACAAAAGTTTTGTCGCCCACAGAAAGTAATGTGATATTCAAACAAATAATTATCTTAAAATACAAATATATGTTGCATAACATTGGTGAATGAAGTTGTGCTGTTATTAGAGTCATATTTAATATTTTGTGTGACTTCCATGAGCTTGAAGGACTGCATCCATGCGGTTCAACAAAGATTCATACAATTTATTAATGAAGTTATCAGGAATAGCAGAGAATGCAGTCTTACATGCCTTCCAGAGTTCATCTAGATTCTTTGGTTTTGTCTTCCAAGCTTCCTCTTTCATCCTACCCCAAACATGCTCAATGATGGTCATGTCTGGTGCCTGGGCTGGCCAGTCCTTGAGCACCTTGATCTTTTTTGCCTGGAGGAACTTTGTTGTAGAGATGGATGTATGAGATGGAGCACCATCCTGCTGCAGAATTTGACCCCTTTTATGATTTGGAATGTAAGAGGTAGCTAATACTTCTTGATATTTTAGGTTATTGATATTGCCTTCCAGCTTGCAAATGTTTTGCACACCCCCATACTGAATGTAACCCCAGACCATGATCTTTCCACCACCAAATGTAACTGTTTTCTGGGTGTATTTTGGATCCATACAGGCTCCAGTAGGTCTCCTGCAGTATTTGAGGTGGCTGTGGTGTAATTCTACTGAAGATTCATCAGAGAAATCCACCTTCTGCCACTTTTCCAGCGTCCATCTGTTTAGCAGGCTGTGGGACTTTGCAAATGCTTTTTATTTGCCTTTTGTTTAGTGTTGGCTTCTGGGCACTGATTCGACCATGGAGGCCATTTTGAGACAGAATCCTACAAACTGTTCTAGTTGACACAGGGACTTGAGGTGACAAGACCTGTTGGAGCTCTGCTGCAGTGGAAGAGGGGCTTGCTTTGGATTTTCTAACCAACAAACGTTCCTCCTGAGCAGTTGTCTTGCCGGGTATGCTGGACCTGGGCTTGTCAAACACATCTCCAGTCTCTTCAAATCTTTTTTAAAATCTTTGTACTTGATGCTGAGACACATTAAAGGTGCCAGCCACCTCTGCAGTGGATCTGTCTTCAGCCTCTTGATAATCAAGGCTTTGGTCGCAGGGTGGATTTTTTGGCATGTTGTCAGAGCTCAAGTTGCAGTTAAAGTGAAGGTCTGGGGTGCTGGGTTTCTTTTTATACACACCCAATAATTAACTGATCATTTACTGAGCACTGGTGAGGATGTAAACTAGGAATTGGGTGCATTATATCACCAGGCGACAAAACTTTTGTCTTGCCAAAATCTGACCATTCTGTGTTCATTAAATGATCAATATTTCAGCATTGATGCCAATTTATATTCTTAACCTAAACCAAATTTGGGAGGGTTTCAGCTTTCAAAATAGTAATTTATAAAACCAATGGATGAATTTAACGTCAGGTTATAAGATTTTATTTACATAACATGGACAAGCGACATAACTTCTGTCAGGGACTGTAGACTAGGTTTTAAAAACGTTATGCAATTACAAAGGAAGGGAATTAATCCACAGCAAGTGAATTTGTATGCAAGTCGCAATTTTCACAGTCGATGTCTCCCTAGGCAGGTTTTGTCAAATACAAAATCTAGAATAAAATATGCATCAATGCATACAGGTTTTGAAGTGGATTTCATGAGGTAAATAGGTTGCATGTCTTACAGCCCCTGACCAGAGATCAGGGTGTGGCAGGGAAGAAGCCTTATCTAGACCACCAGAGCACAAAGGAGATGGTAGCAGCTTGTCCACCTTCTAATAATAATAATGGGATGTTTCCAAACCTATATAGTAAGTGAAATACAGAAAAATCAGATTACAGCCCCATATACACATTACATTTAATCTTGTAGTAATGTCCCCATTCTGGTCCTCATCTTGTAGTAATGTCCTCATCCTGGTCCTCATCTTGTAGTAATGTCCCCATCCTGGTCCTCATCTTGTAGTAATGTCCTCATCCTGGTCCTCATCTCGTAGTAATGTCCCTATCCTGGTCCTCAACTGAAAAATCCTAGAGGTTAGGACCATCCCGATTGTGGTACACCTTGACGCTGGTAGAAAGGCTTTTACGTTTGTTTTTTTTTTAATCAAAAATGGTGCTTACTAAGTACATTGTTATTTATGTGCACTATTGATTTTACTTATTTACTTACAGCAGGGTATATGTTTATTTTGTTTCTGTCTTGGGTTTTGTCTATTTGATGGCCAGTGTGAACATGCTTCTATTTTGAATGCATACCAACTTATACTTTATTTCATTTTTTTTCAGTTGCCATATTTTTCGGACTATAAGACGCACTTTTTTCCTCCAAAATTTTGGAAGAAAGTGTGGGGGGGGTGTCTTATAGTCCAAATACTATATACATGGCTGTGCATGGTGGTGGGTGTGGGGGAGCGGCAGCGGGGGATCAGCGGGGCAAAGGAGGCAGCAGCCACCTGCTGCAGCCTACGCTGTGCCCGCTACTAAAGAAAATGAATATTCCCTGCTCCCCACGCCCATGGGAAGCCCATGGGCATGGAGAGCAATGAATATTCATTTTTCTTAATAGCCGGCACACTGAAGCCGCAGCACGGCTCCTGCTGCCGCTCTGCGGTCTGTGTGCCCGCTATTAAAGCTCATGAATATTCTCTACAACCCACTCCCATGGGTTGTAGTGAATATCCATGGTCTTTAATAGCAGGCACTCTGACCGCAGAGCGACAGCAGGAGCCGCGCTGCGGTACAGTGTGCGCGCTATTGAACAGACTGAATGGTCACTGCTCCCCACGCACAGAGTCCCGGCGTGGGGAGCAGTGACTATTCCAGCACAGCATCTCACACTGTGTGAGGGCGCATGGCAGGGAAGCCATGCGCGCCCTGCCATGCGTGGCTCACACAGTGAGAGTGTCGGCAGCAGAGTGGGACAGTGCTGGAGGAGAGAGGAGGTGAGTATGATTGTTTATTTTATTTTTTGTAGGCAGCGTGATGGGGGCTCAGAGAGTGCCATGCATACCAGGATGGGGGCTAAGAGTGTGCCATGCATACCAGGATGGGGCTCAAGGGATGCCATGTATACCAGGGTGGGGCTCAGAGGATGCCATGCATACCAGGATGGGGGCTCAGAGGTTGCCATGAATATCAGGATGGGGGCTCAGAGGGTGCCATGCATACCAGGATGGGGGCTCAAGGGGTGCCATGCATACCAGGATGGGGGCTCAGAGGGTGCCATGCATACCAGGATGGGGGCTCAAGGGGTGCCAAGCATACCGGGATGGGGGCTCAAGGGGTGCCATGCATAACAGGATGGGGGCTCAAGGGGTGCCATGCATACCAGGATGGGGGCACAAGGGGTGCCATGCATACCAGGATGGGGCTCAGAGGGTGCCATGCATACCAGGATGGGGGCTCAGAGGGTGCCATGCATACCAGGATGGGGGCTCAAGGGGTGCCATGCATACCAGGATGGGGGCTCAAGGGGTGCCATGCATACAAGGATGGGGGTTTAAGGGGTGCCATGCATACCAGGATGGGGGCTCAAGGGGTGCCATGCATAACAGGATGGGGTATCAAGGGGTGCCATGCATACCAGGATGGGGGCTCAAGGGGTGCCATGCATACCAGGATGGGGGCTCAAGGGGTGCCATGCATACCAGGATGGGGGATAAAGGGGTGCCATGCATACCAGGATGGGGAATCAAGGGGTGTCATGAATACCAAGATGGGGTATAAAGGGGTGCCATGCATACGAGGATGGGGGATCAAGGGGTACCATGCATACCAGGATGGGGATGAGGGCCAGGTATACCAGGATGGGATGGGAGCCACTTATACCAGGAAGGAGGGGCCATACATACCAGGATGGAGGATATTAACAGAATTGGGGGACATTACCCCAATACCAGTGTCAGTAGCAGACCCCCTCTTCCATAACAGGGCATCATGACCACATTTTTTGCTTAAATTTTTTTTCCTATTTTCCTCCTTTAAAACCTAGGTGCGTCTTATGGTCCGGTGCGTCTTATAGTCTGAAAAATACGTTAAGTTTCAGTTTCTGCATTTAGTACAGGTAAGGGTGTAGCCTCCCTTTCTTTGAGCTGAACATTATGTGTATATAGCTTCCTATTTTGTTGAGTACTCCTATTTGGGACCCAGTCCTGCTCGGCCCTTATTCACATTGACGTCACTTTGATTAATGGTAAGGTTATAATACCAGAGGTCAGGACCATCCTGATTTATGTATACATTGTCACTGGTAGGATGGCTTTTACGCTTTTTTTTTTACCAAAAACAGAGTTTAATAAGTACCCTATGTTATTTATATGCACTACTGCTTTTACTTATTTACTAACAGCAGGGTATATATTCATTTTGTTTCTGTCTTGGGTTTTGTCTGTTTAATGGCCAGTGAAAACATGCTCCAATTCTGCATGCATACCAACTTATGCTCCAGTTCATTTTTTTCGGTTAAGTTTCTGGTCCTAAATGTCCCGATCTTGGTCCTCGTCTTATAATTATGTATCCCATCCTGGTCGCCATCTTGTAGTAATGTCCCCATCTTGGTGCTCATCTTGCAGTAATATCCTCTATCCTGGTCCTCATCTTGCAGTAATGTCCCCATCTTGGTCCTCGTCTTATAATAATGTCCCCCATCCTGGTCCCCATCTTGTAGTAATGTCCCCATCCTGTAGTAATGGTAGTAACGTCTCCATTCTGGTCCCCATCTTGCAGTTATTTCCCCATCCTGATCCCCATTTTGCAGTAATGAAGCCATTCTGGTCCTGATGTTGCAGTAATGTCCCCATCCTGATCCCCATTTTGGAGTAATGACCCCATCTTGGTCCTCATGTCGCTCTTCACATACACATAATTAAAAATAAAAACCTGACCTGACCTTGCTCCTTCTTCTTCTCCTCCACAGCCGGGCAGCGCATTGCACCTCCTCTTCTCCTCCACAGTTGGGGGTTCAGTCATCGTTCTGAGAATACACCGCAGCCGCTGTATCCGCGCCCCCGGCACTGACTGACACTCCTTCTGCATTGGGGCTCAGCTGTCAGTCAGGGCAGGGGGCATGGTTACAGCGCCTGCTCTGTATTCTCAGGGCGATGACTGAACTTGCGGCGCCCCCTTGCTCCTTGGTGACGGAGCCATTTTCTGTAATGATACAGATGGAGTCACAGTATGCTCTGTCGGACATCAGTCAGACAGTTGCCTGCATCTTGGTGCCCAGCACTAATAGGCGTATACGGCCAAAACTTATGTCCGACAGAGTACACTGTGACTCCATTTGCATCATTATCACCCTGATCCCGTTTTGCGGGGGTTCAACGGAGACGCTGAATGTATGCCAAAATGCCATGTGAACATAGCCTAAGATTGCAAAGACCGAGTGTGAATTTCCACAGTTGAATTAATTGAGATGTTACATATCTGTCTAAAATCCATAACCAGCTTCGTCAAGACAAAGAAGCGTGAATAATTGATTTAATTATGTCTGTGCATACACTTATTGGGAAGAGTACAAATTACTGTTGGTCTGCAGTGAATAATCTTGTACGTTATACTCACATAAGGATTACAGGTAAGATGAAACCACATAAGAGATCTCAGAAGTTAATGACTAATTTGCTGTGCATTTTAATGAATCTATCATACATTTCATCATTCACTGATAATAATATTTACTCAGGTTCAAAGGGCGATTAACATCGGTAGTTAATTCAGGCATGGAAGGCATACATTATTTAGCACCATTTATCTGTGTTAGGTCTCATAATTATGGCATGCAAGGAGATGCGCTGTGATTCAATTAATTCTTTATCACAAGGCAGGGACTCTGGTGGGATATATATAAAAGCATGTGAATCTGAATACTGTATCAATGTTTATCTCCTGAAGCCACAATATCTGGCCTGGCGCTGTAACTGAGCAAATATGACGACTTCACCACTTTCCATTTACAGAGCGAATGTGTCAAACAATATTGTGCCATCTATTAATGTCGTGCATGGGTAAACTATCTCGGTAATAACACACTGTGAACCCCCAGGACGCCTCGCTTTCTGTTCTTTCACTGAACCATTGCCAATTACAACACATATGAGGATTCACTTCTGGAATTGATAACAACTGATAACAGTAAGAGTATCTTGGCTGCAAATCCTTGCATTTCCAAGATAGCAAATGGCTGGATCTCACAGTTCACTTCCAAGCAACTTAAAGCTATGGTTATATGGGAATACCATACAAAGAAAACGTTTATAAAAGCATAGGATTCTTAGTTTCAATTATAAAGATGCGGATGCTCCAGGATAAAAACTGAAAAGACGCAAGAAGTATATGACCCTGCAAAAATATGCCCTGCATCGTGTACATTTCATGAGATTGTGGATAAGCAATGAATATTACCAGCTGTCACAGCAAACAAAAAATATCACAGTGTTAAGATGGATAAAACGTAGCACCATAGACCCCATTTAATCCTTTAGTTCACCAAACCCCTTTTCGCCTGGACGATTTTCCATTTTTGCATTTTCATTTTTTTCCTCTTCTTCCTTAGCCATAACTTTTTTTCTATTTATTTTTCTGTCCAAAAAGCCATTATGAGGGCTTGATTTTTGCAAGATGAATTAT
The DNA here is from genome assembly GCF_046119375.1 of Phyllobates terribilis. NCBI lineage: Eukaryota > Metazoa > Chordata > Amphibia > Anura > Dendrobatidae > Phyllobates > Phyllobates terribilis. The sequence goes on from NW_027362764.1 coordinate 463,382,129, forward strand.
AGTTTTTTTTTTAACAATACTTTTTATTGAAATTTTCACTTTATACAACTGTATTCCAACTATTGGACTCTGGATACATTAAGGTACATCTCTCGCAAAGGTAACATCGTTGATCAATAGTATTATTCCGGATTTTTGAATATCATGTTCAGTGAGAAAAGAAAAAAAACAAAAAAAAAACAAAACAGAAAACAGTTTAACAGAATAATCCCCAACTGCCCTCCCTCATCCCAGACATACAGGAATACCTATGTACAGCGACCTTGTTAGTTCTGTCTTTATTTATTTCAGTGTCTTATAGCTCCTCTCACCTATGCGACACGTTCTATAGCTTCCTTCCCTTCCACATTTGGATCAGCAATTTTTAACCTCCCCAATGTTCCACTCATGTCTTCTACTATATACCAGCTAGTACACAGAAATGGCTTCACAGCTCCTTGAATTTCCTCATTTGTGTAATACTTCAATAGAAAACCCCTCCACTTTGTCATGAGTGCTTTTACATTTGTTTCCCTATCACGCTCGACTTCCAGCTTTTCCGTGCGAAACAGGGCTTTCAATTGGGCTATGATTTCGGACTTGGAATAGAGTCAGACAACCAATGTTTTAATAATCTTCTTTTAGCTATTAAACACAATGTATGGAACATTGGGGCCAAAACATTCCCACCCTTCTGCTGTGCATTTTCTTCAGTACCCCAAAAATGAAAAAGAAACGGTAGCGGATGTAGATCTATATTGTGGACGCCTAAGTTCTCTAGTATATTTTTTGTATCCATCCAAAATTTTTGCACTTTGGGGCAGCTCCACAGACCGTGCAGTAGGGTAGAACTTTTGAGCTTGCACTTTGGGCAGTGTGTCAGGCGGTCTATCATATTTTTGGAAACTGGTATATTAAAGGCTATAATTGCTCTATGCATAATTCTGAATTGCGTGTCTCTCCAGGTCTCACCCAATATGTTTTTACGCACCGCCTGCCAACCTAATAGAATTTTTTCCCCAATTTCTACCCCTTCTATTTGACTTTCCCAAGACCCAAATATTTGTTTCACATCTGCCCTCACAAGGATTTCTTTAATACCTTTATATATTGCAGAAACACTGTGATGCGAACTTGCCCGGTTTAGCAGCAGGGTATCCATTGCATTCCTTTTTGTTTCTTCCCTGACATTTATCAAGTGAACCATCACTGTCTTTCTTATCTGTTCAAATTGTAGGTATTGTAGCTTTTAAGATTAAATTTTGAGATGGTCTCCTCTTCAGATAGCCACCTGTTTTCCTTCTCATGTAGTAGGTTAGCAACCTTATATATCCCCTTTATTTTCCAATCTTGGAAAAGCTTGTTTTCCCCTATTTGTCTTAGTGCTGGATTAATCCACAGAGGCTAGTCCCTAGATATTCTCCATGATAATTTTAGTCGCTTTCTAATTTCCTTCCATGTTGCTATCGTGTCCCGGTATATTATTGAATTCTTAATTTTGCTAGGTAGTAAATTTAAAGGTGTATGTAGCAGGGCGACTAAGTTCCAGGGCCCTGCATAATGTTTTTCCAGGTTCGTGTCAGAATATTTACTAGTATCTTTCAACCAGTCTATTATGTGTCTAGATATGCATGCCAGATTGTACCCTCTTATGTCTGGTAGATTGGCACCTCCCTCATTCCTTGCTGCCATCAATGTTTTCAGTTTTATCCGAGGTCTCCGACCCTTCCATATGAATTTCCTAATAGAAGAATTTATCCTTTTAACATCTACATGTTTTAAAAGAGTTGATATAGTTTGCAGCGGGTACATGAGTTTTGCAGTGCTCATCATTTTTATTAGGTGTATCCTACCTAATAGGCTCAGGGGCAAGTTTTGTCATCTTTCTAGTTCTTGCTGTATTTTAGATATAATTGGGGGAAAGTTTAAGTTACACACTGACTCTGGTCTCCTACCCAGTTTGATGCCCAAATAGGTTATGTATGCTCCTGCTATCGGTATATCATGCAGCTCTTTTCTCACTGTGTGCCCTCTTCCTTTTTCTTTTAATTCCAGTATTTCACACTTATTTTTGTTTTGCGTAAACCCTGAGCATTTCCCAAAAGCCTCCAGAAGTTTGAACACTCTTGGTAAATCTCTTTCTACCTCTGCCATATAAAGTATTATGTCATCCGCAAAGTACGAGGCCTTAATCTTCTCGTCTCCTATTTTCAGCCCTTCAAATACTTCATACTGCTGCAGATAGCATGACAAAGGTTCAAGTGCTAAATTACATATAAGTGGCGACAAAGGGCAGCCCTGGCGTGTTCCTTTTTCCAACAGGAAGCTAGCGGAAAGGTGCCCAGGGGTTTGAATTTTCGCCATGGGATTATTGTATAGGGCTTTTATAAGGTTTCTAAATTTGCCCATCACCCCCATTTTGTCTAGGACTTGTTTTAACCAGGACCATTTCACCTTGTCAAATGCCTTCTCTGCATCTAATGTAACTAAGGCCGGGTCTTTACTCTTATTGTCTCCATTCCTTACTGTGTCTAATGCTAGTAATGTACGCCTGATGTTTGTGACTGCGCTACTGCCCTTTACAAAGCCCACTTGTGCTGGTGACACTAGTGTCGGGAGTATTTCTGCTAGCCTGTTCGCCATCAGTTTGGATATAATTTTAATATCCTGATTTATCAGGGATATAGGTCTGTAGGCCGCTGGATCCTCCCCATCCTTCCCTTCTTTTGGTATCAAACTTATATAGGCCATGTTGGTTCCCCCCTACAATTCATTCACCACCCTGTAACAACTCGTTATACCATTTAGTCAAAATAGGAGCTACTTGATGGGATGACCTTAAAAAATCGCCTGTGAACCCATCAGGCCCAGTGGCTTTACTGCCCGGTAGACCTCCAATAGTGCTTTTCACTTCTTCCTCTGTTACCGGCGCATTTAACATGTTCAGTTGTGACTCAGTTACGGCAGGCATTTTAATTTTGCTGAGGAAAGTCGTTCCCATACCCTCCTCGCAGCCATCTTCTGAGTATAAAGCAGCATAGATTTCCCTTAAGACACGGCTTATCTCTCTGGGATTATCTACAGCTATCCCCTTCTCGTTCTTAAGTTTCGGTATGCCTTTCCTCCCCTGTCTTCCTTTTGCTAAGTTTGCCAGTAGCCGTCCCGCTTTATCCCCAAACCTCCTTAGTTCAATTTCCATTTGTGACTTCCTAAATCCTTCATTCTTCTCCGCCCATTCATCAAAGTTTTTTTTGGCCTCCTTCCCATCTTCCCTTGCCCTTTCCGTTTTTAATTGTTGGAAGAGTACGTACTTTCTCCTCAGATCACCGCTAACCTCTTCGTATTTTGTGCTCACTTTTTTCTTCAGTGTATGGACATATGCCATCAGTCTCCCTCTCAGAATAGCTTTCCCTGCTTCCCAGAATGTTTGTGTCTTTAATTTGTCTGATGAATTGTGGAAAGTGTATTCCTCCCACCATTGCTGTAGTGTAATGATAAAATGTTGCTCTCTAAGAAGAAAGGCAGGGAATTTCCATATATAGTCTGTCCCTTTTGGGTATTTTTCTAGGAGGTTTATCGAGGTTGGCGCATGGTTCGAAATAACCAGTTCCTCTATTTTAGTCTCCCTGCACCTATATAGCAATTCTCTACTGACAAGAAGATAGTCAATCCTGGACCAAGTCTGATGCGGGTGGGAAAAGTGTGTGAATTCTCGCTCAATGGGGAATTCCATGCGCCATACGTCTGATAAATCTGTGTCGGCTATCAAGTCAGCTAGCAGAGTTGATTTCCCATTCGGTCTAAGTTTTGCAGCCCCTAAACTTTGTCTGTCCTCCTCCTCACAGTGAGTATTGTTAAAGTCACCTCCAATTACTATTTTCTTGGTCGTATTTTGCAGTAAACTAGTGAGCAGATGTTCGAAGAATTGTTTCTGGTTTGCGTTTGGTGCATAAGCATTAATTATACTCAGCTCCCCCTCATTCCCTTCAAGCTGTAGCATTATATACCTTCCCTCTGCGTCGTGTTCTACCTGTGTCACTTTGTATGTAAGGTTTTTGTGCAGCAATATTAACACCCCCGCCTTCCTCCCTTCTCATTCCGATCCATAAGCCTCCCCCACCCACAGTTTTTTCATTCTAAACAAGTCTTCCTTCCTCAGATGGGTTTCCTGCAACAGTGCTATGTCTGTTTTTAACTTTTTTAAGTGTCTTAGAACCATCATTCTCTTGGTTGGGGCTCTGAGCCCCTTTACGTTCCACGAGACTATCCGCATACTATGTGTTTTATCACTTCTGGATTATAGATTGAACTGACACTCCTTAATACTTTTGTTCCTTCCTGTACTTGAGCAGCATTCTGTATGTCTTTCCCTTTAATAAACCTTCCCTTAACATTAACATATAACAACATATAAACAAACAATGACGTCTTCATCTTTGTGACCTCCTTTTTTCTGGCAGCTTCTCCCCATATGCTCCTCCCCGGCATTTTGTTATTACTAAATCATGTTTCTGCTCTTTAAATGATCACCCCCTCAAGTCAGAAAAATCAAGAGAGTCCATGGGTTGCCAGATTTTTTGAGATCTCTCTTTCTTAAAATGTTATACCCTCCCATATGGTCCACTAATCTTAACCAGAGTCCGCAGCCGGGGATCCCCTAAGATTTTGGGGCGATCTTAGTCTTTGGGTTTGCGCTGCTGACTTCCGTCCCACAGATTCTTCATCCGCCTCTGCGTCCTGTTCCGTTCTTCTCTCCCGTCGTGGCGAAGCCCTTCTCCTTTTCTTTTGGTCCATCTTTTTCAACCATCCTGGAAACATACTCCTCTGCCTCCGCCGGGTTCTGAAAGCTCTTTACCAGTCCGTCCGCCTGCCGTACTTTCAGGGTGGCTGGGTACACAAGCTGAAATTGGATTCGGCCATGGAATAGCTTTGAGCAGCAGTTGCTGAACATCCTCCTCCTTTTAGTGACCTCTGCGGAGTAATCATTAAAGATAATAATTTTGTGGCCTTGGAAGTTTAGCGGTTCTTTACGCCTTCTGAAGGCACGCACAATAGCCTCTTTATCATTAAAATCTAGGTATTTGGCGATGGCTTGCCTGGGTCTCTGATTCGTTTCTGGTTCTGTGGCAGTACTTGGCCTAGGCGGCCCTATTCTGTGCGCTCTTTCCACTCTCATTTTTGACGCTAAGCCCAGAGCTGATGGCAGATCCTCCTCAAATAGCCTCTGAAGTTGTCCAGGCTTTATCGCTTCAGGCAGGCCCACTACGCGTACGTTGTTTCTGCGTGACCGGTTCTCTAGGTCCTCAATGCGGTCAGCCATAATGTACACTTGTTTCTGCAGTAGGTTAACATCCTTTTCTATGTGCTCAGTTTTATCCTCCACTTTCCTTGTTCTGTCCTCAGCTTCATCCAGTCTCTGCCCATGCTGTGTAATGTCCTCTTTAAGGGCTGCCAGTGACTGCTGTATTGTGCTGGCTAGAGAGGCAGTGATCTCTGGGACAAGGTGTTTTGCTACTTCTTGTGCCAAATCCTTATAGTTCATGCTGTCAGAGTTTATTGCACCAGCCACCAGTGATAGCTTCTCACACTGATCTGCTTTTCTGATCATTTGGCAATGATCTACCTCTCTGACACCAGCATCAGCTTGCATATCCTCCCCTGAAACTGCCTCGCTCCCCCTCTCCATTTGCTGTGAGTGTTCAGTATGCTTGCCTTTATCAGCGTCGGCCATCTTATCTCCTCTTTGCTCTCCACACTTCTTGCCTGTTACCGGGATTTTACAGCCACTTCTGAGGATGTACCGGTCCATGTGCAGCCAGGTACTTTCACACTATCTTCAGGACCCTCTGCCCAGCGTCTCTGTATGTTTTTATGTGCCTGAGGGGGTGGTAATCACCGGGGCTTTGCAGAGCTCTCAGTCTTCAATCCTCCTTAGCCAGGGCCGGATCCGGAAGTCCCATGAATTATAGTTTTAATGACACATTTCATTTTATTACTATACAATGTAAAGGAAAACAGGAAAAATATTCAAAATGCAGTGAAATTGTGCAAAAAATGAAATTCTGTAATTGTCTTTTGGGGGTTTGTTTTGACGGCGTTTATTGTGCAGTAGAAGTGACCTGTGAGCATGATTCTCCATGTCAGTACGAGTATGGTGATACCAAACTTGTAATCTCTGATAGCAGTATATACAGAGCAGGCCTGGGGAGGGCGTAATGATCCACACGTCCACTGACTGCCTGCAATGCGATTGCAGGGTGCCAATGGTCTGCTGAAGACTACCATGCCTACCATGATGGTGCTCATATGAAAACCAGCCTGTAGCTGCTGTTTATTGGAGAATGTGATTTTTACTGTATGCTGCAATACTGTGATACTGCAGTATGAAGTACGAATGATCAGATATTTTTATTTAGTTATTTTTTGAAGTGGCAAAAAAAAATGTGCTTGTGTCGCCATTTTCTAAGGGACTTGAACCAGCAATCATCTAATCGTTTGTGCTACATACTGCAATAACACAGTATTACAGTATGTAGTAAAAATCAGGTCTCCAATAAACAGCAGCCACAGGCTGATCTTCATAAGGGCATCATCATGTTAGGCATTGGAGTCTTCAGCAAACCCAAAGCTCAAGGCTGCCATAGCAAACCATTGACACCCTGATCACATTGCAGGCAGTCGGTGGATGTGTGGATCGGTGTCCCTCCCCAGGTCATGCAATGTAAGTACTGGAAAAACCTATGACGTAACAGTATGTGATGTGTCATGAAGGGGTTAATCTCCCAAGGGGTTTGGATTTTGATGCTATAATCCAATTATGGCTGCATGTAAAAAAATAAAAAAAATTAAAATTGATGGCATTATGATCAACTCACAATTAAGTAGGTTTTCAAAAAGTACCGGGATATTACTCTTTAAAATTCTTTTCTGGGCCCTCGATACCCTGTTCTTTGCTAGATGATTCGTTTCATATTGGCATCACAGATGACATCATTGAGCTGTATTCTTAATAATAGGGCATGGTGGGGATAAGAGGAGAATTTGAAAGGTACATACCTTGGCTCAGATAACAAAGCACTGGGATATCACGGCACAAAACTGTATAACTTGACAACTGCCTATAAAATGTTAATCCTTAAAATAAGATAACCTTCTGTGACAAATCATCAAGATGGTGCATTATGGATTATGATAACCTTCGTCACATCTGTACGTTTTTGTTTCTATTTCAGGCACCTACATTACTATTTTTTGGGTTAAATTCAATATCGAGAAGAGTAGAAGGTAAAACAGTTTTGTGTGTCATCGTTCAAATGAAGCATTAACTATAAAATCTCTTTTACTATTAAAATCCACTTTCAAGTTTCCATTCCATCCAGCGATGGTCCATTAGGTATCTTCACTGTACATAAAGGGTAATAACTATGTAACAGATTGTCATATTCCATTTCCTTAAAGGTAGGAAATATTCTTAATAGATATCACTAATCTTAATGGAATACCGCACTATAAATCTAATTGTCTTTTTTTGTCTACAAACTAAACTAGGAAATGAGAACCTACCCTAACGGGCCACATACACAATGGATAGCTGTCGGCGCACATTGGTTTGGCCGATCACTCAGCCGGAAGCTCTCTTGACTCCTCCATACACAGTAGTGCTCGCTACGCTTACTCCGGTGTTCTTTTTGAGAGAGCCAATGCCAGAATCCTCTGACGACGGCTTATCTCACTGAGAACAAAAGGATCAGAAGTCCGAAAATCGGACATGCTGGATCCTTATTTCCCTTGACATCGTCTGTTGTGGGAGATTCCCATACAAATTGAACTGTCGGCCGAACCTGTTGTTATCAGTGGGTTCAGCCGACATTAGTGTAATGTGTATGAGGGCCTTAAGTCTAACATATATGACTCCCCTGTATGCATAAATATCCTTAAAGGTTAACAGCAGAGCTCACTAAGCCAAACTTTATACAACTTTATTCTATCATAACAACTATGCATGCTTCCTCTAAAACATATTCTTTTTATTATTAAGACACAGATATAGTAATATATATAATAGACAGATGTAATCCTGGTCTCTCAGAGCTTCATATACTGTCCCGTTCCAAAGATTTCAAGGAAAATAAGATAAATCCAAAACATGCAAAAGCAGTGAGGTATTGATCTCACGTTGTTGCGTTGTGCTATGAGTGGGTACAGCACCACGGAAAGCGATAGATCATCAGGGGGCTTCTAGTCACTGTAGTCCGAATGAGGGAAACGTACAACTCACTTTTCAATCAAAACGTAATGTCACATGTGATATTAAGGAAAATAAGTTGCAAGTGTCATGTCGATCAGGAGATTGAGGTAGTATGTCAGCAGGGTAAGGAAGGACTGGAAGAAATCGTTTCTCTCTGACCACTCTCTATTATTAGTGGGTGCAACAACATCAGGACCCACATTACTTTGTTTTAATTTTACACTCTATTTTTATTGTTTTCTTTAAAAAAAAAAACAAAAAAAACAAAGATTATATAGTATACCTAAGTTAGGAAGGTATCCAACAACATACATACCGGCCAAAAAGATAGTATACTCAAGACACTATGCATAAAGAACCTCTAAAAAGGACCTGTCATCACGTTTAAAAGGGCCAACGTTTTCACTATTATTTTATTCCCTCTCCTCGGCTGAATATGTCGTCGTTTTTCTTTTTTAATTCTGCCACATGGTTCCAGAGATATGGGTCTTGTTATTTATTGCTAATTCTTATGGTGTTTATTAAGTGGGGGCGTGTCTTTAGACTCCTATGCAACGCCCCCTTGGTAAAAAAACATAAAAATTAGCATATTGGGTACCTAAATAAAAAGGTCCATATGTATGGAACAGTATGGCGGATTAAAAAAAAGAAAAACAACAAAATACTCAGAAGATCAGTGGGAATAAAATAAAGGGAAAAACTAGGGTCTTTTGATCTAGTGAAAGGTCCTCTTTAAACTAGAATTGGTTAAGAATACTCGCATGTGGCAGTGGCAAGGGTTTATAGGCTACGACAGAGACGTTCAAGCAGTTCTTAGAATGTCAGGACA